>NC_140562.1:10471238-11101238 GCF_057381845.1 Rhamphochromis longiceps
AAAAGAATTTCCTGTTTTAACCACAAAGACATAGACAATAACTAGGTGTTCATATTCCAGCCTTTTGTGCTTAGTCAGAAAGTTTTTTGCAAACTGGTTTTAGATTTCTTTTGCAAACCTCAGCTTTTATTGTAGAATTAAGCCATAGAAAATAATAAAAACAGTAAATCCCCCTTTCCTTCTTTTTTGTTCTTCGCTTTTTGCTTTCGTCTCACCTCTCTTGATGTACTGGAGAGCCTCTGCTCTGCGCTGCACGCCTACGCTCTCCCAGTTGTCAGTTCGGTCTAAGTAGAGGGTGGCAATGAGGGGCAGAGTAATGGAGGCTAGGTTCTGCTCCACACAGCCACCAGGCATCCTGATCAGAGATCCCAGAGAGTCCTCGTTGATGGAGTTCTCAATACTGTCTGCTAACACGCTGCCTAGTAGGGAAAAAGAAGTTTCATGAACAAGCCTCCTTCTTGGTTTCATTTTTGATCCTTCTCACCACTCTGACAGTTACTGACCTCTGACATTGATCAATGACTCAGGTTGAGAGTTTGGCACTACTGACTCCAGTTCAATCTTTCCAACACGGACTGTCTGCGTTCCTGTTTTGGATGCAAACATATTGACACCGAATTAAAAATGAAGAAACTCAAAGGGAGCAGATATAAATGTGAAACCTCATAACTTTGGTAAACTTTAGACCCAGTTCCATAAAATCTAAATAAAAACAGAATGCAAAGATTTGCAAATGTCACAAAACCACATTTTATTCATAATAGAAAATATCAAATGTGAAAATGCACCATTTTAAGAAAATTGTTATTTCATTTTGAATTTGATGGCTGCAACACAATACAGGACAGGGCTGTATTTATCGCTATGTAGCATCCCCTCTTCTTTTAACTACAGTCTGTAAAAGTCTGGTAACTGAGGAGACCAGTTGCTGAACTTTTGGGAGAGGAATGTTTTCCCGTTCTACATCCGAAATAACAGTCTGCAATGCTGGGATCCACATGGCCTGACCAACAACCCCAATGCCAAACGATGGCACCTCTCTTTGGAGAGTTTTTCAGTCTATCCCAGACCCTAGCTGTTCAACGGGTGTCCTGGGTGTTGGATTTTTTGTTTCACGTGTGGTTAAAAGTAGTTGTGGGTTTAAAGAATCGATTTTCCTGATTCAAATCGATTTTAGTTTTAGAAATCGCTCCCAAAACTATTTCAACAACCACCAAACAGCTAGTGTCAGCTTTGTTTTTATACATAGGCTAATTATAAAAACATGGATATGTCCTGATGTCCTAAATGATCAGAATTATAACATTTCTGACTGTCTGAGTCAAATCAAATCGGGACCTTGTGAATCAGAATCAAAGCAGTTATAGAAATCGAGTCTCTTTTGAATGAGGTTTGGCACAGAGAAGATGAGGCAGGAACTAGTATGTGTGGATAGCTAAATGTATTCACAGACAGTGAGTTCGGGGACTGATCACATGCCAGTTATTACTGCAGTGCTGTCTGAGAGTCTAAAGATCAAGGGCACCCAATTTTTCAACCCTGCCCCCTTGCACGCAGAGAGATTCTTTTTTTAGATGATGTTATGTATGATAACTGATGATAAATAAATGAGGGATACTAGAGCAAAATTTTTCTGCAATTTTTAGACTCAGTTTGTGAACTCGGTGAGCCTCCGCCCTCCTAATCTGTTCGTTTTAGAACTATTCATGTTACTGAGCTGCTACCAATAAACCCAGTTAGTCTCCAGCTGTTCCTCCAGCTGTTTTGTTTAGTACCACATACTTTTCCCACTTTTTTTGAACTGTGCTTCTGCCATTAAATTCAAAATGAGCTAATTTTCCATGAAGTACTAAAGTGTATGGAACGCCAGGACTGCCATAATGAATTAATTAAATACACCATTAAATAATTAATTAAATGTGGCAATAATTAATTAAAATTGGAATTAATTAATTAAATAAATAGTTATGACACATGTAATTAATTAATTATTGACACATTTAATTAATTATTTATGTATTTCACATTTTAATTAATTATTGACACATGTAATTAATTAATTATTGACACATTTAATTAATTATTTATGTATTTCACATTTTAATTAATTATTGACACATTTAATTAATTATTTAATGATATATTTATTTATTTCATTTTGGCAGTCCTGACGCCTGGCTCTCGTCATGAAATAATTTTATCTGTCAGCCTCACCCATCAAACTCGGGGGGCGGGGTTAACGCTGCCCATGCAGCTTCTCTAACATTTGATTGGTTGCCGTGCAAAGTAAGTCAAAACAGGTCGATCCTAGAAAATCGATTGCTTGTGTAGACTTGGGGCAGCCAGTTATCCCAGAATGCAGATCAAATCACAAGCAGCAATGGTGGTGGTGTAGTTTTAAAATACCCCGTTTTTCTGTCACCAGCTACACTTTTAACAGTGTTTTAGCCGCGAATGTCGCGACGTATGTCTGGTCAGGTTGTCAACATAGAACATGTTTGCAAAAGTGCTCAGATGTTTTCAGAGATTTCACTAGCTCTGCTAACAGTTAGCATGCAGAGTGCACCGAGGGGGTTACGTTAACCGGTTTGTTTACATATTCCACTCTCCGTGTTCCACATGTTGCATTCGCAGATTCTCATTTTCACCGAACGATCGTCTCTTTCCGCCTGGTCTTGTGTCTCTGTGCTTCTGTAACATAAAGAACGAGCTGACATTTTTCTCACGAAACCAGCGATCAGCTCAACAGACCCTCAGTTTACCTGCATGCATCCTCCTCCTCATCTGTCAGCTGTTTAACACCTGCTGCTAATTCAAGAAACACGCCTAGTTACCTGGTGATAGTCACAGTTTAACTGGGCAGCCGGTGCTCGATATAACGCGATGTCAGCGCATTTTTCTGCACAAGATAAGTAAATATAGTGTTTTCCCCGAGCGCAGAGCTGCTGGAGCTCGTTTCCTTACAGAGCACTTTATAGGCGAACAGCTTTATCAGCGGCTGATGTCCAATCACCGGCACACAGCTTTCAAACCTCAGCTGAGTTTTAGCTCTCAGTGGTTAAACGCTGGACTTCATTCACTCAGGTTCTGTCTGTCGGGTCACGTTTACTTCGCTGTTTTATTTACAACTGAGCAAATCGGTTTGGCTGAGGTTAAAGTTACGTTTCATAACTGCATAGTTTCACAGACGTTTAATGGTTCACTGGCACATGTGTTAGACTGAACTATCATCTAAATATCATCTGTTTTTTAATAGTTATTCAACTGTATTCTAAGCACCAGCTGTCTGTTAGAATGTGATTTTTTTTTTCTCTCTCTGTTGGCAGAGGTATAAAAATGCGCAGGAAAATCTGACATGCATGGCGAACTTCACCGACGATATTTAGGGAGGAATAAACACACATCAAACATAAATGAACCATTTGTCTGTCTCCATAATTGAGAGAATTTTCTCTTCTTATGTCAACACTCTCTCTCTTTTTTTTTCTTTTTTTTTGCTTTTTCGGTCATGTTATGTTTACCTGTCAAAGGCTTGTTACAAACTATGAAACACATTGTGCAGACTTCTGGATGTTAGAAGAAAACTAATACTGCTCATGAATGAGACTAAAGGCAGGAAGGTGTCCTTTAAAACTAAACATGTTAATAGGACCTCCCTGTTTATATCATAGTTTATGATATAGCACGTGTATTTCAGTAATAGCCTGCTGAGGCCACTATACGTGCTGGCCTCATATCAAATGTGAAGGCAGACTGAGTCTATGTTTGACGTTTTTTATATCTAATCTTCCTTTTCAAACATTTAAACAGCAGCGAGTCTGCAGCTGAGGGAATACAAATTCAAATTGTCGGAACAGGTTTGCTCGTTTCTTGGATTCATTTGGTGATTTATTAAATGTATAACTGTTATTCTAATCTGCTGCTGAGTCTCTTACACTTTTCTTTATGCTGTATATTTTCACGTCTCTGGAATAGTTGGCAGTTAGATAGTCAGCTGGGAAACTTTGTGTTAACTCATGGAGCTGAGGATATCGTGGATATGCTGACCTCGCTGCGTGGTGTACAGAGCGAGGTCAGCATGATTAATATTCACAATAAAAATATTAGCCGAACATCATGAAGTCTGTATGTGTTTCATAGTGTCGAACAACCTTTGTACAGTTAAAGCCAGCAGTTACTACATGACGGAAACACCAACGTTATCTCTTTTATGTGTTTATACACAGGTCACGCTGATTACTGAACAAAAACCCAAAGATCAGATGTTAAACAGATTTATTTGCTCTCTCTCCTCCTTAAACATGTTTTTAATGTTAGTTATAATTCAGAATTGGCGACTGAAACACGTAGGACACATAAGAACATCAGGAAATAAAACATCGATAAATATAACCTCAGTAAAAGAAGTCAGCGGGGGTTACTACAGCTGTGTACCGGGGCCTGCGCTTTGTCGGTGGGATTGCTTGCGAGGCGAGCGGGTCTATCCCACGCTTTGCCGTGAGACTGGGCAGACATCTCCGAAATCATCGAAACACTTTTGCAAAGAGGCTGTATCTTGACAAACCGACCAGACACATGAAGATTAAACCACTACATTCTCGGCTAAAAAAATATTAAAACGGTATTTGGTAACACACAAACAGGGTTTTTCAAAGCTCAGTTCTGTTAGCTTCCACATGCCGGTTGTTGTGTGCTAGAAACAATGGCCACCAGGCCAAAGCAATGGTTTTGACTCGATCAGCGTTAACCCCGCCCCCTGAGTTTGATGGGTGAGGCTGACAGATAAAATTATTTCATGATGAGAGCCAGGCGTCAGGACTGCCAAAATGAAATAAATAAATATATCATTAAATAATTAATTAAATGTGTCAATAATTAATGAAATGTGTCAATAATTAATTAAAATGTGAAATACATAAATAATTAATTAAATGTGTCAATAATTAATTAATTAAATGTGTCAATAATTAATTAAAATGTGAAATACATAAATAATTAATTAAATGTGTCAATAATTAATTAATTACATGTGTCATAACTATTTATTTAATTAATTAATTCCAATTTTAATTAATTATTGCCACATTTAATTAATTATTTAATGGTGTATTTAATTAATTCATTATGGCAGTCCTGGCGTTCCATAAAAGTGTGTCATTTTAAACATTCGATGTTCTTATTATAACTCTATTGTGAATATGCATCTATGAGATTTTCAAGTCATTACATTCTGTTATTATTTACATTTTACATATTTGTCACAACCTTTTGGGAACTGTGGTCATAAAATAGGGAATGACACATTATCATACCTCACTGCTTACTCATCTACTTACCCCCCTCAGCGGATGGGTTCAACACCACACTCCAAACTTCAGTCTTCTGCACTCCATCGAGCTGTTTGTATCAGGAAAAAAGGTTTTGATTCAAGAAGATATGTGTTACTTATTAATTATCTTCTAAGCACACAGAAAATGCCAGTTTCATCACACAGTCACTTACCACTACCCGTAAAAGCTTCTGGATACGGTCTCCTCCCGTCATGTCTCTCCCGAGCACCATCACCTCCAAGGGATGTTTTCCCACCACCAGCGGTACAATGGTGTAGGGCACAGCTATCGAAGAGCCAGCTGGCACTGTCACTTCCTGTGTGTGTCTGTCCTTGAAAGCAATGCTGCATATGCCTTCAGTCTTCATGAGCACCACCCTGACCTGAGCAGAAAGCGATCAGCCGTTACAGAAGAAGAAGCTGGTAATTTATGAGAAAGAGTAAAAGTAAGTCAATAATCTTACATGTAGTTCCTCAGAGCCGTAGTTATGGACCACAGCTTTTATTTCAACCTGTTCGTGTCTCGCCACTGAATATGGCAGCTTCAGCTCCACAAAGAAACGTTTCCACGCTCTGAAGTTGTAGGGCTCCGCAACACAGAAACCTGCAGATTCACAAGATGGTGAAAAACGTCTGTGAGGGATTAGGATTCTGACAATTTCTCTATCATTCGGGTTGATGATAGAAAACAGGATAGTTTGGAAACTTTTAATCGTGGAGCATTGTTTGCCACTGTTTGTTTTCACCTGGAGGTGATGGAGGTAGAGCACATTCACTCTGTTGCCAAGTGTGAAAGTATATTATTTTCTTTTGCTCTGAGAAATTGGTGGTTGACAGAATGTGAAAAACGTTGTCCTTAACTTTTAGTTAAACATAGAAAAGCAAAACTTATTTTTTTAAAATGGTTAATTTAAGAATTGGGTTAATTTTTGATTGTTGCCAGGACACGATATTTCTTATTAATATAAGACATCCCTACAAATCATGCTTTAATCTTACATGGTAGTGTAAAACTTGCTGTCATTTCCTCCTGATTAAACTACTGTAACTCCTTATACACTTGATTGAGCCAATAAAATACACACTGTCTGGAACAACCTCATAGAGGAAATCTGATCACAGTATCTTCCAAAACACTCTTAAGTTAACATTTGTATACATTTCTCACTGACTCTTGTTTTATGTTGTTTTTTTTTTATAATATTTTATCATCTCTCCTCTCCAGATCTCTCCTGTCTCTCTCACTATGTCTATCTCACTTTGTAAAGTATTATGTCAATGTGTTTTGAAATACACTATATAAATATTGTGTATTATTACCACTATTACAAAAAAAGTGTTGTAACAGTATATCCATAATCAAACATAATGATAATTTTTAGATAACATCCTTTTTTGGGATTACACAAAATAACCGTTTTTTATCTGGAAGTTTAAACGTGTTTCCCATTAAAGCCAGACTGCATCAATTTCCAAAAACTGAGTCCCTAACCAGTTAAGCACTTTGATTCCCAGTTCGCTGTCATCTCACCTGTGTGGGGTGATGCACTGACAGCCAGAAGCCCCCATTCTGTGATGCTATCAGGTAAGGGGTCCCCCATTGTCAGCGAGGCCAGCCTGTTGATAAGATCCATGTTATTTTTTTTTTATCTTACAATAGATCCAAGCTCAAAACTACAAGTAGACAATTGCTATACTATATTATACTATGTAGAAATTTTGCATACTCAACAGAAAATGTGTACAGTATAGATGTCTAAATATATATTTAAAGTAAGATTTTAAAAAAATAAACCTTTTACAGTTAATACACAGAACATTTAATTTTAAGTAAAGTTTTTCTTTTTTGTTTGTTTGTTTTTTGCTGTTAACAAACAACAAATCAGTGTTTAATCACTAACTCCATCCCATTAGTTTGAGTCTGATCTATCATGAAGTCTTTATTTCAGAAGAATAACATTTGGTAATGATTAACTAATGAATAATGGAGTACACTGAATTTTACTTTCCACTAATGTCATTAGACTTAAATTTATTTATGAACTTACCACCTATGACACCAAACATGCTGTATATAAAAAATAAAGCACTGACTAATAAATTAACATGAATTAGATATTACTAATCACCTGTGTATATTAGTTATCATTGTTAGCTGAAACATAACTAGCCAATAACAATTCATTAACTACCAGTTTACTGTAGTACGAGTTATGATTATGGCATAATAATGTGCAGTTTAAAAAATGACACTTCTCACTCTCTTTTATCTCTATTAAACTGCAGTGAAGGTTTCTGAAGTTTCAGCAAACAATCTATAAAACATTAACTTGGTTCTAGACACTAGCAGATGGTTTTCACAGAGCAAGCACGACACAGATACAGTGCAGGAATTTGTGTTGCTACATTGTGAGTGTACGCACACACACCGATGGTCACGATGGTGAAACACAGAATGATGTTGTGTTCATGTTTTCTGCACTTAGAACTGTTTGTTCTGCTGTTATCACTGACCGAACAGCACGATCCCGCTCGCTTAAAAAAAATGTTTTTTTCTTTTATCAGACAGACAGATTGAGAGAAATCAGTGAGCGATGATCCTAATTAGTCCATTAATCTGTGGATGTTGACAGAAGGACAGCATTTCAAGCCAAGTCTTGTAAACTTTTCAAATACTGCGGACATTTAAGTGTTGCAGCAACACGTGTTTAAAAGTCTATTAGTTCAGTTCGATTTGATTTACTGTATCACACCAAAACACAACAGTATTCGCCTCAAGGACCTTTATATTGTGAGGTGCAATAAAAGTCTTTAAAGGTCAATGGATATGAAATACTGTGTTCCTGCTAACCCACAGAAACGCTGGTTTACTGTCTATTTTTATCAGTGACGATGAATCATGATATTTTACAAACCGAGTTACACACTGCTAGTAGAGTGTACACCGCAGTCAAATCAACCCACTGAACTTGAGTTCAGTTTTTTCCCACTGGAGCCCACATGATATTAAAGCATCTGTAACTAATACTTTCAGTTTACCTGTTTCCTCCACCATGCTTTCACACTGTGATAAATTTGGTTTAATATGAATTACATGCAAGTGGGAACAATCACAAAGGCTACACTAAGGGCGGATATTTGCATTATTGTGATGCGGTAACTGTGGATTTGCCTAGAGCTGATACTGATCTGTGTTTGTCTCTGTGCTTGATTTTTAAGATTTCATTCAGGTGGTTTATCACTAAAGAAAAAGCTGTTACCAGTGTCCATGATGAAGGGGTGAGAAGTAAGTGTAGGAGAGAAAGGCAGTATATGACGATGCTTTAAATATCGGACTAGTGGAAAGTTAAAAGTATTAATGAACAGAGATGGGCAGTAACACATTACAAGTAACACGTTGCTTTTTTCAAAGAACGAGTAAAGTAAGGGATTACTATTGCAAAAAAGTAATTAGATTCCTATTACTTTCCGGTAAGCACGCTGCGTTATGGTTACTAAAACGTCATTGTGTTTGTGAGTATGTCTCATGACAATGACATGAGTACGTGAAACAACTGTGGCAGCAACAGACGTATGTAGATCAACATGCAGCGTTTAAAGCTTGGAGGTACTGACATTACTTTTAGTTTGATTCCGTAAAAAGTGGCAAAAACATTAACGTCTGCTGCACACTATTTTCAAGTAATTTGACCAACATTGTTTATGACTCAAGTACTCAACAGTGGTTTAATTGCATGTCCCGCTTTGCAGCTGAAACAACCAAGTTACTAACTAACCAATCAGACTTGTCTTCATTAGATGTAACCTCTGGTCTAATCATTTACTCACCCGTCTCTGCTGTCTCTATCTGCCTGATTGGGCAGGTTAACATCCATCCACATCCAAGACTCATAGAACTTGGAACGCAGATATACGTCAGCCTCATCTGTATACTCTTCTTCCTCTTCGCCTTCCTCGATGATCTCTTTTGCAATTGAACTAAGCACATCATATTCGTCCTCTGCTTTCCTCGCATAATTCTCAAGGTACACTTCACGCCCAATTGGTCCAGGCTGGCCGGGAAATGAACGCAATACTTCAGTTTCAGGTGGTCCAGGTAGTCCAGGTAGTCCAGGTCGTCCTGGTAGTCCAGGTTGTCCTTGTAGTCCAGGTTGTCCAGGTCGTCCTTGTAGTCCAGGTTGTCCAGGTGAAGGATATCTCCAGTCTGTAATATTTGAATATATTCACACAGTTATGCACATAGTGTTTTAGACAACACCCAGCAGATTGTTAATCAAACAATCAAGATGTGATTAAAGTATAAGCGTTTAGCTTTTACTGGTGTTGACTACATCCATAGTTATTATTGGAGAAATTAGTGAAATGTTTTTTTGTTTCTTTTTTTTACATAATAAATAAAATGTTTCTGTAGAACATGAGGTGCTCTTAAACTCCAAAAATCTATTGGCGATCTCAGTAGATGGAGCAGGAGATGCCTTCTGCCCTGATCAGAGAGTTTCAGTGCTGTGAGTAAAAGAGGACAAAATGCCGCAACTGGCGCTCCACAGGAAAACAGTAAATGTCAAGCAGACTGTTTTCCTAAGAAGCAGCTCCCAGTAAGCTAGCAGAGGTCAATGTCCTTAAACTGATTTGAGAGGACCCAAAGTTTTAGATTTGTGCCAAATCTAGAAATGTCTTTAAATAATAATATGAACTATTTTTGATTAACTATTTTATTGTTATACTGCTAAATTTTAAATTAAATGTAAAAAGCTTTGACATATCAAGCTAAAATCAAAGATATGAATGCCAAATTGATGAGAAAGAAGTATAGAAATTACTGAAGTTCTCTTGCGAGAGATGTATTCTCCGATGTGGCATAATAATGTGAGCAGCAGTGGTGGTGGGAACAGGTGTTGTAGTGGGTGATGGTGTCGTAGGAATCTCTGTATTAAACGGCTGGTCCCTCAATGTGGCGCAGCAATAGCGGAACGCCCGGATGCACTCCCATCCCTCAGTGATGTAGAGGGAGCGTCGTGTGCAAGAGTACGGCATCGGGATCTCCCGAAGGCCATCTTTACAGCAACGATACTGCAGCTTCTCCTTGTAGTGACTCTCTGGAGGCAGAGGGGTGGAAGAGAGGTAAGCAGCAGGGTCAGCACCAGTTGTATGATACTCTGTATTTTGCCATTTCTATGTTAATGAAATGCCAAATTCTAAATGTCTAAAAGTGCGTATAATAAAATTGTTGATAATGTTGCCCTGCATCTGCTGTTTAACCATAACATTTAATGAAATTCACCTTCTCTTAACTTAATTATTTATTTGATGCCATAAATTTCACACTAATGTTACAAGGTGGAAAAGCATAGAAAGCAGAGTTAAACTGCAGGCACAATTTATACGAGCTAATCTCAGCTGACTAAAAAAACAGACAGCACTCACCCAGCTGTGCTTTACGTCGCAGCAGTTCAGCAGAGCGCCGCCTTCTGGCATTGCCTGGACACTGCATGGCTGGGGGAAGAAGAGTAGAATAACACTATTAATCTTTGTATACATAATCAGGGTTTAAGGTGGGATTTGTGAAGTGTTGAGACATCTGGCATGGTGGTGTAACACAGGGAGAAGAATAAGATGCGCAACTGCACTGAGGTTTACTGCTTTGTATGGGTTTAATTCAATTCATCAAGACATATAAGGGGACAGATTGGCTTAAATATAAACGGATGCCTGCTACACTTAATGTAAAAAACTGAAACTACTTGCCAGTTATACCCTAATTTCAAAACAACTGTGACATTGTTTAAAATAAACATAAAAATGCAATGATTTGCATTTTTCATTGTGAATAAAATATGGGTTTATGTGATTTCCAAATCATTGCACTGAATTTTTATGTACATTTAGCTAAATGTCCAAGTTTTTATGGGACCGGATTTGTATAAATCTTAGTTTTAAGTCAGTTTTAGTATACTAACTTTTAGCTAAACCCATGCCTAATAGAAAGCACTGTAATATACAGCACTGTAATAGACAGCACTGTAATAGACAGCACTGTAATATACACCATGATGGCCCAAGTGATGAGCAGATTGTAGAAGAAATGGCCTTAGTAGATGTAGAAAGGTCTGATTTGCGGCAGAAACATGGTCTTCAGCTGCTATAAAGGTAAAGAGGGACTAAAAAGTTTAAACTTTCCACAGATGCTCCATGCTGATAGATACCTTTCCTATTTGGGGTTTGAAAGCCACGGCTGGAGGAGAAAAGCAGTCCTGCATCTTGAAATACCCCATTGGCATCTCGGCCTCCCCCTCGTGTGCAACCAATATCACCGTGCTCGACCACATCCCAAATCTGAGCAGAGGGTTCCATTAACAAAAGGTGAAAGGACTTCTGCATTGCAATTGTCTTTTTCAGTCTATTATCAATATTATAAAACAGAAATTTTCCAAATCCAAAAAAGCACACCTTCTTTTGCGTAAGTCTGTCCCTGCTGAGAAGATACACAGCGTTGTCCACGGCCACCAGGCTGACCTTTGCCCCCGGGTCACCTCTTATCTTAAAGCGAAACATCTTCCCAGGAAGGTAGTCTCTGGGTGCGCCGTCCACTGGCCCCACTGTGAGCTATAGCAGAGAATGAAAGCAAAAAAACCCAAAAACACACAAACAGAACCATAAAAGACTAAAGAAAAGAAAAAAAAAACTTTTGTTTGTTGGTTTTCTTGTTATCAGAAACATTTAAGAATGCAATAAAATCATAATTTAAGACTAGTTTAATAATGGTTAATGAACACACCCGGAGTAACTGGGGGTTCAGTGTCACGCCCAAGGATACTCTGACACGCAGACTGAAGGTGGCAGGGTTTAACCACCAACCCTCCAGCTGGTAAACACTGTACCTTCTGAGTGAGTGAGAGAGCTGAGGACTCACCCCTCCTCCAAGACAGGAATCCACCACATCTATCCAGAGGGAGTCGGACACCACCTCCTCTGTGTCCATCCAGGGAATAGTGTAATACGCCACAATACGAAACGATGGCATCATGTCTGGTGTTACCATCAGCCCGATGCTGGTGACCAGCTGACCAGTTATATCCATGCGCCCGGCTTGTATGATTTTTCCTTTACTGAGAATCTGAGAATCACACACACACACACACACATATATTTAGTGTATCGAGGAAGTATTCAAAGTGCTTCACTTTTCACTTTTATTTTGTCGTGTTATTTTAAAATGGATTACATTTATTTTTCACCTTAAACTTCTAAACACAACACTCTATTATTAAAAGATGAAAATATATATATATAAAACGTATACAAAGGTAATTCCAGCCTTCGCCATGCCATTTAGAATTGAGCTCAAGTGCATCCTGATTACACTCATCATCCGACAGATTGTCCTGTTGTAAATTTCTTAGATTTTTGCATATTTATCACACTTTTTTATTGCCTCTATCAGTTTGAATAGGGTTACAAAACCATTTCTAAGGCATTACGACTCCAGTGAACCACAATGAGAGCCATTATCCGTAAATGGATAAAACTTGAAACAGTAAAGAACCTTCCCAGGAGTGGTTGGCCTCAACAACTCAGCATCAACGGCTCATCTGTGAGGTTACAAACAAAGCTAGAACAACATATAAAGAACTGCAGGTCTCACTTACTTCAGTCATATTCAGTGTTGATTCATCAATAAGAAACACACTGAGCGATAATGGCATCCATGGGACAGTTCAAATGAGAAAACTACTGCTGACCAAAAAGAACACAAAGGTTCATCTCACATTTGGATTCACAAGACAAAATGTGAGTGCTGTTGCATCTGGTATAAAGCTAGCACAGCATCAAACAGTCATGGTGGTAGTGTGATGGTCTGGGCCTGCTTTGCTGCTTCAGGACCTGGATGACTTGATGGAGCCATGAATTATACAAGACTTTCCTGAAGGAAAATGTCTGACCATCAGTTTATTTCCTGAAGCTCACGAGCACTTGGGTTTTGCAAAAGGACTATAATATGAAACAGATGAAGTCCACCCCCAAAGACTCAAAAAAAAGAGGTTTTGGAATGGCTTCATCAAAGTACGACCTTGCCATTCATGCTTGAAAGCGGAAGAAGACGGCTGTAGTGATATATTTTTTCTTGATAGATAGATAGATAGATAGATAGATAGATAGATAGATAGATAGATAGATAGATAGATAGATAGATAGATAGATAGATAGATAGATAGATAGATAGATAGATAGATAGATAGATAGATAGATAGATAGATAGATAGATAGATAGATAGATATTTGTATTTGCTTTATCTTTGACTGTGTGTTTTATTTTTTATTTTTGTGGACAGCTGATTGTCCCACATTCTTTTTTATGTTCACGTGTATTAGAACATGTCAGCTCACCAGGTAGGTGATAAATTTGATGAATCCTCTGAACGACTCATCTGCAGGACTGACTGTGAGCTTCACGGACAGCCTTTCTCCTAAAGACACTGTGGTAGTTCCTGTGGAGACATGCAGGTAGTTCTTTTCATGGTCATGGGTGCTGTAGGAATAAACAGTGAACTGCTGCTTTGCCTGCTGCTCTGGTCTCAAGCCATCCTGTGCTGTTTCAGCCTGCAAAAGAGGAACAAACAAGTAGAAAAGAAAAAAGTATTAAACTAAGACCAATACCTGTAGCTAGAAATGTAACTAACTTATTAGCCTTCATGACTTTAAAAAAAAAAATAGATCACACACACAGGTAGAATCAGTGAGGTAGAACAGTCATACTAACAATGATGGTTTGTGGTTGATCATTCTTGGGCATGTTGATGGCAGCTCTGGTGGTTCCGGAGGGCACGAATAATGGGGTGTCCAGCAAGTTCAGCTTAACCAGGACGTTACGAGCCATGGAACCATCATGGTGGCTCACCTGAATCTGGAAAAGATTGCTCTATCTTTTTAGATGCTCACTACAATATTTATTTGAACTTCAATAATTAATTCAAATAGAATGAAAATGCAGAGAATGACCCTTACTGTGAAGTCAAAAGGCAGGCCTGGCTTGAAGTACTTTGGTATGTTTTGGAACAATAAGACGTAGGGAGATTCCACAATTTTAATGCCAGACTTCTCGGCCTCAACCAGATCACTTCCTGTAATGATCATCAAACAATCCAAAAAATATATATATATAAATAACCACTGACGTAATTAATGTTGTGCACAGAGAATCTAGCCTGCATCAGACTAGTGACATGTCCAGGGTGTACCCCACCTCTCACTCTATGATAGCTGGTTCTAGCCCCCCTACGCCCCTGATAAGAATTAGTAAAAGAGAAAGGATAGATGCATGGTGGAACACAGAATCAAAAGGTTCTTGGAGAAAAGAGTTCTGTGCAGTGTGGAGGTGCACTAAAGGTGAACCATTTCATGTCCATTTTCAGTTATTGTTGCTTGAGCTGTTAGTTAGTACTGCAGCAGATAAACAGGATTTTGCTTTTCAGCATTTTAACTGTTTCCCCCCAGCAGCAGCAACATGACCTACATTTCCAAATAATATGATACTAAAGAGAGTCAAAGGTTTTGATTACTTTGGTTTATCCAGAATGCTAAAGGGCATGTTGATACAATTCAGAGCGTAAGTTGCGTCAGTTTGGAGTTTCACAGCAGACATTATTGATCCTGGCGAGCAGTGGTTAATTACAACACACCGGAGAGTTTGATCTTACTAGGCTATCAGAAAAGGAGCAAGGCAAAGTTGACAAGCTGATCATCAACTAATGTGAGTAGATAAAGCAGTTACAAAGCCAACTTAACACCATGTCCAAAATTCTGAGTTAGTTGCATTAGAAAGCACACGAAATTAATCTGCTCATTTACAGCACATTTTATCGTTGTGTTAGATTTGCAGGATTTTAAATGTGCTTATTTTATTTTATTTTTTTTTATTTATTGTTTTATTTATTTGTGGTTCAAAATGTTGACTTTCTTTAGTTTGTCTGAAATTCTGGCTCACACTTCATGTTTACCTGTCTTGGTGAGCACAGAGGCCTTGACATACACAGAGTTCCCGATCAAAGATCGAATGTTGGGGTAAGCACTTTTGATCTCCTCCATGCTCAGTGTAACAGTTCCACCATCAAGCTGCATGAAGAGAAACAGTCATGACAACACATTTAGCAGCTATAAAGGCCATTTAGCCTACCCAGTATGTAAAATTATTAATATAAACTCTTGGCTCAAGCACCTCTTTACAGCCACTATGCTTTATGAAGACATTTGGCAAGGATGCTTCATCAGCAAGCTATTGTCTGTACACAGAGTACGCAAACTTCATACATCAAAGAAATATTTGAAATTTAGTTGAAGCAAAGACTTTGGTGGTTTCTTTGTTTGTTTGGGGGGGGTTATAAGAACTTTTTTAAGTTCTTATAAATTACTATTTTTGTTCTCCAGCTGCACTCACACCGATTGTTTGAGTCCCATGGCTCTCATCAACTTCCTTTTTAAAACTACTTGCAACTATTTTGCATATAGATAAAAATGACTTAAGCATTGCGGTTTATGGAATAAACCGGTATGGTCTGAGTCACCCAGCCCTAGTGACCAGTATGTGACCCCACTGAGTTGTCTGCAAATACTTCCCATTTGCTTTCTGAGTCGTAGTAAAACTTGTAAAAGTGCAACACAAACCAAAGACAGAGAATGCTATCTTGAGAGCAGAAGTTGTGTCTTCCAGTTAGCATTACTCTGTTCAGAGTTTCACTACTGCTAGGTGAGTAGGTTTTTGCAGGTGAGCTATTGTCTTTCACATGACCTGCAAGCAACCAAAGCAGTCACACAGAGATTTTTCAAATAGCAGGCCCAGGGGTCACTGGCTGGTCTCCAGGCCCATGTTACTGGGGCTTTAACAACTGATTTCACAGTGAATGCCACCAACCACTCACACCTGATTAAAGCATAGATATGTTATCCTTGCAACAGGTGGTTGCCAGATATGATGCTGCAGGCCTGTGTGACTAAGGCCTAAGTGTTATTAACAGAAGTAGCTGCTAACAGTGTCTCTTTTTGTCACCTTTTTTTTTTTTTACTGTCCCAGTATGGTTGTTTAACACCAGAGCTAAACAAAAATAATAGATAAGTAAAAGGAAGCAAATAAGCACATTAATTTTGACATAGATCTGAAATACAGAGGCCAAAATCTACAGCCATAGTAATGTAAACGTTTAGAGTAAACTTACATCTGACACCTGCTTCACTGAAGGTAATCTTATCATTTCTTTATTGAGCTTGACTCCAAACACAACATAAGCTGTCCCCTGGACTGGCTCTCCATACAGGTACCTGAAACACAGTCCTCAAAACAGTTATCCACCAGTCAATGGTGTGTTTATAATACCTATCTAACAGTTCCCAAGCCAAATGAAGCCAACACAGAAAATGCAGTTGCTCTAATGACCTCTTGGACAGACAGTAAAAAACATGGACGTAACGTCTGGGTCAGAAAAACTAAGGCATTGCAGATGAGCCTTAAATATGTATTCTGAAGCCCCAACGTGCTGCTTCAGAGAAAATACAAAGTCCAGAAAATGATGACCATGAATGTTCTTATGGCTAAGAATGTCATTACATTTGTATTTTTAAATTCTAGAGTCTGTTTACAGGGTAGGACATCATTTCTAAGGAAGAGTTTAGAAGAGTTTATACTCAACTCAGCCCAAGATTAAATAAAATAACCTAAAATTCATTGTGATGGAAATAATATTTCATCATTATCATCATCATTTATTTATATAGCACTTTAAAACACACCTGGTAGACCAAAATGCTGTACAATACAAATATAAATATAATAATAGAAAGCAGAAACCAGACATAGCAATAAAATTAATAAAAATGTCAGTTATCCACAGAGTTAAAAGCCAGGGAATAAAAATAGGTTTTTAATAAGGACTTAAAAACTGGAACTGATGAAGCCTGTCTAATATGGAGAGGAAGGTTATTCCAAAGCATCGGCGCTGCGACAGACAACGCTTGGTCTCCTCTAAGTTTCAGCCGTGACTTTGGGACCGAAAGCAACAACTGCTCAGCTGTCCGAAGGGAACGAGTGGGGACACGGGGCTTCAACAAGTCAGACAAATAAACAGGTTTCAATAGCATTGAAAGGCTAGGATTTAGTTAGAGACTAAATATGACCAAAGGATGTCACAAGTAAGAGAGTTTGTTGGTGTGTTTAAGTGTAATAAACAAACCTGGCTGAGATTTCTACTACCAGTTCACTGTCATCCAAGCTAAGGAAGGTCTTCTTGGGTGTTAAGGTAACATTGAAGGCAGGAAGCACTAAAAAAGAAACATTACAATGAATGTGACATTCAGACAACACAGGGAAAGATATTATTCATTTGATTAGCATAATAACTCCACCTACCATATTTCTTCACCTGAAACTGAGAGGTGAAAGTGTTCTCCTCCCAGTGGTCAAACCTTGCTTTAATAATCCATGTTCCTTCACTATAAGACATAAATGTTGCTCAACACCCAACGCACTGTTCATCCCAACAATGTAAAGGTCAAATAAAATGTCTTTGCTTTTGTTCTTCTCTTTCCTAACTGAGATTCTAACATTCTGCCATGTTGTTCGTCTTGCTGACTCGCTGCACATATTAAGCAGCAAACAGGTACTCTGTGTGCCACCCAGTCAGCATTTGTAAGATACTCTAAAATCTAAACTGGTGCAGGTGGTGGCCTAAAGTAACCATGTGCATGAGATAAAATCATACTGGAATGATGACTTCCTAAAAATTTGATAAGACGACTTAGAAGCCAAGAATCTATCAAACATCTGTGTTAAACTTTCACACAGCTTGTAATATAACGAAATAGTTACCAAATGAGTCGATACTTACTTGACGTATTCAGAGAGTGGAAATGTTTCTGAAAAGATCCCATCAACAGCCCTGGTCCTGGAGACCTGTTTAACCACCACACCATCTGGATTCTATAACACAGAAACTACGTCAGCATTTGAGCTGATACATTCAGTACATGACAGGGTTATCACCAAAATACTGCCAGAATCCAGTTTCTACAAAAGCTACCAAGTTATGTAGCTACAGGACAATCCCTCTTGTACTGTCACATGGATGCTTTTAACATCTTTTGGCACAACCATTTTATATTTCAGCATTCACAAAAAAAAATTTTATATTTGCAATCAATGGTTTGTTCACCTCAATATCTATTTCGATGGAGTTGTTGAAGGCCCTAAAGGTTGGAGAAGACACAAAGGCTCGAAGTCGAACTGGAGACGAAAGGAAAAGAAAGTGGACATTTCTTTTAAATCAGTCAAACAAAATTATTATTTATGATCTTTGCTACTGGAAACGTTTTAGCAACCACTATCACTATCATCTCAAAATAGTCCTTAACAAATACGCTATTTAAGATTCAACCTGAAAACTATCTCGTCTAGTCATGTTATAGTTGTTTTAATTGTTCGCATCTTTATTTTGAAGTTTTCTTTGAAGTTTTAATGAATATCCTCTGTTCTCACCGGTATCTCCTGGGTTGTAGATGGGTTTGTCTGTCTGGATAAAGATGTACCCAGAGTGAAAGGTTACCATCAATAGCCTCTTCTCAACGTGGAAACCTCCAAAGGTCACTTTCAAATTCACCAATTTCTTCTTCTTTTCTTCGCGATTCAGTAAATCAGAGGAAAGCTGCGATGAGATGTGATTGTGATATAGAAGACAGTTACTCTCAAAAGCTGCTCTCAGTCAGTGAATTTTATCAGTATTTTATTTCTAATTTCTTTCATTCACTTTGACTTTAGCATTTATTTCAATTTGAAACAGTTTGGATTACATTCTGTCAACCAGAATGTCAAAGATGATTTTGCTCAGGATCCATTACAGTTGACAGGTTACTACAATGTGTGAAGTACAGAAAGACAGTTATGTTGGCACTGGTTGCCTGTACGGCACAAGGTAGTGAGAACCTAAATTAACTGAGAAGTCAAGGAAGTTCACAAACATTCATATCCAAGACAAGCTGTACAAATTAATCTCGTTCCACAACAAACTGACTCTCAGGGGGACAAATTCTTGGGAATTTTAGGAGGGGCAACGTCTTACCATCGCATTAGCTCACTGGTGCTTTGACTGGATGAGCTAACAATAAATAAATATGAGCGAAGGCGGCTGCATGCAACAATGAGAATGACTTCTTTTTATTTTAAGAAAAAACAATCAACATCTAAGATTTTGCACTTCTCCTTTTGTAACTGTTTGAGGCTATTTAGTGAACATCATATCACAAATAGTTCACACATTTTTCAGATGTAGGTTAGTAGCTTCCGATAAATGACACTTGTGCACGTATCCTCTGTTTGAGTTGAATGGGTAACCTTAAATATGAGCTTGCTGAGTCACCTGTATAGGCTTGAGGGTGCTGAATCCATTTGCCTGATTTAGTGTGACTGAGTCCTGTAATAACGTGACAGCCTCGTTGAAGTTCTGGATCACGATGGAGACAGCAATGGGGTCAGACACACTATCAGCCTGTAAGTAGATGTTCTCATCGCTGTCTGTCCTCAGCACATCTGGAGCCAGCAGAACGAACCTGGAGGAGAGCAACAAAACATGGATTTCAGTAATACTACTGTCACCAGTGGCTACTGCAGCACCACTGTTATACAATTTCAGCACTCCTATGTTACTCTGGTGAACAATTCTAGCAAAAAACCAATTTCATTTTGAACCGACAAGCCAAAGCATGAAATATGAATATCTAACAGAGTAATAAAATTTAAAAAAAACAAAAACAAATAAAGATAGAACACACTTTGGTAAACATAATATACAATTTGGTTTGACTGATGTATTAAGAGAAGGCATTTGGTGAGCATCTGTACCTTGGTGAAGGATTAATTGTTTTCTGTGGTTTTTCTTTCCTACAAATGAAGAGGAAACGTATTAATTTCAGTCATCACATAGTGCTGCTAACTGAGACTCGGATAAAACATATTTTGCACATATAACAATGTACGGCTCATGACACTGCATTTTTCTATTCATCTTCAGTGTGGGAACATTTACTTATGTAATACCAAGTACCATATTTGTTGCATGAGATTTTGTGAGATTTTGAGACGTCTGCATCAGCAGCGGGATTTTTTTCTTAAATAAAAAACCTAATTAAAAATGAATTGTACAAAATTCATTTTAAGAAATAAGATAAGATAAGATAAGATAAGATAAGATAAGATAAGATAAGATAAGATAAGATAAGATAAGATAAGATAAGATAAGATAAGATAAACCTTTATTAGTCCCACAGGTGGGAAATTGTTTGGTCACGGCAGAAAGTACAAGTTTAAGATCAGTAAAAGTTAAGAAAAGCACAATAGAATAGGATAAGAAAAAATAGAATAACACACTATACAACAAGAATAAAATACTTTATACAATAGAATAAAGTGCTCTACAAAATAGAATAAAATTCTATTCATTGTAGTAGGAAAAACTGTACTTGGTAATATTGCAAATCAGTTACAATTGTGTATGGGATGTGTGTGTGTGTGTGTGTGTGTGTGTGTGTGTGTGTGTGTGTGTGTGTGTGTGTGTGTGTGTGTGTGTGTGTGTGTGTGTGTGTCAGCACATGTGCTCATCTGCAGAAACCATGTTATAAATAAACTGCACAAAACATATGCCACATGCAGCAAATATGATACAAATTTAAACTGATATACAGTATTTCATTTCTTCTTCTTCTTTAAATGTCACCAGGTTCAATAAACTCTTTTCAAACAATGCAAATTTTTGGCAATTATTTCAGACTGGCTTAACAGGGTTACAATTAAAACGGAGAGGGGATAATGACATGCAAGTTGCAATAACAAATGTAAAAAACAAATGAATAAGAAACAGCATGCCTTAATGATATTTTTAAAAGGGACATAAGAAATTCTCAATCATTATAGCAGAAAAGGCCACACAAAACCATGATGAGAATATGTTTGATAAGGAAATGAGAGCAAATATCCAAAGATTGAGGGTAATAAATATGAATTGATATTTTAAAATACATGTTAAAGAAAAACAGTGAATCAACACATCTTAATTTCTTAACTTATTCCTTTTTTTAGTTTATGCATATTTTGCTTTCTGTTAGGCCGAATCCATCAAAGGTTACTTACTCATGAAGATGCCAGTATCGGTCAATTGGTACAAATCTGGGGATGAGATTCAAAAACAATAACTGAAGCTACCAGAGGCTTAACCTTGTCTGTACTATATGATTCTTGCTCACAGACCTCCTGTGTAAGCATGTTTGTGCACACACATACATACCTGTCCCTCCATGGATGCCTGTAAAGATCACAGCACGATTATTATACAAAACCTCAAAGATGTAATGTCCAACACACAGCAGGTACTGAGTAAGTAAAGCCTCTTACCTCCTAGAATGGTCAAATTGTCCATTTGAGTTGCAGAAAAGTACAAGGAATAAAATGTTGTGTAGCTTCAGTCGAACCATAACGATTGTCTTGGAGTTTCTGTGGACTATGGCTACCAGTCAGTCACCTAATTTGAGAGACCCAAAAACTACTGTAGTCAATAGAAAGGGGAGGGATGTAGCTGCTGATCAATAAAACAAACTATAGACTTGTTTGGCAAAGAATGATGGGGAGGTCTTAACCAGGGCAAAGGGTCATTTTGTTTTTAGTTCACTTATTTTACTTACTAACATGACGAATGAAGCTCAGCTGGAAGTTGCAGTAGCACAAACCGTGCATTTCATTGTCAACTGAATGTGCACGCAGCAGTCATGTGGTAATGAAGAAAATGTGTAAAGTTGTTGTATTATTTGTGACTGACACAGCACTGGCTTGGCTTTCTTGTTATCTGTGTCTGTTTTTTTCAAGCAACTGGTGGGTGGACCTGACCCAGTTTCAGATGTTGGCCCCATTGGGATCACCCATTTAAGCTGCATGCAGATGTCACATATCAACTCCTATCAGGTTTAAACTCAATGAAGAACCCAAATCACAGGCTCATCTGGTGGGCTTTCTTTCAGTCTGACAATTTGGACATTCAGCATATCAAAGATAATGTCATGGCAGATGCTTTGTCCCGTGTCCCTCAGGCATTTGTCACAGCTGTATCATTAATATGCTTTGTACTAGTTCCTCTTCAGTATTCCTTCCTCTGCTAGGATCCAAGACAGCTGAGTCTGGAGATGGAAGCGGTTTGAGCATATATCAACATGCTTGGCAGTGAGATTGATTATGAATAAAAAATCTGTAAAATGCATATGTTACATGTGTTAGGTTTATTTATAATGTCAATACAGGGAGTGCAGAATTATTAGGCAAATGAGTATTTTGTCCACATCATCCTCTTCATGCATGTTGTCTTACTCCAAGCTGTATAGGCTCGAAAGCCTACTACCAATTAAGCATATTAGTGTGATGTGCATCTCTGTAATGAGAAGGGGTGTGGTCTAATGACATCAACACCCTATATCAGGTGTGCATAATTATTAGGCAACGTCCTTTCCTTTGGCAAAATGGGTCAAAAGAAGGACTTGACAGGCTCAGAAAAGTCAAAAATAGTGAGATATCTTGCAGAGGGATGCAGCAGTCTCAAAATTGCAAAGCTTCTGAAGCGTGATCATCGAACAATCAAGCGTTTCATTCAAAATAGTCAACAGGGTCGCAAGAAGCGTGTGGAAAAAACCAAGGAGCAAAATAACTGCCCATGAACTGAGAAAAGTCAAGCGTGCAGCTGCCAAGATGCCACTTGCCACCAGTTTGGCCATATTTCAGAGCTGCAACATCACTGGAGTGCCCAAAAGCACAAGGTGTGCAATACTCAGAGACATGGCCAAGGTAAGAAAGGCTGAAAGACGACCACCACTGAACAAGACACACAAGCTGAAACGTCAAGACTGGGCCAAGAAATATCTCAAGACTGGTTTTTCTAAGGTTTTATGGACTGATGAAATGAGAGTGAGTCTTGATGGGCCAGATGGATGGGCCCGTGGCTGGATTGGTAAAGGGCAGAGAGCTCCAGTCCGACTCAGACGCCAGCAAGGTGGAGGTGGAGTACTGGTTTGGGCTGGTATCATCAAAGATGAGCTTGTGGGGCCTTTTCGGGTTGAGGATGGAGTCAAGCTCAACTCCCAGTCCTACTGCCAGTTTCTGGAAGACACCTTCTTCAAGCAGTGGTACAGGAAGAAGTCTGCATCCTTCAAGAAAAACATGATTTTCATGCAGGACAATGCTCCATCACACGCGTCCAAGTACTCCACAGCGTGGCTGGCAAGAAAGGGTATAAAAGAAGAAAAACTAATGACATGGCCTGCTTGTTCACCTGATCTGAACCCCATTGAGAACCTGTGGTCCATCATCAAATGTGAGATTTACAAGGAGGGAAAACAGTACACCTCTCTGAACAGTGTCTGGGAGGCTGTGGTTGCTGCTGCATGCAATGTTGATGGTGAACAGATCAAAACACTGACAGAATCCATGGATGGCAGGCTTTTGAGTGTCCTTGCAAAGAAAGGTGGCTATATTGGTCGCTGATTTGTTTTTGTTTTGTTTTTGAATGTCAGAAATGTATATTTGTGAATGTGGAGATGTTATATTGGTTTCACTGGTAAAAATAAATAATTGAAATGGGTATATATTTGTTTTTTGTTAAGTTGCCTAATAATTATGCACAGTAATAGTCACCTGCACACACAGATATCCCCCTAAAATAGCTAAAACTAAAAACTACTTCCAAAAACATTCAGCTTTGATATTAATGAGTTTTTTGGGTTCATTGAGAACATGGTTGTTGTTCAATAATAGAATTATTCCTCAAAAATACAACTTGCCTAATAATTCTGCACTCCCTGTAGTTGTCCAGGTTTGTAGGAACTGTTTTATGGAAATGAGCAGGTCAGGCTAAGACGCTCTATAAAGAAGCCCTGCCAGGGCCTCCTTTCTTTTCCTAATGGGTGCTGCTTGGTTAACAAAGCATTTTGGTTTTTGGTGTTGGCACATGCTCACTCATACACCAACGCTTTCAGACATGGCATGCATATGCTGACAATTACTCAAGCTTTTTTTTAGTTTCTTTATTTCATGAAAGTATTTAACAACCTCCCAAGTCTACATATGGTCTCACACCTCATTGACATATACTTTGACTCTGCTGCTAAGGGTTTTTTTTACACTGCTGTAATTGCAGCTACTAGAGCAGCAAACTGATCTGGGTGTTTATCACCAAAGATAAATCAATAAAATTAATTGCTTTTCAATCTGGCAATAAACTACAGGGATTTCACCACAGCGCCTACATTAACCTTTAATGTTGAAATGTATCCACTTTAAAGCTTCAGAGCGCCAATGTGCAGCTGTCACTTTAAAAATAAACTCCAATACTGAGAATTAGCGATAAAATAATGATCTACAAATAATTACTTTCCACTTTGCAGGTTAAATCCTAAGAGCAATGATTTTCTGCAGTATTCATTTCCTATGTTATTGCAACAGTGTTCTGTTTCTTATATTCTTTATTCATTTGTAATCCCTGTTTCATCATCATCTGATAACATCAACGATTGGAGTAGGCAGCGCTCATAGAGATCATTTTGTGCCCCTTTTTGTGTGAGTGCACACAAAGTCTGAATCAGAAAACCTGGCTGGTAACCACACTTGTGACTGTGATTATCTTCAGCTGGGATTTGTAAAGCCAGCCAAAGTCAAAGGACCGGCTGTGTTGAAGCTCCTTTGCAGTAAACCCCTCAGGCCTGTGATAAAAATGAACTTTGCATCTGGTACAAGTTATTCTACTGTGGATGGATAATTTCAACACTTTGAGCCAACATACTGAACTAAAATTTAAACAAAAATGCAGCAATACTAGATGAAGCAGTTGACATTTAATTTTACAAGCTTTTTGGCTGTTTTATTACTGGGACACATGTTTGGGAATCTGAGGGATGTAGATTAGATAACCAAATACCATATGCTGGGTCAAGTTCTAAACATTTTTTCCAACACATTCACACATGACACTGTAATCTGCAGGCCACACAGATCTTAAAGATGAATGCAGCACTATTACTTCAGCAGATAAAAGAAGCATATGTTAGACGTCTGCAGCTGTGACAAATATCTACAGTTTGTTTTTATCTCCATTTTTCTTGTGACTCTTCACTGAAAACACAAAGTGTCCCATTTATCATTCAGTCTCACTGTCCAGACTCTGAATCCGAGTCACTGTAGTCTGCCACCAGAGATGTGACTCCTCCTGAGCATTTACTCCGGTCCTCCACCTTTCCATTTGTCAGTTTTTTGTCTGCTTCCTCTGTAGGTCTGATATGTACTTCCTTGAAACCATCACCATTTGTCTCATTCTGAACCATTTGTTCCGATACTATACATGGGGTTTCCACTGTGGGTGTGGCCAATGAAATGTCCCCATCGCTTGTGCTGACATCATGGTGTGACTTTCTGCGGGTGATGGTGGCACACTGTTCAGTCTTGTTTCCAGACTGTGATGTCCGTTTGCGGATTAAAGGACTGTGTGAGGAACCCAGGGCTTTGGCCACAGCTATTTCTTTCCCTTGGAGTCCAAGCTTATGGAGCAGGCTGCCTGCAGCACCACCTGGTGGTGTTGACGCAGAGTTAAACCATGAACGAGAGGCGATCTCCTTCCTTTTGCTCTGCTGTTTGTCCTCATATGCTAATCGGAAATGAGGAGAAAATGATGCAGAAATTGTAAAGGATTTCAGACATTTTCAAAGTGAGACGGTAAATAATTCACTATACGCTCTTTAAATTTATATACTTGTGACAAAATATGTTGCTTACAGTCAGGTGCCTGGTAGGTAAGTAGTGCTGCCAGTTTCTTATCCTCCTCCTTCTCTGGTAACAGTGGGATGGATAAGTTGGTTCTCATCCTCACCGCATTATCCTTCTCCTCCTGATCAGCCAGAACTTTCTTCTCTTCCTATACAGCCAAGCAACACGACAAGGAAGACATTGTATGAAACTTTTAATTTTGTCATTAAAATCCAGAGCTTGAAGGAAAATTTGAAAACAAAATCCAGTCACACAGGCCTAGAGACTAGGTAGTAGCTGCCTGGCAACCACCAAATACAGGAATGTGTATTCCCTGACCAGCTGAGAGTACTATAGGTTGACTCCTGTTGGTCTGTGCAACACCGTACACTTCAAACAAGTGTAAGCTGTTGCACTGAAAACCTGTCTGTGATTACTTCAGTCAGTAGCTGATTGCCACAGTCAGCCATGGTTTATAGGAAAGGCGCAGACTTATGTATAAGCATTCGCCAACTAGCAGTAGTAAAACACCCCAAAGTGTCATGCAAACTGGAAATGAAGCTTGTTTACCTTTACAGTAAAAGTTGTGTCCTTTGAAACATGCTGGCTTCAGCAGTGGGGCACAAATTTTGTTTTAACAATGAAAACTGTCAATTTACAAGTTCTGTGGGACAGTGGGCAATCCTACAAACTATGAGCACTAAAGTTTGTACAGCACCCGCTTTCTGGACAACTTTACAGTGACAGCCAGAAACCCACAGCAACCAGCCAGAGAACGAACATTTTGGTTCTGATGTCCAGAGGCTGCCTGGTGGGGTCGCTGACAGACGTCTAGGCCCGTGATAACACAAAGGTATGTAAAAGGATGAGTAAAAGACTATTACAGAGAGTGTTGAGGAAAATGCAGTTACATGCATATTTTATTTTCACTAGCAGTAGTTTAGGTCTTTAATGTGAATATCAGTTCACAGACACGTGACTAAAATAAATGAAGAAAATGCTTGATTTTTTTGAAAACACACAAAAGAAAATATGAAAAGTGCCGCTGTAGGGGGCAACAAGATTTAGCTTTTCATTTGAAACATGCTATATTCTATGCATTATAAATTAACACAGCAGACATTAAAGTTTTACTGGCATGTGTTGTATTTTTCTTTTGAAATGTGTAATGACTGAGTGAAAATATAATAATAATTTACAATGGTGTACTTTATTTTATAATGTCTTAATGTTTTCTGCAAGCAAAGGGTGTCATTCCAGCCACCGACCTTAATTTTAGGCCTGAGTGAAACATTTAGAAAATGTTACTTCTGAATGTCTAAGCAAATGAGAAAAGTAGTATTACTGCAATGGCCAAAAGGATGTCAATATCTTACTCTGAATTTCCTACGGAGGGTGCTGTTGAGCTGGAAGTCATCCTTCTTCCCGGCCTGATAGTCCTGGATCTCTGACAGAGACGGCAGAGCCTTTTTTAGCTTCTCCTTGTCTTTCCCACCGTGGTCCAGTTTGTACATGGCATCCGTCTCCAGCTTCTCCTTCTCTGCCCGCTCTGTCCAAAGAGGAACAAGGAAAGTTACATTGTATCGAGTAGCAACAAACAAGCACTTTTTTTGTAAAAATGACATCAGATTACATCAAGTATTCAAACAACCATTTGTGGAGATGTCTTTTGATGTGATATGTGCTGTCTATATGATTCTGTCCAACACAGAAAAATGATTATTTTGTGCATAATATTTACACACAGTGCAGGTAAGAGCACTGACCAAACCATTTATTTGTTTGTAAAAGCCACAACTGTGTTACCTGTAGTGAGAATCTGTTCATTCTCAGCCATGTCCCAGCGCTCCTCCTTCCTGCGAGCCCCGCTTACTATGACATAGTCACAAGTGGCTGGGTCTGTCTGCATCTCAATGTAGTTCACACAGAGATGGCACTTCATCCGAAATCTGGTTAAGGAAACAAGATTTTAATTCGAGGACAGCTTCAAGATGAATTTTACTGTGATACTGTAAAGTGCAGCATACAAACACACATGTTTATAGTTCTGATTTAAAGTTTGCACAACAGCAAAAGCTTTTTCTTTTAACAGCTGACCTGATCCCCCGTTTACCTGTAAATTGGCGTGGTGTAATAGTTCCCCACTTTCTTCTTCTCCGCGTTGTACCGAACCCCTGTGCAAACAACACATCAGTGTTGTGGAAATGAAAAGCAGGACTGATTGTACCTCAAAAAAAATGATACAATCTTATCATTCATTCATTCCAAACTTACCCATGCCAATGTGATTTTTGCAGCCATCACACCAGATGTTGTAAGGCATCTCAAACCTTGATGGAACCAAAATAGATCATTAAAACATGTAATTTGGGTGAGTTTTAAAGAAAAACCCTTATATACAAAAGCTCCAGGTTCTGTTCAATGTTTCTGCCATTAAAAGGAAACGCTTTATTTTAATAGATTCACCATTTGGCTATTTTCTGTAATTTAACACAAAAATGATAATAAGTTATTATAAAACAATAAAACTAAATCCATACAATTCTAGACAGAAAAAAGCTAAAGCTGGAGAAAAAGCCAAACAAAAATGAATACTAATCAAAAACACACAAAACTCTAATAACTATATAATACACATATACACGTACATGTATCATTTTTCTTATTTTTAATCATATGGTGATGGTGGTGGTAGAATATCATTCATGAAGCCACAGCTATACTGTGGCGTCTGTCATTTGAATGTACAAATATTTTTGTGGACGGTAACTCATACAAGACTGAAAATGTAATAATTTCCCATCTCCGGCCTCAGTTCATTACTACTCTACAAGTGTGCACTAACCTGATAATGAGGATGCCCTGGGACAGTTTCCGGGCTCTCTCACGCAGGGCGTGGGTCTTATGGTAGCCGTTGAGGGATCCATGCTAAAGATAACGAATGATAAAAATGTAAGCCGTGCAAAAAAGTAAAATTAAAACAACTGACACCCATAAAGTTTGTGTGATCTAACATACCTTGGCCGGATCAAAATCTGGAGGATAATACTTGTTTGTTCCCTTTCTTTCACCCTGTCAAGAAAACAATGCAGAAGACTTTATTAATAAAGAATACAAACTATTATTCTTTAGCTAGTATTTCCAATTGTGTGCATCCCTGGAAACAGCTGAATTAAAGCTTACCATTGTGACAACTGGAACGCTGCCCCAGGAGTGAACTCACTCCTTTTCACCTGACAAAAAAAGAAGGTCAGTCATTGACACCACACTGTAACAGTAAGGTTAATGTACCTTTCATTGTAGCAATTTAAGCGCCCTCCTTAATTATTTTTAAGAATATTTGAAAAGTATCCTGTAAGTTAGGAAACATACTGATTTCGCAAGGAACACATAGCTTTGCATATGTTATCATAGTTTCACTCCCCGAGTATCTTCTAAACCACAGACAGCATAAAACACCGCACCTCGCTACCTAATATTTCAAAAGCTGGTGAAACTGATTTCATCTGAAAGCACGTTGAAACAAATAGCCCAGTAATCTTTTAACAAACAGCTAAAGACAAAATGAAGCTCTGATTCGGATGTATAACAAAAGAAACCAACTGTCTTCGAAGCGCAAAACGTCGAAATTAGTTTGTTAAAGAGCACGTGAACACTGAAAGCATTTCTGTTACACTAGTGTCGTGTACATTAAACACTATATCAAAAGGTATTTTGACAAATTGCTGGAGAGGATGAGCTATCGCAAGCTGGCCGAAGGCTACGTAGCCTTAGCAAAGCTAGCTTGCTATTTAATGTTAGCGCCTGCTACTAGCGTGAATGAGAAGAACGTGAACACAAAAACATCCATAAATAAAAAATCACTGCAGTGACATTTGAAAGATCCAACAGCTGTGATTACTCGTGGACGAAAATCTAAGGTATACTCACAAACAACCTTGGAACTGCCGTTTGTACTGCTGCTGCACAACAACAACATCAGAGGGTTGATGGGTAATGAAGACGTAATTTCCTGGCATCGGAAGTGGCGTCACGTCGAAAAGCCCTCTGGGAAGCGCCGGTATCGGGAGAAAAAACGTGTTTTTGAGCGAGCTAAAAACAATTCGCCTGTCAATGCCGCAGAAATGGAAGCGAAAGTGGACTCATACAAACGTTATATCTGTTCGTTTAGCGGCTGCTCGGCTGCCTACAACAAACAGTGGAAACTGGACGCTCACTTGTGTAAGCACACGGGGGTGAAGCCGTACTCGTGCGAGCGCGACGGCTGCAGTAAGGCGTTCTGTAGTAAGTACCACCTAGCGAGGCACGAGCTCAGTCACAGCGGAGAGAAGCCTTTCCGGTGCACCGTGGACGGCTGCGCGGAGGCCTTCACCACCAACGCAAACCGGGCCCGACACATCGGCCGCATCCACTGCCTGGAGCCGAGGAAATACGTCTGCAGGTTTGAGGGCTGCGGCCTCGAGTTCAAGAAGAACAAACAGCTCAAATCTCACATGTGTGAGCAGCACACTCAGCTGCCCCCTTATCAGTGCACTTATGAAGGCTGCCAGATGCGATTCAGCTTCCCCAGCAAACTGAAGCGTCACGAGAAGGTCCACAGAGGGTACCCCTGCAAAGAGGAGAGCTGTGTCTTCACGGGGAAGACCTGGACCGAGTACCTGAAGCACAGGAAGGAGCAGCATAGAGTCACCCTGAAGTGTGAGCAGTGTAGCCGAGTGTTCAGGGACACCTGGTTTCTGCAGCAGCATCAGCACATCCACTCTGAAATGAGAGTGGTCCTCAAATGTCCCAGGGATACCTGTGACAGGTCGTTCACCACTGCCTTCAACCTGCAGAGCCACATCAGCTCCTTCCACGAGGAGCACCGACCCTTCGTCTGCACCCATGCCGGCTGTGGGAAGACGTTCGCCATGAACCAGAGCCTCCAGCGTCACAGCGTCGTCCACGACCCACAGAGGAAGAAGCTGAAGAAGCCAAGAGCCAAAAGATCTCTTGCTTCGAGGTTAAGCGGTTACTGTGAAACAAAGAGAGTGGTCTACAAAATGCAACCCGAACATGCAGCGCATAGACAGTCTTCACAAGAGAAAGCTGACCAGCCTGGCCCTTTTGAGCTGGTGTCTCTCCTACAGGACGCATCCTTGCTGTGCAGCCCTGCTGTGGACAGGCAGGGACTTACAAACACCCTGGCTACACCATTATCAGTGTAGCGTCAAATGAAGAGGAGCACCCCAGTTTTGTGTGGACAGCAGGCACTTTTAACAGAGCATTTATAATATATATTATTTGTGACATGGTTGTTGGGAGTCTTGGTGTTGAACACTGGTCATTGGTTGATTCATTATAATTTACAGTCTTTCTGAAAGGGAATTCAGAATGAAGAAGTGGAACGTGATCCTGGTTGTCTGTCCTCTGGGTTATGTCCGCTGCAGTGTTTCATTGTAGAAAAACATTACACTGTTTTGTTTTTCCCCAGAGCCATTCAGTTATTTATGTTTGGTGTTTGTATTTAAGAAAATATTTTTTTTTTACTGTATAAAACTTGAAAAAATGTGATGGGTGTTTTGTTACTACATAATGACAGTATTTCAATAAAACCTGTGGAATGTATTTGTTTTTCTTGAGTGCTCTTATATGTTCATTTAAATAAGTGGGTCATAATATAACCTGTCCAGGAGTTCAGTACAACTAAAATGCAGAGCTCGGTGTTGACATTTATCTGTTGGTAATTCAAGTCTTAAGACTAATAATAAAACAGTCTTCAAATCCTTTGAACTCAGGGTTCGTACGGGTGCTTGAAATCCTTGAAAATGCTTGAATTTCAATGTTGTCTTTTCAAGGTTTGAAAAGTGCTTGAATTTCAGATGTGGTGGAAAAATGTGCCGTGTTGACCAATCAAAAATGATATGGCAACATGTGGCATCTGGTTGTTTGGGAAGAGGGGGAAGTTTTAGGAGTGACCGGCGAGAGAGAGAGAGAGAGAGCAAGAGTTTTGAAACCCGAGAGATTTGTGACGTTTACCGTGTTTGGAGTCTCTTTTAGTGTGTTGTCTTGTGTGGTTAGTGTGTAGTGTAGTCGTCGTTTTGTTTTGTGTGTCAGTTCTACTAGTGAACGTCACAGTTGCTGCCTTAAAGCCACCAAAGGCAGATTGCAGTGTAAACGCTGAGTGACACACCTGCTGTCAGACCTGCAGGTTTATCCCTGTGCTGTTCTCATCTGTGTTATAGTGGACACAGACTATTTTTTGGAGTTGCATAAATAATTTGTGTGCCTTCTTCTTTGATGTAGAACACCTGATTGTTCTGTAAATAGTTTTAAATGGTTATATAAAAAACGTCTGAGCCTTGGCTGCATTTTTAGGTAAATAGTACCATATAACTTTGTTGTTTGCAAAACTTGTGCACATTTTTAAAAAATGTACAGTTTCTATTTGCATTTCAAGTTATGAAAATGATTCGTTAAACATGCTTGTGGTTTTTACAGTCAAAAATATCATTTTCTACTCATGTTTTATGCACAATATTTACATATTTACAGTATGTCAAAATGAGTAAATAACAGATTGGCAAGATAAACAGTTTTTAAAGGTGAAACATAGAGGCCAAAAGTAGTCAGAAACGGCCAATTATTCCCTGGACCCCAGAGGGTTAGACGCTAAAAGCAAAGTTGTCACCAAGTACTTTTTATATTTGTGTGTATTGCAGCTTTTTTGAGTATTAACTTGGTGCCTTTGGGTGAAATAATGGTAATATGAGGGACCGATCCATATGGTCACAAAGAATAGTCACTTGTTTCTGTGCTACCAAAGTTTCATTCAAACTGTTTATCGTCAGCACCGACACATTAAACTACTTAAACATTATAAATGTCTTCAAGCTCACACTGAGGCCTGTGGGGCACTATCAGCCACTCAGACAGTTCACACATTTATGTGTGTTTGTATATGAATATTTCATACTTTAAGGCTGCCTGTTTATTTAAGGGAGATGAACAAAATACATTAGAATTCTACATAATAATATGACAGATGATAAATTCAATAGATTTTAAGTAGATGCTTGTGCATTCTTAAAGTCTTATATGTTGAATTGAACTATGTGATGTGTTCAAAGCCTCCCAGTCAGTGCTGTTCTCCATGCCTGTCTGACTGTACATGATGTTATTAGCACAAACACTTTAAAGGTGATCATTTAGGACTTCAGCAATAATACAGACAGCAATGTAGTTAGCAATAAAACAGTTTTATTGGGAATTAACTTAAAAAACAAACAAACATCTGTCTCCTATTTTCTGTCACACAGGAAAGAATTTCTCATCAATATCTGATGAGAATTATTTATTTCTCTTTGGGGGGGTTTTCAACAGGAGAAGAATATCTAACAAGTTGATTTGTTCACATCTTAATTTTTAAGTGAAATGTGCATTTTGAGTTTATACACTATGTATATAAGGCGCCCGTCCTTTTGCAGTATTTTTGTGTGGTGTGTTTTTCTGTCTTAACAAAAGGGGATCAAAGGTATTTAAGTTCACCTGGGATGATTTGTTTTAATTTTCACATGGTCTTACAGAAGTGATGCGAATTGAAACATGCACTTTTTTGAAGGGGGGGGGGGGGGGGGGTGCTGGAAAAAAGCTTGAAAAGGGACCTTGAAAGTGCTTAAATATGTACTTGAATTTCACCCTGTGAACTGCAGCATAATCTAAAACACTAAATTTTTCACAGTGATGATAACAGTGGTATTTATTTGGAAATAATGTCTTGCTGTTTAGCATTTTTGTTCACATCCCAGTCTTTAAAGAGTTTAGGAATGAAAACGAAACTTTCACCCTGACACTACATGGCTAAACATAACAATAAAAACATCTGGACACGCCTGTCTATAAAATACAATAAATGAATTATATTCCGTTTTGCTTTAGAAGTGTTTCTAAGTTTCAGTTGTGTGCAGGTATCCCAGAAGTCTTAAAAATATATTAATTACATCTAATAATAAAAAGCCTTGAGTACTAATTTGTTTAAAAGGCTTTGCATCGTGATGCAACTTTGGTGCTCTACAGTTCCAGCTTTTTTTTCTATGTGAAAACCGATTACATTCTCTAACTTCAAAGTCTAAAAACCAGCTTAAAGATGGTAAAGTGCCACAGAAAAGGCCTTGAGGATGATGAAGATCTTGCTCACCGACCTGAATGTCAGTCTGCAGAAACAGAAGAAGCGAGATTAACAATAAATTGAGAAAATCTCTGAAGTCGGTCTCTGTATTTTTAAGGTGTTTTAGAGTCAGACTCAGACAACAGCATAATAATATGGACAACTTTGGTATGTTGGTATTCAAAGGGGTCTTCAGTTGAACTTTTGGCTACTAATAGACACCCTGAAAATGTTGAAAAACAGCAGTATCCTACACCCTGTGTTCAGTATGAACTTTATCTCACCCCATTCATCACGTTTGGGAAAACTTGATGAGTGTTTGGACAGGAGCAGATATCTGCAGCCAGGTTCCAAAATCTAAGAGCAGATTAATGCCAATGATAATGGAACTGCCTGCCTGTCTTATCACGTACAGGTGAAATGTCACTGTGTCATCATGGTCTAGGAGTTTTCAGCTGATGCCAACAACCTTGCACAGCCTCAATCACAGGAGAGGTGTGTGTGTGTGTGTGTGTGTGTGTGTGTGTGTGTGTGTGTGTGTGTGTGTGTGTGTGTGTGTGTGTGTGTGTGTGTGTGTGAAATCACCTGCTGCTCAGATTAGCTGGAATGAAGCCCTGTGCATTCTTGTCCGCTTGGACCAACAGATTTACGGCATGAATAGGAGAAGCTCCGTGCAAGTTTGACATTCCAAGGCTAAATCCTCTCTGAATATTTCCAGTTACAGGAAGGCTGCTCCCTTCATTCCTGACCCGCTCAGCTCAGACGAGCCCTATATGGACTGACTGTCTGACCAGCTCCTCCAGGAATGCACCAGAGACTGCAGCCAATTAGTATTCATAGAATTCTTGGGGGTAACTGTGACCGAGGACCTGTCCTGGGGCAACCATATCACCTCAGTTGTACGGAAGGCCCAACAGCGCCTCTACTACCTGAGGAGACTGCGGAGCGCACACATTCCCAGATCTCTGATGTTGAACTTCTACAACTGTGCCATCAGCAGCGTTCTGACGTATGGATTTCTAGTGTGGTTCCCCAGCTGCACCAAGGCCGATCAGCAAGCACTCCAGCGGGTGGTGAAAGAAGCTGGCAGAATTATTGGAACAAGTCTGCCAGAGATCAGTAATATCTTCCCCACTCGCTGTCTGAGGAGGGTGCACAGTATCCTGCGGGACCAACATCACCCTGCGCGCCACCTTTTCCATCTGCTGCCCTCAGGGAGAAGGTACAGGTCTATACAGGCCAGAACATCCAGACTGGCCAACAGCCTGTATCCACAGGCTGTGAGGCTCCTGAACTCTCTGCCCCCCTCTCACGGACAATAACCATATCCAACTTCTTAATAGCAATGAACTGGTCTGCATTGGTGCATCATATCTTTATTCTCTTCCCCCTCCTGCCCCCCCCCCCCCCCCCTCTTTCTTAAATAGATAACTATCATATCTGATATCATATCTCACAGTACAATAATATTGAATGGGTTGCATTGTTGTATTTTGTCATGTTTCTCAGGTCTTTGTCTGAATTTCTACGAACATTATTGCTAAGGATTGTCTTATTGCATTGGAGTCACACTGGGTTAAATATGTACACTTGGGTTTTAAGGGGTATTTATTATTTTCTTCTTTTTTTTGGTTGTATGGAACGCAATTTCATTGTTCTTGACAATGACAATAAATAAATAAATACTAAAAATATGAGTGTAACATGTCCTGTTATCAGTTCCTATTTTAAGAGCTTCCTACATGACTATTAGAGTGATAAAAGCCAAATTCATCATGTAGAACTAATTCTTCTTGGATGACACAACTGCAAAACCCTGTGATAGCTCTGCAGTCATCAACACACAGATGCAATATAATACACACGCTCTTACTTTGAAATGGAATCACACTCTTTTTCTTTGATGAACATTAGTTTCTCTGTTTTGGGGGCAGGGGTTGTTGTGTTTGTAGGTTTTGAAACCTACACTGCACACTGTGTATTAAAAAACTTTCCCCATTACATGTATGATGGTGAACTTTTCACTTCATCAAATCAGTTTTTGCAAGGCCACAGTTATCCCAGTTTCTGTCTGAACATGATTATAGGCTGATGGCACTGGTTTAAAGGTAACTGCTATACAAACTTGTATTTGTAACTCAACACTTCACTGATACTTGAAAATGTAGTTAGATTGTGGATAATTATATATTAGAAGCACACTATGTGAGTATATTCAGTCAGTTGATACAAAAAGCACAAAAAAAGTATAATTTGTATAATTTAAGAAGTGTTACAATTTTAAAAAACCTTGGTGACTAAACTCGCTTTGGTACTAACAATTGGTTTAGGCTAAAAAACTAATAACCACATAAAAGCATCTCTGAGTCCATCCTTTAACTTGCTACAGCATGGAGTGTATTGTAGGGCAATGAGGTGTCTTTCTTCGTGTTGGACTGTACAACATTTTCCCACATACTGAGACAATTTCTCACAATTTGACTTGTTCTAGTTTTTCTAAAAGCCGACTTGCATATAAAATTAACAGGTAACAGCAATTTCAAGTGTCATTAGGAGAAAATGTAGAATATATGACAGGAAGAAGACTTTAGGTCCACTGCACTTGCTTAGTGAAGGAGGTAGGAGTATCACAATCAAATGTTTAATGCCTCTCCTTACCCAGGTAGGATAATTTTCCTCATTGTTGAATGGACAGACACTAAGGAAGCAGTACACTCTAAAGGAAATATATCTTTGATTGTATGCATGTGCTTCACAAGATACAAAAAACAAGGTGCTCAGCATGTAGGAATGCAGAGGCAAAGTGTTATGGAGGGCAGTGATTTTCACTTTAAGGATTTACAATGCTTTGCAAATGTAAAAGTAGGCCAGGAACCAGACAGTTTATTAAAAACCTAGAAATCAAAGAAGCTGTAATGTGGCCTCTGCAAAATTAGGCCAGTCTAAAGAAAATAGAAAAATACAGGCAAGCATTGTTTTTGGATTTGAAGAGGCCACCAGTACATGACCAGTGGCCATGGCTTATTGGAAAGATGTAGATTGTAGATTTCCTGTGTTTAGGATTGTTGTCATGCTGCATGCAGGACAATGACAACTTGACCAAGTTTTACCTGTCATACAGATGGCCTTACATTTGATTCTACAATACTCTGGCATACAGAGGAGTTCATGGTTGACTCGATGAGTGCAAGGTTCCCAGGTCCTGTGTCTGCAAAATAAACCCAACTGACCATGCCACTGTGCTGACAGTTTGTATGAGGTGTTTGTGCTGATCTGTTGTGTTTGGTTTTCACCAAACGTGGGAATGTGCATTATCTCCAGACATCTTCATTTTGGCCTCGTCTGTCCAAAGGACATTGTTCAAGAAGTCTTTTAGTTAGTTCAGATGAAACTCTCCAAAACAAAGCTATGCTGACATATTCATTTTAAAAAGGATTTGTCTGAATAAGGCATACTTGTTCAGTCTTGTTCTAATTGTACTCTCATGAACCTTCATGAACTGAGATGAAGCTCTTGGGGTTTATTTTGCAGTTCCTTCGGATATTGCACATCTTGGGGTGAATTTGCTGGGGCGTCCACTCCTGAGAATATTGTGGCATTGTGTTAGAACGCACCTGAATGCTCCAGGACAGCAAACGGACAAAAACTGCTGACACTGCTGAAGATCATTTAATCGAGTAAATGTGATTATCAGCACATGACTTACCATCTTATTTCCTATGTAAGCAGTAAGTGTACTCAGTTTTCCAGGACTCCATAGAGCCTGCCTACAAAGTAGAAAAAGACCTTAATGGCAAGAGGTGTTTGCAGTGGGATGAAAACAAGCAAACAAAAAAGAAAAAAACTATTCAAGGTTTGCCTTCGTTTTTAAGTGGGGCGTAACAGTTTGCACAGTGCAGGGCTCCGTTTTATTCAACCAAATAAGAAAGAGATGTTTCAAGCACCTCTGCTCTACATCAGGTCATTGGTTCTCTGTGGTGCATTAAAAACAGCTAGAGACGTTGACTCATTTCTTTTGAAATTTTTCTAAATTAGAAACCATGTGTAAACATCAGCAATTGGATCCACAAAATTATATATATATAAAAAAGCACAGTACTTACAGTGATATCAACCTACTTTGTTTTATTTTGACATACAGGTTTTGATACTGCTTTAAATGCTGGGTTTCTAACTTTAGAACAATATCAGTCAGTGTGCTTGATGATGTCTGATAAATAGCATCAGATTTCTATCTTTTCTGTTTTTGTTCATTTACAGAAACTGATGCCACGTTCTTTCCATTCCTGTCTTTTGACAACAGTGGAATTCCAGACGGGCTCGTCACCCTGTAATCCAAAAGGATTGCTCTTGCTCCACTGTATTTCTCCCACCACCTTCTCCCCTTTTCCTGTCTCTTCCTGTCTCTTTAAGAAGTGGAAGGAATGTGTTGGGTCCTTTGCCCTTTTGTTTTCTGGTTTTCTATGCAAATAGCTGGGAAATGGAAGCTTTCTGTAATAAAGGTCTTAATATTCTGAGGACAGCCAACTGAAAGTTTTGTCCAGGCTACATATACATTTACAATAAGACCAAAAAAGATAAGCAAGAATGGCTGGACACATTTAAGTGGTGTCTAGCTGTGGTATTGTGGTGTTTTTCTCTACTTGACTGGTCCTGTTCCAAGTCCTGAATCCATATGGCAATTTAGTCATATGAGAAAGATTTAACCTTTCACCTTTGGTTTTAAAAGAAATTGTTTGTTTTTCAATCGCATTCAATGGTTTTCATCAGAAGATGGAAGCAGCAAGTGTTATTATGTAACTAAAAAGTGGAACATCACTTACCACGTGTGACAAATATGGTCATAATGAGGGGGAGAGGGTCTGCGTACAAATAAGACTCCTGGTGTCAGATGTGAGCGAGCCTGTTGATTTATCCACATCAGTTCAGTGATTGTTGGTCATACACTCTCTTCTCCAGATCAGGAATTCATTTTAATGCCCAAATCCAGTTTCTGAACTTTGCAGACATTTTCATGTTTAAATTTAAATTCCACATACCAAAACACATAAAGAATAAGAGCTAAAGAATTACAAAAGATAAGACGTGCAAATCGTGCTGTGCTGATAGCAAGAATTACAACACAGCAATCACCAGAAAGAACATTAGTTTTACTGAGTCTTCTTAATATTAGAGGTCTGGCTTCAATCCTTTGGACAAAATGAGTGTGTCCAAAGAGATTTTAAGTGTATTTATTACTGCATTAAACAGCACCAGTTCTCATCTATTATACCACTGTTGATATGAATTACTGAGGACTCATCCGTAAGTCTTGAACTAATAATGGCCCACAAAAATTATTGCCAGGAATTTCAATAATTCTTTCAAGGATCAGGCTTTGAAGCCTGAGTAAATTTCTCGATTGAATGAAAAATGAGTATATTTTTAAATAAGCTCTTTAATGGTAAAAGCCTTGTCTATTCATCGAAGACTCAGGCAAATGTAATAATATATAATATAAAATAATATCATATTTTTTGCTCCTCCTGAACTGACTGTTACAAGTTTACCACTAATCATTTTGTCTTCTTCTCGTTTAATTTCTCTATAGGTAGAAGTCGCCACATTTAAACTAGATTTGGTTTAATTCCGTTTTTAAACATTTAAACGCTCACATAAAAACAGAGAGTACAGACTGTCCTGCGGGAAGTAATAAAATCGAAACACAAGGACATTATGTAAACTCCTCGTCTGCTAATTCTGTGTAAAAGCACTTAAAATGTTTCCTCCTGACCTGCTCACAATAACTTTAGTGCATTGGGTCTGTGCACATTTTTACTGCCGTGCAATGAAAACTTACAGGCCTTTTTCTTCGCCTTATATTTTTCAGAGCATTTCTGAATGCTCACAACTTCCGTAGTGCATGTTCAATATTTTGAATATAATGTTGTCATTCATTTGGGATTTTCATGGCATTAACTCTCTTAATCTCATATTAAACATTTACCAAGTGTATAAAATATGACCATGTTCATATTAGAAAACAATTTGGATACAATATGAGCCTTGTGTCATAAAAAGGAGACCTTTTTATAAGATGTTGCTGTTTAGACCAGCCACTTATCCCAAAAGGTGATATGACCCTTCAAAGTTTAGTCAAAAAATTTGCAGAATTAGGAGAAAACATCCAAATTAACAACGCCTGTCTCTGTTACTCTATGTCACGGATACTAGGTTTGCAGTGAAACTACAACATATCCAATCCCCAAGTTATCTCCAATGCATCCATTCGAGTATCAAAGTCTATGAATAATAGATAGAAAGCACTTAAAAGCATAGCAGAAGGTGCTTGTATGAGTGGGTGTAAATGAGGCAAGATGTATAAAGTGCTTTGAGTCCTCAGGTAGAGTAAAAAGTGCTGTATAAGAACCAGTTTATTTATTATTTGTTTTTCAGTGCTGGATTTTTGAGATAATGAGGACTCAAAAATGCAGGACTGAACAAGGCAACTTCAAAGTGGCACATCTAAACATACTCCTATATACTGTACTGTATGTAAATAATCATTGTATTTAGATACATTTTTTTAGGGTTCATTAAATTCGCTAAATTTGCTTTAGCCCAGAGAATATGATATATATACTTTCCGAAAGGAATTTTGAAGCGTTAGAGCACAGGCTTTCCACATCACCTCAGTCCATCTGTAATAATGGATGTCCCAAGCAGAATATCTTTAGTGGGAAGCACAGAGAAAGGCCAAAATAAATGCACAAAGTTTGGTAACTTACAAATGAATTTGAGCTGATTGCATATCTTCAGAATGATAAAGATCATTTGCTAAATAAGGACCAATCGGGCGTTCGCCCTGCATGCGGCTGGCAGAAACTGCCCCCAAATACGAACTTTGATGAAAACGTGAAATTCCAATAGCACTGCCTGTTTGGGCCCTATAACTGTTACATAATCCACATTCTACATATTCCACTTGTCAGCCACACATTGCTGGTGAAATCCCTCAATTTACAGACCAGCTCAAGAGAAGTCACCCAATGTGGAATGTCTGTTGAAGCAGCCCTGTTATGTTCTAATTATAGCCTCCTCTTGTTATTCTTAATGTGTTTCACATTTTCACGTCTCTTGCATTTAATCAAGAAGCAGAACATAAGAGGGCCCAAATATGAGACATTCCACAATGACTCAGTAGGTCTTTTTTATTTCTCAGCCCGTAACACTTCTCATGCATTTCCTCCATTGGTTATTCCCTGTATTTATGTTTGGATAAATTACTATCTATGAATGTTTGACTATTTGCTTGTCTGCATATCTACTGATTCACACAGTCGCACATACCTCTCAGCATTACCAAAGTGACATCACTGTCCACCACTGAGGAGCTTTTAAGAAGCCCTGAGCCTTTGGGAATCCATATTGCTAGGGGCCAGCATCCTCTGGAAAAACATCTGGGAGAATCTCAACAATAAACCAGTGATTTACATCAATTAGATAATCCCAACAGGACAAATTCTGGGTCAAGCGCCCGCCTGCCCTCCTACGCTCCCTGTCAGGCTCAGGTGAGTAGGATAGTCTGTTGGCAAGTAACGGGTTAGTGTCTGTCTCCCCGCTACACCTCCTTGCCTCATCCCTTCACCCCCCCTTATCTCCTGGGGCTATATATTGGAGGTCGCGACTCGTCTGCATCTTAGGCATCACTCGCAGACATACAAACCCACCCCACTTTGATCGACAGCGAAAAACGAAGACCAGAACATAGAGATGAGGTCCCTGTTGAAGTTTGTGGTGATTCTTTTCTGCGTCGAGAGGGGACAAGGCCACTTGCTGAGATCGCTGATTGGTAAGTGAAGACTCAAGTGACGGTTGGAACCGATGACTTTTCGCTTTGAGAATGTGAAAATGAAAGTAAATATAGTTGTAAGTGGGTTTATCAGTTGTATAAATGACTTTGTCTTTTCCAGATCTGAAACGACAGACAGCATCTGCACACATTTCTCCAGATGAGGACAAAAGGAGCAGTTATTCAGCTGTGGAAAACAGCCACATGGAAGCTTCTGGAGTCGGACCATCTTTGAATCCCATCGTACCGATCCCAGTTCGATCACGCCGCTCAGCTCTGGACTCCCAGTGCGGCCTCCACTCCATCCTGCTGCAGGTTCGGGACCTGGGGCTGGGCTACGACTCAGATGAGACTATTTTATTCAAGTATTGCAGCGGCACGTGTCCCCGTGTGCGCTCCAACCACGACCTCACCCTCACCAACCTGCTGCTCACTGGACTTCTCCCCAGCCCAGTGCTCGGGGAGCTGTGGCACAATGCACCGTGCTGCAGGCCCACCCACCACGAGGACGTGGCCTTTCTTGATAACTCGCACCGATGGCACAAGGTGGAAAAGCTGTCAGCTGCCGGCTGCAGCTGCGTGGGCTAGATGGCTGAGAGTAAACGGGTACTGTAAAAGGGGGACATGAACTTGGCGAACCTTCTCTTGTAATCTCTGTAAATGAATGAACTTTTGTTCTTTCGTGGTGTGCAGTTAATGAAGCGGAAATCAGTTCTTATGAAATGAGAAACTCAATAAGCTGAAAATAAGCTGTTTTCTTTATGACTTCTGGGTGAAAATATCAAAACTACTTAAATGTTTGATTGCAGTTGCTGTTCTCATTGACTCAGTTTTAATGGCATGTCCGCTAATAATATGTGTTTATGGGGCATTAGAAGTTATCTGTTCAAAAGTGCATTGATCGTTTTTTGTCTTTTAATGAAAGCTTTACTATTTTATTATTGCTAACTGATTTTTGTTGTAAATATTTTCTGATCTAAAAGGGTAAACTAAGCTTACGTGTCAACGCAATTCTTCAACAACAACATGACCATTTTGTAAATACACTCATATGTATTTATTTAAACTCTTTGGTGCGATGTTGGGGTTGAATAACAGAACTGACATGTACAAAGCTGCGTAGACACGCCCAGTGGTTCGACAATCACTGCGGATTGCAGTGGACAGTTTTTTGTATGTAAGATAAAATGTATGTATGTAAGATAAGTTATTTATTTATTTGATACTTTTTTGTCATTCTCATTATATTTATTTTACAATTACAAATTACATTGCAAATCTACGATGTCCACAATCTCTGATAAAAATAAACTCTTGCTGACCACATCTGTATTTATGGGAGTTTTTTTAGTTGAAAAAGACACATGCAGTAAATGCGTTTGTGTAATTTACACAATGTTTATTATTGAAGGATTTTATATATAAAAAAAAGAATGGCACAAATACAAAAATCACTCATTTTGCAAGCTTGTCTGTTTAACTTGTGGATTTGAAGTGGATTCACAATCACAATGTTTATGTCTGTGAACCAAAGCCAAGTATTTTTCTTTCTTTACTTTTTGCCTCTATATGAGTTGGCTGGTTTGTTAAGGATTCACTTGTCTTCTCGTCAGACTGATTACAAATTAAGAATTTAGTTTACTGATGTAACTCAGCTTCAAACAAAAACAACTCTAATACTTGGAACTTTTTAAGAATTAAACAGTTTCTTTTTAAGATTTTATTCAAGCTGAACCTTTTTCACTTTATTTATTTTTGAGTGGAACACAGAAATAAAATTAAATGGAGGAACATTTCTATTTAGCTCTGATAAAAAGCTTGGTTTCTCAGGCATGTCCATTATCACTGGGTGCACACCTAATCCCATTTGATTAGTATGCCAGAGAACAGGTTCTCCTGGTAAGACTCACATAACAAACACTGGTAAGACTCACATAACAAACACTATAGTGATAACTCCAGCACCAAACCCAGTGTTTCCAGGCACAACATCTGGCTGTGGGAGGAACAGGTTTGTGCGCTTTTCTAAGGTCCGTAAGATAGACTGTATGTACAGACAGCAGGTTCTTGTTTTCACCCTCTACGTGGCTATCACATCCTCCTCCATCTCCTCTTGCTCTGCGCCCCACACTTGGACACGCCCCTCCATAGCTGTGAGGAGACGGGTCTCTGTAGGGTGGAAGGACAGGGACTGGACAACTGCTTTCCCCACCGGCAGCTTCAACGACAAAGACCCCTGAAAGTAAAACAAGCAAAAATGTTAGTTTGGATGCTAGACTGTATGCTTTTAGTAAAGAATTTTTGTGTGGGTTTGACAAATAACCTCCACTATTCATTATTTTGTCACAAAAAAATCACACAGGTTCTACATGATAATGATCTGCTGGGGGTTTGCACTGAGAACGCTCTATTTCCACCCACTGTGGTTCTGACTAACTCTTGCATTTCACCTATTATTTGAACAAGACATGCAATGTTTTTCATGTATTAGACGTTTCTGAAGACGACATTTTCAGACCATTGGTTGCCATCATTTTCTGTGAAAATCCAAAAGATGTGTTTCTTATTCAGTACTTCAGTGCTTCAATCCATCCCTGTGCTCTCATTTCCAAAAGTGGGCAACATTTTGGTGGCAATCAGATTAGCAAATTAGCTGAGATTAGCCAGCCTGCTGCTAAATTTATAATCCCAAAATATATCTGCATTAGCAGTAAGGCTAAAATAAGACACTTGAATGACCAAGTGGGAACTTAACCATCAGTGGAAATGCACAGTCAGGATTAGCAAGGCTAGTTGTGCATATTAAATCCACCTCTACGCAGTCTTTTTCCAGTAAAAAGTTAGTATACCAGCTAAAAAAATATTGTTTTTGAGCCTTTAAACTCACAGAGCTGATCTGGTAACTTAGCGGGCTATTTTGAAATTCAATTCATCAGCTAATGCTATAAGCTAACCATCACTAGATTTGTGTAGCAAAGCTAGTTTACACTCTGGATCTTGCCTGCTTAAGATATCATTTATAAAATGATACATGTGTCTGGAAATGCTACTTGATTATCTTCCCTGGTTACTACACCTAACTGTGATACTAACAAATGATTACAGATGTAAAACCACATTGATGCAAAAGTGACTGACAGAATGCAGATGTTGTTCACTTCATTTAATAACAGTTGTTTTCTGCAGAGGCCCTTTAAGTACCCTTTGAAAATCAAATTCATAGTTACCTCCACCAGGTCCCAACAGTAAACGTGTCCGTCCTCTGAGCAGCTCAGGACGTGCGTGTCTTTACTGGACAGGCAGCAATCCAATTTGTAGCCCTTCATCTTGTGTCCGGTATACCTATAAAAACAAGTATATGATAAAAACACGAGTTAAAAAACGTATTTACATCAGTAAACCGTACCATTTAGAATCTTGTAATGATTCACTATAATTTAACTGCGCTCTGTGGTAAATTTCTAAATTTCATTTTATGTCATTTGGACCTGAGGTTATGTTAAATGTTGAGGTATCTCGAGTGATGTCATTCGGACATTATTCAAGAGCACAACCAACGGTCGCGAGGGACAAATGTATGTTCTCTGACAAGCTGATGGGTGGTTCCTGGCTGCTGCTGAGCGAAACTTGTTGCAAAGAAAATATTGCAACCAGTCAGCTTGTCAGGGAACAAGTTTTCAGATTTCAGTTAGTAACAAAAAGGTAACAAAAAAACAATACTTCTTGTATTGCTTTTACTTTATGAAGCCATAGTGGCAGCACATCACACTGTAAGTGAAAACAATCAGCACTCACTCTCCCAGCATTTCACCGGTGCTCTTGTCTAGAAGTCTGAGTGTTGAATCCAAGCTGGAGCTCAGGGTGCACTGACCATCTTGACTGAAACACACACAGGTAATAGGACCTGGAACGCAAGGATAAAAACACTTCAGTGGTTTTATATTTTCAGTGAAACTGTTTTGCTACAAAAATCAGTTTAAAACAGTAATATCTGCTGAGATTAAACTTTAGAGTTAGATTACTAACTGCTGATGAAGTCAACATGTAGCTGTCCCATTCTCAGGTCGTAGCGCCTCACTCTGCCGTCCACCGACCTAAAACACAAGATCATTATTATTATAAGCTGCCATAGCAAAAATGAACAAAACAGTTGAATAAACGAATCAAATCTCTGTTTTTAAATTGTGAAACTTTTAACATGCAGGTTGTTTTTTTTTTTCAACTATGTCTGAAGTGCTGACCCGGTGAGCAGCTCGTGTTGTGCCACCTTGAGGCTGCTGATGCCGTCCCGAGCTTCGTCTAGAACCTGGATTGGCTCATATCTTCTGGATCTGGTGTCCCAGCACCGAACCGTCCCGTCTATGGACCCTGAATGACGAGAATACATAAAAATGAAATGCAGTAAATACAAATGTAATAGTTTACACATTTGCTAGGCAAATACGAGAAATACTAAAAAGAGTTCCATTAAAGCATGGAAACTTTGAGAATTTACAGATAACTGACTTTGACATAAAGCAGACACCGGTTAAAACATCCACATTCCATAAATAATTTAATGTCATTATGACTCACCAGACAATATGACTGTTGCCTCCTCATTAAACTGCACGCAGTTAACTTTCTGCAAAGGAAAATTTGAAAAGGAGACAGACAGTAAATATTACATAAAACAAGTACACAGGCACAAACAACAGTGCAGCCGCCATGAAAACATGCAGATGTTTTTCAAATGAAATACCACGATGCCCAAAGTGAAACAGAGCTAAAAAGAGAAGGACCCACCCCGGCATGACCCCTGAGTTTGCGTGTGACCTGGCCAGTGGCAACGTCCCACAGAATCACCGTCTTATCTGAGCTACATGAGCAAATCTGGCTGTTGTCATAGGACCTGTGCAAAGAGCCAACGAGAAAAGGTCATTCATTTATATTACTTCTGATCCTATATTCCTGAGACTAAAACCCTGTGGACAACCCAATGGTAATTCTCTCACCCATCTGCATCCAAAACCTCATATCCATGACCACTGTACGTCTTCAACAAGGTGCCTCGGCTCGTACTCCACAGTTTTAAAGACTTGTCACTGCCACAAGACAGCAGGTAGTTCCCATCAACTTAAAAGACATGGCACAGAGACAAGCTGATATAAGTGGATAACTCAGAACTGAGGAATAGAGCTTACATACTTTGAACTAATGAAATAAAGAACATATTATCGAGTTGACCTGAACTTGTAATATTTTATTATGCATATATACATTACAACCAGATTTAGCAATTGAGTCTGTTCAGTCTGTTCAGCCAGCAGCTGAACAGACTGAACAGATAATTTTGGTGGGGCTTTTTCTTACTGTTGAAGCGAACAGCCCTGACAGCTCCTTGCTGACAGTCTATGGTCCTGAGAAGATGTTGAGGAATTTGAGGAGCCTGAGGTCTGGGCTGAGGAAATGCCATCACTTAACCTCTGTTTAAAACACACACATACACACAAACATTTTAGCTACCCACATTAACATCTCCTTCTAAAATGAAAGTCAGAAGCAAGACAGAATACATGTGTATGAATGGGAGAGAGGCGGGTGTTATGGTGATGATGCAAAGAGTAGTAGTGGCACTGCAACACTGGGGGAGATTAGAATTAGATTAGATCAGAGAGACAGCTCAGGTCGAGCAGTTTGGAGACAAAGTCAAAGAGCCAAAGCTGAGGTGGTTTAGACCATAGTATTGAACAAAGGATGTGGAGGTGCCACGTGTGAGGGAAAAGACGAAGACCACAGAGAAGACAAACTGATGATATGAAGGACATGCTGTGGCGATCCCAAACTGTTAAATTCTTCTGAAAGTAGTAGTGTGCTGTAGATTTAAGACAAGAGGTTTACACGGCTACAAAAATTTAAGCTGGTTACGAGTATGATATTACGGAGTATATGATATTCATACAGAAAGGACAGGTTTTTTATTAGCTTTCACAAAAGCACTACATACCAACAGAAGTATTTAAACTATTTAAGTTACATCACGGATACATTTTGTCAATTTCTCCTTATTCCATGAATGACTTAAAAGACCTCTTGACTAAAAGCAGTCAATTTTATTTACTTCTATGTAACTTATTTCGCTCACTTACTTTTACTAAGACACAGTTTCAGGGACGTGTCATGTTTGCATTCTTGATTAAAAGCAACGTTTCTGCTCAGTTTGTAGCTACAACCGGCTCCTTTAAATCATTTCTTCCATGTTTGTAGCACAGACACGCAATGCATCATGGGAACACTTATTCCCGTCAAAATAAAAGCTCAAATAGCATTTACCGCTTTGATATTGGCCTATGGATTGGGTTAAGCTTTTATTGTTAAATACACCGGAAACGACTCTCTCTGTCGACGCTTTTCCTGAAGTGGCTGGTCAGCTGTCTGTCGGTTTTCGGTGTTTAAACTTATTTTCATTTGCTTACAGTAGGAACACCTTGAAACATACTATGTCATCCAACAATATGGCAGACCCGAGGAGGCAAAATAAAATCTTAAGGTGGGCGTTTAAATCTGTAAACAAGTTTCTACGTTATAGAATAGAGCTAACAGCTAGCTAACCTATATCATTTATAATGAGTGAAGCCTGAAAGGATTAACTGGGCGAATTAGCTGTAGGACTTAATATATACTGCTCTTGGTTGTTTAATTTTTTCCATGACACAAAATCGTCGTGACTAACCCAACCTGTTCCCATTTTGGTTTAACCGTTATTTACCATTGTGATTGTCAATGGGTCTCTTTTGAGTTAGCTGTCAGTCAGTAGCAGTTTTCATAAAGATGTACAATGGTTAACTAAGAGGTTGTTGTAGGGAAAATGTTAACAGCTGCAAATCAAAAACAACCAGTACCAATAAATTAGGCAATAACTTGTAAAATGTGTGTTTATTTATATAAACTTAAGACCAGAGATTTTAACAGTGACCAAGAAACAGTAAGTTTCCCTTTTAGTTGTCTTTGGTTAAAATACGTTTGTGTTGTGACAGGTACAAACCTCCCAGCACAGAGACCAACCCGACACTGGAGGACCCCACGCCTGACTACATGAACCTGCTCGGCATGATCTTCAGCATGTGTGGACTTATGCTCAAGGTGACCTACACACACACAGCCCTCCTCACACCAAAACTCTGACTTCCATCTCCTTTGTTCTCTGCATGTTTGTGTGTCCACATAAACATGTGTTGCCCAGGAAGGATAGAGCTTAGTCCCATTCATTCCATTTAGAAGATTAAAAGTAAACCTGCCTTTTTAGATGAAAGGATGAACAGCAGCTATTGACGTGACCACAAAGGACACGATGAGTGGGGGGGAAAAAAGACGATAGAGCTGAAGTCATTCATTCAAGGTCCAAGGAGAACATTTTTATAACTGACTTTCTTTCAATCACCAACGGGTCATTTTTACTCATTTTTGATTCAAGTCAAAAATTTTAGAAAGAGCATCTTAAATTTTAGGCAAATGCTGGGAATTATTGCATTTGGTGTTTTTAAAGATGGTGTACAAACAGTGGCAACACCTAAAAATGTACTCTCTTGCTGTTTTCACATTTGCACTTAAGCTCTGAACTTTTGTACACATTACTCAAAGGATCCCTGTGTGAGAATGCAGCTTTCTGAATCAGTTGGAGCAGGCATTAAACACACTTTACTCTCTTCCAGCTCCTCAGTATATAAAACCTGTGGTCTTATTTTGAGCCCATGTGATTCATGTTCTTTCTGTTCCATTCTCTACTCAATACTATAACTAAGGATTTAGTGATTTAGAGGCTTGTTTGAAAACAGATTTCAGGACCACCCTTGGCTTCAGACTAGATTTTTCCTGGAATGCTGTTATCCTATTTGGACCTCTGTCCAAATGGGATAACAGATGCTCAACACAGCATAACCCCCACACGGGTTATGCTGTGTTAAGCATCTCTGTATGCTTTCTGTGATACGAGCACTTCCAGACCACATAATTGTTCCTCATGTACTTCATGTACCAGTTAAGAGCAATTTAGGAGCTGTGCTGTTAGATGCCCCTCTATTTCTTTAGCAGATTTCAGCCTTGCAACTTTTTCACCTTTTTTTTTTAAAAAAAGGTGAAAAAGCTAATAAGCTCGTCAGAACATAAAGACAGTCTAAAGCTGACTCATGTGTTTGTGTTTCAGCTTAAGTGGTGCGCATGGATTGCAGTCTACTGCTCGTTCATCAGCTTTGCAAACTCCCGAAGCTCAGAAGACACCAAACAGATGATGAGCAGCTTCATGTGAGTGTACCATCCCATCTGTGGATGCACTATAAACACACTACGCAATGCATGTGTGGCAGTCCTTCGTAGATTGTTTAATATTTATCGATGTTGAAGGCATTTGATTTAAAATTAACATTTTTTGGCTCGAACTGGAACAAACTTAAACTATTTTTGTTAGTTCTTAGTTATAATGGCAAGTAAAATGAACAAATGTTTAGATTATAGGAGAGGATTTTGCATTTTTGAAATTGGAGTTTAGACCTATTGTCTTGCTGCAACTGCAAGTCCAGACAAGCCAGCTTTAATGTCCAAAAGCTTTTAAATGTGTGACCTGTGATGGACTGAGCAGTGAAGGAAACTTAGGCACAGGTTAAAGTCCAAAAAAATGATTTTTTTATTTAACCCAAAAAACGTAATTGGTTAACTCATGCAAAAAGAATCAAAATCTTGGGCCCATAAAAGAGGTCAAAATAACAAAACTCTACTCAAAGTTGACAACACAACTGATAACTCAAACAAACTGACCTAACTTAACGAGACAAAGGGGAAACTTAAATAGTGGCTGATCAGCCCACAAAAACAGGAGAAGGGGTAAAAACACACAAAACCTAACAAAACCAAACATAATGAACTCCAATCCCCCCCCTGGTCCTGAGTTATGGCGTGAACCAATTTGTAGTCTTCCTTTAAAGCTCGCTCTGCCCCTTTTCCACCTCTTGGCTCCTTAATCAAGGGACTGGAACAGCTGCAACTAAGGTAACTCAGAAAACAAAAAGTTAATCATACATAACAGTGTAAACTAAAATGTGCGCACTTATTTTAGAATGCAGTGTTATGTGGATATGTGAATTAACTCTAAACCAAAACCAGTTATTTATTGTCCTGTAAATTAATTCCTATATTTAAAGAAAGAAATGTGAATGCAATGTTACTAATAAGCCTCTACACTAACATGGTGGGTATTACCACTGTGTGGCTGTAAGTGCAGCCGTCACAGACCCCTCTAGGTGGTATGTTCGCCTATAAAAGAGCACTACAGTAGGGCACCTGTCCAGGCTTCACAGACAGATTTGCAATGAGGAAAACCTTGTCCATTGTCTGAATGACGTCGTATTAAAAATGAACCTAATGCACTCAAAGATTAGTAATGCAAAATGTTTGGCTCGGCAAATAATGTCGGACGACGAGTTAAAGGCACCAGCCTTGTGTGTGTAGAAGCTGGTTCAAGGCCAAATTTAGGACACTGGTATCCTTGTGTTATTAAACAACGGAAAGTGGCTATGCAGGATAAATGGACAGTGGAGAGCAAATATGACATTGAGGTTATCAGATGAAAATGGTCCCACGTTTGTGGGTGAATTTATGCCATAGAAGCTTCAAAAGGTTCAGGCACAAATTCTACTCTTAGCTGTGCTCAACTGCAGTATTTCATAATACCCAAAGTATTCAGCAAAATAATACAATTAAAAGCAACAAGGAGTGTGTTTTTGTTTTGTAAGCAGTGTAACAATGAGTCATTTTAAAGAGCTCCCCTTTGCAGAAAAAGGTGCTACAAAGCAAAATTTTAACATGCCTTTAAAAACCCAAATTTCACAGTTTTCATGATGGTTTGAGCCCATTTTCTGTGCTGTCTTCAGGCTGTCCATCTCAGCAGTTGTGATGTCCTACCTCCAGAACCCACAGCCAATGTCACCGCCATGGTAACCAAGGGCCAATCTCAGGAGAGAGCAGAAGTTAATTGTGGATGCAGGAGTGGGTGACGGCACATCTGACTGAATCCCCCGGCCATCTATGAGCATAAACAGAGACGAAGAAGAGCATAATGTAATAGAGAGAAAACAGACGAGCAGGAGAGGTAGACAGCAAGGACAGCTCTGCGTCAAGATAGAAAGATAAAATATCTTGGACTTCTGTTATATCTTGGGTTGGTAAATATCTTGGTTTCTCTGTTTTTTCTGTTTATAACCTTTTCTAAGTCTTTTGCTTGTTCATGAACTGATGTTGTCAATAAAGTTGTACGGTTTTAAAAGGATCTGCTGGCTTTTATTACTCTGGAGGAAAAGTGTTAAGGATTTGCTTATATGACATTTAAATTGTTTACTTGGCCTTAAATAAATATTTTAACATCTCATTTTTGTGACGCTCGGGTACATTTGACAGGTCACAAAATAAATAACAGACTTTGACACCTCCTATCAAGTTAATCTCTCCCCTATTTACAGTTTGGTTTATTCCACAAAGCTTCACCATCATAGTGAATTACACTAAGTCCTACTGAATCCTCCTGCGAATACTTGGATGTTACTGTATGTCAGTGTTTTGATGCGTGCTTAATTAACCAGGTATGCAAATCCCAGAAAGTTAATTCTGTACGTTTGGATGTAGAGTTTCCAGTGGGAGATACAAACGCTTCACCCAAAACTAAATCTGTCTGAACAGAGTCAACATTCTTGGATCTGCATGTCTCTCACCCTTTCCACAACTGCTAACCGCATCTGCTTTAAACTTGTCAGGTACACAAGTGTTTGTTTGCATGCCTTTCTGAACTCTCAGCCCTCTTAACCAAAAGTCTAACCATCATCAATAAGTTCTAAAACCCATCCTTAAGCTGTTGTTGGTCCCCAGATACTTCAAGGAATCCACCATCACTCCTGTCTCCAAGAAACCGGTGGATTCATGTCTTAAGGACTACCATCCTGCACCAGACAACACGAAGAACATGTCTGCTCTTCCATCCCTGACATGTTGGACCCTCTTCAATTTGCCTTACCAAAAAAACAGACCCATCAACCATGCCATCGTGTTGGCAATATACACTGTGCTCACCCATCTGAACAAGGGGAATACGTATATAAGAATGCTCTTCACTGATTACAGCTCTGCATTCATCACCATCATTGCTCTGAAATTGCTTCCAAACATCAGAGGTGTTAAGGTTGAAAGGGTCAGCAACTTCAAGTTCCTTGACATGAACACTACCAGGGGTCTCTCCTGGAACCTTTACAGACACTGTGGTCAGAAAAGCATGTCGTTGTTTAAACTTTCTAAGGAGGCTTAGGAAGTTTGGTATGAACCCCCAATATTTCCTCAACCTTCTACAGGAGCACTATCGAGAGCCTGTTGAAGGCCTGTGTGACAGGTTGGTATGGGAGTTGATTTGCCAACAGTCAGAAATCACTGCAGAGTGGTGCAGGTGGCAGACAACATCACTGGCAAGTGATGTAGCCATTACGGGCATTTATCTCCAGCCGAGTGAGCGTGAGGCCCACAGCATTATCAAGTATCATAGTCACCCAACACATAAGGACTTTTTAAAATTTTATTTTTCTATGCTTTTTTCATGGTTTTTAAACTTACATTGCTATTTATCTGGTGACATTTTTAGATGCTGAGTGACTTGTTTTGTCTTGTCATACACATTTCATTATAATGTTGACCCAATGTTAACTTACATAGGACAAATAAAAATGAAACTGAAAATAGTAAGGTAGATTACTACATTTTAGCACTCATACAATTATATTAAAAACTGGAATTCATGGAACAGTTATATTCCTCCCACCAGCAAATGCATTTGCACCCAAGTCTTATGTAATATACACGTACAGACGTGTGTGACCAAAGAAGTATGCTCACAATTCTCTTTATGAGGTATGGTGTTGAACAATTACCAAAAAATGTGGTAATGGTATTAAGGCTGCATTCATTTTTTAAATTATTGCCAAAAATATATTTTCTGAAGGTGGTGAAAGTGATCTTGATTTTTGAACTATTGGACCATAAAATTCTAATCAGTCCTTCATAAACTGGAAAAAAACTCCCCCGAGCCTCTCAAGACCTATCACATTACTATTAATAAGGCAGACAACCCAAAGGTATTCTCCTGCATATATATGCAGGAGAATATATATGTGTTCGTTTGTTACCTTGGTTATGTTCTTGACAGCATTTGCTTCCATGTCATTCTATCTGTAAATATCATAGCTTGAAATCTTTTGAAGGAATTCTGATCAAGCTTTGTAGGGCTGTGGAGTCAGGTCATGTTAACAATTCATTAAGATTTTGATGATTTATTGGTCAAAAATGGACAAACAGCCTTATAATTCAGAATGTAGATTCTTGTGTGGTGTGTCAACATATAAAAGTACCATATAAAGATTTAAAATATCATGTCACAACTGACCTTTGACCTCTCCATCTATGTCCGTAGATTTATCTGAATCTCAAACTGATAATAATGCTATATAGAGCTGTTTAACACTATGTTTCTTACTGACATTGTTTGTACTGACAACATTTATGCATATACGGAATGATATATGGAGATTCTAAATATCACATTACAGTTTGCATCTAAATATCATGTCAGATTTGACTTCTGATCTCACTTTTACATTTCACATCTGCCTTTCTTTCAAGTTCACCCCAAAATGTGTTACATCTTTAAAAAAGTATTTCCTAGTTAGTTAGAAATATACTTAAGTACCATTAAATAATAAGCCCAAGTTATTCATGTCCACTTCTTTACAAATCAATACCTTTTATCCATTACCCACTGCTACATAATGATTGTATATTTGAAGTAAACATCATTTACTGCACTATAAACTTGTTAAATAAGGTTTTAAAAGAGTAAAGATACTTATACTTAAATGCTGCCCTGAGAGTGAGCTGCCTTGGTCAAGGTTTGCACCATCTGTGTGCTTCTTGTTCAACTCAGTTTTCTTCCTCTGGTGATCCACAAATCTCCTACATTAACTCTACTCTCCACAGTTTAGAAGCACTAGTTAAAACAGTCCACAGCTTATAAAGATCTTTTACATTACCTCAGAGTATACTTCAAAGTTTTCCGTTTCTGATTGTACACTTTTCCTTCTTTGTTGAGGAGCAGTAATCGCCGCCACACAAACACACACTCACCCTTTAGTCTTTGCTTCTCCAGTGTCTCATTCAGCAAGGGCACTGAGCACAACTCATGCAGACACCTACACTTTGTGTGCTGATGACAGACAAGAAGCTGGAGAGTCAGCTGGATGTGAGACTGATTTAGTGGCTTATGACTCATGTCCCCCCAGGCCTGGTTCCACCACAGCCATGCCAAGTGGGCACTTGAGCTGCTTGGCTTGCTGCCACATTTACAGCAGAATCCATTGGATTTTCCCCTGATTCTGTCCTGAGTCAAACTGCTAACTGAATTGTTTTTGAAGCCCTTAAAGAAGCCAGTTTTGTAGTTTTTCCTTTCCATCTGCTCCAGTTGTTTGTGATCCATGGGGAGGATATTGAATTTGGCTGAGTTAGCAGTTATCGTCAGCGCCCGATCAATGGGCTGCATAATTTGGATATTGAAAACTGCCACACTTAACTGAATGGAGATCTTAAGTTCATTGGATGACTGGCTGGAGGCAACTGTAATTAAATCTAATCTCACTGTTTTGCTCTGCCTCATCTGATCCGAGGACTGTAAAAAGACTGCTGGACAGGTGTGTGTCTAACACTAGAGGGCACAGTGGCATCACAAATGAATAAATCTCTGATGAAATAATAACACAAGTTTAGGTGAGTGTTATTAAATTCACAGTAACTTTATACATGAAATAGTTAAATATTTGGCATTTTCCCTAAAATGATTTAAAGATCAAATAACAGAATAATCACTATATTTTTTAATGACGCACAAAAAGTGGAAGATGGCCTACCCTGATTTTTTTTTTACCACTGCAAAAAAAAATTGTCTCACTATTATTATCATAAGGATAAAACATAGTCCATAAAATGACGTGTTGATGATATTAAAATTTCTGCATGTCCTGCTGGACTGCTTTTATATCAGTGAGTCAGTACATTACCCTTTCTTCTGCTTAGTTAAGCAGCTATTCCCCTGACAAACACAGGAAGACATGGGCTAATCCTGCATTCCACCTTAGAAACCTGTGTCATAAAGCAGGTCATTTCCAATAACTGTTTGCTTTCAAGAATGAAGAATGTGAAGTAAATTGCAGGGAAAAGATTGGATGACTTCCAAAATTATAAACAGCTCTGAAGTTATTACTTGAATATACTTTGCCTGCATTTCTTTTCTCTGTTACTGAAGGGCAAATTTTAACGATTATAGGGAGATGTGGAACCAGTCCGCTCTGCCAAAGTAAGTATTTCCTTAATCAGCTGAAGAAAACCCAGTGCTTAATTTGTCCTGAACACAGAGAGGTTGCTGGTAAAACAAATAGAGTGAAGAGAAAATTTTTGTGAATTTTGTTGAAATATTAGCACTACCTGGAATATGCTGAACAACGCATGGATGCAGCTGTTACAGCTAAGCAAAAAATGTGATCATTTTTGAAACTGCACAGCAAGTGCAGTTTTTCTGCACTTGCTGTGAGTGACAGCAAAATGCAGCAGGCAAGAGATGGTAAAGTGTCTTATGTTTGACTACAGTATGAGCCAGTTAATTATGTCCTGCTGCTGCATGTTGACAAGTCCCAACTGAATGTGGTTTTTGAGCCCGTCATTTGCATGCTGCAGTTCCAACGTGCCATGCTGAGCCAAGACATAGACTCCATACGTCACTGATACGTCTTCCAGCACATAAAAGATAATACTGACATGTTAACAAGGTTAAAGACTTGATTTTCAAATGGGATAATGGTTAAAATTTATCAACAGTTTACAACTGTATATAAACCAATAAATAAGAAAGATTATGAAGTTTGAACATTGCACACTCTCTTAATGACACGTAATGAGGGGCTACATTTAAAATTGGTCATTATTTTCATATGTTGAATGATATGATTACAGTGATAACATGGGGTGATAAAGTTAAGTACTATGAAGCCATCAAAGACTAAAATTTTTATTGTGAGGGTAATTCTAACATTCCAACCTGGAGTTTTACCCCTGGCTGTCAGACTGTGTCCCTATTTGCCCGGTATATATTTATTTACTGTATTAGATCGCATCCTTTGCAGATTCTATAGTGCAGCAGTCTCTGTACCACAGCCCATGTGAGCTGTGATCAGGCATTAAAGTGCATGTGTGTTAACGCGTGTAAAGCTCATTGAAACCCCACCGAGTCTCTGTTACTCTGGCAGCTTTCTGCGTCCTCAAATGAGGTTAAACTGCATTTATGGCTGTTAGATGGGAACACCAGCACAGTGGGTGAGAAGATGCTGAGTTGGTATTCTGCGTCACCAGCCTGTCACGCACTCACTCTTTGTGCATGGAATAATGCCAAGACTCGGGGGGCAAGCATGCACAGAAAACTCAAATGGTAGGCTGCACAGTGTTACCGGTGCAATGGCACGGGTTTTCCATGTGCAGCACAGTTTGACACCGAATTCTAAAAAAAGAGAAACTAAGTCAACATAGGTCCTGTAGCTTTAACCTATAAATCTGCCTGAAAATGATCTCCTTTGTGATCTCCGTTGTCTCTATTTTAAGGAGACACACTGGGGAATGGACCATAAAACATAAAAATAGAGACAGAGGTGAAATAATCTAACATGGCAAAAAATAGTTTTCATGTATCTGAAATTTGTATCTTTATAGCCTATAATCATAAACAATCATAAAATGAAATAAAGCCAGTTCCTCATAGGTTTTAACCATGTACAGCCCTGTGCACAGATACTCTATCTGCTTCAACTCTCAGCAAAGCAAATATGAGAAAAAGCTGATGGGGGAATTACATAAACACCTCGATCAGAGCATCAAGGGGATAGTCTGAAGAGTGTGGATGAAGAAAATGAAAGAATTTATAACATCAAATTACACAACGACAGTCCTGGTTAGAAAAAAATACAATAAAAAAGTAATTTAATTTAAATAGACAAATTAAAATAAAAAAATAAGTAAAAGTCAATCAGATTTGAAGATCATGCAAGACAAATAAAGTGTCTGTACTTACAGATCACAGGCTATTATAGCCATGCTCAGTGCGTCAAAACACTACAACCTATAAATGAAGTCGATCTGAATAGTAGGAGAGAGGACAGAGAGAGAGAAGGGGGGGGAGTAGTGGATGAGGAGCATCAGCCCACTGACCGAAACGTCCTTTTAAGAAGAGCAGACCACAACTGACTGGAAAAACATATCCTCCATAGCTCTCCAGTTTCCCTGGTGACTGTTCGTCCTCAAACAACATTATCGCATCTGGGCTCTTTAGTGCGCGTTGCACTGACTTTCACTGCCCGGCGGACGTCACTTTAGTCGGGATGTTCTGGATGTGAACATGGAGTTTTCCTCCCCTCCGTTGGTGGATACGTTACTGCTTCTTTTCCCCCGGTCCACCGCTCCCAGCACCGCCGACTGGTTTCCAGCCGCCTCCGCCCGAGAGGTGAACAGGTCGGGACCACCGGACACCCGGTGGGAGGGTCTGGAGTCCCAGAAGTCCGCAGGTTTAGTATTCCCTGGAGAGCAGAGCACCTGACAGGTAGGTCAGCCGCTTTACACCCGCGCTGAACAGCTGCATTAACTCAGGGTGGACATTAACAAAACATTTTGATTCCGGGAAAATCAGGTCACTTTAAACATCGAGTAAATGATGCGTGTGATTAACTTCACGCATCACTTGCCAGAACAAAAAAACATCTTAAATGAAAGTTGACATATTTCAATTATACCGAAATCTAGAATATTAATTAGCATAAATTAATTAGAATAGTATAAAATCTGCCCTGTTTGGACGAGTTTGTTTCTGTTCCATGTTTTAATTGGAGAATGTTTCATTTAACTGAACAATGAATAGTAATTGCTGAAAATGTGGGCTGAGTGATTAATAGCCTACAGTGTTAAAATTTCATGTAAATTATTAAGTGACAGTTCAGCCTTTGGAAGGTTTCTGCGTGTATTTTTTGATTTATTGACTTCTATATGTCAAGCATATCTCCTTACACATAAGTAATTTGGTGAAATGACAGCATCTAAAATTAGATTCAAATTATGTCAGTAATATTTTCCAAATAAAGCTTCATATAGTATTAAAAAACTAAGATTGAATATATCCTTCACACAGAACAATGCTTCCCTTTGTTTAGATTCTGTGTGAGACACTGCAGTGTGAGTTAAAAGAAATCAGGACCAGCTTTTAAAGACTACTGAGCAAATTTTTAAGCATAAGGGTAATAATATCAAAATGTACTAAGATAATTTTCAAATCATAAAAAGATATAGGTGTGAAAGATTCCATGTTTTTTTTTCTCTCCTCACAATCACTCCACCACTTTTGGCTAAAATCCAACCTGCAGATGTCTGTCAGAGTCCCACATGAGATATGACAAGTGATTGGCAGACAAGGCTCAAAGGAGGGCAGCGAGGAGAGCTGCACCGGCCCGGGAGCATCTTCATCTCACTGCAATAATAACTGTTTGCCTTTTGCTCACTCACTGTTGATAAAAGACACACAGAGGAGGGAAAGCAGTTTATTTACAGTCCGCTGTGGCTGACACCCTTGCATTTTTCATTGCTTCTGAGTTCCATGGATCGTACTTAATAAAGCCTGTTTTATGGGTAAGCTGCTCATGACAGAGTAAACACTAATTCAAGTCAATTCAATTTAATTCAGTTTTATTTATACAGCGCCAAATCACAACAACATTCGCCTCAAGGTGCTTTATATTGTAAGGTAGACCCCACAATAATACATACAGAGAAAAACCCAACAATCATATGACCCCCTATGAGCAAGCACTTTGGCGACAGTGGGAAGGAAAAACTCCGGCTCGGACAGTCTCGGTCGTTGTGTCCTTGGGCAAGACACTTCACCTACCGCCTACTGGTGATAGCCAGAGGGGCCGATGGCGCAATATGGCAGCCTCACGTCTGTCAGTCTGCCCCAGGGCAGCAGTGGCTACAACTGCAGCTGCCTCCACCAGTGTGTGGAATTGTACAGCGCTTTGAGGGCCCCAAAAAGTGCTATATAAATGCAATCCATTATTATTATTATTTCAAGATTTCACACAAACAAAGCACCAGAAGGGGCTGGAAGCCTTTCGCAGCAATATACGGAGAACAAACAGCTCACTTACTGATGCTGAAGAAAAAAATTACAACCTACAGATTCCTCAGTCCTCTATCTAAAGGAGTCGAGCTCATGATAGACACTGACTTTTTCTTTCCAGGCTATTATTGAACATACTGAGTCAAATCTGCTTCCGCTTGAGTGAGTTATGTAAAATCTCTACTTTCGGATCACTCCAAAGTACTACTGTAGCCAAACATAGTCCCTCTTCTCTGCTTTTCCTTACTATTTTGGCATGTGTTGGCTCAAACTTTACATCAGAGTAACATAATCAGATTTAAGTGTTATTGAACATTCACACAGAGCAGGGCTTCTCAGCGCTCACAGATATGGAAGTTGTTTTTGTAGTAATGAAATGGATTCTGACAGATGTGTGAATGTGTGATTTTTGCATTCTTGTTTACCAGATCTAATGCCACACCTGCACACCTGCCTGTTGCTTCTGGGTCATGTCTGCTTGACCCTCTGTCTCTTTAGCTATCAGTCCATCTCAGTGTTTTCCATCTGTCTGTCTGTCAGTTTTATTTAACTGAATGGAGCTTTATTGCTTTATTACCATTAGACAAAACTGGGGTGATGTTAGAGTCTGTTGCTGTCAAATTAAAGTAACAATAAACAGAAGCTGGCCAGGCAGAAAAGGCAACATTGGTAACACACCACATAATGAATATGCAGTTTATGCAGTAAACGAAGATAAACAAGAATGTACAAAATATGAACTGGTGTATTCAAATTCAAATTCAAATTCAAATTTTATTTGTCACACACACACAACCATACACAGTATGACACGGGGGTGAAATGCTTGTAGCTGTACAATGCCTGACCATTAAATGACAGAAGAAAAGTTTTACAATATTTACAATTTACAGTTTACTACAAAAATTTACAAATTAACTTAGGAATTTACAGTAAAGAATGTGCAAATAGCAGAAGAGATTATAAAGATAAGGATTATAAATTATAGGATTATAGGATTATAGGAAATGTGTGGTGGTGCGTGTGGTGACGTGTGTGAGAGTCCAGCCTTATAGTGACGTGTTTGGGAGAGTCCAGTCCTACACCTGGTTCAGGCCCCGAATAGCCTGGGGGAAGAAGCTCCTCCTCATTCTCTCTGTTTTGGCCTTAAGGGAGCAGAAGCGCTTCCCAGACCTCAACAGTGAGAAGAGTCCATTGTTGGGATGGGAGAGATCCATCATAATCTTCCTGGCTTTGGACTTGCACCGCTTGGTGTAGATGGACAGCAGGTCAGGGAGCTCTGATTGAATGATGCGTTCGGCTGAGCGCACCACCCTTTGCAGATCTTGTCTGTCCTGCTTGGTGCTGTTCCCAAACCAGATAGAAAGGTCATACGTATTTCAACCAATAAACGTCTCATCCGCTTCAAAACAGTTCGTATGGATGATGAACAAAAGATTCCATGGCTGTAGTCGTCTACAGTGGTAAAAGTACATTATATGGATACAAGAATTGGGGAAATGCTTAATCTTTGAATTCAGTTGTTTTCATCCCATTGCCAAAGGTGTGTAAAACCTTTGCAGTCTGCAGGATGCCACTGTTGAGGCAAGTCAGCTCATTAAATTTCTTAGAAAGTGGTATTATTGCAAAGTGGATGTGTTTAAGGACCACTGCAACTCTGCCATGAGGTTGCAGACCATGTGAAGTTACAGTGTTGTTGAACTGGAGCTTCAGTTTCTATGTCTGAGCAGCTACTGTAGATGTGATGTAGGTAGCCCAGTACTTTTATTTATATGGTGTAAGTGCACACATATTGACCTCATATTTGCTTTAGCGGGAAGTATTGGACAAGTATTTAGGAGAAACAACTTGAGTAGAAACAACCCTGATATTAGTTTGACAATGGTTTCAACCCCTCTTTCAAGTAAATGTTCTCAATGGATGAGAAATGGATGGATGCATTTTTTTTCTTTTTGTGCTCAAACATGTCCACTGTCCTTGTTTGTCCAGAGAACATTGTTCCAAAAGGCTTGATCTTTGCTTGTATGTTAATTGTCAAACAGGTTTTTTGGGGTGGACAGCAGACTTTTTCTGACATACACACCAGTCAAAAGTTTGGACACACCTTCTCATTCATGTTTTTTCTTTATTTTTATAATTTTCTACATTGTAGATACATTCTGAAGACATCAAATATATGAAGAAAGATATTTGGAATTATGCAGCAAACAAAATATTGATAAATAACTCTAAATATCTCTTATAGTTTAGATTCCTGAAAGTAGCCACCCTCTGCGTTGTTGACAGCGCTGCAAACCCTTGGCCTTCTCTCACTGAGCTTCATGATGTCGTCACCTGAAATTGTTTTCACGTCACAAGTGCGCTTGTTCACTTGTGGAATTTCTCGCCTTCTTAATGAGGTTAAAGGTCAGATAAATGCCACACAGAGTTCCAGTAGCAGACTCATCTCTACATCAACTGTTCAGAGTAGACTGTGTGAATCAGGCCTTTATGGTCAAACAGCTGCTAAGAAACCATGACTAAGGAAACGCAACAAACAGAAGAGATTTGTTTGGGCCATGAAACACAAAGAGTGGACATTAGACCAGTGGAAATCTGTGCTTTGGTCTGATGAGCCCAAATTTGAGATCTCTGGTCCACCTGCCGTGTCTTTGTGCGATGCAGAAAAGGTGAATGGATGGTCTCTACATGCATGGTTCTCACTGTGAAGCATGGCAGAGGAGGTGTGATGCTGTGGGGGTGCTTTGCTGGTGACACTGTTGGGGATTTATTCAAAATTGAAGGCACACTGAACCAGCATGGCTACCACAGCATCCTGCAGCCACATCCAGGCTGTGTAAGGGCTACTTGAATAACAAGGAGAGTGATGGAGTGCTGCACCAGATGGCCTGGCCTCCACCGTCACCTGACCTAAACCCAGTGGAGATGGTTTGGGATGAGATGGACCGTTGGAAAACCATTTCAGGTGCCGACCAGCACATATTGAGAGAATGCCAAAAGTGTGCAAAGCAGTAATCAAAGCTATTTAAAAGAATCTAAAATATAAAACGTGTTTTATTTCCCACTTTTTTGTTTACTACATAATTACCCATATGGAAAAGAAATAGTAAAAACTTATATGATTTACTCATGAAAGTGGCCACTTTCTCATTACTTTCATATATTGTTTTAGTAAGTATCCAAAACATACAAGTTTCATTATATAATTTTTCTTATATCTGTTTTCACTCTTGTATGCTTTTCATACAAGTTTCACACAAGACAGATACAAACTTTATAAGATTTATATATATCTTTTCCATATGGGAACATATGTGCTCATTCGTAGTTTTGATGCTTCTGTAAGAATCTACAATGTAAATAGTCATGATAAAGAAAACCATAATATAAGAAGGTGTGTCCAAGTGTTTGACTGGTAGTGTATCCCTGTTGCAGGGCAACTTTGCTCACTTATGCACTAAAGTGTTCAAGGATTCTTAGAGACATCTTTTGCTGAAATTGGTGGACACTGGTTTAAATTATTAATTTCAAATAATGCATGTTTATGCATCCACAACCTTTTTTTCTTGAAAGCCTTGAAGAGGTCTTTAGATCTCACTGTGACACTACACTTAATTATCAAAGAAAACACCTGATCCTAGAGGTCTGTTAGTGGCTGAATAAGATTTGACTAACAGCTAGAAAGGGTTGATTGCATGTGTTATTTGTTTGTCAATGTCACGCTTATCTGTAAGCTGTATTACCATACAAGTACAGGTTCACAATTATCTCCATAATGCTCACAATTCAATGCAAAATGCCCAGTGATTGTTTGGGATTTAATTTGTCTGCATGTTCTCCCTTCCAGGTAGGTCCTCTTAATAATAGTATGACGTAAATAAAATGCTGTTGTCATGGGTGTGCTGGGTTTCAGGAAAGCAAACAAGATACTATGCTCTGGATCTTATGTAGTAGTTCGTATGACAGCTGAAATTAAACCCAAAGTAAATATGGGCAGGTTTCAGAGGAGCAGTTGTGAAAAGCAACCATATTCCATATCTGTATTTTGATTAAAAAAAATATTTACTTTAATGTATTTTCTGTTTGTCTTTATATGAATTCAACTATTCAAATTTATAAGCTGAACTAAAACCTCCACCACCAGAATAATGGCTCTCAGCACGTTGCCAGGGGGTTTTATTCATGTCCAGAACTAGTGTGGTGACTCACTGGGACAGTTTACAACTTAATTGAGCTTTCTCTAGCCAAATGATTCCATCTAAGCTTTTGTTTTCTGTAGCGCCATGCTGGTGGGCTGATTGGCATGCAAGTCAGTGTGATGTATTCAATCCAAAAAAATGGGGGCATCATAGGATTTGGTTTCTAAATAAAACACAGTTGATGAAAGATATTTGTTTCCTTGTATAACTACCATAGAATATTGCTAATGTCATTTTTGTATGCCCGGTGTTTTTGGCACTTAGGCAAACCCCCACCCCCTTCTGTTATCCAGGTGTCTGGATAAGAGACGCATGCTCTGTGAATGTACACTGACTCTTTAACAGTCCAGCGACCAAAAAGAAATAGCCAAACTTCATTCAGCTCGGCGCTTTTACTTCTCTGCGTTTCCACCTGGGAGATTTCTGCAGCTGAGAAGACAGAATTTTATTGCACACCAGAGTTGTTTGTTTGCATTTTCATGACTTTTTTTCTTTTTATTTCAGTTGACTAAAATGCTATTTCACAGTGAATTGTTTTGTTTTGTCTTGGTACACTATTATAACCATATTGCATGCATGGCGACCGTTACCTCTGCAGAGGCTCACATACAGATGCAATTGCCACAATTCATATATCAGTAGTAGTACCTTTTCTTGACATTGAATCATGGTTAAAAAGAATTTCAAAATAAAAGTTGAACCAACATCACAAATGTTACTACAATGCTGGTTTGATGTACGTCTTCACTGTCTTCGAGATATCTTTGTCAGACTTTTCTAGCAAGAGAAATTTTGATAGAATAAGCAAAACAACTTAATGGGTTTGAAATGCAAACACTGGGGAGAGATAAATGATATTTGTAATGCTCTGAGATGACGGTGTGTGTTTGTTGTTGGGTAACGTGTCCGTTCTTCCTCTGAAACACATAGTCAGCTAAGTTGAGAACACAGTTCCTTTTGTTTTTTAAGTTTCTTTCCCAAATAACCAACATGTCAGTATTAATGATTCTAATTTTTTGTTTTGTGGTGTTTTGTTTTAACGCAGACTCAGCAAGGCTACAGTCAGAGTCACCATTCGGGTAATTAATCTTAGTTAAAGGAACTGAATGTGTATGCTCAGTTTCCGATTTGTAATAGCCTCATATAGCTGATGCGAGAGGAGGAAGAGTCGGGCGTGTTAGCATTCACCTGCGCCTTAATGGATGCAACAGTCAGGAAGCTGTGACCTCAGAGGTCAGTTTTTTGTTTTGTTTTTTGTTTTTTTGATGGGGGAGCAGAAGCAGGTCAGCAGCAGTCAGGCTCTGTAAGCTGTGTTAGGCTGCTAAATGGCAAGTTGCATCACTTTTATCCCCACTGAATGAGTGATGGACTGAACAATGGGGCTTTCTGGTCTATTTATGACTGACAAATGTTGTTAACCAAATAAGAATTTTGTCATACATTTTTATGGGCATATGATAAATGATGATATTAAATTATTGCCCTGCCCTAGCCTTTGTTAAACTGAATGGCCTTTCAATTCAATGTGACTCTACCTTCTTGCTGTTATTTAATTTCCTGTGGTGGGACAATTTAATTTTGCAATAATTAATCACTTGGGGTTTATTTAGCTGCTCTGACGTCATGTTTTTTTTTTAAGTTTCTATGGAGGGTGTGTAATATAAATATATACATGCACTGTTACTGACACTCACTAATGTCAGTAGACTGAATGCATCCCATGCAGAGATTATCTGTTTTATGTACAATGATAATATAAAAGCATGGTGGTTCTATAGTTTGCACTTTTAGCTCAAAGCAAGAAGGGTTCAAATCCAGGCTGTGGCCTTTCTGTTTGGCTGTAGGTGTGAATTGGTTGGATGCACCTCACCTCCCCCCCTACATTATAAAAGACTGGATAGGCTCCTGCAACCCTGAAGTGAATAAGAGTAGAATGAATAGACATTGGTCCTGTTGTGAAATAAACACCCCCATGTTGTAAATATCACTTTACACACTAGATAAACTGTTCTTCATCTAAGTCTCTAAAAATGTGGATATAAATCTGGTTGAAAATCTGCACCATGTTTATAGATTTAAACCAGATGTAAAGTATTCACACAAATGCTGTACTTTGCCTTTCCAGAGCCAGAGACAGTCCTGAGATTCAGGTAAACAGCTTTCCCAAGACTCTGAGGCATTGTTTTCTCCTCTATTCTTCTCAAATCCACCAAATCTATGCCTCTTTAAGTTTTACTCAGTTTCTGCAGGAGCTTTGTGCCTGCTTACGTGGCAAGGCAAAGCAAACTGTGTTCTAATCAGTAATACTTTCGCTCCCTAAAGGAGGAGACAAAATACTGAAAAACATGACAGCTGACTTTGAATTAAACCACGTAAACAAGTTGTTTGCAGGGTGAGTCATGTTTAATTGAGTGAGATAAGTCTTGCTGCTCATTTGACTGTTGCTTTTTGTTGGAAACTAAAGTTCTAACGTCAGCATATCAGCAGTGAGCAGGATGGATGAACGTATTCAGTTAGCTGTGTGATAACAGCTAGCTGAATACCTTCATCCAAACGAACCGTTTCATTTCTGAGAAACTGAACAGCTTCATTATTTAATTTATTAGGCATTCAGAAAAGTCACTGTGCGTGTTCACACGACAGTGGACTGTCACATGAGGAGGCTTTGCTCAGACTGCAACAAACCATGTAATAGAAAAGATGGTGTTTACTTTATAGAAGTCACATTTATCAGACATATTTCAAATCTCCATGTTTTGTTTTGTTTTTTATGCATAAGTGATAATTAATCTGCACAGTGAAAGAAGGTAGTTATAATACTCTCAAATGACATTTGATCTGGAGGTCCTCCCTTGTCATTGTGCTGATTGTGAGATTCGAGGCTATTGTTAGACCTGGTTATTATACTCAGGTGAGAGTGGGAGCTGATTTCTTGCAATCCAGCCTAAGCTTTCACTGAAATTCACTCAAATGGTAGAAAAGGTTGCCCAAATTACCACAATCAACCAAAGATGCCTTTTGCCTAAAGAAAAAGGAGGTCCGTTTTGCAGAAAAATGCCTAATCTTAGATAACTGGTCCCCAGTCTGATTCGGAGTTAAGTGCCAGGATTGTAGCTTTAGAGTATAAGACCTGCACTTCTTTGATTTTTACCACATCTTTACCACATTAAAGGCTATCTGTAAAAGATCACATCAGTTGAGTGCGGTTGTAGCTTCCAGCTCCTTCTAGAAGTCCTTTAGCAATGTTATTTTTCCCATGTGGGTAAACGGCTTGTAACTGTTAGGCAGTGTAGACTGGCCCTCTGTACTAGATATGTACAGTATGGAGAGTTGGAGTAGTTCCCCGCTAAGACCAGAAATGCAAAACCTTCCGACTCTTTGTTTGTCAATCCCTGAGGGAGGAAGAGAGGGACACGGCGAGTGAAAGTGAGAAAGAGTTTTGCTTCATCTGCATGGCTCTGTCTTTCCCTCTCAGCAATTAGTCATTCCTCCACTCGTCTGTCATGTCCACTAATCTCTCCCACTCCCCACTCTGTTTTGCTGCCTCTGTACCTTTCATTAAAGCGCACTCTCCACCACAGTCACCACAGTGCCTTTGGGTGACTTCTGGTTTCCTGTTTTCGCTTCTGTCACACTGTTTTCTGTCCTTTTTTGCCCCCCTCCCCCCAACACACACACACACACTTTGTTTCTCATCTTCCCCCTTCTTTACCTGTCCATCACCCTCTCTGTCTCCCTCTATAATGGCTTCTTGTACCTCATGTCTTTGTGAATCCTCAGTGTCCTTGTTAGTTCTAGGTTGCCCTTGCTCTGTGGTATGTGCATGGTCCTCAGTTTTGTGTGTTCTCTGCTGCTGCCCCTAATATTACTAGACCTGTGTTATTCAAGCCCTGCAGCATACACACACACACACACACACACACACACACACACACACACACAGAGAGAGAGAGAGAAACACACCCGTCCTCAATCACCAAACAAACTCCTTACCATTGCAGTATGTCTCATCTTTGTACCTGCAGCGTGTGAACGTAAATCTGTGTGTGTGTGTTGCTGTCTCTGTGAATTAGTTTTCGCTTTACACCATGTCAGGGAGAAATAATGCGTAATGCACTGTCAGCAGGTAATGGGTAAGGGAAAACGCTGTTTCCATTATCCACACAGTTATAGACTCACATAAACACAAAAACAGGGGGATTTTTTTCTCTTTTTTGCAACTGTGTAGTAAAAAATGAAAATGCCAAATTAGCGCCATTGCAGGCGTTGCATTAAGAGAGTTTCTGCTTAAACCGCTCACCCACCCTTATTGCTCCCCATCCCTTCATCCCTCTCACTTTTGGTTTGGCCTCTGCACTTTTATTGATCACCTGCTTTATTAATGCTCTCCTCTAACTCTGTAGATTTGTATTCTTCATTTTTTCCTCACTTTTTTTCCTTTTTCCTTTCTTCTTTGCTGAGGGTAACAAACATTATTTTACTTCCCCCTGGCTGAACCTTAATATTAGAAACAAGCACTAGAGTGTGAAGAACAGAGCTGCAAAACCAAAGCCAGTTGCAGTTTTGCCAAGCACACTGGAACACAGAAATGAAGTCCAATCACAAACAGTCATCTGAAAATGTGGAGTCCCAGGACTTTTTGCAGTACTGTCAAAAATTAAGTACATGTAATGATTCAGCATCTTGCAAAACCACCTAGCAGCAATAACTTCACACAATCCTTTTCTGTGTCACTTTGTCAGACTCTCAGTTCATTGCAAAGGAGCTTTGGCTCATTTATACTCATTTATAAAACTGTGCAAGGTCCTTGCACAGTTTTTCAGTCAAGTTGAACAACACCTGCATGTTTTTTCAGCCATTCTGTTGTAGATTTGCTAATGTGTTCGGGATCATTGTCTTAACGTATGACCAAGTTTGGGTCAAGCCGTAGCTGATAGGCAGATGTCCTCACATTTGACTCTAGAATACTTTGGGATACAGACGTCATCATTAGGTGCCCAGCTCATCTTTACAACCTGCTAATTGCTATTGGGCCTTAATGTAGGTGTCGTAACTGCTGCCTGCAGACTAAACAATACAACTTTTGTATTTGTCATTAAATAAAAACGTTCTGTTTCTAAATTACTGACTGCGTTCTACTCTGTTGTTGCCCTCATGCTTCATAGTTGTTGTGCAAAGTACTCTCCAACCCAAGTGTTCTTTTCTCAAACCTCTGAAATTGTTTTGCTCATTTTTGCTGTTAGAGCTGTACCCTCTTAACTGTTCCCTTACACCTCTGGGTTCAGGACTAATGTAAGCTGATGAGCACAGTTACAAAAAAAGCAGCTGCAAATGTATTCGGTGGAGCCTGCAGCAGAGCAGCAGATTGTTTATCATGATTTAAAGAATGATTGTAGAGCTTTGTTACAGCTCGTAGAGTCAGCTAAAGAAGAACTAACTTGACTTAGAAAAAGATATCAAGAAATATTCAATGTTTGATTTTGATGTTGCTTTCTTAATTAATTCTTTTTATGGCTCTGAAGATAAGAAGGCTGTACCACAAGCAATATTTAAAAAGGCCACAACTGCTAGTTCTTCTGTTTTCTATTAATTCTATCAAATTTAGCCTTTGTTTGAAAAATGCCTGGACATGTGACATGTTGTCTGACCAAGAAATACAAGTTTCTACCCATTTTGAATGGCTACATGAAAAGCAAGATTTAAAAAAAGAAAGTGATCATATCCCAGTAGTCGATTGTGTGTGCGTCTTTGTTCTCTCTGCACAGTGAATTGCATAGCAGGTACAAACAGCTCTCAATTTTGGACGTTTTTTTGTCCTTGAAGGGTTCATGATTTTGCAATCAGTTTTGTTCATGGTAAGTGACAGTGATAATGACAAGTAGTATACTGCCTACTTTCACGCCTCCACACAGCTGGCCAGTCTCTGCATGAAGTGCTTTTGCTTGTCTAATTATTGGTTTTGAAAAGTAGCAAAACAAAAACCCCAAACAGTTTCCTGTGATATTCAAATCACGTAATAGCTGCAAATCACACGTATTTGTTGAAAGTGAAACAGTTACTTAGCAATGCTGTTAATCAGCTTTTACTACTCCTTTTTAAGTGTTCACAGTATATTCTCATAGTGCCAGATGCCTACATTCACAGACATCATAATTCTCTTGAGACTCTTTGTTTTGAGCAATCTCTTAATCTCGTACTCTTACTGAACTCAGTGCAGGTCAGGAATGTAGTGCGTGATAATTAGTGGTAATTATGTTTGTTTCCTTAAATAATCAAAAAATCATTTGTTTTGATATTGTTTCATTTATTAATAATAATAATAATAATGGATACTTTATTGATCCCCATGGGGAAATTACTTGTTTTTCTCTGCATTTGACCCATTCACTCAGTGAAGCAGTGGGCAGCCCACTAAGCAGGCGCCCGGGGAGCAGTGTGTAGGGACGGTACCTTGCTCAGGGGTACCTCAGGGTAGCCGTTAAGTGGATTCGAACCATTATTGTTTATTGTTCTGCTATTGCTTATGTACCTTATAGATATATAATATATATAATAGATTTTTTTAACCTCCACAAAGTTCATTGCTTGTTACTTTTAAGATGGACTGCCTTATTATCAGGTTACCCTAAAAACAGAGTAACTAGATTACCATCAGTGACAATAAAGACCATATTTCTCCCACATTAGCTTCTCTTTGTTGGCTCCACAACACACATAAATTCTTCTATTTATATGTAAAATCTTGAACTCTAAGGACCTTTCATATCTTCTCCCTCATCTCTTTAATCTCATAGCAACATCCTGTCCCAGTAGAGTTCAGACTGAAGGTCTACTTGTATTTACTAGAGTGAATGGGAGGATAAAGCCTTCAAGGTATTGGGGTCCTCAATTGGAACCAGCAGTTGGGTTTGGGACACAGACACATTTCTGGTTTTAAATTTGGCTTCCCTTTTTGATGCAGGTTACAGGTAAGGCTGGATCAAGTGGCCTGAGCCATGCCTTAGTTATGCTGCTGTGGACTCCAGCTGCTGTGGGACGAGATCTCCTCAGATGCACTGTGCATTTCTCCTCCACTCCCCTCCACTGCATTTGTTGTCTGTAGTTTGTGACAGCACCAGGGTCAGGCTTGCCCATACAAGATTTTCTGATCAATGGAGTTTCTCCTCTAATTTGGCATTTTTGGAAAGATTTGAATTTTTCTTTGAACAATGAAAAATGATGGAATAAATATATTGCATTCAATTTTCTGGGTTGACTGTTGCAGCTTTATAGTGAAGGTTCTTTTGATTATTGAATGTCTCTCTTCTGTCTCTCTTTTCCTTTTCTTTCGACCCTTTTCCTCCAGCTCCATGCTGTCCCCCCTCTATCAGGACCATGGCGGTTCGGGGTTGTGGCCTCAGACTTCATCCTGTTCCTCTTCCTCTCAGGGCCTTCACCGGCCACTACGCTGCCACCCGCCACCAATCAGCGGGAGCAGCGTGGGCCCCAACCCCACATACTATCATACTGTGTATGACGTTCAGGTGGAGCATTACAGCGAAGTGCCCTTCAGTGGTGGAGGTGACAGCTACGGGCGTCTCTCCAGCCGGGACTCCATGTCCCTCGTTACCAGCAACAATGATCCCACAGTTCCACTGATTCGGCGGAGGGGAGGACTGGTGGATCACCGGGATGTTATCTTGGCACACCAGGCGCACAAGCTGCACAACACACCACAGGCCAGGAGGAAACAATGGGAGTGAGTAAAGCTTGTGTTCTGAGATCAAAATAGGTTGTGAACTGGGAGGACATTTTTCTTCGTTTAAGTTAATCTTGAACTTTTCTCAGGGTTCCTCCTGGGAAAACAATTACACTATATTTTTCCATATATAAGTAATTTTCTTATGTGTCTAAAAATAATCATTTTTTCTGTCATTCTGGTGTGACAAGCTTTAAAAACCACTTTACCCATCAGTCTTGGCTGGCCTGTGTTTCACTGAATTACAAACTCAAATATAACAACACTGAACTCAGAGCTGCGGGTTCTGTTAAAAAGAACATTTTAAGAATAGTAACTAAAATTGCTTTTTGGGACTTATATTATTTACTTTTTTAGTGTCCAAAGGTTAAGACCTTTGACTTTTGATTGAAAATACACCTTGTTTTTTGCATTTGGCACTAATGTTTCAGCCATAATTAGAGTATTCTATCCGAGTATCCTGCTGTTCACGCTGTCAAACCGTGAGTTAATATGCCATAATTTATTATGTTGACTGACTAAAGCATTAATTTAAGAGCCCAGTGTTTTATGTCCTGTTTCCGGGAACAAATGTAGAGCTTAAAACATAATGTAGCTAATAACACTGATGGTAACTGAGGTGTGGAATCAGTTAATCAGCTTCAGTCAACATTAGTACGGTTTCCCTCTGTTCATGTCTTTCCATGCCTTCCTGCCACCCTCATCCTGCTTTCCATAGAGACATTTTTTTAATATTCTGCACACCTGCACGTGAAAAACACAGCTTATCTATTACCTGCCTAACACAGAACTCTGCACATGTTATCTAGAGAGATGGAAAATCCAGAATACATATTTACTATTCTCAGTGCTGACTGCATTAATCATATTGAGGATCTGTCTTATGAAGGTCCCAGTTCTATAATTATTTATAATTATGTGTGTGGTTAATAACTTCTGGGTGGTGAGGCACTTTAATTAGTTTTTCACCATGAGATTAGCATTCATACAATCCTTCAATCTCTTTCAGTTCTAAGGTTTCATATATCTGGACATAATAAAAAATCATCAGGTCATTAATAGGTCATAAAATTGGGTAAATATGAGCTCAGATGAACAACAACACACGATATTGTGTATCAGTCCTGATTCTTTCCTCATTTCTTTATATTTTGCTGGGAAAATTGGAAATAGTTCCAGCGATTTATTGAAATATGTGCAATCATAGATGGAAACAACATGCAAGGCAACAACAGTTTGCACAATTCTAATGAGTTTGAACGTCAATATTCATCTGGTTTGGTCTTATTTTAAATAGTTTTAGTTATTGTTTTAATTCTTTTATTGGCCTATTATTGTTCTATATTGTTATTATTGTATTACATTGTTGCTTTTAATGCCATTTCTATATTGTTAAGCACTTCGTGCAGCATCGGCTGTTTGATATGTGCTATATAAATAAATTTGACCTTTGACCTTGACCTTAATAGGACCACCTTTATTCTTTAACACAGTCTGAGCTCAATTAGACAAGTTTTCTTGTAATTTCTTTAAGTAATCTTCAGTTCTTCGTGCTTCTTTTGATGTTGGCTACCTTCTGTGCTGTTCTCTGTCAAAATGATCCCACAGTAGTTCAATGATATTCGTGTCTTGGCTATGGGGAGTTCAGTCCATGACTGATAGTTTTCCACTGTGTGTTTTTCAGTCCAGATATGGTTTAGTTGAGATCACTGTCATAGTGAAAATGAAGCTGATCTGTAAACACTCACTGTTGTACCTCTCTCCTGACCTCCACTGTACACGTCGACTAAGATTTGAACCAGAAATTCCACATTAGGATTCATCACTCCATAAGACTTGTTGCCACCGATTTTTAGTCCAGCTCTTGTGTAATTTGGAATACATTAGCCTTTTCTTCCTTTTTCTCTTCCTTAAAAAAAGGCTTCTTGACGTTTTCCTTCCACTGATACCATTAAAAATCAGGCTTCAATGAACAGTGATCAACTGAATGGTCAGAGACATCAATAAAGGTCCTGTGTCAGGTCTTTAGTGGATCTGTCTTCCCATTTCTTAAGGACATGTAGGTAGTTTCTTTCAGACCTCCCACTTCTTTTGTTGTCCACTTGTCCAGATTCCTCAAATTTCTAATGATGTATGCTGCCACCATGGTGAGCTACGCCAGCACTTTGGAAATCATCTTGTTGGTGAAAAAATACTATTCATGCCTGTCAGACTGTCTGATCTTTGGTAGTTGTTGTAGACTCAACTAAAGAAATGTGAACAAACTATCTGTTTTTGCAACAGACTGCTAAAAACAAACTTCCTAACGATACAGTTTAAAATGTGTTCTTTCCTAAATTGTCTGTCATGTCTGCCACAACACCAAATCATCCTTTGGGCTAGGAGGCTATTTAATGCTTGAATGATTCATGTGTCAGTGTTAAATGACTAAACAAACAAAGAAACAACCAAAGATTTCTGGTCAGGTATAAGGACTGGATATTATCATTGTTTATTTATTGGGAACTTAATCAAATGCAAAAGCAGGATGTGGAAATACTGAGTACACCTCACGTCTCAGCAGATTGTAGAAACCACCTTTAGCAGCAATAACTTGAAGTAATCATGAGGTTGTATTTACACTTTTCATTTTAAAACACATGATTCTATTAATGCGATTAGCACTGACAATACTATAATAAAAAAGACGTGTAAAACCTTAGAATTGAGATATTTTACACTAAGGATAGAGAAGACTAGTAAACCTGGGAATGCATTAAATGGTCATTCGGCCAACAAGAAAGAATGTAAACATCTGTTACCAGATGGACACATAGCTCTTAGTCCAACATACAAGCTGAGGGGATTGTTTTTACTGTTTATATAAAAATGTCTACAGTTTGAAAGGAAAGTCTTAAGCAAGATATGAAGAATATCTTGTCTGTCCCAGTATAGCCTGACCATGTACCAAAACATCTAAATGTTTATTTCATATTCTTTACAAAGTTGTGCATATTAATTTTTGCATTTCTTTCTAGAAATAAATTAAGAGGTTTATGTTTATTTTATTCATCCTTTTAAAATAGAAATAGAAACCAGTTATATGATTTTCGGGGTTACGCTAAATCTGGCACTTTGGCACTACAATTTTGCTACTTGTGCCGTATCTCTCACTTGCAGTCACTGGCAAAAAAAAAAAGAGTCTGCAGGTTTTACTTGCAATCAAATCCTGCAGCAGCTGATTTGACTGAGTAACACCTTCAGAGAAGAAGCAATCAGTGAAATGAAAGCGAGTGCATTTCTCTCTTTCGTCACAATGGTTAGAACGTGTTTATGGATTGGTGAAAGGATGACACTCAAATCAGAAAAAAAGATCTTTAATGAGAATTTAGAGGTAACAAAAAGTACTGCCCAGCTGTAACATGAAATTAATCTCAATACGAGGGAAACATGGGGAAAGACACCTAAAAACGTCTGAGGAACGACAGGAGTAACAAGGCACAAGTGAGCTCAATCAAGATAATTACACAGATGGGAAAAGGAACAAGGGAGTGAAGTGAAAACACCAAATACCCATGATCGCCAGGACAAAGGAAGAGCTAAAAATATAACACAAACCAAAGATCATACAAGTAGCAAAATTACAAAGATCTTTACTCGCAGTACCACATGGCAGATAATAATTCAAAGCAGTTACTCTAATCATTACCTGACCTGACCTTCTTACCACCCATAAGGCAAAAGTTTCCTTTTTCCATCACATGTCCTTGAGCCAACCAAGTACTGAGATCTGTAATAGAGGCAGAGAGCGGTGACAGACAGGGTCTTATTCTGCCTTTTTGTTTTTTTTTTGTTTTTTTGACAGACAAACAGGCAGAACGATGGGCAGGCAGACAGCTGCTGACCCAGTTGCAGATCAGACCAGGTGTGTCAGCGAAGCCTGAGGGGGCGAAGCTGATTTTTATTAGACATGACAGGTTAAAGCCCCACTTACCCTGTCACGCAGTAGATCTGTGGATGGAAAGATTGCCGATGGGCAGGATAGATTTTGTTACCCTCTGGTGCTGTGTGTCTGTCACTCCATCTCTTTTAATGCCAGTCTCAGAGGTAGCGCACGTCTACTAGCTGATCACACCCAAATGGCAAGTAATGCAACAGCTGTATCATCTCGTCTATCCTCTGCCATTACTCCCCTCTAATTGTGACTGAGAGCATGTTTACTGCTTCTGGTGCATCACCTGTCTGCTGGCTCGCTGTCTTTGGCATCAGTTCAGTTAAGTGAGTTCATTATTGGCACAATACCGAGTTCCATGTGTTGCCAAAAAAAGATAAAGTCATTCAAATGACACTCCTCAACTGAATAAAAACCAGCAACAGCAAGAGAACCAGAGAAATAGACAGAAAAATAGATGTGAGCTCTGAATAGAAACAGACATGGTTGAATTTTAACACAGCTGTGTCAGTCTACAGCTGTGTCACACACACAGAGCAGAAACTGCAATTCCTGGAATAGTCACTTGGGCCTGGCCCCAAAAGCCTATTGATCCCAAGGGGCTGAAAGATGAATTCAACATTCAGGCAAAAACTGTAGGGGTCAGTCCCAATAGACTCCCATGTTAAAATGTCCAGCTTTACAATGTTAAAAACCACATTTAGAGCCTGATACACTTTTGATCTCTATGGATAGTTATTATAATTATTGATAAGTAATACATCTAACCAATTTTACCAACCAAGCTATTTTACCCATGTAAGGTTTATATATATGCCACATATTTGTATTTTTTGGTCTTAATTTGCAATTTTATCAAATGTTTAGTGGACATTGATGAGCTAAATGAGCTAAATCCTGACCTATATTATGGTGACTAAGGAAAAACTTAGTGGGTCAACAAAACAGAGGGTAAAGACAAATCATGAGGCCTTAAAGTTATTCATATGGCTAAGTTTAGCTAATTATCCATTATATTTCATGATATGCTAGTTTAATTAAATTTTTCCAGCATAATAAAGGATTGTTTTTTCTCCAAAGCCAGCTTTGAACGTCAGCTGAGACACTGCCCTGGCCAGACCCCTCTTACTGTTTGCTGTCACTAGCACTCAGTTACTGTACATGTTTTTTAGGCTCTGACATTGTTTAAGGTCACGGCTTGTTGAGAATGTCTGTGGTTTGAAAACACAAGGCAAAAAGACACAAGGGCAGGGCCCAAAGGAAGAGTTGACAGTTGTATATTCTGACCTATCAAGAAAAACTAAAACATCAGATAAGCTTTTATTTTTGGAATTTAAAAAAATGTATTTTTTCTTATTTCCGTTGTGTTTTGTGTGCTTTTGCAGGGTTTTTCTTATTGCTGGTGTTTTCTTAAGTTGCAGTCCATTTGGCCTCTCAGGGCCACCATATTGATAGTGTATATCCTGGATGAATATACAGCTTTCAAGCAGGAGAAAAAGAGGAACCACGGACAAGGACATGCAGAAGATCAGTGTGACAGAAAAGGGTGCTAGATATAGGGTGAGATGGAGGAGGATACATCCACTATGATGACCCCCAAAATGACTGCTTTCGGCACAAAGGCACTGAGACATGGACTTCCAAAATCAGAACCGACCAAGATGGAGATTATAAAGATGTGGGACATTTAGAGTTAAGATTATGTGTAGAAAGAAATTTGAATTACAGTTTATTACTGTTTCATGAGAAACGGTACACAATGAATGATTACTCAGCAGGCAGTTTGTGAGTTTTTAGTCTACAACTGTGACCTAGGTGAAGATCAGACCACATATCACGAGTGTTTCCTTTTCATAGCTGATGGATATGCGACAGTGAATTGGAATTCAGGTCACAGGAATCCAGAGTTTTAACCACTACACCAATAATCATTACTCAGAACAATCATAATTTGCTCTGATTAGCTCTCTGTCTATTAATCAGAAAACTGTTGTTATTCAGAATTTCTACATCTTCAAGCACTCCTTGTTGGTCCTTCCAACAGGATGAGAGGGACGTGACGAAGAGTAGTCTGTAGTGTTCCTCATTAGTATAGGAGACAGGATTTCTGGCTATCATGATCATGATCAGTGTTTGATAAGGAGTGAGTTTTTGCTTTGACCATCATAAAAAGCAGACATCTAAGCAAAAGTATCCGCACTGTTGTTTGGTTCACATGCATTAATCAATAAATAGGAAAGAAAACATTTAGATGAATATGTAAACTAATTATTAGAAAAGACCTCAACATTAGACTTATAGCATTGTATAACCTTTTCAGTCCATTTCTGCTGTTTTGTTAACTTTGAAAACAAAGTCTAGAAACTTACTCACACAGATTATTATATCTTTGAAAAACATCCTTTACACACACAACTCTGTTTGTTTTAATTCCATGTAGGAATATCATGTTTGTTTATCTCTTAAGAAGCAGTCGTTTAATCGATTAATCAAACAGGCATTCAGCCCAGGAAAGTTCATTGCAGCAGCACATCTCAACATGAAAATAATATTTTTAGCAATTCTGTAACCAGATACCTGTGGTGCTGCATTTTCTGTAGGTGACATTAATTATGGCTAATTAAAATCATCTGCCTGCTGCTGTGTAAAGACAGCAGACCGTTCGAGGATAACACGAGAGACTTGTCCCAAAATCGGATACAGTGAAACGTCTATCACCTATAAATCAACATAGGGTACGTTAATAATGCAATGAGTTTTATCTCCATAGACAACTTTAACTTAGATTATCTTGATTATGTGAAGCATCAGTTTAGAACAGATAAGTCTCTCTGTAGCCATGTAACCATGGCTACGGTGTTTGTATCCATTTGTCATTTGCCAATACTTAGCTTTGCCAGATTCTGTGATTTTTCTAGTGAGTTTGTGTTTAAAAGGAAATGACAACAAATGGGAGAGCTAATCCAAGTGATTTAACAGTGAAGCTCAAAGCACCAAAATTAAAGTATAATTAAGCACAGAGATGTTTCCAGCCCCGTCTCTCTCCTCCTAGATTTCTTCTTATTTCTCTTCTCTGCCTTTTCCTTAGTGGCAGCTATTTGCAGTGCCCTCACGCCAAAGCTGCAACACCATGCCAAAATCTGTCACCCCAACACCACAAACACATACTCATAAATCATTTCGTGTATGTGTGTGTGTGTGTGTGTGAGATGGTGTGCTCAGGCGGAACACTCTTCTTTCAGGAGCATACTAATAATCTGCCTGCATTTCGATGTAGCTGAGGCCTCGGTCACACAGGCCTAGAGACTCCTGGCACTCTGCAGTCGCTAGGGAAAACGTGTATTCACCATTGGCAAATGGTTGCTGGAGGTTGCTGGTTGTAACTGGATGAAAATTGGTCACAAAGAGGATGCTGCACTAAAAACCTTCTTGCCATTGGTCCAATCACTTGGAAGTTGCTTCTCCTGGAAATGGACAACATTCACTTTCAATGTAAAAGCCTTTTGAAATGTGATAGCTGCAGCGCTAAGGCGTAACTTGTACTTTGAAAATCAACGGTTTGGCATCCTCACCTTTCACAGATACGCCACCTGCTTAATGATTAGTTTGTAGATAATTTGCCATGTGCACACAAATGAGGAAGGACTGTGGAAACCTGCTAGTAACCAAGGCAATGACACAACTTTTTTGGAGCACCTCTTGGCCAGTTTTGCAGTTGTTACATAAGAAATGTATTAAATATCACATTACTGGCTATTCTTAAAAGTAATGCAGTACATTACTTAATTATTTGCCAGAAAAAGAAATTCATTACACTACTCATTAGATTATTCTTGCTGTATTCTATCAAATTACCTGAAACAATATAAACCTATAGGCTGCAGTCCCACATACTATAACGAATCTCTATCCTAATGAGGAAACACATACAATATGAAAGCCTGACTACAAGCCTGACTGCTCCTGCTGAAGTTCAGGGTCTGGCTGCTGAGCTGAGGTTGGTTGATTGTAGGATGCCAGGAGGTCACTGACAGATCTCTACGTCTGTGTCATTGAGGCTTTAAGAAGTGTCTTTCATCCCAGCCGGTTCTGCTCTGTGTTGGCTCTTGCTGTTGCTCTCTCTACATTATGAGTTCTTCATATGTGCTTGGAAGCACCAGGAAGTCCCAGAACATTGAACACAATGAATGAAGCTTGAGCAATCAGTTTCACAGTGACAGCCAGCATCTTCTCACAACCAGTCAGGGAATACATGCTATTCCATGATGACTGGTGGTTGCCAAGGAGTAGCTGACTGGTCTCTAGCTCAATTTCCTTTTGTTCATTCACTTTTAAATGTAATTTAGAGAAGCAATTCAGCACTGAGAAAACAAGCTTAAAATTCAAGATAGAATATGTGTGCAACATTCACATGTAAAAAAATCCAGTTTGTTTAAAATTCAAACTAGGGCTAAGTGAAAAAGAGCAATATGTAACAAGTTTTTATCGATTACACAACATCTTGAGTTTTATCGCTCGTTGGAGTATGCTATGATAGTTGATCGTCATGTATGAAAGCTACAGACATACCACAGCCAAAGCTCTTCTTGATCCTCGCTGCATTCATGTTGCAGATAAAAGAAGGACATAAGATATTAATTTACACCAGCGCAGATTTTTGGATTAGCAAAACTGAGTTGTTTGTTGCAACTAAGACCTCCGTGCGACTTCTTTAATGCCATAAAAATCAAACACATTATAACCTGAATCCTTCCAATGCCACCAGTGAGTATGATCAGGACGATGATTCCTCCAAAACATATTTGATAAAACAGCAAAGAGCAGCGGTTGGATGTTTTGGAGACGGGGTTATTTGAGGGGCAGATTGTGGATGGATTTTATAAAGAAGGGAAAAAGTCAAATGTACTTGCCCATCCCTGTCTCTCCTTCAGCGGCTGGCTTTCTGTTGAGTTGTATTAGTGCCAACATCAGTCAGTTTGTTACGCTGGCTTGACGACACCACTCTGCTGCCAGCTGCACTTCTGACTGGAGAGTGCACATCATTCATTTTAATTTTTACCCCTATTTTTTTCTTCTACGTCACCTTTTTCCATTCATCCATCCGTCCTTCTCTATCCAGTCTTTTGCTCCTTTTTCCTTCCTTCCCTCCCCTTTGACATTTCATCTGATTTATCACTTCTCAGTGCTCATTTTTCTAACAGTTTTTCTCTATTTCTTTCCTCTCCCCTTACTATCAGTTTGTGGATTTGTGTTCTGATTTGATCTGATGGTTTTTGGTGCTCATGGATGTCACTGAATCTATAAAATACATTAATGACATTTGTCTTCAACCAAGGTTATTATTAGTACTTTCCACAGTTCCGCAGCTACTTCTAATGAAACAAGCTGTGTGAGCTGTATTTTAATCATTACTTTAAAGCGTTTTCACAATTCAGTACACTGACTGCCTGCATCCCTTTCAGCTGTAAAAAGGCCGGACAATTCCCAAGTTGGAAATTCTGTTTATTTGTAAATTACTTTAGTGTTTTTCTGTGTCTCTTAGGAAGCGTTTAAGACTACAGACTACATAAAATCTCTTATCTGACCAACATCAATTTTTCACACATGTAAAAATTGTGTGAATTTTAATTGTGTTAGATTTTAACAAAAGAGGGCTTAGTCCACTCACAGTTGCAAAACTTCACTTTTGCAACTGTAAAGCAGCTGCTTCTGACTTTGTCATGTTTCGGCTGTGTGCAGGCAGGAATCGGACCCAAACGCAAACGGACTACAAACAGGATTGAACTTAAAATGGCAGCTTTAATTGCTGAACAAAGAACGTCTACAAAACCTAATCTGAGAAGAATCTAACAAAACACACACACAGGGAGAAACACACAGCATGAGGGACAACACGACACTAACTCAGAGAAACACAGGGTTTAAATACACTGGGAAGTAACGAGGGGAATGAGACACAGAAGGAAGGCGCAGCTGGGAGAAATCAGGACTGACGAGACAAGGAAGCAAAGTAGGATACACTCACATGAGACCTTCAAAGTAAAACAGGAAGTAGCACAGGCGCAAACTAGACTAGGGGAGACAGAGCAACTAAGAAACACAGAGAACAACAACAAAGAGACACAGAGGGCAGCTACTAAATACTCAGAGAACTAAACAGAATACAAGAAGGCCAAACTAAGACACTAGACTATAGAATAAACTGGGGCAACAAAGAACTAAGAGCATAATACAAAAACTCAGAGACACAAGAAACTCTAAACACTGGGTCACCGACCCAGGACCGTGACAGACTTAAGCTTCAGTCACACAGGCCTAGAGATCAGCTGGTAAGCCCCTGGCAACCCGAGTTGCTTGGGTGGTGAGTGATTACTGAAGGTTAAAGGCTGTCCCTGAACAAAATCGGTCACGAGCTTGCTGCACCAAAAACCTAATGGTGATTGCTTTGACCGTTAGCAGATTGCTACAATTATATGACCCCCTATGAGACAGGCACTTTGGCAACGTTGGAAAGGAAAAACTCCTTTTTAACAGGAAGAAACCTCCAGCAGAACCAGGCTCAGGAAGGGGCGGCCATCTGCCGTAAGCGGTTGGGGTGAGAGAAGGAAGACAAGACAAAAGACATGCTGGGGAACAGAGCCAGAGATTAATAACAAGTGTGATTCAGTGCAGAGAGAGTGTATTAAGAAATACTGAGTGAGAAAAGTGACTGAAGATGCATCATGGGAATCCCCCAGCAACATATACCTATTGCAGCATAACTAAGGGAGGATTCAGGGTCACCTGGTCCAGCCAGAACTATATGCTTTAGCAAAAAGGAAAGTTTTAAGGCTAATGTTGAAAGTAGAGATAGTGTCTGTCTCCCAAATCCAAATTAGCAGCTGGTTCCACAGAAGAGGAGCCTGAAAACTGAAGGCTCTGCCTCCCATTCTACTTTTAAATACTCTAGAAACCAGAGAGTGAAGTGCTCTCAGACTGTGACACAACCCAAAACCCAAAAACATTTGTCTTCAGAATAAAAACTGTCTCCATTTCCAGTTTGCATCACAGTGTCATTATGTCTTTACTGAGTAGTTAGCAAGTGTTTGCAGACAAGCCAGGATCTTCAGGAAAAATTATTGGCAACTACTGCAATCTGTGACCAAAGCAATCCCAAGGACATTTTGGTGCAGCACCATATACCTGTTGCTAACTAGTTTCACACATTGACTAGATGGATGCAAAGAACACACCCAGGTGGTTATCAGTCACTGACAGGTATCTGGACCTCTGTGACTGGAAGCAGCGTTATATCTTTTGTCCCTGCCTGTTCTATTCTGTGCTGATTCTTGCTACTTCTTTCTCCACTTCATGCCTCCTAACAAATGCATATTCAGGGGTCAGCATGTCCCGGAACAGCAAACCGAGCTATTTCACCAATTACTTAAATAGCTTGTATCCTTCTTTAACCATCCGCTTGTTTACTGAAAAGGTTTTCTTTTGAATCTTAAAAAATATTAAAATTTAAAAAAAAAACATGAAGAAATAAAAGACTAACCATAAACACCATACATAAAAGACTGCTTTAGAAATCTGAAAAGACAGTCTGGTTGTGCTACTGTACACAGTTGTTGCAAACAATGAAAAAATGATTGCACTCCCAGATTTCACAGCTTCGGCCTCACAAGACCTCCAGCTCACGCTGGGCATATAATCTCTAGAGCTCTCGCAGTCTACAAGCAAAACAGCATGTCTGCAGTGTAGGTAAAAAAATTTTTTAGGTAATTGTATTTTTTGTGTGTGTGTGTGTGTGTGTGCATTGAATCAGGTTTCCCCAAAAAGCTTCCCCTTCCCCAGGGAAAGGTCCAATAGTGGAATGGGACTCATACATGCCTTCACCTCTCTGTCTCAGTCTGCCCCTCTCCTTCTGTTTCTGTTTACATAACCAACATCCAAACCCTCAGTGACTCACCCCACTGTCTATCCTTCACTCTACCTCGACCTGCCAATGTTCACAGACACACGCAGCCTGAACCGCACTAGCAAGTCAGTTTGATCAAAGGGCTGATGTTCCTTTGACTGACAGCCACTCAGAAACACAAGAGGGAGTGTACTCTGGCATGAGGAGTAGGTAATGGAGCACTCAAGTGGGAAGCTGCTGCCCTCTTGTGCCCATGGTGGTGAAGTGTGAAGTCGTTATCAGTGATGTGTGTTTGATTTTGTATCCAGAAGAATAAATCACAGCTCTCGTGTGTGTGTGTGTGTGTGTGTGTGTGCGCACGCGCGCGCGCTGACACATACTCTGACGTAGATGGGCTCCATGCCCACACAATGGACACGATTTAGGGAAGAGAAAACCTTCTCAGGGTTCAGAGCTGTTGCAGTGGGCTGTGTCTGGATGTGCTGAGGGAGGCAGCAAAGTCAGGGCTTGTGGCGACCCACTAGAGGGCTCTACTCACACCCAATCTTGGAGGAGGGGTTCTAGAGCTCCTGTGTCGTGTGCCCCATGCCTCCACAGGCTCATGTTACAGTCGTGTGAGATTATAATTCTGACTTGAATGTGTGTGATTAATGTTTTTTAATATCACATTTAATACAGAAGCAAACAGTACCCAGTTAAACACAAAATAATGTTCTAGTGAGTTTAAAGCTTCTTATCTCTCACAACACACCGTAGCGCAAAGTTATATGTTTACATATTTTATGCGATAAAAAAATCCAAATGTTTTCATGAAGATGAAATTCTCAGTCAAAAGTGTGAAAGCTGTCACAGCACAGAAAACATGTTGCAGCACTGTTACACATGAAAAGATGAAAAGAAAGAAGAAGAAAGATGGTGATGTAGTAAAAGGAAAAGGAGAAATGCAAACAACAGCAGCAGAGAAACCAGAGAAAAGGAAATTCATTACATGTGAAACAGAGCTGATTGCTCTCTACACTAGCTGGACCCTGTTTTTAGGTTTTTGCACCTATTTGCAAAACCTTATGCAACCACAAAGTGTCAGCAGAGGACCATCACAGTATCATCCGTGCTGAATCAACACAAACTCTCACTGTCATTCACTCTGTCATTAGATGCAAACACAGCAACTTCAGACTTCATGTACTGCACATGCTAAAGCTGATAACACTTTTAAAAATCTTAATTATTAGCAGCTTATCATTCATGCTGTAAATGGTACAGCTGCAAAAATAAAACATAAAATAAAATAAAAGCTCCGTATTTTCACCATCAGTCCAAGATAAATCAGTTCCATCAATCACATTTGGCTGCTACAATAAGAAGAGTTCAGGTGTAAGATCTAAGGTTTGTAATCTGCAGCAGAGGCTTTATAGTTTTTCTGCAGAGAAAGCATGAAATCTCAGCAATTTCCTTCCCCGAATAAATAGAAGGTTTGGAAATCATTGATTCGTCCTTTATTTTAATGAGGAGAAGTCCACTGGGAGGGCGTACACGCTCTCTGAGGATTAAACAGTGCACAAGACAGCAGTTTAAACAAATATCCTCTTTCAAAACACACAGAGGAAATACATGTACTTCACGCATTAATACCCGCCGTCCTACAATATGGAAACAACAAACCGTGTCATGTGACGCCATCTGTCTCGCATTTTTGATCCAAAATTGATAGTTTTTCCACAGTTGCTTTGGCTCACTTCTCACGTTGTTTTTGAAGGTCTCAGCTCTGCCTGCTGTAAAAAAAACATAAAAAGCTGAAACTGTCACTTTATTAGGTACGCTTGTTCAACTTCTCTGATCAGCCAATCACGGGGCAGCAATTTAATGCCTTTAGGCAAATAGTCATGGTCAAGATGACTTGATGAAATTCAAACTGAAGGTGATTTAAGTGAGTTTGCTCCCCAGGAAACATGTCTGTGTGGCCACACTGTGGATCACTTCAAGTGAACTGTGGGGATGTGTGGCCAGGGAAAACCCACAGTGGGCTTCAGAGCTCCTTTCTGTGGGCAACCCATAGTTGGCTCCTCAATAGCAATCCCATATAGGGGCCCAAAAGGACAAAACTCCTGTGGGTTCTGTGTGAGCGCATCCATTTGGGGCCCACATCACACAAGTGTGGATTTGCCCCCTCACACAGGTGGTGTTTTTGGTTTTTTGTTCAACATTCTGACCCAAACATCATACAAGCTGTGGCGGTAATGGACCTTGGGGCACACCTGGGCACCACACTGTTGGGCATGCTGTGAATACACTGCAGCAATAGACCCCACTGTGGGCCTCTCTCTGTGTGGGCAGCTCACAGTGCTACATTTCTTACCAGTACTGTACAACTCACTGTGGCCCATGTAGATCTGCCTATAGTGACCCACTGTAGTAGTTTCTATTTCTGCTAAATCCTACACGCTGGTCCTTTAAGACAGTGGCCTGCCTCCTACGTTGTTACCTGTATAAACAACTTTCCACTTCCACTTTTTATACTATTACAGTGGTGGTGCTGTAAATCAAACTGGGGACTCAAAGGTGGAGGATTTTGGCTCTATCCCAGCAGAGGTCAGTGGGAGGATGGTTTATTTGGCTATTTCATCTGCACTGTTTCCATTAGAGCACACTCACATTTTAGCTTGTGAAAACAGGTTTGCCTTTTCAGCAATATTTTTTGTCCACTGAGCTTTAAGTTTAGATGTACTCTCAGAATCATTGTGCTACACATAAATATTATAAAATGATATCCTCTTTGAGGTGATTTTTTTTTTCTTTTTTTTCTGCAGAGGAAAAAAAAGGCCCACTTTTTTTTTTGTTGTTGTTGCTGGAAGTCTCCACGTCTGAAATGATTATTGCAGATGCCGGATGTGTGGGTTTTGTTGTGTCAGCCTGGATGGACAGCTACAGCCAACACAGTCAGCCTATCAATTAGCTAATAGTCTTAGTCACAGCTATCTTCCTGTAATGACACAGCCATTTCTCTGCCTGCAGAGAAGGAATTGGAGGGGGTGTGTTTAGTTTTGGGCTACTCTGCATGCCGGCATTTGGCATTTGTTTCCTTAGCGAAATTGATGAATTTTATCTGCAATCTAAAAGAGCAAAGTGCTAATCTATATAGGGCTTAATTATGGCTCTGTTGCTGACCTGCATTTAGTCATCTCATATGTAAAAAAAAAAATGGCTTAGATGCTGAGTGTGAAATCTGAGATGTCAGAATTTTTTAAAAGTTGTGTTTTGACCACAAGATAATTTGAATTAACTGGGCAGCACAGTGGTGCAGTGGTTAGCATGGTTAGCACCTCACTCAATAAGGTTCTGGGCTCAAATCTATCAGCCAGCTGGGGCCTTGCTGTGTGGAGATTTTATGCTCTTTGCCTTCATCCCACAGTTACAATATACAATATAATATACACCCTATACATATTAGGTTCATATGTGACTCAGTGGATAGAGTCACACCAATCACAGCTGGGAAAAACTTAACAGGAAGAAACCTCCGACAGAATGGATATTCAATATGTAAAACCTTGAATGCAAGTTTGTAAGAGACATTTAATCTTTTTGGTGACATTGCATGGATTGCCTTGTGATTCCAGTTTGTCCAGTTTTCTTTAAACTATTCAGAATTGACCATGAAACACACTTTTTTGACTTGATTTTGTTCCGCTTGAAAAGCATGCTGTAACAAGGATTTTGAAAACTGGTCTGTAGTAGAAATAGTAGCAGTTGTAGCTTTCATTACTGTGTCTCCTTACTGATTTTAACGATCAGATGTTACTGAATTCTGTGACAGTTGAATCCAGTTAAAACTGCAATCATTGACCCAAAACAAGTTTCTGTGAGTACTGGTCTGTATAAATCCATCTGTTAGACATCTTGGTGTTTGGTTTGATTGTACTCTGAACCTTGACCATCCCATTATGCTGTTGTGATTGATCATATTACTTTTGTGGACTGACAGATGCTTCGGCGGCCTGGTTGTCCTGGAAAAATGAATGTTGATTGCACATGAAAGGCCCGAGGTTAAACAAACATTATTACACAAGAATGATGAACCAAAAAGAGACAAACCGCCCTGTGCCTTATTTTTAATTAATTAATTTGAGTGTTGCGTTAAAGTTTATAGTTTATGGCCTCTTTCATCGCCTGCAAAACTGAATGTTGCTGACGGTGAATGCTGAACGAACGTTGCTGTCAGTTTCACAGCCGTCTTTTGTCATATTACCAATGAAGCCCTCAGATATGAACCTGTTGTTGCATTGAAAAGGTTAACAGAAAAATGACTTTGTACGGCCTCCTCAAAGAAACCCAACGCCTCGGCCGCCAGATCTGCTTTTTACAGTTGAACGACTGCCAGCTACCCTCATTTAGTGAGGCCACCTCCCTACCCTTCATGCCTCAGCTTTTTCTCAATGAAACCTTTATACTAAGGACATTCATAACACACATACATATGGCTGCATTCACTTTAGGCTTGATAGATTGATGTGGTAAATAACTTATACTTCCAGTGGCCTGCCAAGCTTGAAGCAGCTGCACTTAAGCAAGATTTTCATTATTTTTTTAAAATTATAAAAAAAGGTCTGCCTGTGTTCTTATATAAACATCATTACTCAGGTCGCGTTATAGTGACGAGCCAAGAGTCATGGGCAAAACTGACTCCCAAACAACAAACAAAGCCAGCAGGTTTCCAGCATTCACTGCTTTCATTGATCAATAAGCATTTTTTCACTGCTATAGTTCATGATTCCTTCTGGTTTCTGAAGCAAACCTCCTTTTCTTTCTGTGTTTCATGTTTGAACTCAATCGAATTATTTCCTGTTTTATTTGGTAATTATACTTTGCACTTTTGCACACTTTATTTACTTCTACTTCTTTTCGTCTTTTTTCCCTTGTGTCAAAAGTGCATTTTTGACTTTTATCTGCTTCTGAACATGATAGTGCTTACCCACTATCCCAATGAACACCAGCATGTACAGAAACCAAGAGCTGAGGAGAGCCAGTTAAAGACAATTAAAGAAGACAAAAAGCAGACAGCAATGAGGCCCAATGAGAAAAAAAATGGATGACAGTTTATGGAGGTATGTTAGAGTGAAGAGGAGGAAGACTTCCAAAGAGAAGGAATGGAAACGAGGTATGATAGTAAACGGGAGGAGAGGGGACATAGAGCTTAATTCAGTAGTTAGGAATGAAGGAGGAAATGAAAAAAAGGAGAAAAATGTTAGAAAGCAGGAAGCAAAAGAATGGAGGCTAAAAAGATAAGAAAATAGAAAGATGAGGGGGGAGGAATGGAGAGAAGGGAAACAGAAACACAAGGAGAAATGTGAGGATACAAGAAGGGGAGGGAGGGCAGTGCAACAGAAGGAATAAAGGATAACGGAAAGATCTGGTTTACCTCTGTGTCCTGCTCTACTTACTGCAAACACACACATTTGTACTTTTCTACTTATGAGGACCACATTTTATCACAAACTATAGGAACTACTCTGCCCTTCAGCATAACCTAGGAATCACCCATTTAAAATCAAAGATTGTGAAGGGTGTAACTGGAAACCTGAGCAATCAGACATTCAGATAAGTTATAAATGTGACTGCAACATTTGTTTTCTTGCAGCAGATGCAACTCTGAAACTCTAATAGTTTCTAATAGCCAAACTAACAGTCCTAACCCTCTAACAGACCTCTGCATAACTAAGAACCAAATAAAATGTCCTCTTGTTCCTTGAAGCCTTCACTGTGAAGGTCTCAGAGAGACAGAAGTACAAGACACACATACTGTGCAAGAGTTTCAGGAGCTAAAAATAAGCGAGCTAGCTTGTTCTTGGAGAAAACCAGACTGGTTCAGTGATGTTGGCTCTTTTGGGGCCACACCATCTGTTACAGGACTCTGTGTTCTTCTTGTCGTTTCATGACTCTGGGGAAACTGTCTTAAAATGTGGGACCAATGGTACTGTATGATGGATAACAACGGAAAAATATCAGTCCCTGAAACCTTTACACAGTGCTTTTGATAAGGCAAAAATGGCATGGCATCACAAAGTGTATCGCTCGCTATTCTCCCTTAAGGCTGGTGCGTATGAGCAAATGAGAGGATGTAAGCATCAATGGCATCACCCTTTGCTGGTCTGGATGTACAGTTCTCTTGATTGGCAGTTTCCTAAATAACAGTGATCACTATGAGGTTTGTAGATTTGTCATAATTTCTGAAAGGAGAGATTAGAGTGTGCGTTTCAATACTTTGGGCGCCACAAACCGAGCGCCATCTGCAAACACACATGTATCAGCTGTTGATGTCTGCCTTCTCTTGAAGACGCTGGAGGCAAACTGTTAGAAAATAATCTAGATGGATGAATAACACTTAAATTTGATTTCAGAGTCAAATGTCCCTTTCGCACACAGATAACAGCATGCTGCTTTGGAGACATGGAAATGTAGAAATGTCACCACACATCATGTCAGCACAGGCCACGCTCGCTGTGATTGGTCAGTCCTGTTATGCGTTTCTGGATACTTCTTCTTCTGCTCCTGTTTTATTTATTTTTTAATCAGCTGGAAGAGAACGGAGAGATTCCCCACCACCAGTTTGTGTTTTGAAGGCAAAATATCAAATCAACACAGGAACAGACATGCAGGTATAACTGTGGTTTTTGTCCTGTTTGACGCACATCGAAGCTTCATTTTCTCCATCATTTAGTCAAGCTGTTGCATTCCAGCTCTACACACACTCATGGCAATATACTGAAAAAGTATCAGGCCTTTTTTTCCTACTCAGGCCACCTCCAGATTCACAGAGCACCTGAAGCAGGACACAGGAACAGCATTTTATTTTTTTTAATAAAAGCTCTCGTGCAAAGCTCTCAGGCTGATTTCTGGTCTCACTATTGCCACGTCATATGCATCACATCAAGTGCACCTTACTCAGAGCTACTCATTTATCAAAAGGCAGTAATTCACGTGAATGAAATAGAATCACTGGTCAGTTATGAAACCTTTATTTCAAAACAACAAGCGTATCCAGTTATCATTAACAAAGACACGGAGGATGCAAACTGTCCATGGTAAATGGCCTGTATTTGTATAGCGCTTTACTAGTCCCTAAGGACCCCAAAGCGCTTTACACATCCAGTCATCCACCCATTCACACACACATGATGGCAAGCTACATTGTAGCCACAGCCACCCTGGGACGCACTGACAGAGGTGAGGCTGCCGGACACTGGCGCCACCGGGCCCTCTGACCACCACCAGTAGGCAACGGGTGACGCATCTTGCCGAAGGACACAATGACCGGGATTGTCTGAGCCGGGGCTCGAACCGGCAACCTTCTGATTACAAGACAAACTGCCAACTCTTGAGCCACGATCGCCTCCATGAATCTTCTCTGTGCTCTTTCTCTTTTCTTCCTGCCCGGTAGCTCCATCTATACCACATCCATGGTCCAATATATCCACATTTTGTAAACCTTCCTTTTCACTCTTGCTGCTGCCCTTCTGTAACAAATCAGCCCAACACTCAGTTCCACCCTGACTCTCGGATTAATAAATATAATGATGTAACGATAATTAGTAAACAGTTAAAACAATTAACTTGCCTTTAGTAAACAATAGTTATTATGGTCTGCAATTGAGAATATAACAGCAGGATGCAAAGAGCATACCATCACACAACATAATAATCATACACACACACACAAATACACACCATATAGTGATGGTACAGTGAAAACAGGCTGTTCTTTCCCCCTCCCTCCCTGCCCTCATATCTCCTCTCCTCCTCCTTCCCACCTTCGCACTATCTCACTTTGTCCCTGTTTTCCTCTTTTTCACCTTCGTCCACCTCCTTATCGTACCCACTCAATCGCTCGCTTTCTCCTCTCCTCCCCTCGTCTCCATTTTGTCATTTCACTATCTCTCCTCTCTCAGGTCCTATCTGGTCCTATTTCCTGCTTCCTCCGTGCCTCTCCTTACCTTCCACTCACCTTCTTTTCATCTCATTTTTAGCGCCTTACTTTTGGTTTTGCCCTCCACATCTTTCCTGCTTTCTTTATGTTGCTTTTGTTTTTTCTTCTATCATATACTTTTCCCCTCTTCTATAGTCTTTTCTCATACCCTCTCTCTCTTTTACCATCTTCTCTTCTGTTTTCTCTGGTTTTAATTCCCCAATCTTGACTTTCTGTCAGTTTCTCTCCTCGTTTTGTTTTCGCTCTGACTCTGGAGGCATTCGATGAGTGAAGAAAAATTGTTCACATGGATATGCTTTTTTTTAGTGTTTTATAATTATACTTGTCTTCCTATCTGCCAGGCTTTGGTGATGACACCTATAACAACTGGAAACCATCCGGAAAGTGGAAGGTTTATTCCACCACACGGTGCCATAAATAGACTAAAACTCAGCAGAGTGCTGCAGTACTGCTCTTGAACCTACTACCCACTGAGACATGGATGATTCAGATTGTGAATAAAGTTTGAAGAACAACTAATTGGGCCCTGGTATGGGGTTTCATCCATCCACCACTGGGTCTCTGGCAGCTGCCCAGTACAAACTGTACTGCAAAAAAAAAAATCACATCACAGCCGCAGACTGTGTGAAAAGGATGAATGCAGCCACCATGACGTCTAACACTGGTTTGTGGACTACAGTTTTGAAGCCTCAAATTTAGTGCCACTCCTGTTGCTAGCTTGGCTTCCTTGAAGTTAGCATGGGCGATATTTCAACGATACCTTGTAAGTTGTCAGCAAATGTAGCGTTAGCTGGCTTGGTTAGCAAGAAAAATTCATACTTTTACCACTATGATAATTAAGGGGAATTTAATGTTTAAGTAAAAAGCAAACTTAAAGCAGAATAAACTTATTTGAGCACATCACCATGCATACAGGCAGCATGGTGGCATGGTGGTTAGCACTGTTGCCGCACAGCAAGAAGGTCCTGAGTTCAATTCCACCATCAGGCCGGGGTCTTTCTGTGTGGAGTTTGCATGTTCTCCCCTTGTTTGCGTGAGTTCCCTCTGGGTACTCCGGCTTCCTCCCAGAGACATACAACTTGTGGGGATAGGTTAATTGGATAATTCAAATTGCCACTAGGTGTGAGTGTGAATGGTTGTCTGTCTCTGTGTGTTGGCCCTGCGACAGACTGGCGACCTGTCCAGGGTGTACCCCGCCTCTCGCCCTATGACAGCTGGGATAGGCTCAAGCTCCCCCCGCGACCCTGAAAAGGATAAGCGGATGGATGGACCATGCATACAATGAGCAAGATAAAACAGCACACTTTGTCAAGTATAACTTAAAACCTTAACACAGATGAAATTGATGAGTTTTTAAAAAATAAGTAGCTTGATAAAGAAATTCTCCCTCTGTGGAATTAATTGTATTTATCTATTTATTTACTTTTGAGGATAAAATATGTCCTACTTGTTGGGAGATTTGGGATTGCTGTTGATATGTCAGTCCTCAACCTTCTCATGGCAACAAACATGCTCCATATAAAGGCACCAAAATATCACAGTTTCCTGACTTTTGGAGTACTAAAGCATCCCGGTGCCTTAAATCTCCCTTCATAAGGTCTTCTCCATGCTCCCAACACACACCCACACAGACCTGTACTCACGTTATCACCATTATCACTATTCCTTGTCCAAACATATCAAATATATCTGAGCCCAAACTGACCCTTGACCTCCTGACTGCTCCTCAGACCTGATTCTGAGATCTACTCTTACTCACTGTCACTCTCATCAAGTTCACTGTGAGGGTGTCCTGCCATAAAAATGTGTCGATTTCCTGTAGGTTTGTACAAGTTCATCTTAGTGCATGGTTTGACTACTTATATATGGCTTATATATCACTAAGCATGGTCAAAAATGTTAATAAAGAGGTTCTTCTGAGGATCCCGATCCCGCACATCTGAGTCGGATGATCAGCTAGGTATAAAATCCTCCAAGTGCCTGATAACAAATGTCTTGGAGCAAGGAAGAACCCCAAACAGTCCCCAGAACAAGAGCAGAGAACCACAGCTTTAGCTATTGCCCCCAGGAAAAGTGGCTTCACTGCAGTTTTGTCCTGAGGCAACAAACCAAAATGATGTTGTTTTAGTAAATAAATGAAATCAAAACCCGTCTTTAAACAGACAAATATATTTCTTTGCATAGTAATGCATGAGCACATATATTTTAATATGGTTACTTCAATTTAAACATATACAAAACTGCAGTTTTCTGCCACAGAGGGTTAGGATTATTACACAGAGTTTCTCAGTGACTTTATATCAGAGGTGCCGGGAAATAGCCAATTACATGTATGCATGAAATTAGGAGTAGCTGTCTGCAGCAGACTTTGTAGTTAAGTGGATTCTTGCCGTCTCTCAGCGTCAGTCTTTCATTCTGGACTGTATAAACATGTCCCATTAGCGTGTGGTAAGATATTAAATTCACACTGAACTCTGAGCTGACCCACTTTGGTTATCTAACTCCATCCATCTACCTTTTCATCTTGCTCTGTCTTCCCCTGCTTCATCACCTTCTGTGTTACAAAATACATACAGTGGCTTGCAAAAGTATTCAGCCCCCTTAAACCTTCCCACATTTTGTCACATTACAGCCACAAACATGAATCAATTTTATTGGAATTCCACATTAAAGACCAATACTTTGCAATAATAACAGTGTGCAATACACATACACTTATTCTTCTTTTTTTTTATATTACTAAGTTAATATACTGTGTTGTGTTGTTTGTGTTGCGTTGTGTCATATCGTGTTGTGTTGTGTTATATGTAGTGCCGACGTAGGACAGTTTTCCAATCTCATTGTACTATTGTACTATGTATGACTGTGCAATGACAATAAAGAGTTATCTTATCTTATCTTAATACAAAGTGGTGTAAACGTGAGAAGTGGAACGAAAATCATACATGATTCCAAACATTCTTTACAAAGAAATAACTGCAAAGTGGGGTGTGCGTAATTATTCAGCCCCCTTTGGTCTGAGTGCAGTCAGTTGCCCATAGACATTGCCTGATGAGCGCTAATGACTAAATAGAGTGCACCTGTGTGTAATCTAATGTCAGTACAAGTACAGCTGCTCTGTGACGGCCTCAGAGGTTGTCTAAGAGAATATTGGGAGCAACAACACCATGAAGGGATAAAGTTATTGAAAAATTTAAATCAGGCTTAGGCTACAAAAAGATTTCCCAAGCCTTGAACATCCCACGGAGCACTGTTCAAGCAATCATTCAGAAATGGAAGGAGTATGGCACAACTGTAAACCTGCCAAGACAAGGCCGTCCACCTAAACTCACAGGCCGAACAAGGAGAACGCTGATCAGAAATGCAGCCAAGAGGCCCATGGTGACTCTGGACGAGCTGCAGAGATCTACAGCTCAGGTGGGGGAATCTGTCCATAGGACAACTATTAGTCGTGCACTGCACAAAGTTGGCTTTTATGGAAGAGTGGCAAGAAGAAAGCCATTGTTAACAGATAACCATAAGAAGTCCCGTTTGTACTTTGCCACAAGCCATGTGGGGGACACAGCAAACATGTGGAAGAAGGTGCTCTGGTCAGATGAGACCAAAATGGAACTTTTTGGCCAAAATGCAAAACGCTATGTGTGGCGGAAAACTAACACTGCACATCACTCTGAACACACCATCCCCACTGTCAAATATGGTGGTGGCAGCATCATGCTCTGGGGGTGCTTCTCTTCAGCAGGGACAGGGAAGGTGGTCAGAGTTGATGGGAAGATGGATGGAGTCAAATACAGGGCAACCTTGGAAGAAAACCTCTTGGAGTCTGCAAAAGACTTGAGACTGAGGCGGAGGTTCACCTTCCAGCATGACAAGGACCCTAAACATAAAGCCAGGGCAACAATGGAGTGGGTTAAAACAAAACATATCCATGTGTTAGAATGGCCCAGTCAAAGTCCAGATCTAAATCCAATCGAGAATCTGTGGCGAAAACTGCTGTTCACAAATGCTGTCCATCTAATCTGACTGAGCTGGAGCTGTTTTGCAAAGAAGAATGGGCAAAGATTTCAGTCTCTAGATGTGCAAAGCTGGTAGAGACAAACCCTAAAAGACTGGCAGCTGTAATTGCAGCAAAAGGTGGTTCTACAAAGTATTGACTCAGGGGGCTGAATAATTACGCACACCCCACTTTGCAATTATTTATTTGTAAAAAATGTTTGGAATCATGTATGATTTTCGTTCCACTTCTCACGTGTACACCACTTTGTTGGTCTTTCACGTCGAATTCCAATAAAATTGATTCATGTTTGTGGCTGTAATGTGACAAAATGTGGGAAAGTTCAAGGGGGCCGAATACTTTTGCAAGCCACTGTATGTCATGGCAGATTATCAACATGCGTTTTGTGCATTTTTTTTCTTTCTATGCGCCCATCCCTTCTCCTCTTCACTGCCCCACTCTCCTTTCTAATGAAACAAACTCAAAAACCCTCCCTGTCACCCAAATTGCACAGTTGCCTTTGGACATGAGCAAGATGCATGAGGGGAGAGCAGCACTGGATATTATCACTGTCCTGGATGTGTTCTTCTTCTTCTTATCAGTCAGTGTATTGGGAGTCATAATTTACTCACTCACTCACAGCGAGGAGCAGCGGATCTCACATGACAGCCTCTTTGAAATGATTAATCGCATTTCCTCCACTTATACATCATCTAAAGTAACAGAATAAACTCAAAGAACACTGACGGGATGTTACGCATGACGATGGACTGCAATTCCATTTCAAATGGCATGAGTTCAGGGTAAATTCTGTATTTACTCTTTCTCCAAACTATTTCTTGTCTTCATCTGTGTGAGCTATGTGTGGCCATTTCTCTAATGAAGCATATTTATTGGAGTGATTTGACATTTATCCAACTTGATATTATAGCCCCTTGGTGGATATTGGATATTGTGGCCATATGGACCTGACATCCTTGACTTGCTTTTCCTTTGGCCATCACTCAGTTTCAACATATTGTGCTGCACTAAAATTAGGACTGTTTGTTTGTTTTTACCCGAAAGCTTTGTGAAAATGCAGAAGTAGTGTGTGAGTGTAAGCCTATGATTGTAGCTTATAGAACCACTTTTAGCAGCAGTGATTTAAAGCAACTGTTTTCTGTGTGACTTTATCAGACTCTCAGGTCACTGTGGAGGAGTTCTGGTCCACTGAGTCACTGAGGTTTGCAGGCTCTTCTGGTCTCACCTCAGGGTTGCAGTCACGTTGAGGTCCATTGTAACATCTTGAGTCTTTTTAAAGCAATTCTGTTGTAGATTTGCTGGTGGATGGTATGGGGTCTTTGTGTTTATCTGCTGTGTTGTGCATTATAAACAAGCATCTCCACTTTGGTCTCAGCTGTCCAACGGACATTTTTCCAGAAATCTTGTGGTTTGTTTAGATGCAACTTTGCAAACCTAAGGCATGCTATGTTCTTTTAGAGAGAAGGTGCTTTGTCCTGGTGGGATTTCCAAACAATCCAAGTCATGAACTTCAACATTTACGATCCTAACCGAGGCTTGTTGAGTCTTCGATGCAGCTTTTGCACTTTCTCAGAGCACTGCACGGTCTTACTTTGGGGGATATGTGCTGTGATGTAATATATCTAAAGGAATTAGCAAGCATGTTGAATGCTTCCTATCTTGTGAATAGTCTGTCTAGCTGTAGAATGATGGACTTTGGATTGTTTAGAAATGCCCTTATAACCCTTCCTTGATTGGTGGACAGCAACAGTTGCTTCTCTACGATCATTGCAGATGTTTTTGCTCCTTGGCTTTGTGTTGCCTGAATGCACCAAACCAGCAAACTGCCAACATTTCTGCTTTTATACAGGTGTGTTTGATTAGCAGCACCTGGTACTTATGTAAGCAGTAAGGGTGTATTTCTGGAAATGCATTTTTGCTTCTTTTGTTTTTTTGGATAAACAATGACAGTGGTGTATATTACATGTTTTTGTTCATCTGTGGTTGAATTAACCTAATTTTAAGACAAGGACAAAATTAATTTCATTTTATTAGCACCTTGAGGCGAATGTTGTTGTGATTCGGTGCTATATAGATAAACTGAACTGAATTATATCCTGATAAAACCTTTGAACTCAAGGAGGGTTTGCTTTCATTTTCACATGACTGCGTGAGTAAGGATTGATTGTTCTCGTGGAATATGTTATTATATTTGAAAAGACTTTTACATCATAAACCTGCAGTATTCAAACACCTGCCAACAAAAGATACAAAGACTTAAACAAAAATAGGCTTTAAATGTTACATTTAAAAAGACAGAGAGACAGAGATTAATGATTATGGTATTGATTTTTTTATGCCAGACATTATTTTTAACTGACAACAACCAAAGTAATAAGAATAAATATATGCCAGCAAGAAAATGAAGTAAATAGGAAGAATGCAATACACAGAATATTTATTTACAGGGAAAAAATGTAAGTTTAAGCATCAAAAACATCATTTTGTTTTGATCTAGTTATGAAGAAGAGTTTTTATAACTAGATTTTACAAACAAAAACAAAGACTTTTAGATTTTTAAAACCTGCCTTTGATTCAAGGTAAAACAAGAAAAAATTGCAGGTTTTTTTCTTTGTTTAACCAGATAACGGTAAAAAAAAAAGTTTATACTAGATCATATAAAGAGTTTTGTAAAAGTCTTTCTGTAGTTGTTTTGGAGAATATGCCCTTTGTTTTGTTAAATTAATATAATTTTATATTTTCCTTGCTGATTTCTTTTAAGACTTCTGTGTTCCCAGTATTTTGGCTTTTTTTTTTTTTTTTGTTTGGTTTTTTACTCTTCAGACGTGTTTGCTGTACCTGAGTCTTATTATCATTATTTGTTTGGTATATTGCCTCCTGTCCTGCATTTGGAAGCAATGCAAAGTGAGAAACATCTTAGCTGGGTATGTTGAGCCTAACATCACAAAGGTGGCTAGATCACCATGATTACCACTAAGCCTGGTTCATGTTCACTCACTAATTCTTTCTTTATTCTGAACTATTCTCTCTTAAGTCAGAGAATATTTGCAAACATACTGAGCTGTGCATAATAGCACTGAATGAACCGATGATGTAAAATCTCATTAGTGTAAACTGTATGCCTTACAACGACATGGGAATTGATGTGCATTCAGGTAATGATGCAGAAAATGTAGAATTATGCTCATGTTGAGTCCTGATGGTATACAAAGTCTGTTTTACACTGCATTTAATTATAAAATGTAAAAAAAACGCTGCTCACAGTCAGGTCCTTCTGATCTCAGGCATCTCTTTTCTGCTGCTTTCACTCCCTCCCTTTATTTCTTTGTACTTGTCTCATAGTGCTGATTCCTAGACTGGAATGCTTACTCCACACGCCAGAGTCGGGTCCATTAGCTGAGACTAGCACACTCATCTTCCTCCTCACTTCCATTAACCAGCCAATCAGTTAATACAGGTTGAGTCGCCATGAGAACGAGCCAAAAAACAAGAGCAATCATCTAATTAGCTTGGACGCTACATCAGCTCTCTAGATCTCTCTCTGCCTATCTCTCTGCAGAAGCCCCTACCAACGCCACATGCACACACAGACATGCACACACACATGCGCAATCACTATTCTTTCTTTCATGCACACACACTTTCACATTCACAGTAATCCAGAGCACTGAGAGCTGACATGTCCTTAGACAGGCTCTTAAATTATGTAGCACCATGTGACCAAATGTTACAAAACGCTTCTCTTTATCACCTGACACGTTGTGTGAAGCCTTTTCATTTTTGTTCTGTTTGGCTTTGTGTGTGTGTGTGTGTGTGTGTGTGTGTGTGTGTGTGTGTGTGTGTGTGTGTGTGTGTGTGTGTGTGTGTGTGTGTGTGTGTGTGTGTGTCCATGGTTAAGTCTGCAGAACAAAATCAGTGCAGAAGAATCCCTTTTGTTGCTTCCTGACATGCAGACATACAAGTTTGCAACAACAGCTATCATCCTGTTTTATCTCTGTGTTTGGTCTCCACCACATCCTATAAGACATATTATTATATTATATATATCAAAGTTCTTCTGCTGGTCTCAATCTTTGTTCATAATTTGAGTGCTGCTATACAGTAGGAAGCAAAATAAACAGGCTTTCTGTGCTGTAGTTATTTCTTTTTAAAAGTGTGCTTATCATCTAAAACGGGATGATTTAAAAACAACACAACAACCCAACCCTGTTGTTTCCCATCTACATGATACCAATAATTGAGTAGATCTTTATTTCCAGACGTACCAGCCATATTTGATAGCATTTCAGAAGCTTTTCACAGCACACCAGTTTTAACTGTGTTTCAGGTTTCCTGCCAGAGTAAAAAGGCAAAGTATACTTCAGGACTATTGCATTTCAGAATCTCCTCCAGTGGGTGAACGTGTGCAGATTATCAGTTAAAGGTCAAAGAAGGATTATTGGAAATGATGCCAATAACTGCTTTCACATGTAGATGGGTGTCTGTGTGTAACAGAGCAGGTTTCTTAGCCCTTTATCGTGTGCTGGGATGGTACTCTGAGTTCACAAATACACACAATAAATGATTAAACTAAACCTACATTCTTGCTGGTTAGAGACCCCGTTGTCAAGTTTCTCTTTTCTCTGTAAATGTTGCTTCATTTTTCAAAGCTTTCAGTATCCAGGGCAGAGGTTTGCTGATTGTGCAGGTTGTTTTTATCACCAGCCTGCCTGATGGTCCCATAACAGTGCACTCACACCTGGAAGTTTCGAGTCACAATCATTAATGATGTACTAGGATAAGAGCTGCTTTGAGGTTTTTGTCACTAAATCTATGTTTGGAAACCAAAGTTATGATACTATGGAAAAAAAATTCTAAATAATCTAATTATTTACTATACTTTAAAAAAAACAATCATTTAAATGGACCACCATGGATATATATGAGGCATGTTACTGCATATGACACCAAGCAGCTCAAAGCAGCTGAATTCATTTACAGGCTCTGCTTTAATTTTTAAAAGTAAACGTTCTCACATTTTGGTGGGTGATAAAAAATTTTCCTGTTCAGTTTGGAACCTTTTTTTTTTTTCATTGCCTGGCAAGTTTGGACTGCAGGCTGGCCAGTTTAGCAACTCGACTCTTTTAACACGCAGCAATGCTGGGGGAAAAAAGCATGTGAGTAGGAGTGCTTCCTGCATTCAAAATAGTTTTCATTTGAGGTGCTCTTTGGAAGTGATATCAAACTCCTATTCCAAAAAAAGTTGGAAATCTCTATTACAGCGCTCATAAATCCATGTTTTATTCACAATAGAACACAGAAAACCTATCAGATGCTTAAACAGACACATTTTATTTAAATATAATAATAATAAAACTATAAGCTGGGACTGAAAAAGAGTCTCTCAGAGAGGCAGAGTTTCTCAGAAGTAAAGATAAGCAGAGGTTCACCAAGAAGAGAGGTGACGATCAGTGAGCAGCAGTATGCGTTCATGCTGTGAAAGAGAACTGTAGATATGATTTTTGCTTTGGGAGTGTTGATGGAGTAGTACAGAGGAGAAGATAAAAAAAAAACTGTGTTTTTGTGGATCTAGAGAATAGGATGGGCTTACAGATGAGGTCAGGCAGCATTCTCTGTGGACTATGATTTTTGCAGAAGGCATTGTGATCTGCAGAAGGTGGAACAGAGTCTGTAGAGGTGGAGGTATGCTCTGAAGAGAAGAGGAATGACAAACAGCATGTGTGTGACTGAGAGGGAGACAGACGGAAAGGTGATCGTGCAAAAAGAAGAAATAGTGAAGATATTAATTTATATACCAGGAACTGACCATCCAAAGTAACAAACAGTCCATAGGAGAGGGGAAGAGGAGAGTTACAGGATAGCAGTGAGACCTGCTATGATATATAATTTGAAGACAGTGGCACTGACAAAAAGACAGGAAACAGAGCTGGTACTGTTAAAGATACTATAGGCATCATGGACGAGAAGTCAGTGAGCCAGAATTGGGCGTTGAAGAAGGAGCTGCCAGGCAGGAGGTACAAAAGAGGAAGACCTCAGAGCAGGTTGATGGATGCAGTGAAGAAAGATATGCGGAGGGTTGGATCCACTGTGATCAAGCAGCCAAAGGAGAAGAAATATGTCATATTATAAAAGCTGAGATGATTCTGTTTTTAATATGATTTCTGTGTTTGATTGTGAATAAAATATGGGTTCATGAGATTGACACATCATTGCATTCTGTTTTTATTTATATTTTACCACGTGACTACACCTGCAGCTACAGCAGTCAATGAATAGAATGAACTGCTGCTGGCTCCAGAGGCCTGACACTCAACTTTTACTTTAGTCAATGATGGAGGACATCTTTTCAGTCCAGCCTGTCTGGATTGCCATCATTTAGAATGAAAATTCCAGTCTGCATTCAAGAGAACCACTTCATATTCAGATTCAGTTGAATGAATCATTTATAAAGCAGAATTGTTTGTTTTTTTCTCAAGTACCTCGCTCGGACAAGTTGTCACGATGTCTGCTCCAAAGTAAATCTAATTTTAGTGTAAAACTCTCACTGCCCGCGCTCTCAGTTAATTATACCCTGTTTTCATTTTTTCTGATCAGAACGTGAACGGGCCCTGATCCCTCGCTGTTGTTTTCTCTCTACTTCTTCTCACACAGCTCTGTTGCCTTGGCCTGCTGAGTGAGATCAAAGAACGGGCGGGGGGGGGGGTCGTCATTTCAAGGGGGAGGTGCCAGGGCTTCCTGCGGGGGTTGCCTGTGTGAACGCTCCCTGAATGACAATGCTGCGCATCAGGGCCTCACTCCCTCAGCAGCGCGTACACACTCACACACACACTTGCAGGAGTACAGCCTGGAAAGGCTGTATGGCCATGCAGCAGCAGCAGTAACCGAGACATGCCAGAGTGCAGAAAGATTTAAAAAAAAGTGTCCAGCCGTAACCTTCCGCTCCGTCTGTCCTCATCATGAATAAGTGATAGGCCAGCGTGTCATGTGTCTTCTGACCCACGGCGTTGTTTCCGTGATTTCGCAAAATCACAGTCAAGCTTGTCCACCAGCCCCAACCCCACCCGAGCATTTCTCCACCGCCACCCACCTCTTCCCGACACACACTCTCTCGCGCGCTGTTAGTAGCCGCCAGTCTGCGGGAAGCAGATGACGAGCAAATCCAGTCATGCAGACATTATGACGTTGAAAAGGCATCTTGGAAATACTAGCATAACTCGGAGCCTACAGCTGGTGGCGTGTACATACATTATATGACCTCAGGTTAAGACTGCAATCAAGCTAGAAGTAAAATAAATAACTTAATAATCTTTAGGGACTATGATAAAAACACATAAATTAGTTTTATGTGTAGCATTTTATTTATTCACGAGATTTATTTTTGTCTGATCCATACTTTCATGTGAACGGCCGAACAAGTCCACCGACTCGCTGCTCCTCTTTTTGCTTTATGTTTCGCAGTGTTTCCATTTGATTAGAACATGGCTGCATTAAACTGTAGCACCAATCATTTCTGCCTTTCTCGATAACATAATTGGCTAGTTTGTCTTACCTAATATCACCAGTCTGTGAAAATCTCCAACTCAAGCGAGAGTGCTGACACTCAGTTCTTTTCGTGCACTTTTCATATGATGACCAGTCCTGCATTTGCACACACGGGAGAAAATTAAACTCCACTGTGTTGCATTCCCTCCCCTGAAGTTTGGTGAGACTTTTTTGGCTTTCACCGTTTGCCTTCATAATCTTCCCCAAAATACACCATATGGCCCACTTTCAGTTCTGCGCGGACTGTTTTGTTGTTGTTGTTGTTGTTGTTGTTGTTGTTGTTGTTGTTGTTGTTGTTGTTGTTGTTGTTGTTGTTGTTTTGTTTTGTTTTGTTTTGTTTTGTTTGTTGTTTTGTTTGTTTTTAGAAGAGATTCAGACCTCCTAATGATGGGTGGTTACCAGCCAAAGAAGCTGTTAGAGGAGACAAACAACAAGCAGAACTTGCAAATAGTTCTCAGTATTTAACAGATGGCAGCAGGTACAGTAACTAACCCACCCTGAGCAGTAATCTCCTTCCAAAGGAGTTGGGCTGGAGTCTGGTGCTTTGTAGTGTTGTTTCAGCACTTTGGACAGCGCCAATAGGCCTTTGGAAGCTTGTCAGTGCCTATTTCAGGACCAAGGATAGCATCAAATTGCTTAAGTGACCAAACACCTTATTTTCTTTACAGACCTATAAATAAAAAATACCTTTAAAAATTACTTTGAATGGAATTCCTTCTTTTTCCTGCTCTGGAGAGGTGACAGCTTGGTTGGTTTAGCCCAAGCAAACAGATTGCTGAATCGTTTCAAAGACAATTCAGATGCCAGAGCCAGACTGACAGACGGCCTGGAGGAAGGGAGGATTGAAGGGAGATAAAAACTCTTTCAAATTGTCCTTAAAATAACTGTACGTTCACAAAAAGCAAACACTAAATTCCCAGCTCTCCCCCTGGCAATCAACATGAGAGGTATTATGCCCACAAAAAGCATAATCACGGTAGATTTTTTTGCTGTTGTTGTCCGCGGAAGTCCATTTGAGTTTAAATTTATTGTTAGACTTGGCTTAGTACAGGATTACATAATTGTTTGTACAGTTGGATGGGTGGGGTGGGGGGGGGGGTAAAAAGTAGTTGCATAAGATTTTTTTTGATAATGAAATAAATAATAATCATCCTTGTACATACTGAAAGACTCCTGCTTTTATTTGCTGGAAGGCTAGACTGAAATTGTCTGGAGATAAATTCCTTGTATGTGCCCCAAGCTCGTCTGTGCCCATGGCAAAACCTTGTGCTCAGCCGGGTGGGTTTGAGTAAACAGTGAACGAGGCGAATTGGACTGCGCCGTTGGTGCTTTTGACACTTGGCTACTGACAATGGAAGCCTTCCGCATGTGTAAATTCCAGTGATCCTAACACCGGTGGTTTCATGATTATCATGTGCTCGTGGGAAATCAGTCTTCCAGAAGTCTGTCTTTTGGCCTTCCTGATTTTATCTTCACACACTTAAAAGTTTTTCACTCACTGTGCTGAAAGTTAAGGCGAGAGATGCCGTACCTAAAAGTGTCGCCCGTACATCTCCGTCGTGCGCTATGGGGAGTGGGCTGGAGAGGGGGAGGCTCCGGGGAGGCGCCGTGCGTCGTGCGCTGCAAGGCTTGGCCTCCGATATGTGCGCGGCGCTCGGTTCCAGTTTGACTGATCAGATGCTCAGCGCGCGGCTAAACACCGACGGCTGACTAAACTCAGGAGAGCCACTGAAGCGCTCGGCTGGTCGTGTTTCTTCGTTTCCACAACTGTTCTCCACGGAAATACAGCCTCCGGACCCACTGCGCGTTGCCTCACGTCCCCCTTGGGGGTCGAGGGAGGAAAGAAGTAAAAAAAAAAAAAAAAAAAAAAAAAAAAAAAAAAAAAAGAACGATAGGGAGAGACTCCTAGAGAGAGAGAGAGAGAGAGAGAGAGAGAGAGAACAGACGCTGGGCTCTGGCTCTGCGGGGCTGGCCGCTTCTCTGTGGTTCGGGGAGGCTCGAGGGCGATGCTGCTGGGCGGGGATCTTACACAGTTTCTGCCCGGTGGCGGAGGAGAAGATGCGAACTGCAGCTACAGAACACCCGCAACGCCACCGTCGTGTTTTCAGACCAAGAATTGATGATGGTGATGATGCTGCCTCCCCCAGCGCTCTTTTTCTGCTCCTCCGGATCCCTTTCGCCCGGGATTCTTGTTCTCCCGACACTGGATTATAGATGATTGCTGTGGACACTATTTTTTTCTTTTAATTTACATCAACTCTTTTTATTTTCCGAAGCGAGGCGCAGGGAAAAGACATAAATTGGCGGGCTGAGGACCGGTGTATTTTAAAAGCGGTTTTTTATATATAATTGTTTTTTGTTTTTTATTTTTTGCCTCTCCAAGTGCGTGCAATCACGCCCAAAATCGGCGACCGACGCCTTGGCGGTGAGGAGGAGGGGGGGAGAAGAAGAAGACGGAGGAGGGGGAGGAGGGATGCCGCACCGTCCATCACCAAATATCAACAAATGTCACCAGGCTCGGATTTTGGGGAAGCCCCCCTCGGCTGGCGTTTGCGTGTAACCCGAGCAGCAGTGTGGTGGCAGTGAGAGGCTGCAGCGGGACTTTCTGCCGCGACATATCAAACGTTGCAGATCTATGGAACAAAATTAAATGAATTATTAAAAATTTCATTCGTATCTATTTCTATTTTTATCACCGCCGGGAAAAAAGGAGGTGGAGGAGGACTTGGGAAGGGGGGAAGACAACTGCAGATCCTGTCAAGATGCACTAGGCTGGTGAGAGAGGGGGGGAAAAGACGCAGTCTCAAACTAGGATAGCCTACTTAGTGGAGATGATCGCAATATTTACTCAAACGCACAGCTATGCATCTTTATGGCATTATTCTAGGATGATCGGTGTTTTGTTTGCCCGATGAAAAAAAGCAAGAAGCCATTCGCTCTTGGTGAGGGTTTTAACCAAAAAAATAAATAAAAATAAACACACACAAACAAACAAACAAAAAACAACATCAACAAAAAACGGGAAAACGCCGATTGTGTGACAAGATTTTCCCTTTTTTCTCACAAATTTCTGGCCACCACTTAAAACCAATCAGGTTTTTTTTCTTTTTCTACAAGAGAACTGATTTTCCAGAAATTCCAGAAATACATCCCTCCGTTTCCATTCATATTCCAAACACACGATCACAGACACCGTGCGCTCTCCCTCTCCTCTTCACCCTCCCCTCTCCTCCTCCTCCTCCCCCTCCTCCCTCCCTCTCCAATCACAAATGGAGGTATCTTCTCGGCGCTGAAGATCTGGGAAGGAGACAGAGATAGAAGGAGAAAAGAGACTCGAGATAAGCCAGAGAAAGCCCATCTCCATTCTGCATGTGTGTTTGGAGCCGAGGCTGATGGGGTGGTGGCATGTGGAGGTGTCACTCTGAGGTTCCCCCCCAGCACCTTCCTAACCTCTGGCGTTTGGTGTCTGCAGAATGGCGCGTTTTGGAGACGAGCTACCCAACAGGTATGGAGGAGGAGGAGGAGGTGGTGGTGGCGGTGGTGGCGGGGGTGCCGGCGGACAAGGGGGCCCCGGCCGTGGCGGCAGCAGGCAAGGGGGGCCCCCCGGAGCGCAGCGGATGTACAAGCAGTCGATGGCCCAGAGAGCCCGGACCATGGCCCTGTACAACCCCATACCCGTCCGGCAGAGCTGCCTAACGGTCAACCGCTCCCTCTTCCTCTTCAGCGAAGACAACGTGGTGAGGAAGTACGCCAAAAAGATCACCGAATGGCCATATCCTTTCATAGCAATGCCAAGCAGACTGCCAAGGTATCGCCGCTGCTATGTTGTGTGGTGTGTTGGAATGATTGGCTAGGTGTGGCCTAGTGTGGTGTGGAGTGGATTGGTGCTGAACTAGCCAATGGAGGATGGATGCCAGAGCCGGTGTGGTGATTTGCAGTACGATGTACAGTGTGTGTGTGAGTGTGAGTGTAATATGTGATGGTTTCTGTTTTCTCTTTGCAGTACTGTGAAGTGTTACATGCTGTGTTGATCTCCAGTGTGTGCGGTGTGTGTTTTGCGGTACTTCACGGAACACATGATTCCATCTCGTTCTCTCTTTTCGTTTTCGCTGCTGTTTCCTAACCTGCTGGCCGCAGGCTTATCTGAGTCCACTGATGGAATGAAAGATGATCTTGATGATGATGGCGGTTGTCATGACACCCGCAGTCGCAATCATGTTGATGCTGCTGCTGATTAAGGTGCATCTTGAATAGAGCATTTAGCTCAAACCTGTTACTGAACTCGTGTGTGTGTGTGTGTGTGTGTGTGTGTGTGTGTGTGTGTGTGTGTGTGTGTGTGTGTGTGTGTGTGTGTGTGTGTGTGTGTGTGTGTGTGTGTGTGTGTGTTTGTTTTCGGTCGTTGTAGTCAGAGCTGAGTGCTGATGTCAGCATTTTGAAGGCTTAAGCACCATGCAACCAGAAGGGAGAGGAAATGACTCTCTCCTACTCTCCCTCTCTAATTACTATTGACCATATATGGGTGGCCTATGGCTCATCCAACAGGACAGCAAAGGAAAAAGCTGTAATTGTCAGGACAGGTCGGTCTGCTACTGATGGAACACTCTCATGTAGCCCACTATTATATCTTGTGTATAAAAAAAGAAAGAAGATGAAACATACAGTACAAGTTTGAGACTTTAGGTAACTGACAGGAAATGAGTGGACTGAGTCTTTTTGAAGTGGACCAGCTATGCTTTTTCTTATTTTTTACATATATTTTTCCTATAGGAGTAAAGATATCAGCACTAGCAGCATGTCCAGAGTGCGTAGCGCATGTTAGTTGGAAAAGCGGTTCAGAAAGTGGATGGATGGATGCTGTAATAACGGTGGATAGTTTCAGGCAATGTGATCGGCACATGTGCAAGTATTCTCGATGAGCCGAAACCTCAAGTTTCGGACGGTCTTTGCACTCTTGGCCCTTTTTGATGTCAGAGAGAGCAGAGCATCTCTAATCTAGCACCTCTGGCTGTTAAATAAGCCCCGCCCACCTGCTGTTCACATCTTAGTGTTGCAAGAGCCAAATGACCAGAGCAAAATAAATAAATAAATCAGCTGTGAGGGGAGTGGGAAACTGAGCTAAAAGCGCTTGTTTCAGACAGAGCTGAACTGAGGGGCTGCAGGAAGGCCTAGTATAACATAAATAACGACTATTTTTAAACTGTGACTCATGCAGAGCTACTCATGTCAAAGACTAACAATTAGCAAAATGGAGCTCCTTTAAATCGAAACTGATATAGCATCAGTGACGTCACGATACAGCATTTTCAGCAGCTGCAAAGATTTTAAAGACAGAAAATAGAAACACGCATCCAGGCTGACTCACTGTACTATTTTCTTTCTGACCTGGAGAGGCTTATTTTTCTTATTCATTAGTCCACCACTTGTTTTCTTAATAAAACAATAAATTATTTAAAAACAATGTTAGCTAATATTGGGGGGTTGGGGGGGGGGGGCTCTTTGCATGCTTGAATTGCTCATAGTACGATTTCCTAGTTTTGAGTATGTTGTTACTTAGACCACCTGCCTAAATTCCATATTCAAATCATAAAATCGTAGAATACATTTAACAGTACATATAAAAACGTCTTGGAGATCAGCTGTTTAATTAAACTGCCAAGGCTTTTGCCTTTATTTGATAAAGCACTGCGGGAGTGAATAGGACATTCAACAAAGATCCCAAATTGTATTAGAATCAGTGATTTAGTAATTATATGGGATGAAGACCACTAATCCATACAGATGCATAAGTTATGGCTCAAACCTGTCCAGTAGTCCTGCACTGAAACAGCCTAGACACAGGGTTCATTTGAACAAATCTTTTTTTCAACTCCTCTGTTGTTTCTCACTTTGCTGTTAGTCACTTTTAGTTGGAGGCAAGATCTGCAAATCTGCCATTCACCAGTTTTTGAAGTGGTATAGTTGGAGTTTTGGCGTAGTTGCTTCACTCCAAGTGTAAAATGCAGTTTAGACAGAAGGCACAGGAATGTTTTAGAAGCTTTAATGTAACATTTTAATAACATTTGTTATGCTTTTATGCAGAATTAATTTTTTTTCACTATGTTAACATTTTGGAGACCAGATAAAATGGTTGGTTGGTTGATTCAGTGGTTCTGAAACCTCTCCTGCAGAGTTCTCATTCAGAAATGAGATTATTTTCAATCCTCTGATCCCAGCTTCCATAGACTCACTTTTAGGCACATCCTTTCCTTACTAAAACTTGTTGTGAAAGATGGGAAGTCTCCAAGATGTTTGTTTTTTTTTTTAACTTATTTGCTTTCTCACAGTCAGTTGTTAAAATTTTGAGTAGAATTCAACCTATATAGGAATTTTAAGACTTACACCAATATTTGGTGGTTTTAAAAGCCAATATTCTGAAATATTGTCTGCTATTTTTTTCTTTCAGACACATGAATCATAACCAGATTTCCCTAACATTCGTTATACGTACTTATTTATGTTCCCGTTTACACTCTGTTGCTGTTTATGATGTTCCAAAATCATGTTGCCACCAGGGATGTTGCAGAGAAACTATATATGCAACATCAACACCCGGCACATAGCTAAAAGTAACATAAGCCTATCAATACGTCAGTCAGGCTCTGATTTTAAGGAACACGCTGAATTTTGATCTGTCCTGTTTGTGGTTTCTTTTTTTTTTTGTAATTGTTTTTTGTGGTCACTACCTTTACCTGGCATTTCTTTTCCAAACTCGTCCATGCCTTAGTAGTGATGCAGAACCATGATTCATTTGTATTCAGCCCACAAGTTCGGGAACCACTTCGCAAATTAATCCATGAAAAAAAAAACATTAGTTTCAGCCCCTGTAATGAATAAGCCTTACCATAACAGCATAAAGTTCCCTCCTAGTTTGTATTAAATGCTTTGATGGAAAGACGGTTTGCGTGGAGAAATGACATCAAGTGTCAAATTTAGTCAAAGAGGCTGGCTGATGGTGGGAAAGGGTGACTTACCCCAAACACATCACCTACCTTGCCCCTAACACCACAGGTCTTTTATGGTGAGCTTAGAGTATGACACCCCTCATGGGAATTCTTGCAAATAGTTTTTAGTGTTGTTTTTAATAGGTTTTGCAGTACTTTTTACAGCATGATTGTAACTGTTAGAGGGGAATGAGTGTTTCAGCTCATTTAAAAGAAATAAAGAAAGGAAATAGTAATTTTCATACTAACTGAGAGGATACAGAGTAACTACTCTCACAGGGCTTTACTCGCTCAGCTAGTCTATTTTTAGTAGGTAAATGATGTGAGAGCCAGGTCACATGAGAATGTGCCTGTATGAGAGAAACAATTCATTTGTGGTAGTGATGCCTGTGGTGTGTGTGGTATCTGTGTGTGTCTGTCTGTGCGCAAGTTTTATTATCGTGCTTTTATGTTTTCAAAAAAGTCTGATCACTAATATTCTGCAACAGAAATGGTGAAAGAGCTGTTTGGTTTTTTTTATTAGAGTCTAAAATTAGCCAAGTTAGAATCTGTTAAAAAAGTAATCTGATGAGATGATGAGCAGTAACACTCCCTTCACCTGTTAGCAGTTTAAATGTTGTGTACATTTCCTATAATCTGGTCTCACACTAAGCAATTAGCGAAAATAAAATGACATATAAGATACCGAGTGGAGAGCGGTGCGTGTTCAGAGGGTGAGGGGGGATTTATTAGACGAGAGAGGAAATGCTGTGTTTTGGCAGAGTGCCTTCATAAAAGTTCTTCATATTTCTGCCAAAATGTTTTGGCTGTTCTGCTGGAATGAAAACATTTTATTTATTTATTTTTAGGAAATCCATCATCCTACAAAAATAGCTGAGTTTGATCTCACTTTACAGCCTTTGTTTCACCTAATGTGTCCTGGTTTCAAGTGGAAAATGTTTTTACCATTAAATAAGGCATTTTTAATGGTGTTACTGTGAGACGAACACGGGAATCATGTCCAGGATAATGGCAATAAAGTTTCATTGTATATCCAAAATTATTAAAACCTTTTAAAATGTAAATTTTAAAAAAGGGGGAACAAATGATAAGCAAAGGATTAAAAATACAGCTTTTAGAAATAACAGTTAATGTCCAGGCACCATGAATGGGGGCAGTACCACAGGACTCAGGACTCTTCTTCTTTCTTTCACACACACGAATCATAACCGGATTTCTCTAACATTTGTAGGAACAATCAGACTACATTGGTTTCACCACAAGAATCAGCACAATAGATACGTTAGTTTTTAAAATATAACCATAATTAAAATCATACCATTAAAAAAACATGTCTTTCTTTAGCATGAACAATTGTGAGGCTATTTCACTGATTGAATTTATTTTAAGTTGTAATAGCTAAAGTCACCTGAATCATTGGTAGATTGTTTGTTAGATATAGGGATTCAATACATTTCTAACTACATAGGAGGTGTCTGTATGCTCTTAGCTTTTGTTCCAGTTTTGGTATATAAACATATACTTTACTTTGTAAAGTAACTCTGTCTTTCACAGTTCCTCTCCAGTCAACTGTAACTTTGTTTTCCAACTAAATGTAAGATTTTTATTCCTCAAAGATGTTATATGGATGCTGTGATGGAGGTGTAGTGTTACATGCAAAAGGACTATAATTCAAGCAATTGAGGTTTTCAGTAATGAATCCCACATGAGTGGGTTTAGTTTTATAAAGAATGTTAAATATCAGGGTTAGGGGTATGTAATCTCAATGTAATTTTTGAATTTTTTTGGTAACTCAGCAAAGATGTAGTTGCGATTCAAAGCTTTGCAGATGACTGCATCTTGTCACCAGGGGGCAGCATCAAAAATACGTGAAACAACTGGCAAGAAGGGCTGATCTTTTTTGTTTGTTTGTTGGTCCTCTGGCTAAGCCTCTGTTGTGGACAAGACAGAAGTCATAACAGACAAAGAACTTCTTGTAGTGGAGTGAAACCAAGTGTTAAAAACAATACAGACTCTTCACCACAGATATTTGTCTGCGGTTCCCACATCTGCCAAGGATGCTTTTGTTTACCTGAAACAGTGAGAAACAATAGCCTTTCCATATTTAAGTCTCTAAAAATAGAAATGCACCATTAAGTGAAAATTTGTTTTGACCCCTGTGAAGCTATCAGCAAATGAGATCACAATGGCATTGATAAATGCCGTTGGCATTGATAAGTCCTGGTATGGGCCCATCATTAAGTTTACTTAAGTTACTTACCTACATTTCTAGGTTACCAGTGTCCTGTCCCATTCAAGGGTGATGACAGCAGTACATTTTATATGCACTTATTCACATTTTCACTAGCGGTAACTTAACTGTGCACAGTTAACAGTGCACAAATTACTCATGGGGTCGATTTCAGTGCACTTTCACCTGCTCAAATGTGACAAATAAACATGCTCATTTGAGTTTTCTATCCAAACATGCACCATGTGGAAGCATCTTTGTCTGTTTTTACTTTATATCAGTTGCTTTTCTTTCCACTGGAAAACATTTTCAAATGCAAAGAACATCCACTTCCTGATTTAAAAGTGCAGTGAGCATATCCCAGCATGCTGCCATCTGTACAGAGCCAGGCTGTGTTGGCTGGCAGGCGCTGTGGCTTCTTCCACCAGAGACCCAGAGGACTTCATTATACCTCCCTCCCTTTCCTTTGCCTGCATTTCCCCATTCCCTCTCGCCCTCCCTCCCTCTCTCCCTCTCCACACTCCTTTCATCTCCTCTTCTCCACTGCACTTCTCTGCCTGAAATCCAGTTTTAAATCTTCTGTCCTCCATCTTCTCTCTTTTTTGCCTTTTTTTCCCCATTTTATCTTTACACAGCTGTCACTCTGAGTCTAATTTAGTTTAATGTAGGGCCAATATCACCAGAGTGTACAAAAATACATATTAAGTGTCATATATAAGTGTCATACGTTTTTGACCCAAATGTAGCACAGACTTAACAGAATTTGTGTTTAACAGTATAAATTAAATGCAAATGAATGCATATTCAGGAGTTGGGCATCACATCAAGAAAAAACAATCGGTGTTGTGAATTCCCTTGTGCGCTGTCGTTAAACCGCCGCAGACAAATAGGGTGCTACAAGATGATGTAATCTAATAGTGCCAGTAAACAAACCAAAACTCCGTGGGAAACATGATGCAAATATGGCATTTCTGTCCTTTCATGTAATCATTTGGGGGAGTCACTGCAGACAGCATCCCCATAGATCCATCTAGTCAGATCTGTGCATGGTGTTTTTTTCCATCTGTTTCATTTCATTATTTTTAATCAGTACCTTTACTAAGGTGACTGGTTTGTTTGGCATCATGACACAAAACAGGAGTTTCTCTGTTGAAACGTGATCTGTCTAATAAATGCCGTAGGAGAGCTAATAATTAGCTAACCAATGTCATGGGCGGGATTAAAAGTATTGTTAAGCACTCCATAAACTGTTTAGAAAAGATGGATGTGGTTTCTGGGTCTAAAAAAGTGAAGCCAGTGTAGAAGTTACAGCGTGTAAAATTTCATTTCTCGATGTCAGTAAATTGAACTCAGCTGAATCTTACCATCCCAATTCAAGTTCATGGTCCTAATGAGGCTAGTTGCTGTAGGACAAAAATGTTTTAGTCAGCCTAGAGAGAGAGAAAATATTAACTGTAGACTGTATTCTATAATGTCCACAGACATCTAATGTGTTTCTTAAAGAAAACAAATATATACACAATATATTTTTACCAGATTTTTATAATGTCAACACTTAAATCAAGAAATAAAAGACAGATATTTTTTGGTATTCTATGTTTTACTGCTCAGTAAACTTAACAACTCTGGGTAGTTATCTGCTAGTTAGGTGCTATCTGTGCTGTCAGTCCGCTGCTTACTTCAGGTGTCAATGGCCAGTGAGAAGAATCCATATCTATTTACTCTAGAGGAGGCTATAAAACTTTGTCAAAGAAATCCAAAAAGAGTCAATGAATCAGTGAATCTCACTTCTATGTGATGGCAGCAACACTGTGGTGAGTTTTTGAGGACATGCTCAACTTTTCTGTCGGTAAGTGCTGCTCTGTTAGCCTATGTTAGCCGCTAATAGCCTGTGTTAGCCGCCCTTAACCTATGACAGCTGAGGTTAGCCTCTATTATCTACTGTTAGCCAGTGCTAGTGAAACTTTCTTTGAAGTGGCTGTAACATTGTGGGACTCGGACATTTAGTGAATGAATTCTCATATAATGTTTGAATATAATCAAGCTGTTCATTAGATTCAAAGTGTGATTTGTAGAACACTAAAGCCTAATGTTAGCTGCTATAATGTTATCTTATAACCAGCTGTTGTTATTTAGCCAGCTCATTGTCAGCTGTTTAACGTGCTGACAGTCAGGAATAAATACATGTTTGTGCACATTTGCATGTGTTAGAGCAATGACTTCAATTGAGGACATGAGGCTTGACGTGAAAATACAGAGGATAACATTTTATTAAGATACCAGTCATTTTGTCACTGCTTTGGTGGATGATAAAATTTGCCTCTGCACGCAAACACCTATGAGTGTGTCTTGTCCTCTGCCTTTGACATACAGGCTATGTGATTAGTCAGTGATATCCTTCATGGGCACTGTATCTGAGATGTAAGGGCAGTATGCCGACTTCCAGAACCCGGCATCCACTCATACCTGTTTTTAATGGCTTTCCAAGAGAACATCCATTTGTTGGAAAACATAATTACACACTAATCAATGTATATTTGTTACAATATGCTTTTTTCTATTAAATGAACTCAAAAAGGGACTGACTGTACCTTTAAAGTTACATTCTTTCTAATAGTCAGCAAGGAGCAACTAAGTATAAGAGAACAGCCTGGGTTCCCTTTAACCATGCCATCAGTATCCATGCCATGAGTTTCTGAGTTAACCATCTCAATTGCTATTTAAATTTCTTATTTATGATAACATATTTATCACTTTGTAATTTATGGCTTCTATTGGAGTCAGAAAGACAAAATAACAAGAAATGCTTTAGTCTGGTCCTACTTTGTGACTGACAAGTCACTACTTCAAGTGTGCACTCACAAATTTCATCGGCAAGACATGATGGCAAAAACGCATAGCTCGAGGCTTCACGTCAGGATTTCACTAACAAATGGGTGATGGGACAGTTTAAATCTAATATTAAAAAAGAAAAAGCAGAAGTGAAGTTGGGTTGGAGGAAACTTATTTTCTTGTAAGCCCCAGACTATGGAAGCGTAGAGCTGCCACCCAGGTAAAAAAAAAAATAGAGCTATATCACGTTATAACGTGAAAACGTTATTGTTCTAACAGTATACTTTTCATGTTTGTACAATATAATATAACGTCATTACAATATACATTACTATCACATTATAACAAAAAAATTCACGTTCTTACAATATCAATACTATTTTGTACGAACGTGATAATTATATATTATTTGAACAATAACGTTTTCAAGTTATATGTTTTATTTTTCAAACATGATCTATATGTTTTCCTTAAAACATAGTGGAAGACAGTGCAGATCAGAGTTCGAGAAAATGGCTTGTTTATCGGAATTAGTTAAGTTCTATTTTGTGCTTGGATTGAGGCATGGGGAGATTTTGTTATAACGTGATAGTTATGTTTATTGTAATAACGTGATATTATGGCGGTCAGCATGAAAAGTATATTGTTAGAACAATAAAGTTTTCCCATTATAACGGGATATACTTCTATTTTTGGCTGGGTGGCAGCTCTACGCTTCTGTACCAGACTGCATTTTTTAAAATCTTATTTTATTTACTTTTTATTCTAAAGCTTGCCTCATAAGGGCAACTGCAGGCACCCACCACCTGTCTTCACCACAGGATGTCTGCAGAAGTAGACATAGGCATAAAGAGGCTCAGGCCACAATTTACATGTGCACATCAGGAGAACTGCACATTAGCCACATTAAGAAAAGGACAACCGACGACAAAAGCAGATCCTTCTACAGGGTCAGTAGGAAACCTTGTTACGACTTTTATTTCTTATAGAAAGATCTTTTTGGTCATTTTTATGATCTTGGCTTAAGCTGGCCTAAATTGGGCCTCAGTCTTGCTCTTTAGTGAGTTGTGAACAGGGCTGGCTGTAAACAAAGGTAAAGGCGCACTAGATTTACCTTGCAAAACAAATCTAGAGCTTTCTACTGAAAAGTGACTACAAAAAGTAATTATCATTATTATCTTGTTTTCATAGTGGTTTAAAGCTCAAATCATAATCGAAATTAAAACCAGAACAGTCGTGTCTTTTTCACTCCTAGATCTGGATTGAATGGTCTCCTTTTTTAATATTCAAGAAAGCAACTGAAGCTTTTTTTTAGCTACTGTTTGGTTTGTTACATTTTCCTTTTCTTTATATCACATTTAATGCTTCAGTCACACATGTTATTCCTGATATTACGACAGCCAGTGACATTTATATTGGAGTGACCCATTTAGTTTTTCCTAAACTTGGCAAGTAAGAAAATGTGTCTCTATATGTTGTCAAAGCAGCATACCATCAGACAAGGTGACAGTGTTGGAATCTCTCTCTCTCTGTCTGCCTCTCTCTCTCTCTATCTTACCATCTGTCCAGGGCATTTGTTGTCTGTGTGGGTTTCACACTTTCCCAGCTGGGTCCTGGCCACACTGCCCGGTATCATGTGAGGCAAAGACATGTGGGGAGAGGTAGCAAGTGTGAGGCCTTGAGAGAGATTAAAGAAGATTAAAGAAAAGATTAAAGACAGCCCCCCCCCCCCCCTCAGCTCCCCTACCTCCACCCCCACCCCCCGCCAAAAAAATATAAAACAGCGATCAGTCAGTTCACCTGTTCACCATATTTTTTAATGAAATATCAGAACATGGTTAAAATTGCCCTGAAGAAATCTCATGTAGATAAATAACACAATGTTCCCAAGGACTGTCTGTCTTTTTGTTGTTCCACTCTAGTTGATCAACAACTAGTGATCTAGTGATTAAACATTCATCTGAGATTGCAGAATCTGTGTGTAAATGAGCATCTTCGTGTGCAAACGTTTTCATCCATAGGATCAAAAGCATATAAAATGCTTGTCTCAGTCAATAATATTGTCCCAGGTGGAAGGGAAAAGCTCAAGCTTTTTCAAGCACTGTCACTTTTGCCAATCAAGACAAATAAGATATAATAATGTAGATGGATTACTGTAAAAGTGTGAAAATGAGTGAAAATACTGTCATTTAGGAAATTATTATATCTCGGCTTAAAGAAAGCTAGGGTGGCTGTGGCCCAGGTGGTAGACTGCTAATTAGGTCTATGGATTGATAGGCAGGTCCTCCAGCCCGCATGTCAAAGTGTCCATGGGGAAGTTGCTGAACCATCAGAGTGTGTGTGTGTGTGTGTGTGTGTGTGTGTGTGTGTGTGTGTGTGTGTGTGTGTGTGTGTGTGTGTGTGTGTGTGTGTCTGGGTAAATTAGAATGTTAATAAGAAGTGCTATATGTAGAAAGGATGCAAATTGTCATGATCCTGGGTCCTTTCAACCCAGCGTTTTGTGTTTTTTATTATTGTGATTTTGGTTCTGTTCTTCCTCAGTTTAGTGTTTATTCTTTTCTGCCCGTGTATTCCTGTGTCAAGTCCACGTTTCTTAGTCTGTGTCCTTGCATGTGTAAGTTCCTGTTTTATTGTGAAGGTCTGCGTCTTATGTGAGTGTTTTCAGTTTGCCTCCCTTGTCTCATCACGTTAATCACTCCCAGCTGTGTCCCCCACCTGTGTGTAATCTCCCTGTGTTTCTCTGAGTGTATTTAAGTCGTGTCTTCTGTCATAGTAGCTGCTGGTTTGTCTGCGTTTCTCCCTCCGTCGGCCTGTGTGGTTTTCCCCCTATGTTTTCTTCGTCTCCCTGCATCTCGGTTTCTTATCTCAAGATTTCAGGTTTGTTTTCCTTAGTTATTCCCAGTTTAGGTTTTCTTAGTTTCAAGCTCACCCTCGCCATCTCTGTTTGTATTTACATTGTTAAATAAACTCACTTGCACCAGAGCTGCCGCATTTTGGGTCCTAATGTAGTCTCACACGGCTTGCCCCGGCTACCCATGACACAAATACATGCACATTTAACTTGTGTTGTTGAGACCTTAGCATCTCTATGTACTCTTTGACATGATACCAGATTGCCATATGAGTATGCACAATCTGTAAGAAAGGGATTCTGGGTCCCTGAAGCTTTCTTAGTTCTGTTTGTAGTTCTGTTTGATTGCATTCAGATAACCAGTAAAGAAGGATAGCATTTTATGACTGTTTAGCTATTTATTTTTTTCCTTATTTATCCCCATTCATAAACCTTGTCAGGCAGTTGGAGGCAGAATTGGCCTAGAGGCTAAGTAAACACATGGGCTTCCCAAAGATCTTCTCTGCCTGAGAGGTTGACATGTTTACATTGCTACTGTGTTATTATACAGAAATAAACAGGAAGTCTGTAACATGTACACTATTTGGCTGAAATCATTTTGGTTAAACACTTACACGTGCAGAAATAAACATGATCTACACACACACACACACACACACACACACACACACACACTGATGCATCAGCTTGTGGTTTGGCTTCATCTTTCTGGCATGGACCAAGCAGATCTGTTCAGATCAGTCACGGGTGATGGAGGCTCGCATGGCTGTGTGTGTGTGTGTGTGTGTGTGTGTGTGTGTGTGTGTGTGTGTGTGTGTGTGTGTGTGTATGCGCGTGTATGGGTGGGGGCAGGTGATACTGCAGCACCTGTTCAGCAGGATCACTTACCTCAGGGGGGTTTGCTGCATCCCACTACACACACACACACACACACACACACAGTCACAGTCAGTGCAGCCCAGTGGTTGGCAGAAAAAAAGCACCATTTGGGACATTCACGCTCCAGTGTGCAATCTCTCTTTCACTGTCTGCCTTTCTCTCCCTTGTTTGCCATAACACTGCCTGGTGACATAATGGCACATTTGATAATGCTGACACTATTACATTACAATAAAAAAATAAGGTACCAAAAAGGAAATATGCTTGAACAACAAAGGTAAAAAAAAAAAGGGTGCGTCTTTTAAGAAAAATGCAAAAATGAAGCTAAAAAAAGAGAAACTTTTACTCTTGATACCATATATAGTGCAGCCCTCCATGCAAGTTCATCTTTACTAGATACAGCATCCTGACAGACAAGCACCATAGTAATAGATGTTTTGACAGAACTCTACTCAAGATATGTGATCCTCACAGTCAATTCTCTCAGAGTGTGAGTGTGTGTCTGTCTGGATCTCACTGTGGTGAAATGTGATGCCCCTGCTGTCCTCTCCTCAACTCTGCGTGTGGGCTCTCTCTCATCTATTTGTGCGTGTGTGTGTGTACATGCATGTGTTTGATATCTGTTGCATGTCATGGACAGATGTGCGCTTTAAGAAGTCAAGATATAGAAACTAAACAAAATGCAAAAAGCGAAAGAGAGACACTCAATCACTGAGTAGCCTGTAGAGAGGGACAGTGGGACAGTGGGCTAGAGATAAAGAGAGGGGGTTGTGTGAAGTAGGAGGAAAATGGTGAAGAGAGGAAAGAAACCAATTGAATGAGGGGAAAGAAGTGCATACAGTGATGGGTGAGAGAAGAGGAAACAACAGCAAGTGCAGAAAAGCAGTGACAGAAATGTGAACACAAGGAGAAGAAAGAGTTTAGTGAAGACAAATATTACTGAGTAACACACTGACCTCACTGGAAAAACAACAGCTGTGTGTTTTTCAGAGGTGTTTTATATGCACTGCTTAAAAATGAAGAGAACACTTAAATTGCACATCAGATCTTGATGAATGAAATGTTCAAGTTGAAAATCTTTACTGACATCATTGCGTAATTTTCTGAGAACAAAATCATGTAACATTGGTCTGTTGGAAACCGTAATCATCAACTCTTTTATAGGCGGATTGAAAATCCCACCCAAAAAATCTTAGATGATTACAATGTCATTGAAAGCAGACATCTCAGCTGTGCATCTGTCTTTGAGAACAGAAACCCAACCCAGCTGCTGTTCAGACCACCGTTCTATGGGGGGCATCCAATCAGAGAAAGATTGGTGTAAAGGAAGGAAGAAGAGAGGTAAAAATGGTTGTTACACAAACTGGATAAACACAGTGGATGCACCAAGGTCCAGTATAAGATAAATAAACATTATTACAATTGTAAATCAAAATAAAATGCACAAAAGCTGTGTAATGTCACTCCTTGTATTTTGGCTTTTTGCCATTAATGAACAGTAGAATGAGAGGAAAGTGTGTAGAGTGAGTAGTGGATCAGATGCAGTAAATAGTCTGGGTCAAAATCGAACCCAGGTATCTGCAGTGACGTCACAGCTGTTAATATAATCAAGACCTAAACCTTTAACCTCCAAAACTATTGGTTAGGCTTTAAATATCTCAATAGCTGATGTAAAATATCTTTTTAGAAAGTACTTTGATGCCTAAACTTAAGCAAACAACATTGTAAATGTGAAAACACTTGTCTGTTGTTCTGGAAGTGACAGGCAATCAAACTATCATGTAGGTGTGAGAATGTGCTGAACAACTGATATGATGCATTATTAGCTGAAAAACACAGAAATCGACACGATTCATTGGAATCAATCAGATTGTTGCTGCAGTGACGGCTCAGTCCTTTCATGATCCTGTTGGAATTAAAAAGTCCACTTGCTGTTTCAGCCTGGTCTCTACAAATATCTGACAAAAGAAATAAACCGCAGCTTGTATTAAGATCATTAATCAAAACCATTTCAGCTTTTCATCAAGCAACTTGGCTACAACTGATATGATCTACTGCTTGTCATTTACCACCAGTGAAAATGATGGTTGAGAAAAAAACTGCATGAAGAGAGGCTGAGAGAGGCAGAAAAGGAGAAGACAAAACAGAGGTAGACAAAAAAGATAAGTGAAGGTGGAAAGTAGGTGGCGGGTGGTAAAAAGACGAAGAAAGGGCGAGAGAAACACAGAAATCTGGAGAAAGAAGGACAATTGGGGAGCTATAGTGTTTCCCCCCATGTTGAGTCACTGATCTACATTCAATCTGCACTATGTGAATTATTGATTGGCCTTTAGCCAGCCTGCGTGTGTGTGTGTTTGTGTGCGTGAGAGAGAGAGGGATGTGCTTGCTGAAAAGCACAGTGGTGTTTTCTTTTTTTGCGTTTTTATTCTATTGATGCAGAACGGGGGACAGGTAGAAGAGGGACAATGGAGCAGACTGATGGACACACCCGTGCTTGTTCACACCCCATCTCATTCATCCAACACAGAAAACATATACACACATACGCACACCGGCAGATGCGTAGAACAAACCAAGGAGGCCGCACTGATATATAAATACGAAGCGAGGCGCTCGCGTTGAGGGAGACTGGGACTCTTTAAGCCAACCCTCTACATGCTGTCTTCTCAGGCCAGATGAACCCGACATATCCTCGGTCTACCTAACAAGAGGGGTTTCAGTTTTTACATTTTCTGAATGTTTGGATTCAGCATTTCTTTAGTACACCTGCACAATGTCTGAACTTGCACATCAGGAAATAGATGTTATTACTAGGCAGTTTCTCAGTGTGGGTGGCGTTTCTATATTTGTAGGCTGTTTCATCTCCCGTTCTGTAGTCTGCATCTCAGGTGTCCAAATGATGTCTTAGTCATCTTCTGAAAAATCCATTATTTATTTGTTTATGGGAGGCGGTTAAAATTGGCGGTTTGTTGTTGATTTGGGTAAAGTGATTACCCTGCGTTAGTGAGAAGCAGCTTGGTGGACTGTGATACGTATAGCACAGAGAGAGAGAGAGGGAGAGAGAGATGAAGGATGTAAAGAAGATGGTGTGGAGGAACTGTAAAGTGAAATAGAACATGATGTCCCTGAAAGGTTTTTCATCTGCTCCATGCACAAAACCTGAGAGAAATCAATTTCCACGGCAGAAAAGGGTCACGTGGAGGGCATGTAAATCTAAATAGGGAGTAGTTGAATACTTCAGTGTTAAGGCAAAGTTTGTTGGAGCCTAGGGAAAAGAATGTTTGATAATATTGTTGCTTCATATTTGTATTTTTTTCTATTTAGTTTGTTCAAGCAGTCGGACAGACTGGTATTACTGGACAGTATTATGAATTTTGAGTCCTGCCATATTACTTTTTAAAAAATATGAAGTATTGAAGAAGAAATTTCTTCACTTCAACTGTGAGCAATAATGTTGCAGAGTGGAAGGATTTAGGAACCACGGCAACTCTGCTACAAAGTACAGGATAACATAAAGATACAGAGCGAGGTCGTCAAGTTAAGTGCGCGCTGCTGACTCTTTATCTGCAGAGTCAAACCATTAACATCTGAATAAAAACTGTGTGCCGGCGTTCTGAGAAACCGTCGTACTTTGGCAAATCATCCTACCCGTATTACAATTTGATGGTGACTTCTGACTAACCCTAAACCTAATCATAACAAATATTTACAATGGGTTAAAAAAAAAACGAAGCAAATTTGGGTTTTGTGTTGTGTGCATGTGCAACGTATGCGAAACAACGGGTGGATGGTTTGTGAGGTAGAATGGATTCCAAGAACACCAGGAGCTTGGTAACATGGGTTTCCATTGCAAAGCAGCTCCTGTAAGTGTAATGTAAAATTTTCCAGGTATTTCTATCAATACAGTGCATATATAAATTAAGTCTCTCATAAGCAGAAGAGGATGGATGGATGGAGTTATGTCTCATTGTGTGTTATGAGCTTGTTTGTAAGAGTCTGGTTGTTGCTGGTTACTAGTATGGCGATTAATGTTGCCTCATCCAGATTTGAAGGGATCACCTGTTCTAGACATAATTTTTAAAAGAAGCTTTTCACCCTTCTTTTTTTGGACAAACATTCATTATTATGGATGCTTGTGCACAACTTTACAATTGTTTTATTTCATGCCATTATAAACCAGCTAAATGAACCATATTGTTTTCTAATGAGTCATTTTTATGTCTGAAACATGATAGTAAGTCTAAGATGGTAATGTGACCAATAGAAAATAATAAATAAGAACATTTTTGAGCAGTTCTCTTGTTTGCCTTCAGAGTTGTGCTTACTTATTGTTTCTTCCTGTCTATTGAGGCGGCACACTGAATTAAGAAGTAAGCAGTTTATTTACTTTTGGCTTCAGGAGATTGTAATGGCATCTTTCAGCTGTCATTTCTGGAATTTTCTAGAATATTTTTTGTGTGTAAGACCAATAATGAAAAAAACTCAAAAGCATTCCACAAATGCAATATGGGCTCATGTTGTAAAAGAAGACCATCCCTCCCTCCATTCCTGCCAGTCTGCTACTAATAGTTATTTTGCCAAATTAATGAATGGTGGTGTCAGGAAATGATCACCTTAATGATTCTAATTATTGTAATTGCGCTGCAATTGAACATTATTCGAGGTTTCAGATAGATAATGGGACGAATGGTGTGCTGTGAGTTTGATATGTGAGGGCTGTGTGGGGACAGAACTACAGAGTGAGGATATTACATAAAAAGAAAAAGCACTGCCAAAGCTCTCAGCTGCTTCTCTTCCTCTTACTCCATCTCCTTTTCCTCTCCAGTCCTTCCTGGCCAGTCTCTCCTCCTCCCTCTTCCTCCTCTATCTCTTCCTCCACTTACACCCCTCACGGCTCTCCTCAGTTTTGCTCTCCTCATGTCCCTCCTCCACCACCCTCCGACCCTCTTCCATTTTCTCTCTGGCTGCTGTCAACTGCAGTGTGGAGAGCAGATTGGAGCAGTGAGAGACAGTGAGGGATAGAGAGAGAGCCGCGGAAGAAGATATGCAGAGAGAAAGTGAGGAATGTGCAGTAAAGGGTGTGTGTGTGTGTCTGTGTGTGCTTTAAGAAAAAATAAATAAAAGGTAAAAAGGGAATGAAGGAGTAGTGACGGGCTCATCGTGTTTGATCTGAGCTGGTTTCCACCCTCCTGCAGCCCAGGGCACCTCTCCCCAGAAACAGGGCCAAATGTGGGCAAATGTGTGCATGTGTGTGTAGCCTACAGTTCACGTGGGCTACACACACATAGTTTGATCTATCTATCTATCTATCTATCTATCTATCTATCTATCTATCTATCCATCCATCCATCCATCCATCCATCCATCCTATTTGTGGCAAATGAGAAGCAAGTCATTGTTTGTTTTTGGCCAGCAGCGGTTTTTCGCCTTGGAATTCTACCATGGATGCCATTTTTGTCCAGTGTCTTTCTTACTGTTGCATTATGAACACTGACCAGTTCGCTCCTGGGAATATTCACCACTGTTCCAAATCAATAATGTGTCTCAAAGTGGTTCACTGGAGTTCCAAAGCCTTAGAAATGTCTTTGTAGCATCTCCACACTGATGGATGTCAGTAACTTTGTTTTTCAGCTGTTCTTGAGGTTTTTTAGATTTCTCGATTCAACACGTCTTGCAGTAATGAGGTCTGGGTGTGGTTAGTGAAATTGAACTTGGCTTTCCAACTCAGGTTGCTTTGTGCTTTGCATAAGTGTGCAGTCGTCGGAATTAGTACGTCCAAAGCTGAGGCCATGGTTTTCAAGCAGAATGAGTTTCTGATTCAACTGAAGGATGGAGGAAAAGTAAGGGATTTCAGCTGATACATTTTTTGAGCATCTGCACTGATGGAGACATTGTGCTGGTCTGCTGTGGTGAAGAGAAAACTGAGCATTGAGAGTGCTGAGAGCTGAGAATAAGATCGCATTTTCAAGTGGCGTAAATGAGCTTTCTCTGAAGGGAGTCTGAGCTCTCCCTTAGAGATAGGGTGGGAAGTGCGGTCACTTGGGATTAGCTCATAGTAGAGTCACTGCTCCTTTGTAAGGAGCCAGATGACATGGTTCAGGCCTAGGACAAGTAGGTAAGGTCATTGAAACGAATCCAACTAGAAGGAGACTCCAGTGCAGACCCAGGACACACGGGTCTGCACTGGAGCCTGCTTTGGAGCTCTTTGGAAGAGCTAGGAAGAGGGAGGCAAGGGCATCTATGCTAAAGTGCTGCCTCCAGAAGCAGAAAACAGACAGTTCTTTCATCACATGAATGCAATTTGAAATATTCCTTTAATGGTCATCAGAATCTTTCACTGAAATTGTTTTTTTGTTTTGTTCTTTCATCACCAAGTGACCCTTAGATTAGATCACTAAAATAGGAAGAATCTTGGTTTAAGGGTTTAAATCAAATTCACATTACATTTTTTTTATTTGTCACAACCATGCACAGTACGACATGTGGTGAAATGCTTATTGCTGTGCAATGCCTGACCATTAAATCACAGTAAGAATTGACAGTAAGATTTACAGATTACTACAGAATTTACAGATTTTAACTCATAAATTTACAGTAAAAAGAACGAATAACGAATTATGAAAGAAATTATAAGAAGTGTGCAAATAGTGTGAAAATAAACAGAATGTGTGTGATGTGTGTGAGAGAGTCCAGTTCTACACCTGGTTCAGGGCCCGAATAGCCTGGGGGAAGAAGCTCCTCCTCATTCTCTCTGTTTTGGCCTTAAGGGAGCAGAAGCGCTTCCCAGACCTCAACAGTGAGAAGAGTCCATTGTTGCGATGGGAGAGGTCCATCATAATCTTCCTGGCTTTGGTCTTGCATTGCTTGGTGTAGATGGGCAGCAGGTCAGGGAGCTCTGATTAAATGATGTATTCGGCTGAGCGCACCACTCTTTGCAGATCTCGTCTGTCCTGCTTGGTGCTGTTCCCAAACCAGGTGCAGGCATTTCCCTCCAGGACGCTCTCGATGGTGCAGGAGTAGAAGTTCTTAGGTCTCTAAGTCTTCTGAGGAAGAAGAGACGCTGGCGGTCTTTCTTAACCAGGGTGTTAATGTGACAGGACCATGACAGGTTCTGAGTGATGGGGACACCCAAGTACCGGAAAATGTCCACTCTCTCCACTGGCATGCCACTGATGATCAGGGCTCCTAATTCCTCCCACACTGATTGAAGTCTTTCTGTGAGGAAGTTGAAGATCCACTGACACAGTGATGAGCTGAGTCCTAGATCCTTCAACTTGGTGAAAAGCTTGAAGGGAATTATTGTGTGGAATCCTGAACTGTAGTCCACGAACAGCACTCTAACATAATTCCCTGTGCCAGTGTCCAGGTGACTCAGGGACTTGTGGAGCAGGTGAGCTGTGGCATCGTCTGTGGAACGATTAGTCCGATATGCACTAAAGTGGGTCAATGGTGGCAGGAAGTGAAGAAGTGATGTGATCTCTTATCAGTCTCTCAAAAAGGCTCCATAAAAGTTTTGAAGAAAACAGTAACTCCTGTTGTTTTACTGCAAAAACAATAAAAGTGAGGAAAAATCCCTCCATTAACTTTTTCACATTGATCTTTAAACTTTGGAAAATGTGGAGAAAACAAACGTAAAGGTTATGTCTTTACAGTAGGTGTTAGCATTTGTGAAATCCAAACATAGTGCCAGGCAGTGAAGCAGGCTGGCACACTGCAACATCAGCAGGCCTGCCCATCAGACTGACAACCAATCTGCCACATTAGTGTGTCATTTGGCCAAGCCAGGGGGATTGGCCCTGTCATTCTGAGAGGGTGGTCCCTGGGTTCAGCATGGCTGTCAATCAGCAGGCCCCGAGGCAAAGATGCTGAGGAGGATGAGTGGATAACAGAGAGGAGAGTCACACTGTGTCAGAAGGGGACAAATGAATAAGTGACATGATGCTTTCTTTAAGTAGTGAGGGAGGATTTAATGGCCTCTGAGTGTTTTGGAAGGGTATAACAGTTTGCCAATATAGTGAGTGATTTGTGATTAGTTTGTGTTTTCTTTCCACAACGAACCTCAACTGTAAAACCTGAAATTCAAATATATTTTTTATGGGTTTTAAAGAATGAACCTGTAAATTGTAGTCTTTCTGAGTTAGGTTAGCTTGTTTTTATTGTTTGTGTGGCCCAGGATGGAGGGAACTTGGAAGGAAAGGAACTGAAGAAGCAGCAGCATGATAGCCGCACCCCACTGACAGAGGCTAATAACCTCTGAGGTCGCTCTGGGGCAAAAGAGGTCAAACAAACTGACCTTGTCTTTATTAGCTACAGCACTTCAATGTAACAACTCACTCTGCCTCTTCTCTTTTCTGTGGATTTTCTGCTCAAACTGTTACCATTACAGGACTTGAAGATTATTTAAAAAAAATGAAATAACAGAAAAATTGAGTTCAATTCTTCATACTGTGTGACTGAAACTCTGTCACAATGTTCTTTGTAAAGGATTGTAGTTACTTTAATTGAACTGGTGGGCTGGATTGTCTCATCAGTGTCTGCACACAAAGTCACTTATCTCAGTCTATCAGCAGGCCTGCTACATTAGCTGAGGTCACAACGTCAATACCAGCCTCAGATCCGCAGGTCAAAGGTCATCTGTTTGAAACGGGGAGGATGAGACATCGATGTCATTAAGTCTTCCAGGGTACTCTCCAGTCACAAAGCTGTGGAGCGCTGGTACGGTGGAAGGGACGGAGAGGGAAGAAGACCGATAGTGAAAGTGACTGAAGGTATTTATATTCATTTGCCTTTGAATTAAAAGAGCAGTGATGCATTTCTAATAAATTTACTGAAGCGGTTTCGGGAGAAAGTACATAACATTTTGCAACACTTGAATCAGGTTACACATAACTGGGATGTAACATTTCATCATGCACCCTGGCCCTAAATTGATTTTTCCAGACCAGAGCTATCCTATTTTTGGTTATGACGCTTAAACCCTCTTCTCTTTTACCAAGTGACATTTGTGAAAATTATAAGCAATCAGATGCAGATTTTTATAGAGACCAGTGTCTCTCCAGAAACATCCCAGAGTGTCCTTGTATGGCATTATTATTATTATTATTATTATTATTATTATTATTATTATTAGATGTCATTCTTTAAGTTATATAAACTAAAATGTTTCTGCAGATTGGTGGGGGAAAAACTACTTTTTTCATTCTATTACAGTGAAGAGATTATGTGTTAGGAAAAGGTGGAAAAGAGACAGAGAGGAGAGGACATAATTATAATTACAGCCTTTAATCCTCTGGATACACACATACACACACTCCTATACCCACACTGGGCAAGCTTTTAATTAACTATTTGGCGACAGGGGACTCTGGTATTGGGCTAATTATTTGAACCACACATCCCTGCACTTGTCTTCTCCTCTAAAATGCTTCCAGAGAGGCAGACAGGTATATTTTTTTGATTTTTTTTTACTCTGAGCTCACCTGGTAATTGAAAGGTTTTGTGTGTAGATCAGTATGCCCTGAAATCCCTTGAAGCTGAAGTCAAAATCATCGGGGACAACGAGCGAGCTAAAGTTAGGCTTCTTTTCTGCTGCAGACTTATCCACAGTGTAATAAGGATTTAGTGTAAAAGGAGGACAAGGAGGCAGAATAGCCGTCTCTCGTCTCCTTATTAAAGGTTTTAAAGGCTCCCCAACTTTATCTGTGGACACAATTCAGCTCAGTTTTAATACAGTCATACTCTAAGAGGGATTGTGTTTGCTGCTGGAGTTTACAGCAGAAACACAATGTGAAACATGGTAGAACACAATGAACACTAGATAAACAGACAATCCCAGGCAAAATGTTCAGTGTTACTGGTTACTGCCTTTACTCATCTATTATCTGTTACTATATTTTTCATTAAATATTTTGACAAAATTGAGTGGAAACATGAAAATATGCAACTTCCTGAATAATAAATAGTATTAGTCTGCAAATGTGTTTTTAATAGCTGGATTAATATACCAAGCTTGTGCTGTATTTTGTTAGTCCTGTGTATCAGTGTTTCCAGACCTTCTTTTAATAGCCTAGATTTGTGCTTTCTTTATTGAGCCTAGAGCTGGGCGATATGAGATTTTTTCATATCACGATATGTTTTTTTCATTTCAGGCGATAACGATATCTATCACGATATAAGCCAAATAACTATATTTGTAAGATTTAAATGTGCCGTTGCTCACAAGTAAAATGTGAAATAATCAGCAGCTTGTTTTGATTTAAATATTTATTTCCCATAATAAGTTCAACAGGGTAGATGTACTTAAGGAACATGAGACTTTTTCAGATAAATAAAGGCAAATATTGCAAACTACACAAAAGGCAGCCGCTAAAGCGTTTAAGTTTCAAAATAGAACAAACGAAACAGACTAAATTGTCAATTCCACTTAGAAACAAAATATTAATTCTAAAAATAAATCTTAGTTTGTTTTACAGAAGAACAGACAAAACTGACTAACTTTTGTCAATATCAAATAAACTGAGAACTAAAAGGAAATTCTCAATCTCTCCTTGTTGTATAGCTGAGCTTTTCAAACAGTTTTAACAGTTACTTTAGTCTGACAAAAGCCGAATGACGAATTAGCGCTTCCAGTCAGAGACTGAGGCTACGTCCACACGTACACGGGTGTTTTTGAAAACGGAGATTTTCCGTTTTCGTTTTAAAAAATAATCCCGTCCACACATAAAGGCAGAAATGAAGGAAAACGCTGCTATGAACATGCCAAAGCAGCAGGTGGCGCTAGATTCCTAACCGTGCAGAAATGTTGGCCAATCAGAAGTCTAGAAGCCTCGGTGGGAAAAAGTAAACAAAGCTGGGGCATAGAAGCAGAACCGAGTCGTATGTGTGGAGGGACTAACTGTGTGTATATGTAAGCATTTAAACACTGCAGAGAGTAGAATTAACAGTAACAGTATTGTAGAAATTCATTTCACCGAAACAATAATGTGGCGCACAGTGTGACGCATGCACCAGTTTAATGTATTTCCAGACTTGCTTTTGGCACAATTTACAGTGCACGCTACTCTGTTTTTTGTCAGACTTGAAATAGCTGAAATACCTTCACACTACGGAACTTCTATGGCTCTTCCGTTCGACAATCTCTCCGGCATTGGAACCATCATCTGTTTTCTCTTCGGTCACGCTCGGTTGATTTTTCTAGTCGGCACACTCATTTCCTCCATTACGCGCTGGCTCCATTACCCGCTGGCTGCTTCCCAAACAAACACACGTGTGGCTTGGCACTTGTGCTGTACGTAACAAGTCACGCGACGTGACGCTGCGGCTGTGATTGGTTCGGCTCTGCGCTACTTAATTTGGATTGGCTGACTTTTTTTTTTTTTTTTTAAAGAGGACAAGAGCGGCGAAGTCTATCGCGATAGCTTAATTTCTCTATCGAGTAAAAGTTATATCGCGATACATATCGTTATCGTTCTATCGCCCAGCTCTAATTGAGCCCTACTTGTTTTTTTTTCCTTTTTCTTTTTAGTTCACTAACCAATGTGATTTAATAGAATGTCTACTGAATCAAATGCATGCCACTTGCTAACAGTTTTATGCATTAATATTATATACAGACAATTAAGCCATATACAGATGGCCGTTTAAACCTTTGTTAGTAAAAGACTAAAGATGTGTTAAATGATTTTTGAAACAAACTCTCAGAAACACCTCTGTCGCATGCCTTTCTGTTTACACATTGTATCCTTTCTAAGCGTTAATTGTCAGGGTTAATTATATTGTTTGGAATGTTTTTTTGCTCTCAGACACATCTATAAATGTGCATTTGCTCAGTTAAACACTACTGCAATACACCAAATAAACAAATAATTAACTTATCTTCTGACACTGCGCATCCATACAGAGCAGTACTGTGTTTGAAAAGGTAAAAACCTGTGACTGAACTCTTTGTGTACCAAGTAATGTAACCATTGAATGTATAAACACACTGGCTTCTTAAATATTGCTGTGATAGGGTTCCAGTGTAACATTCACATTGATTTGCTTTGCACGCTGACTGTGACTTCACTATATCTCTGTAGCATTTATACCAGCACTTGATTTATGCTTTAGCTGGAAATTTACACCATAGCTACATCAAACCCAAAAACACCCCCGAAACCCGACGCCGTAACCTGACATGCACCTCCGAGGAAATATGACTACACGACAACTTGACGCAGCTATTGTGATTGACCTGTTGAGTGCCAGCGATTCCAGCGACAGAATAATCATCATCATCTCAGTAAAAGGAATGATAATAATAGCGTCAATATAAGGATTCACAAATGTCAGCAAATTCCTGGAGGTAGATTGCTGAGTGTATTTGAGGTATAAGTATGTGAGGAAATGTTCACAGGAGTGGAAAAGCTTGAAAGACAAAACTTTTTGTTCCCAAACCAAAATATACGCAAAAAAAAAAGATGCGGAAAAAAGAACCCATCACACCTCCTCGCAAATCGCAAGGAGGTGTTTGGTTCAGCACTGTGTAACTGTTAATAAACTATTTAAACTAGAGACAGCAAGCAATTGCCTGCAACTGCTTACCAATCAGTCTGGGAATATACATTTTCCCCTAGCGACAAGTGGTTGCCAGGGAACCGGATGCAGACCGATCTCTAGGATTGTGTGACTTGGGCCTTACATGTTGCTAGGCAAGGGCCTTGAAGACATTCAGTTGCGCAATAAATATAATAAATTAAAAATGACATCCCGTACTTCCTTTAGATAAAAAAGTATAAATGTGTCACATTAACTCATTACTATGCTGTGGATTTGATGTTTTGTGAGATGGCAGGGGCTGACTAGCTGGAAGTAATATTTACCTTGTTCACAGGTTTAAATAGAAATATTTCATGGCTGATACTGCTCACACCACATCTCATCTCAGTTACACGAACGCCTCTTTGGACTGTTGACTGGTGGTGGTCAGCTGACCTTAAAAGCACTGTTAGAAATTGTTTAAGTAATCTGACTAGAATAAGAATTCATCACGTTTGTGTGATGATTGCGTGATGTTAGTTCAAGAACAAATGTGATTCCAGTCTAGTAAGCATCAAATATCTGTGTCCATCAGTGTATGTGGATAAGTGTCTGTGGGAGGATTTGCTACACGTCTGACTGTGAGTGTGCATAAATGTGTCTGTGTAGGTGTGTGTATGCATATGTGTGTGCGTGTGCATTAGTGTGTCTCCATGCATGTGTGTGTGTTTGCCAGTGGAAGCGGCAGTCAGGTGGATGCAGTCTGTTTCTAAATCAAATCTCTATGTGATTCACTGGGTTGATGAGTCACCACAGCAGCACGAGCTCAACCAGCCTTGTCTTCCAGTACATCCCCCCAACCGCACACACAGTTCTGTGTATCCTGTTCTATGTTTGTTCCCAGCTGTACATTTCTTCATATGTACTCGCTTGTGTGTCTGGTTGAGTGTACACCTGTATGTGTGTTTAACTGTGCTAAATAATGAGATAGTGCTCTATTCTGCGGATACAATTTGGTGACTAATGTAGAAGCTGCTGATGTCATGTGTTTGCTTCTCCTCATTTCCTGGACATTCATGATTTATCAGCCAATCACCTTCGGCACACAAAGACAGACGCAAAGACATATGCATGTGTGCACTCATTATCCATACACCAGTGAAATGGTGCTGGTGGTAAAATGTACCGGACATAAGCTGATGATGTGATGCTGCAAGTTGCTTTTATTCAACGAACCATGAGTAATAAGGAAGGGCAGAAAGTGGAGTGGTGTGTGGAGAAGTGGGATAGTGTGTGGTTCGAGGATGCAGTGTACAAGAGCGACTGAGAAGGTGTGAAATTAAACTAGTAACAGTAGTAGTTGTACTACTGGAGCCGAGCAGTAGCATGCAGCCTCTGTATCAGCAGACAGCCGAGCTAAATGCATCAATCAGAGTATAATATATACATGGAACCTCCAGTAAGCAGTTTACACATGGAGCTTTCTTGAATGTGCATCAAAAGTAAGCGTGTAATGGAAGAATTTTCAGGGATGTACACTTCGTTATTTTCCCTACTCATGACTACTTGGATAAATAAAGTTTTAATAAAATTCAAAAAATGTAAAAAAGAAACAAAAAGGAATTCAGAGCAACCACCACAGTGAAAAGAAGATTGTCATTTCCTTCCACTGCAATTAGAGTTTGGCAGCATCGTTCTGTAGTGTAAAGTAAAGTGTGCGTGTTAGTCCCCATAGGGAAATAGTTCCTCTGCATTTAACCCATTCACCCAGTGAAGCAGTGGGCAGCCACCAATGCAGCGCCCGGGGAGCAGTGTGTAGGGACGGTACCTTGCTCAGGGGTACCTCAGGGTAACCGTTCAGTGGAGTCGAACCCCCGACCTTCCAATCATGGGGCCACCACTCTACCTACTGAGCTATCCCCACCTCCCTGTAGAGGTGGGGAGGCCCTAGCATAGAACCAGGCAGGCATCAGAGGCAGATGATATGATTTTGCAGCAAGAAAGCAGAAGCTGGGTTGCAAAGAGGGTTGCAGGGGAACAGCACCGTTCCAGTTAGATGATTAGAAGATATCAGTTGAACCTTCAACTGATATAGGCTGGATTCAAGATCAGCTCATCTTCTGGGATTATGGCTCAGTTTAACTTCATAGCCTGCTTGAGCTGACGCTATGCTCGATTTGTTGCACTGTTTCACTTTTATTCTGCAGTGTAGTCATTCAAGACCATGATCTCTGTAGTGCACATAATATGGAGAAAAATAGATGTGCAAAGCTTGTAATGGTGTGTAGCTCTTATGGGAAGTTAGTCTGAGGAGTAATAGCCATTACACTGCCTGTGTAGACACTTTCTGTAAGACACACTAGAACAGATATATAGAATTTAAAATGGTTTCTAAAGTTCAACTTTCATTTATTTATATATATATATATATATATATATATATATATATATATATATATATATATATATATATATATATATATATATATATATATATATAGCGGTTTATATTACCGCTAACCATTTTCTAAGATTATAAAGGAAACATTTTAGTTGCTACAAAGGTTTCTTGAGACTTTTTAACAAATATCTCACCAAAAAGCACTTGATATTGAATGACTCTGAAAAGGCATTTTTATTTATTTATTTATAAATGAATTATTCCTACTGTATAATCTTTGTGAAGGTTATCACACTACAGCTAAAATATATACACATTAGGGAAAGGGAATTAGGAAAACATCAGGGAAAGACTGTTGGAAGTATACAAGGAAGCATGTTAGACACTTGTACATGATGGGACACCAGCCAATCTCAGCTGTTAAAGGAGACTTAAGCTGCCATTATACCCGCCACACCGTCATAACACAGATCCAGCCATTTATAGCTGTCGTTAAGGTGCAAGAAGCCGCTGCAGTTTTCTTCTAAATGATAGATGTTGCCACTAATATGCGCGCTGATAAAGAGAAGAGAAGAAAGTTCTTTCCACAAACTGAAGTTTTCAAACAGTTGTAACATCTCCGTCTGTGTGTTGGTATATCTCTGAGCTTCTGTGCAGGATTATTAAAACTTCGGTAAAAACCGACACGATCGTACACTTGCGTCCTCTACCCAGCTGCGACAGCCACGGCACAACACGCCAAGTTAAATTAAGAGGTGCACGACCGGACGGAGCACCACAAAGATTGTGTCTCGGCACACAATGATGTAATGTGAAAAAGGTCGTGAGACACCCACAACACAAGTAATGCGGCAAGCACAAAAATGTCCTTATGTGGCCATCCAACAGCAGAAATTTCAAATCTGGCATTGGATAGAATGGATTCCTTTCTTTTGTCAGATTGACTGTATCTTGAAAGTAAGCCTTGCTGGGGCTGATGTTGTAAGAGAAAGTGGCATCCACCACACCATGGTGTATGAAAAGAAAAGTGGCATGTTCATCAAGCAAGCATGTCATATGTGGATCACATTTTAAGCCTTTGTATCTTTTCAATTATACATCTTTTAATTGCCAGTTCGGCACAAATTATGGGCTGTTAAATTAGCCGTGAAGACCAGAGAGTAGTTGGATTTTTTTAAACTGATGACAGCAGACATGATCATTTTTTTAGAGACCGCCAGCTAGGCTACAAATGCCACCGTGGTGGTTTTTCCATGTATTTCTGCCCTCGTAGAGAACATCATCTTCTGTAGTATTTATATAAAATCTTACAGCAGGTATGAGTGCATATTTATGTGAGTGTCCACAGGTGCGGAGCAAGTGACAGTGAAGGAAGGGCTGTTGAATGATTTGTGGTGAAGGTGAATGGTGTGTATTTGTGTGAGGCTGTAAGTGTGTGTGAGAAAGAGAAGACAGACTAGTCGCTCATCGCTTCTCTTGACAGGTTTATGACTGCTGAGCTTGCAGGATGCTCTTTACACATCAGATCTGTATGTGTGTGCGCATGAGTACTTTATGTGCCTGTGTGTGTGTGTGTGTGTGTGTGTGTGTGTGTGTGTGTGTGTGTGTGTGTGTGTGTGTTTTTCACTGGCTTTGACCCTGCCCAGTCTACCTGTAGTTCTGATGGAGGAAAAAAGCTCAATTTTAATCTATATTTTACATGGTTCATGAAAGGAGGCAGTTAGCTAACTGTTTTACAATCTCAGGAAGGAGGTGGATGCACAATAGATTTTCTCCACTTGCTCTTATAAACACTTGGAGATTCATTTTATGACAAGCTGGTATAGCCTATATATTAATAATCTATCATAAGCTATACTAGCATCATGTGTTCTTTCACTTTCTGTACCATTGTAGGTCTTCCTGTTACATTCTTTTCAATGCCTGAAACACACTCATAGCCCTTAAAGCAACAAAGGCTGAACAAACTTATCCATAATGTGCCATTATATTATGCTCAAATTCTTGCTAACCTTACAGAGAACCAGCAAATAAAGATCTTTTGCATCTTTGGCATGGGTCTGGACACCACTCCCCGTGAAAAATGTAATCCTGTAACAATGTATGCAGTGCCTTCCCTTTTAAACAACCACATATATTTCATGTTTGAGCATGCACTCTATTGTTGGTACTGACTGCGCTTCAACTGGCTGGCAATGGAGCTTTGTTAGTGTGCACATTCATCACTTGAAAGGTTTATGAAGCAGCATTGCCAGGATTGTTATGTCAGGAATATGGAGTGGTCATGTGATCAAAAGATCAGTATTTCTGCAGTGTTCACTTTGTATGTAAAATTGGTACCAAGTGCTTTATTGTGTGATGCAGAGGCCTCCTGGCCAAGTATACCAGTTGAGAATGTATTGTTTCCTACACATAGATATTTAGTGCTCTGAGATATCGCAACTTTTGGTATCAATCTGATACCAAGTAAATACAGGACCAGTATTGCAGTGTCAGTACTTAACTGGCACCTGCTTTTCTTTTAAAGGCAACGTATGCTGGGGAGAGCAGTGTGTCATGACCTATGAGGTGAATCATCATCAATCTGAAAATTGTGACCACATTTTAATGACCACTAAATCATGCCTTTTAGTTTTTTGTGTATTTTGAAACTTTGGGTTTTGTCTCAGAATCACTTTGGGTCAGCGTCTGTTGTGTAAATGTACTATAGTCTATAAATAAAACAGTTAACACATAAAGGACCAGACATTTTTCATGGTGCATATTTGAGGGATATTTTTTCAATGTTGACATCCATTGAAAACAACAATGCAATTGATTTAGCAGTGGATAATCCCCTCACTTCTGTTTTGAAAGTTCAGTTGCTGACATGCGAATGGTTCCTGTCCCTCCATCTAAGGTTTCCCTTAGATTAGATTAGATTGCTGATATCACTGAGCTATAGTGAATCTCTTGTCCAGCGGTTGGATGAACTCCGTCTCCACTGTCTTGGTCTGCATCTGGCGAGTGTAATCCTTGTTCTGGTTTGGGAGCTTCTGCTAGCTGTAAGGCCAGTGCAAGCAGAACCTCAACCTCCAGCAGGTTGCTGTGAGGGAGCAGAGCAGAACAGGGACTCAAGTTACATACATGAGCTCAGGAATTTACTGAACAGGATAGCTGATTATTGCTCCATTACAAAGTATTAAATGATATTATTTATTTGTGTATGTAAAACAGCATGACTGCTCTTCCTTTAGTGCACAAATGCTCATGCAAGGGCACATGCACAAGCACTCTCTGCTTAACTAATGCCACAAATGTACTCTATTGGAAACACTAAAGTGAGAATGTGCATTTGTCTGACTGCAGAGCTAATGGAAAGGGACAATGAACCTTCTCCAATCCGGTTGTTCAGTCTGACGTCACTAGCCGTGTCTGGGTCTAAACTCCGCTGCAGGTCCATATATCAAACGATCACTATGGCATTACTGAGAGTTGAAAAACTGTCTAAAGTCTTTCATCTTTAATAAAATGATCAGCGTTCTGCTCTACCAGGTGTAAAAATTGAGTTTAACATCCAGGCATCCATGAAAACGGAATTTATGACATTTAACGGAGTTAGAAGTTAGCAGGAAGTTAGCTCGCTAGCTTCTATCTAAATACAATATAGCATGTCCTGACTGCGGGGTTTTGGAAACAAATTAAAACGTACAGCTCTGTTATCACTTCCAGCATAAATGAAGACAGAAAACTAAACAGCAGTGACGTTTGCAGGGTTACTGAAGTTTGGCTAGCTGGTATATAATGATGTGCTACGTGACCGCTAGCGACACAGCTATGTTAGCATAATATAAACAAGCTAACTTTTTTTCCACTCGATAAAAGTTACCGTGAGTGTTGTCGGTGGTCAGGAACAAATGTAATCGCATGGCAGGATGCTGTAAAAGGACCAAACTTCAGCCAGGAGAACAACTGAGATAATCCATCCACAATACCAGGTTAGTCATTCATATACTGCTGCATGGGCTGGGCTGTAGTTACATCCTAAGGTTTTAAAAACTGAGCTTAAATAAATGATTAGTGGTAATAAAAGCCGAGGGAGGTCAACAGGGATCACCGACTGTTTTAGGAGCTTTTTGAGATCAAATAGAAGAAAATACATAACATTAAACATGTTAACAACACAAAAGCCATATTAAACGCAGACTACTTTAGACCCGGAAGTAGGATTCGTCGCGTCATCACTGAACAACCGGATAGCCTAGCAATAGACAGGAACACCAGCAGTGGCCATGGTAACCACTGCCAGAGATGGCAATGGCTGTATTCATAGCTAACGCAGTGCTGATGCTAATTTCAGTGTGACTTCATCACGTGAATGCCTTTAAGGTGGATATGTTCTGGTCCTTTGGGGTTTTTCTTGCTGCTGAAATATCTGCTGCTGCCATTTAGACAGTCCATTGGTATTTTTTTGCTGGAACCAACAGTTTAGCTGGTGGCTCAGTGAGCATGCTCAGGGCTCTCGCTCTCACACATACACACACGTTTATGCACACATACTGCAGCTGCTTCAGCAGAAGTAAAATGGAGAGGCTACATGTAGCAGTGTGTGTGTGTGTGTGTCTGTCTGCTGACAGTAACCTACTTTAATGGAGCCCACTCACTCAGAATGATAAAAATACTGCAATTCTTCCTCCTTCTCTGTTTTCTTCCTCCTTTCAATCTATCTTTAACTCCATCTCCTCTTTCCTCCTCTCTCCATCCTTCGTCCCATCACTCCTTCCAAGTCTCCTATTTTCTAATCCCTCTTCTTTTTCCTGTATCACATTTTTATCTCCGTCTTAGTCTAGGTCTTTCAGTCTCTTTGCACATTTCACCCTCATATTTTTCACTTCCCTTTCTCCTTAACTCTAAGGAAAGGAAGCAAAAGATGGAAAGAAAGGAGGCAATGTAGGTATAAACACGTCTTCTGGCACTAGTAATCAAGATTAAAAGGGAAAAGATAGAGACCTTAAATCAGACAGGATGGTGTGAGACTGGGAGGGAGGATTAAGAGAGGATGATGGTGGAGAGATGTGATCCTTTTGGCTAGGAAAAAAAAAAGAAAAGGGGTAGGGAGTTATTTTTTTAAATTAAACGTAAATGATGGACTCTAGGTTGTTGGTCATTATATGTTGATGCTGAGTCTAAACTACTATTTAACACTGATGAAAGGAAGTTAGATTGTAGCTAAAATTTCAGAAGAAAATTAAAACTAGAAAAATGACGGAATGCTTGGTTGTTGATTTGTAGCTTCTTACGCCTATAAATTGAACCAATACACTAGAACAACGAAACCCTCCAGTCACTCATTTCAGTGTTCTTGTTCCGGTTAAATCCTCACTAGAGCATTGTTAAAACTGCTGTAACCAATGCCAACCAGTGGGTTTTGTGTGCTTCTTAGCTTTTTATTGCACATTGTTGGATTGTTAAAGCTGCATCATAATTTTGGTGGAAATGCTTAAATGGCCTAAAAAATGTTCTTGCTTAGTAGAACAAATGGCTAAAAAGAAAAGTCACATGAAAGTGTTTTTGTCCTCTGCAGCCGGTAAATTTACGAGCCACTACATTTAATAATTCAGAAGATGACTAGATTGTTAAAATAGAACAGGACTCCAGATGATGGTTGACCTACAAAAGAAGCCGCTCAAGCAAACACACCTGCCAACGTTGCAATCGTCAAAGAAAGTCGGACTGCTTCTTCCGAGTCTCGTATTGCAAATAGTTTTGTTTTGTTTTTGTTTTTTTAAGAAAAGATCAACTGATTTAGCTTTTAAAATTAGCTTTGAAAAGTGTCATCTACTTTTTTTCTTGATTTTCATCGGTCGATACATTTGTTTTCTTTTATTAAATTATTGGCCGCTTTCATTTAATTCCCATGGCAATAATTAAAATCAAATCTACTCTAATCTAATCTAGCATAATCTAATGTAGTTTCCGTTTCTGTTTGTGTGAGTAAACTAAACAGGGAGAAATCTGATTGAAGATGATTTCACTGGGTTAAGATCATATTTGAGTGTGCGCTGTTGTGACATTTTGTCATTTTAAAGTGGGTGTTTTCAACCAGAAGCCCAGCTAAAGCAACAATCAGAGCTGGTTCAGCAGTTGTGTGTGCTATAAGATCTCTATGCGTGTGTGTGTGTGTCACAGTTCTCGCTCCCTGGAGAGGAGACTCTTTCCTTCAGTTGCATCATGGGAGATGCTGCAAGTGTAACTGTGTGTTTGTTTGTGAATGTGGTCTGTGTGAATAATTTGTGTGTTTATGCATGCTTGTGTGCGTGTGACATTTTATTTGTGTGTGTGGTTCACATTCTGTGTGGAAGCGGTGGGTACAATGGCTCCGCTTGGGCCAGAAAGAAACGAGAGAGTGACGGGCAGCAGACGTCGTCTGTGAGCGTGTGCGAGAGGCTGCAGAGAGCGAGAATCTATGCAGTTCTCATTACCAGCCTGCAAAGTGGCACAGCGTATATTCTGCAAAAAAAAAAAAAAAATCCAGAACGGCACACACACACAAACAAACACACACATAGATACACACACAAGCTTTTTCCACAAATCAAAAAGAGCTAGGGTCAGGCAAGAGAGAGAGAGAGAGACGCACCCTTTTATCTTTCACATGTCTATATATAGCGATTCATGGTGGAGAACAGTGGAGCAGCATGGGAGGGAGGGGACGTTGAGGTAGAGGAGGAGAGGATGGAGAGAAGGCAAGATGGCTGAATTAGAGTGGAGCATAAGGAAAGAAATAGAGTGATTTTTTTTCGTGTGTGTATCTGTGTGTGTGATTTAAAAAAGGAAAAGGAGGAGAATGCTTTCAACCTGCTGGTACCATCTTCAGGGAACAGAGACAAGGAAAAGTCAGGTGGGGGGACAGACACACGAGGAAAGTGAGAGGCCTGCCGGTAAAACTGGACTTCAGTGGAAAATCTGCAGGTTAGAGCGAACCAAATAAATAAATCATAGTAAGGCAGGCAGGGAGCTGAGGTCACTATTGTAATGGCAGACTGGATGATCGCCACAAACATACCACAGCTCCCCCCATCACCATCATGACACTCTCTGTGGTATTTTAATATTTTTGATTTAGCTTTTGCTAGTGGTGCAACGGATGAAAAAACTCACGGTTCCGATCGGATCACGGTTTTCAAATCATCGGATCAATTTTCGGATCAGCAAAAAAAAAAGACAAGAAAAATTTAACTTGCCATTTATTTATTTAAGTATTTTTTGCCCATTATAAAACATTCAACTCAAGACTCATTTCACACAATTATGTAAAAACAAATTAAGGTGCAATATAGGGCAGTACACAGCTGTGTATCTACCACTCCACTGTAATATAATGAGTGGTCATGGTCACGTAGCTTTACGTTGCCCTGGAGGTCCACCCATCTGTAGGTAGAGCAACAAAAGATGCCTGTGACAGTTCAGCCATAACTTTAGACTTTTCCTGCTCATACATGCTTGGAACGATCTCGTCTCTGAAGTGGATGTGCAACGGGATAACATAGCATGGCTCAAGCACGTTCATTATATGTTTAAACTCCTTGTTTCACGCATGTCTGTAGCTTTTGTAATAGCTTTAGCCCGATTGGGCAGCAAAGGGCTGCTTAACCCTTGTGTGGTGTTCGTATTTTTGTTACTCAGCCAGTGTTCATGGGTCTGGTGGACCCGCTAGAGTTTTGGCTTTCCAAATTAACACTATCAAACAATTTTATGTTAAATTACTCAACAGATGTTTACTTCATCCCAATTACAAGACATATGAACAGCAAACATGGTTAATTTTTTCCCTTTACCTTTGTTAGATCACATTTATGAATTAATGTGCTTCTCGTTTTTCTTTTATATAAAATGTTATAAATAAATCAGTTATAATCAAGTGGAGTGAGTGGAAAGACACAACACATTTACACGTGAAAAAATAATTAATTGTTTAATTTTTCTTTTGACATAAACTGAACACGGGTCTCACAGACCCGAACACCATACAAGGGTTAAATGCCACAAACTCCTCTGCTCCTCCACTTGGTCTGCTAGTGCTGGCCATGACTATCGCTTGACAGACTGACCACGCACACCATACACATACTTTTCTTTTCTTTTTCAAATCTTCGGATCACGTGCGTGCCAAGAAGTGGGATCGGTTCGGATCATGGATCAACAGAGATCCCTTGGACCACTAGCTTTCCCCATTTAAGATTTTTGGATTGGCTTGTGGTTTTGTGAAATTAGAGCAAAAAGAGGACAGCAATTTCCTTGCAACAAATATAAATTGGTTGCATTGAAGTTTTTGGAATTTTGCAACTAATTGCCGCAGCAATGACTAGCTCTTCTCCCAGTGGTTGAGTGTTTAACACCCTCAACTTCTGGGAGGCCACTTTTGTGGTAGAAGTCAACCTGTCTCCAATCAATCACAGTCAACGCACATTGACCTCTGTCACAAAGATCGGGACATGTTTGCAAATAGTTTCCGTCTATTTTCTAAACGTACACATGTTGAAATTAATCTGAGTTGCTCTGCACCAGTGGGCACAATCATGTGCCATGTATCTGTCTTCAATAGGAGACTCGACTCAAATATTCCAACTTGCTGTACTTTGGTTACGCTGTAAAATATAAAAGGTTGCTGAGGATTTTGTCATGTTTCACTGACTCTCTGTTTCAACTCCAGGACTGACTGGACTCTGAATGTAAGTAGCTAATGTGAATTCTTGTTTAATGTGAATTTCTGTGTATGTATACAGCAAAAGTCTCTTCAGAGATGGCTACTGACTGCGAGTGGTTGTAGACGTTGCCCCCATCTCAGTCTCATTTAACAAGCACTTATTTATGTGCTCTGGTGATACCTACCTAAGTGTTTTTACATTTTCCGTTTAGGCTCTTGGATTTATGTCTTCTCTAATTTTCACTTTGCCTCCCTGCAATTTCGCCTGCAAGTTGCATTCAGGTTCACTCCACTTGAAAAATGTGACAAAAGTGCAGAAGAGACTCTTCTAACCTTAAGTGGAGTTAAAAAATTAGAAGATGTGTGTCTTTGCATGAAATTGTTAAATGCTCTTTATAAACTCTAAAGCGTTTTTCAAGGAGGATGGAGAGAGACAAAGTGAGAGAGAGAGAGAGTGCTTGCGTCACTCCCATAAAGGGACTGACTCTTGCTGAGTTGGGTGCTACACTGTTTCATTTATTTGATAAAGCTTCATTTGGTGTGATTTAAAATCTCCCCCTCATCAGGCTCGGCTCCCCTAAAGCACAGCCTCAGCGCCACGCCAAAATGCCTCATCAGCTGAAAACACACACAGCCTCCCGCGCGGGTGTGGGCATGGATGTGTGTCTCTGTGTGTGTACAATGCAAGCTGGTACTCTGGGACATTTTTCACTGGATGACTGAGACGGAGGAATTTAAATAGGTGTGGGCAGTTTTATGGAGGTTTGGGGTCATGGTGTGTGGACAGATGAAGAATTTTGAGCAGGTTAATAGTTTATTGTCTACATGGACAAATTTCTTTACTACAGTGGGTACATGCATCCATCACGTAGCTGTGAAGGTTCCTTTTCAAAAGCATAATGCAAGTTTGTGTATGTAAAAAACTGTGACCAGAATGCATGTATCGCCAACTTTTTGTGGAGTCAGCCACCATGACCTACAGTGACAGGGTGTAACAAATGTCAGGGAAATACGTTTTTTGTTTTTTGAGTGTGAAAAAGAAAAATATCAGCTGATTTATCAGAGTATCACACTTTTAACCTTCTTATAAATTAAAAGAAAATACAAAAGATGTTTTAATTTGTGTTATTTTTGCCACATGCAGCAAAAAGTGACATTGATAATGCAGCGGTCTAAAAAACTCACAAAATCTGTTTCAAATACAATACATTTGGTATTACAGAGTTAAAAATCCTGTTATTGTCAGCCTTTAAATTAACCAGACTGAATGAACTGGTTAGTGGTCTTTGGGTGTAAAACATATGCCATAAAATGACTAATGTGATATTTATCTCATTAGGGCCCAGTTGTCAGGTTGAGTGAAGGAATTTAAAATGACTTAAAACTTTGCATTAAATTATAATGTCAATAAAACTGGGAGATACTTTTCCATAATTTAGTTTAATTTAGTTTCCATAATGTAAATGTCTCATCAAATTGTCTACAGTGTTTTGTGCACATAAACTTAAACATAGTCGTAGGTCATCAGGGTATATTACTGGCTGTACAAGTGTATTTAGAAATGTGTGTTTGGGGGATAGTTTCCTTTAAGAAGTTCAACGATTCTTTAGAGGTTAACAATCTGCTCATTCTTATTTTGAAAGACCTGCAGGTGAGATAGTCCAGACCACTTCCTGTCTGATGTTTTCCTACCAGCACACTTACCATGGCTGGGCTGTTGATTTCATGGCCCTTAGCATCATTAACCTTACACTTACAATTTCTTTTTAACTTTTCACTGAATTTATTTATGACATTGTTATTATATGATTTTTGTTCTAATGTAGCAAAGAGATGGCTATTGTAAACTTCATTGATTACTTCTATGTGATTGTTTTCTGCAAACTTATTTCATATAGTTTTTTATTTATTATGTAATTTGTTTGTTTGATAATTGAAGCGACTCACTGACGATAATACAACTGCTCAATCTATGGCTCTTTTTTTAAAATGACTTAAATTATTAATGAACTATCCAAATTGTTGCCTTCTTTCTGCAAATTGACTGCAGTACCTGCCAGTCCTCTTTGTGTCTGTTGTCTAACAGTTTGCTGAGAGCTTTTACTGTACAAAAGTCCAAGCTTCACTGCCTAAGAGTGCTACAGTAGTAGCAGCTTTTGTTATACCCACACTGCAATTGCATTGTGAGTATAGTAAAAGCTCCTACTGTAGTAGCAGTATTAGGGAATAATGCATACTATAGTACAGCAGCAGGACAACATGATATATTCAGATTGTGTAGGTTTAGAAATGCTAAAGAAACCTTTTTTGCAATAACTGTGTGTGTGTGCGTGTGAGTGTGTGGATGTGCACGCGCGGTCAGTGTATTTGGCAGGGTAGAGCTTGTTTGTGGCCATCAGAAAGCCATTTTAATTAACAAGAGAGGAGCACACACACTCATTTTTGCAGTGCTCACCAATAATACCCTTGCCAGAAATTTCAGCTCCTTAATTGCTTCCGATTCACCTCTTTTTTTTTTTTCTCAAAAGATGAATAGAGTGATGTGTCAGACGAAAGAGGTAAAGTAAGACAAAAACAAGGAATGGTCACATTTGGAGGAGACTAAGGAAAGAAGGAAATGGAAAGAGAAACATTGAGGATAAAATGAAAAACACACAGAAAGAAATAAAGATCTGAAGGAATGGGAGGAAATGAAAGAGAAAGACACACACACACAGGCAGAGTGTTACCTCCTGCTTTCAGCAGGTTGTTAGGCCAGTAGAGTGTCTGTCTGCTGAATAATAGATGGTGTGGCAGGCTAGCATGTAGTCATCAAGCACATACACATGCACTCTCTGCACTGCGGCCTGAATTAGATTATTCAAATGAAATACATTTTAAGGTTATCCTAAAAGTGAAGGAATAACTTAAATATGAAGTAACCATGTAAAAACACTTACACACTGTGAAGTGCTGTAAATCCTGCACTTAGATCAACAAAAAGCTCTTTCTACAGATATGGAACCAGTTCTGTCTTCAGCACCTTTAATAACCAGAGTAGTCATTTGAGTGGTTAGGACATCATGGCAGACAGAATCTGTGGGTACATCTGGACATCGTCTGGTTTTAACATCACGCTCCAACTCTGCGACTCTTTTTTGCTTTTTTGCTTCAACACCTGTGAGCAGAACTGTTTCTGCATTAGATACTGGCCTCTCCTTTGTGATATAGTGGCAAAAGTGGTCTCTCACATGGCGCACCAAGCACAGCACAGAAACGCAGAGTGTAAGCGCAGTGTTCCTGTGACAGGGGAGCGAAATGTTGCAAAGCAGCAGGATACCATCCATACATTTTGGATAAGGTAAAGTTAAATGAAAAGTGGCTAAACCTATTTAACAAGTGTCTAGGTTTGTGACAGTTGAAAGGATGATTGGTACTGAGATGGTTTATACTGCCACACACACAAAAAAAATCTTTGGTGGAAGAATCTGAAGTCATCTCTACATTCTCCATCTGTCTTTCCAGTAGCGCTGCCATTCTCCGCTGTAATTTGGCCAGTGGACTATTATTAAATTGACTACTCATAGGATGGTTTTCATGTAGAAGAGAGAGATTTGTGGACTATTGCTGGTGATATTATTTTGATTTTTGCATCATATAATTAGAACTATGACCAAGAAGAATGCAGCTCCTCTACTGCTCAATAGTGCTCCCGGAGGCTAATAATATAATAGGTGTGAACCCCTTAAAGAGCCATAGTGGGTGTTTTGTCTTTGACCAATATAGCTTTATTTAAATTACAGCCAGGATACCAGTTCATCAGGTATACTACCTAGCACTACTACCACAGCTACCCAGTGGCTAAATAACGGAACATCTGGACAAAGCACTTTTTCACCAGTAATAAGATTCAACTTTGGAAATTGTAGTCTGCCTCTTACCACTGCACCTTTCACAAGTATAGGTGTGTGTGTTGTGTCAGCCAGCCAGCATGTGCCATGGAGTTCAGTGCCGTCTTGTTAGTGTGTACTCCGTAGACCGACCTGTCTCATCCTCTCACGTCAGCCGTTCGCCTCTTATCCTTCACACACACACACACTCGCACACTGATGCACAGAGGCTGTCCTGCAGGCCATAGTGTCAGTGTCAATGTTGCATCTGGTAAACACGACAATGGGCGCATACTAGCGCGCGCACAGAGAGACAGACACACACATGCAAGCTAACAGGATAATGACTGGACAATTAGGCACAGGCTTGATCTGTCTAGATGTATCCGGTCATCTTAGCCCCTCCAGCAGCCATTACTCAGGCATGGACACACACACAAAGCGCAACACATTCAAACACACTTGACTGGATGGAGCACTGTGAAAAGCTGGCTGCCCCACCAGGCAACCTTTGTGAGTCAGGCTGTGTGTCTGTGTGTTGTGGTGGGAGTTGGAATTTAACTCTCATGTACTGCTGTAATAAAGTGACCGTTTTCGGTTTGAATTTCATAATGTCAGTCACTGTTTCTCTGGCGTTTTCTTCTGCAGAAACAAAACTGTGCAACGTGGTGTGCTGACAAAGCAAATCAATCTTCCCTCGGGCTTTATTGGTTTTCTCTTTCGTCAAACTGATGGGTCTGAGTTTGAAAATGGAATATCGAGAATCGTACACGGAAGTACTGCAGTATTCTTGAGGCATACGCAATATTATTTGGCTTTTTTGTTGTTGTTGTCTCGCGTTCATTGCTGTTCGGTAAAATTAAAGGTTGTTGAAGGTAAAGTTCATGGTGGTGGCACTAGGGTTGTCTTGTTTAAATAAAGTTTAAGTACAATAAATAATATAATAACAGCGTAATGTGCTGCAGTGGCACCTATAAAGACATGGTAAAATCAACATTAACTGAAGTTCATGTCCAGTTAAGTGTATTTACAAAGACGGTAAACAAGCAGATGAGTCACACGGTGCTTTACAGAAATGGTAACAGACATAAAAATGGACACAAACAAAGGGGGAAAAGCTACAGTGAAGAAAAGCCCTGCCTTCTATACGATATGTAGCAAAATTCCTATGTATTTGTACTTTATTTATCATAATGTTTTAAACTGTTTTGAGCACCATCTCCCCTTTTATTGTCATTGCTGTTCTTGTTATTAGTCTTTATTTATTATTTGAACTATTGCTCCAATCTTTATATTTATTTCTAAATGTTCTTAAATACTACATCTTCTGTTGTAGTATTTAAGAACATTGCAGGACCAAAGAATTCTACTTGTTTTACTTGTTCCAATAAAGCACTGAGATTTGCAGATTTACATTTCCTTGGCTGTGTGACATTACAAAGAATAGTGAATATGTAAACAGACATTCAGAGCAACAGAAAGAAAAATGTCACCTGGTAGGCTGGACTTCTTTTCAAATCCATTGTAAAAATGTTTGCATGTGTCGGTGGCTGGATCTTTGTGGTGTGAATGGCTGCAGTGTTGTGTACTGTATATGAGGTGCTTCTTCCTGGTGCTATTGGCTTTAACCCCAGCTGTACTCCATTTGAATGGATGATTCTCACCACCATCATTGCAAACTGCATCGTCCTGGCTCTGGAACAGCACCTTCCCGATGGAGACAAGACGCCTCTGTCCGAACGACTGGTAACACACATTTTACACACACACACACCCATACACACACATTTAAATGTGGTTCATGTACATGTGCAACATATTCATACATATTCAGTGTGCGCACAGATGGAAGTACATACACATGGAGACCGTTGAGGTACACTGGACACACTGATACCAAATATGCAGAGCTCACTCACACAGGCTAAAATAAGAAAAGAAAAACAATACGTTCTCATCATTTTTATCACATCATTATTTCTGATGTGATCAGGCCTGTGAATTGAACTTTGGAGCAAATTGGTACATTTCTAACCATGTTGACTGATATTGTTCTCAGAACTTCATAGGTTTACACCGATTAAGTATAACATTATGACTTCCTGCCTAATATTGTTTTGGTCCCTTTTGCTGCCAAAGCAGCCCTGACCTGGACTCCACATGACCCTTGAAGGTGTGCTGTGGTATCTGCACCAAGATCTCAGCAACAGATATTTTAAGTCCTTTAAGATGCGAGAAGGGGCCTCCATGGATCAGACTTCTTTGTCCAGCACATCCCACGAATTTAGATCTAGCGAATTTGGAGGCCAAGTCAATACCTCAAACTCGTTGTTACGCTCCTCAAACCATTCCTGAAGCATTTTTGGCAAGGTGCATTGTCCTGTTGAACGAGGCCACAGCTATCAGGGAATATCTTTTCCATGAAAAGGTGTACATGGTTTGCAACAATGCTTAGGTAGGTGGTATGTGTCAAAGTAACGTCTATATGGATGACAGGGCCCAGCATGCACAGCAGCCTCTGCTGACATCTTACCAGGTAAGCAACACACACCCGGCCATCCATGTGATTTGAAAGACAAAATGATTAATCAGACCAGGCCACCTTCTTCCATTGCTCTGTGGCCCAGTTCTAATCTTTGGTGGTGCTTTCGTCAGTGGATAGGTGTCTGCATATGCAGCCCCATACACAACAAACTGTGATGCTCTGTGTATTCTGACACCGTTCTGTCAGGACCAGCATTCACTTTTTGGGGCAATTTAAGCTACAGTAGCTAATCTGTTGTATCTGACAACACTGGCCTTCACTTCCCACATGCATCGATGAGTCTTGGCCACCCATGAGCCTGTTACTGGTTCACCACTGTTCCTTCTTTGGACTTACTGACCACTGCAGACCAGGAGCACCCCGCAAGAGCTACAGTTTTGGAGACGCTCTAACCCAGTCTAGTTTGGCCCTTTTCAAACTGGCTCAAATTCTTATGCTTGCCCATTTTCCTGTTTCTAAGCTCTCCTCAATTTTGAGGACCACATGTTCACTTACTCCCTGATATATCCCACCACTAACAGATGGCATGATGACGAGATAATCTCTGTTATTCACTTTACCTAACAGTAGGGATAATGTTATGCCCGATTTGTGTAAAGAAGTTTTAGGCTGCCATTAAAAACAAAAACCCTAAAGAAAAAATCTCCTTGACCCTTTTTCTTTTTCTCTCTTACATTTCACTTTTCTATCTGCTCTTCCCTTCTCTTTGTGTTTCTACTCACATAACTACCCATAACTTCACTTTTTATATTCCTTCTCCCATTTTTCCCTTTCCATCCTTTTCCTCTCCCCTGCAGGAGGAGACAGAGCCCTACTTCATAGCCATCTTCTGTTTCGAGTCTGGAATAAAGATCCTGGCTCTCGGTTTTGCGTTACATAAGGGCTCCTACCTGAGGAACGGCTGGAACGTCATGGACTTTGTAGTTGTCCTCACCGGGTGAGTCCACAGCTCTCGTTTTAGTTTTGGATTTATTTTAGCGATGTTCTTCTAAGTGGGGTTAAGATGAGGTTTTATTTTCTTGTCTGTGTTTGTGCCTGTTTGTGTTTATAGTGGTTAGTGGTTCCTAATGTGTACATGCTTTTGAACACTGAAATGTGTAGGCTGTGTTTCCATGGCTACCCATTTCACTCGAGTTCCAAGTTTGGTGGGGTAATCGCATGGTGAGGCTTTGTTAAAATTTGTTCCTCTGGAGTGAATAATTTGGGATATTTGTGTGGGGATTCATACATCTGTAATTAGCCTAAAGTGGACATTTGTCCTGCTGTAATTTTCCTTCAGTTTAATTTCTGCTTGGGCATTTATCACAAACATAAACATTTCAGCTTTAAAAAAACAGCAGTGGGTCCACATAACGACACTAGTGTCAGCCAATTTCTCTTCATTTTCTAACCTGATGGCTGAGGCTAGATTTACAGTTAGGACAGAAAATGTTGAAATATTGTCTCTGCCAAGCGTTATAACTGAATTTCCAGGTTGTTACATTCAGCTTCCATCTTGAGTCTGACACTCCTCTGCTCTAACTGATTTCATTCAGGCAGGAATTCGATTTTCCCAAATCAATCACTAGAGACCAATATATGCTCTTAAATCTCTTAAGGTTCACCACGTTTTTCCATTTATGTATTGTAGCCATTCCTCAGGAGTGCCAGAATAAACAGTCGTGCATCATTAGATAATTGCTTTAGTCATACCCATGGCGCTGACTGACTAGTCATTGATCCTTCTGCAGCGGTCAATGGACAGGTTGTTCCTCAGCTGAGAAACTGGAGTTTCATGTCACAGTGCGAGATGAATCAGTCCGCCCAGTCAGATGGAATATGTCAAAGGTCTGGACCTAGACAGGTTTCTGCAAAAGGAAGCTGTGAGCAGCTCATTTAACTCCATTGGAGTCCACATAGAAAATGCAATTTTTTTATGGATAGTCAAACTCAAGGAGAACTAGAACCAATGACATGCCAGCTTACTACCCGACTTGGACTTAATTGTAAGCTGTTCATATGACTGCGTATTTTAGTGTCCTGCAATGGTATGCATGTTTAATAGGGGACACGAATGGAGGCAAACAAAATATATCAAAGAGGGTCCATCACACTTACCTCTAGCTCCATATTGTTATTCTTGGACTCTATGAATGGAGTCATTCTGTATGGTTTATAGTTTATGGTTCAAAAGAATACTATTTGATTTTATAATGGATCTTCGAGCAGCCCTTCAGTTCATCTTCTCTCCACAACAAGATGTTTTAGCTTTTTTCTCAATTCCCTTAAAGAAACTTTCTTCTGATTTGATCCCCCTCCCCACAAAAAATATTCAGACATGTGAATGGGTGGACCTTGTTTGCTCATAGCCAGAGCTCAGTGCCTGAGATGACCATATTTGTGATATTCTATGACATCATAAATATCCAAGAGTAAAGAAGCCTGAATACTGGCTCTTAACCACGGATGACAAAAATACAAGGCGAGGCACAAGGAGACAAACTTTGAACAAGGTAGAGCAGGAGCTGGTAAAGAGACTATCAGACTAAGTAATGAGGGGTATAAGTACAGAAGGAGTTAACAAAGTGAAATCATAGATTGTTGAGCAGACAAAGGTGGGAAATTAAACAACAGAAGTTTACCACAATGAAACAGGATGTGTCTAAAGCCACAGTTACAACTAATGTGGTGGTTAGTACTCCCTCAATCTGTGACATCAACACACTCCCATTAACCATTTATACTGGCACTTGAGGTGTGCTGGACTCACTGCAATCTTCTAAATAAAACAACAAAACAAAAACCACTGTATCGGTGCTGATATGGGAATAGATGTTGAAACAGGAAACACCAATCACAGTATTGTTTTACGTAACATTTCATCTTTACTGACTGTAACATGTCAGAATCTCTGCTCCTGCAGCAGTATATCATTGAAATGCCAGTGAACAGCCCTGCTCATATTGTCATGTCTCCAACCCAGCTGCATTGTCTTTACATATATGCCAGCAGGTGGCATGAGTAGTCATGTGGTTGCCAGGTGATCTAAATATGGCTGCCTAAACCATAGTGGGTGGGTGGGGGGTACAGATGATAAGAAGATGTCGAGAGGAGAAATAGGCAAATAACAGATACGCATATACATACACACACTTATTTCGGTGATAGTGTAACAATATTACAGACAACACATCATCAGTAATTTTTAGATGAATCCTTACTCAGTCTGTTTGTGTGTTTGCATCAAGTAGCTTGACTTTGTGTCTTTTCTAATCTCAAACACACTCACACAGACTCAGCAGAGGTCTGGTTTGACAAGGTGTGTGTGTGTTTGTGTTTGTGATCAGGGCCACTCCTCCTCAGTCACTCTTCCTTTAATGAGGACACATACACACATACACGTACACAGGCTGGATCAGAGCGTCCCTGCAGGGAGCAGCAACCAGGGCAAAGTGAAATGTCACTTCTGCAAGAGATGGGGGAGCTGGTTTGTTGTTATGGCAATAGCCAACAGAGTGGTAGCATAGTTTTCTGCATCCTTCTTTCTCTTTTCTTCTGCTATTCTATCTGTATTTAGTTAGCTGAAAGCGCTAGTTGCTGAAGCTAAAACAAGAAGTAGAGAAAATCCCAGCTGGATTTAACTAGAGCTTTAAACTGGTGGCCTTTTACTGCTTGAGGTAGTGTTGTTAGCCCTTCCGCTTTACCCCCATCATCATGTCACTCAGCTTTACAAGATGTTAACTGATGCCATGGGAGCTAAACAGGCAAGCATAAATCGCAGCCAGTCCTCAAGTAAGGTGTGTTCACATGTAGTGATGTTTTTATCACCTCTGCTACCACATAGTGTCTCCAGAGAACTGATGACAAGCCACGCACAATGCAATACTTTTTCAGAAAGTAGCATACTGTAGTTTCTTTTGTTTATCTTTGGCAGATCACAACCAAACTGTCCTGCTGTAGAGCACCATATTAGAGGTCTCTGGGTTTGTAAGGGAATGGAAATACAGGTCCCATCTAATGGGTTCCCTAAATTTTCTTTTCTTAGAGGAAAAAAAGAGAATTCTAAAAAAGCAGTAAGGAAAATTATAACATTTATTGGGTTTAAGGGGTATTATAGATATGCTGGAATAACACAGGGGATTTACAGCGTAGTGGATTCACCTACTGATGAGCAGCACATCAGGTTGTTCTTCAACTGTATTCCCTGAAAAAAAAAAATTAAATGGTTTCGGACTGGGAATACACTCAGTGTGATTTGCTGGGGGGCAGTCTACATGTTCTTGCCTCTGCTGAATTATTTTTACCCCTGGTGGAGATACATTTCTCCCCAAGTGATTTTTTCTAGAGTGTGAACAACAATAACATCACAAATGGACTTTCACTGACTTTCCTTTGACAGTTAAGCTCAAATGGCAAATGGGAGCTAGCTTGAGCCATACCTAACTTTTCATTATGCCACTGAGCACAAATAGATTGTCCCACCATAGAAATTGCAGCTAGATGATTGAAAGAAAACAACAAATGTTCATATTTTACAGCACCATCAAAATCCTAGAAATATAATTACTGAGTCTTAGTCTTAACCAGACACCTGATAGTCATCATCAGTCAATTATTTCCCCATGAAGGTGATACGTAAAAGATGGACATCATGTAGGGCTGCTACTTATGACATTCTGCTAAGCCTTATATGAAGAGCATTTCAGTAGTACTGTACTGTATTGATGGCTTATTGGCCTTGCCACTGATGGCGAAGCTTTACAGAAGAGCAACCACCCTGGTAACTTTCATTTAAAGCATGAGTCACAAGTTAGAACTTTTTGTCTGGGATGATCTAAAAAACAGTAAAAGGCAGGAGTCATTTTACGATACAGTCTAATGATTTACTTTGTGTAGTTGTTTTGTTTTTTTCAAATTCCAAAAGCTTGCTGTTTTTCTCAGTATATGGACTAGGGGTTGCTTCCTTCCCTGTTCAGTCTTTTGTGCAAGATTTGCACAGATGAACCCTTCACAGAGGTCTGTCACTAAAATAGATAATTTTGTTAGTGTGACAAGGATCCATCCATCCATCCATTTGATACTGCTCATCCAGGCAGCAGGCTAAGCAGAGAAGCCCAGACCTGCCTCTCCCCAGCCACCTCTTCCAGTTGATTCAGCGAAACACTGAAGCCTTCCTAGGCCAGTGGAGAGACATAATCTCTCCAGCATGTCCTGAGTCTGCCCCAGGGTATCCTCCTAATAGGCCATACCCAGAACCCCTAACCCAGGAGGCACCTTGGTGGCATCCTAATCAGATGTTCGAACCACCTCAACTGTCTCCTTTTGATGTGCAGGGAGTAGCAGCTCTACTCTGAGTTCCTTCCTAATAACTGAACGTCTCATCGTATCGCTAAGGCTGAGTCCAGCCAACCTTCAGAGAAAACAAATTTCTCTTGATTTATCCACAACAGTATTCTTTTGGTCATTACCCAAACCATGTGACCGTAGGTAAGGGTAGGGACATAGATCGACCAGTAAATCACCAGCTTTCCTTATATGATCAGCTCTCTCTTCACCATGACAGCCTGGTACAGTGTCAGCATCATTCCAGATGCTGCACTAATCCAACTGTCAATCCCCCAATCCACTTGCCCGTCATTTTTGAACAAGACTCCGAGATACATGGAGTCCTCCACTTTGGTAAGCAACAGCAACTCATCCCTGACCCGGAGTGGGGTACACCACATTTTCCAGCTGAGGATGATGGCCTCGGACAGATTCTCATTCCTGCTGCTTCACACTTGGCTGCAAAACACTCCAGTGTAAGCTGAAAGCCACCATCTGATGAAGCCAACAGAATTATGTTATCTGCAAAAATCTGAGAAAAAATCCTTAGGCCACTAAAGTGGAAGCCTTCTGCCACCTGGCTGTGCCTAGAAATGAACACAATTTTTGGGCAGCCCTGGCAAAGTCCAACACCCACCAGAACTGAGTCTTACTATGGCCAGCAATATAGATCGGAAACACCACCCCAGTCTGCCAGTCCAAAGGCACCATGTCATTGTTATGTTGCTGAGGTGTGTCAACCAAGACAGCTCTACAACATCCATAACTTTAAAGAATTCAGGGGAAACCTCATCCACCCCTACCACCAAAGGATTGTTGAAATACCTCAGTGACCTCAACCCAAGTGATGGATGGGTCGTGCCAGTCGTCCCCAGAGTCTGCTTCCTCTACTAAAGCAGAATTTTGTGGAGAATTGTGGAGATCCTTGCTCCTTCCACCAGAGTCACCTGACAGTTTGCTAGATTCTCTTGTTCTGTGGTCTCAGTGCCCTCCCACACATGTTTTTACTTCAGCTACCATACCCACACTCTGCTTGACCTGTCAGTACCTGTAAGTCCCACAAAATAACCAAGCTGATAGGACTCCTTCAGCTTGATGGCTCCCTTCACCTCCGATGTCTACCATTTGGTTCAGAAATTACCACTGCAACAGGCATCAATCACCTTGCAGCCAAAGCCGATAAATATTTAGGTTAAGTTTCAAGCCTGGTCAAACTGTTTTTTAGAGGGTTTTTTTATTTTGTTTTCACAAATCACAACCTGATCGCAGGTGACATCAGTAGCTTCAGTAATTTGTGAAAACATTTTGCCCTTTTTATAACACCTTTTAATATGCTAAGAGGATAAATATTTTAATAATTGTAAAGTTGTAGCACTAAGTGGGTGGGGAACAACACAATGTAAAAGAAAGTGATTTTTTGGCTTGTTTTGGATTACTTTGAATTGTTGTCACGTTAGTGAAATGAGCAATTTGAGATCCAGGGAAAACATAGAGCAACCGTGTGCCTGCCTATCTTTTAATGTGATTGCATACATTCAGAATTGTGTTGTGTTGAAAGTGATACATAAATGAACCTGCTGTTCCATTTATGAAAAGGTTACCAGGGTGCCCATTCAGACATGAAGCTGACACATTCAGATGTCTCAGATTAATCAAAGAAGGGTTTTACTTTAAAATCATTAGCTGAGTATGCACATAATCGCTTTTTACATCCAAGTGCCATCTCACATCATAACGGAACCAACGGCTAGTGCTTCATAGCTGCCATGTTTACATTCAACTTTAAATACAGCTTTAAACTGCAGTCACTGAAATTCAACACGTCCTGCAGCATTCTGTGTGGATGGATGGATAGATGCAGTAAATGGATAGATGTAGATATGGGTAGAGCGAGAGAAGCAGAGTGAGTCCTCTGAGAGCAATGAAGCCCCTTGCCAGAGTAGCAGTAGAGTACTACTGCAGCTAGAGAGCAGAGGGAGGGAAAAAGGAGGAGGAGGTGGAAGTAGAAGACACGTGACATTGTTTCTCTATTCCCCTGGGCTCTGGATAACAGGACAGAAAAAGAATACAAGATGGGCTTGGCTGTTAAAGAACGCGTGAGAAGGATGGAGAGCAGAGAAGAGTTTAGAGCAAGAGGAGGGAGACCACAGGAAGCAAGGAAAAGTGATGGCTGGGGGGACAGCGGCAGTGAAAGTGATGTATGGAGAATGAGAGAGAGGTTTGGAAGAGAAATGGGAGGAGGAGGGAAGTCAAAGATGGAGATGGAACAAGGGGGGAGGGGGGAGAAAGAGAGAGGGAAAGGAGAAATGCCAAGAGGAGCGCGCTGAGAGAGGGAATGAATGTGTGTGTGTAAGCGCTGCAGTAACCTGCTTTTCCCTGCTCCCTACGATCAATCACTCGCCACAGCCTATATAACACACTCTGCTTGTAGCTTATGGTGCATACACACACATAGACACTGTATGTAGACACACACAATTACGCACAATTACTATGCTTGGCCTATATTGCCAAGTGCAATCATACTTCAAACCACTATGTATATTTTACTCTGAAATCAACCTTCTGTAGTCTTCCTATGTGTGAACGCTATATCTGTGCGATTTTAGGGTTAAGATGTGGTCTTCCCTTTTGTACAGTGTATCAGTGCTACCTCAGGAGTTCTGACCACTGTCTTATTTGCAATTTATTGCAAAACACGTAAATTTGTCATTGAATCACGAGTAATACACCGCAGCAAAGTCTTGAATTTCTATTTTCTCTAGCTACTGGTCACCACCTGGTTTCTAGGCCTGTGTGACTGAGGCCTGGTACTACCATTGCTGATATCTGGACCAACAAAGATGCCAGTGAGATATCAAAGAAGTCACATGTCTGTGATCAAAAATAACATCAGATCTACAAGAGGATCTACAAGGTTTTACAATGTTTAACACTGCACCATGCACCTCTTTGTGACTGATTTCCCCAACCGCTAAAAGCCACCTACAACCACTGACCAGCCAGTTGGGGAATACTAATTTTTCCCTAGCAACTAATAGTTGCCAGGTAGTCATTAAGCAGCCTCCAGGCTGATCTGACTGGTCTTAGATGAACTAAGATTAAATGTCCTATTCTGTGAATATTGATATTTAAGAATATAGATGCATATTGAATATTATCCATCCATCCATCTTCTTCCGCTTATCCGAGGCCGGGTTGCGGGGGCAGCAGCCCAAGCAGAGAAGCCCAGACCTCCCTCTCCCCAGCCACCTCCTCCAGCTTATCCAGGGGAATACCAAGGCGTTCCCAGGCCAGCCGAGAGATATAATCTCTCCAGCGTGTCCTGGGTCTGCCCCGGGGCCTCCTCCCGGTGGGACATGCCCGGAAAACCTCGCCCAGGAGGCGCCCTTGTCAGATGTCCGAACCACCTCAACTAGCTCCTTTCGATGTGGAGGAACAGCGGCTCTATACTGAGCCCCTCCCGAATGGCCGAACTTCTCACCCTATCTCTAAGGGAGAGGCTTGCCATCCGTCAGAGGAAGCTCATTTCCGCCACTTGTATTCGTGATCTCATTCTTTTGGTCACTACCCACAGCTCGTGACCATAGGTGAGGGTAGGGACGTAGATCGACCGGTAAATTGAGAGCTTCGCTTTTACGCTCAGCTCTCTCTTCACCACAACGGACCGGTACAGCATCACTGCAGACTTCTCCCATCATCAAGACCCCGAGATACTTAAACTCCTCCACTTGGGGCAGGGTCTCGTCTCTGACCCGGAGTGGGCACTCCACCCTTTTCCGGCTGAGGACCATGGCCTCAGATTTGGAGGTGCTGAATATTGAATATTATATTTGACAAAAGTAATTATTAAAAGAAAAATCAAAGTGTCTATACGCTGTATTGGACAGTTGTTTTCAATCATTCAGGTGAGGTTACTTAGCCTTACATAAGAAACCTCACAGCAGTACATGTAAGTCTCTCACAGGTAGCAGTTCCCCTTTATACATGAAGGTCTAGTTGTCCCTCGCTATAACGCGGTTCACATTTCGCAGCCTCACTGTTTTGCTGATTTCTTTTATATGCAATTTTTTTAATATGCAATTTTGCATGCTTTTTTTTTTGGGATGCAGAACACAGCGCATTGTGTTCTGCATCCTGATTGGCTGTAGACCACTTTCAATCAATGCCGTGCTGTGTCTCCTGTACAGTACAGAATGCATCCAGCTTGTCAAATTTACATAAATCTTCGATCACTAGCAGTGTGACTCTGAAGTGCTGCACTGTGTGTTTGTAAGTTTTCTTCCCAACAAACACAACAATGTCGACAAAACGTTTTGCAGTGTGTGAAAGTGAAAATGTCGATGCATGTCTGAGAAAAGTGTATAAAGTGTGTAGTGAGGGATTTTACAGCCTTAACCTCCTAGGACCTGGCGTCCACATATGTGGACATCACATTTTGGGTTATTTAGACCAAAATACTCAATTTTGCTCTACAAGGGCCTGATATCCACTTACGAGGACATTATACTGCTACTGTTCTATCAAAATTTTAAACGAATATTTTTCTTAAAAACAAAAATAAGGTTAAAAAAAAATCTGGTAATTCTTTGTTTTTACATTCATTGGGCCCCAGTATGCCCAAATATCAAAGAGAAATTAAAAATGCATACTGTGGAAGAGTTCGGGTCTTAGGAGGTTAAAGCATCTATAATAATTTTAAAAAATAAAGTTGGCTACTTCGCAGATTTCACCTGTTGCAGGTTATTTTTGGAACATAACTCCCACGATAAATGAGGGAACACTGTACATGAAGAATATTCATATTATTGTCTAAAATAAAGCATGTATATCACTATAAATACACAAAATGTAAATACAGTAAACCATATAAACTACTAAATGTCTAAAAGTGTCTCTCATCGTGCCCAGAAGATGAACCCTGTCCATTTTACATCATTTTCTTCACTTTTTCTTCAGTGCTCATCAATGCCAGGCCAATATTGAAATTTTGCAGGAAAGATAACTAGTAAGTTGTTCTAACATTATGGCGGTTACCTTCACTGTGCAGTGGCCAGTATTTTTGGCTTTAATAAATCCAGCTCATCCAACAATGCAATATTAACTCATGTAACACACAGTGCAGCATCTGGGGTACACAAATAAGGCTTCAGACTTTTACAGGGAGTGCAGAATTATTAGGCAAGTTGTATTTCTGAGGAATAATTTTATTATTGAACAACAACCATGTTCTCAATGAACCCAAAAAACTCATTAATATCAAAGCTGAATGTTTGTGGAAGTAGTTTTTAGTTTGTTTTTAGTTTTAGCTATTTTAGGGGGATATCTGTGTGTGCAGGTGACTATTACTGTGCATAATTATTAGGCAACTTAACAAAAAACAAATATATACCCATTTCAATTATTTATTTTTACCAGTGAAACCAATATAACATCTCCACATTCACAAATATACATTTCTGACATTCAAAAACAAAACAAAAACAAATCAGCGACCAATATAGCCACCTTTCTTTGCAAGGACACTCAAAAGCCTGCCATCCATGGATTCTGTCAGTGTTTTGATCTGTTCACCATCAACATTGCGTGCAGCAGCAACCACAGCCTCCCAGACACTGTTCAGAGAGGTGTACTGTTTTCCCTCCTTGTAAATCTCACATTTGATGATGGACCACAGGTTCTCAATGGGGTTCAGATCAGGTGAACAAGGAGGTCATGTCATTAGTTTTTCTTCTTTTATACCCTTTCTTGCCAGCCACGCTGTGGAGTACTTGGACGTGTGTGATGGAGCATTGTCCTGCATGAAAATCATGTTTTTCTTGAAGGATGCAGACTTCTTCCTGTACCACTGCTTGAAGAAGGTGTCTTCCAGAAACTGGCAGTAGGACTGGGAGTTGAGCTTGACTCCATCCTCAACCCGAAAAGGCCCCACAAGCTCATCTTTGATGATACCAGCCCAAACCAGTACTCCACCTCCACCTTGCTGGCGTCTGAGTCGGACTGGAGCTCTCTGCCCTTTACCAATCCAGCCACGGGCCCATCCATCTGGCCCATCAAGACTCACTCTCATTTCATCAGTCCATAAAACCTTAGAAAAACCAGTCTTGAGATATTTCTTGGCCCAGTCTTGACGTTTCAGCTTGTGTGTCTTGTTCAGTGGTGGTTGTCTTTCAGCCTTTCTTACCTTGGCCATGTCTCTGAGTATTGCACACCTTGTGCTTTTGGGCACTCCAGTGATGTTGCAGCTCTGAAATATGGCCAAACTGGTGGCAAGTGGCATCTTGGCAGCTGCACGCTTGACTTTTCTCAGTTCATGGGCAGTTATTTTGCACCTTGGTTTTTCCACACGCTTCTTGCGACCCTGTTGATGTTTGAATGAAACGCTTGATTGTTCGATGATCACGCTTCAGAAGCTTTGCAATTTTGAGACTGCTGCATCCCTCTGCAAGATATCTCACTATTTTTGACTTTTCTGAGCCTGTCAAGTCCTTCTTTTGACCCATTTTGCCAAAGGAAAGGACGTTGCCTAATAATTATGCACACCATAGGGTGTTGATGTCATTAGACCACACCCCTTCTCATTACAGAGATGCACATCACTTAATATGCTTAATTGGTAGTAGGCTTTCGAGCCTATACAGCTTGGAGTAAGACAACATGCATGAAGATGATGATGTGGACAAAACACTCATTTGCCTAATAACTCTGCACTCCCTGTAGTTTAGTTTCAATTTTTAGTGTTACTACTGTCACTCTCTTTCTTTCTCACTTTTTATCTCCTCTATTGGTTTCTGGGAGAGTGTGTGCTTGTGCTGTGTGAGTCGTGACTGAGAAGGCTTCTGCCACTGTGTCGTGAAGTGTGTGTGTCTGCCTGTGTTCATGCACGTGTGCTGACTTCATTCTTGGCGAACACACTGGTGAGACAGATACTTGATGAGGACAAGAATTAATGAGAGGAAGAAAAGAGGAGCAGGAGCGCACACACACACACACACACACACACACACACACACACACACACACACACACACACACACACACACACACACACACAGTGACTAGTGTATTTAGTATTCAAGGATGACAGTCCATTGATTTTTAGTACTGTGACGTCACAAAGTAATTTAATCATTTATAGTAGAGTCTGGGCCAGTCAGTCAATGAGAGGACACCATATATGCCCCTGTGATTCTCCTAATGGATGGTCACAGAGACAATGTTAAATATAAACCTCGCTCATTCTTCAGCCAGGTATATTTTTTTGCATGTGCAGTCTCATTGGCTTTCATTATAAGGCAAAGTTATTGTTACGGATTTATCTTTTATTAAATTGCATACGTCATAGCTTATACCTCTTTTTACAAGGACAGGGCACCGACTCTAGAACTAGCTGGCATTCCCACTGATAAAACAACTGGCACTGGTACGTCACAAAAGGGACAAAACTTGACACCACTAACATCTGTAGCCATGGAAGGGGCTAGCATAAGAAAACAACATTTTCTTTTGTTTCTTTTTCCTACAGAACCTCTTTCTGTAATTTGTTGCAATTTTGGCTGGATTTAGAAAAACACTAAGAACTAGAACTAGAACCTGATGTTGCAGCAGCACAGGTACTAATACCTGGTTTACAGTGTACTACTGACAGTTGTAGAGATCAGCGAGTTACTGTACAGAGCTTTTACATTCTGTTGCTGTCTAGTGCCACCTGAGGCATTGTTAAGCATTTGTGGAATAACTGGTAATGTCTTGTTCATGTTTGTGGTCTTGCTGGTTCTTTAACTTTACCACAAAGAAGACAGAAACCGTAATATGCAAAGAACTTATTTACACCAAAATGAAGCGATTGGGTGATGACAAAGACAAAACTATCCCCTGTTTGTGATTCTCAGCTGCTCAACTGTGCTTCTTTGATCTTTTTTTGAATGATGTGAACTTCGTTCTCTTCTTTGTGAAGTGAGCTATGACCATTCCCTTTCCTGCTTAAGCAGTACCCAGTCAACTAGGCATTTGTTAAATTCCCATAATCCTTTTCTCTGTCAGAGAAATAGACAAATAGACACCAGTGCAGAAATGTACAATCATGCTAATGATGCTATACTGTTATCATGACATACAGAGAGTTAAATGAGTTTACCTATCTACAGCGTAAACATATGATTAAAACCATAAAAAGATAGACTGCACAAAATAGACATGAACATTTTGGAAAAACATCACATCTCAATGGTGTAAAACAAATCGTGCATTACCTGACCCATATCTATATTGATATGGGTCAGGTAATGCAATGAAAGGATGCCACATCATTTGATTGACCTACAAAAGGCTGAATTCAAAGACAGAAGTGATGAAATGAGCAGCAAGCTAGTCCATTTTGCCAAAATTTTATTGCAGGAACTGAAAATGGTACTCAGTACTTTGTATGACCTCCACGTGTTTGATGTCTGACAACATCGGGGCATTCTCCTAATGAGATGACGGATGGTGTCCTGGGGGATCTCCTTCCAGATATGGACCAGGGAATCACTGAGCTCCTGGAGAGTATGAGATGCAATCTGGTGGTATCAGATGGACTGAAACGCATTGCCTATTGGATTTAGGTCAGGCAAGTGTGCGGGCTAGTCAATGGTATCAATTAATTTATCATCCGACAATTGCCTGCATTGTTACCAGGAGGAACCCAGGACCCAGTGCGCCAGTGTAGAGTTTGACAATGAGTCCAAGGACTTCATCCTGATGCCTGCTGTTGCCTAGCCTGTAGATGTCTGTGTGTCCCCAGACCATCACTGACCTACCACCAAACCATACATGCTGAACGATGTTACAGGCAGCATGACATTCTCCACGGCTTCTCCAGACTCTTTCACGTCTGTCACATGTGCTCAGGGTGAACCTGTTCTTATCTGTGAAAAGCACAGTGCCAGTGGTGGAGCTGCCAATCAAGCTCCGCTGTGCCAGGCAGTGAGCACAGAGCCCACTAGAGGATGTAAGATGCTCAAGCCACCCTCATGAAGTCTGTTTCTGATTGTTTTATCAGAGACATTAACAATAATGGCCTGCTGGTGGTCATTTTGTAGCTTTGGCAGTGCTCATCCTGTTCCTCCTTGGTTCTGGTCTCTGTCCTGCTGATGTGTTAAGGACCTTTTACTGTCCTTTCCAGCTCTCCTCTATGGAATCTCCTCCATGCTCTTGAGACTGTGCTGGGAGACAACAGACCTTCTGGCAATGGCACTGTGGTGTGATTGAGATATGCGGGTGTGTTGTTTTGAGCCATTTTATTTACTGCGGCTGCAGCTCACAAGCTACCAGCCGCACATGCAGGTGCGTCCGCACGGCACCGCCGACCACACCTCAACACAGGGACCCATTGATGTGCCATTTTGAAGGAGCTGAACTACCTGTGCAACCTATGTAGGATCCAAGTATCACCTCATGTTACCAGCAGTGACATTGACCCTAACCAAATGCAAAATTAGTGAAAGGAAGTCAGAAGATGAGAAGAGAGAAAATCTCAGTGTCCTCCACCTGTGAAACCATTCCTGTTTTGGGGGTTGTCTCATTGTTGCCCCTTTAGTGCAGCTGTTGTTAACTTCATGAGCCTCAAAACAGCTGAAACTGATTAACAATCCCCTCTGCTACTTAACTGACCAGATCAAGTTTAGCCCACAAGTTTAACTGACTTGATGCTATGCTGGATGTTCTTTTATTTATTTATTTATTCTTTTTTGAGCAGTGTATGTTGGATCTACAAATCACTGAAAAGGCTATGTGCTGCTCTTGAATACAGCAAAATTAAACATCATTAAGTAAACTATAAACGATTGTCCCTGCTATTAAAGCTCCCAATTTAGCATACCATGCTTAAGATTAAAACCGTCTTGCTCTTTCTCTTAAAAATGTGCAAGAACACACTGTACATTTGAGAAATAGAATCTGAGAGGTTTGGAGCATTTCTCCCCATCTCAGTAGGTAAAGATGCTCTATTGAGTCACTGGTGTATTTGGCAGTGACACCAAATTACCTCAGAACCCAAGACGGAGAGTAACAGAAAACTCTGACTCACTGCAGGGAAAGCTGAGCTCACTTTTGTGTCAGAAACAGGACAGATGAGATGAAACCAGTCTTCATAAAAATGGTTCTCGGCCGTATCGACTCAGGCCCTACGAGTTATGAATAGCTCCTTCTGTGTGCATGTAATGCTGGCTAACTTTGATGTGAAGCATGCCACATTACAGTAACATTACAGCAGCAAATCAAAATGTAATCAAATATTAAGAAGCGGTACACAGGGGTGTCACAGTGGGTACAGAACAACTGCATTAACAACTGAGAGAGGAATTTAAGTCCAACAAGGAGAGAAAAACGAGGTCAGAGACGGAGCGCGTACTTTTTGAAAGTTGTCTTGTTGCCACCACTTCCATTATCATTATTGGTCTGCAGTCATTTACAGGCTCATCTCTCCCCTATACGTTCTCCCATACCCTCAAGCTCTGTCCCCTGCAGCTTATCTGCCGCAACCCACAGAACAAGAAGGACAAAAAATAGATGTAAGGTTGTACAGTGATTGTAGTGGCCACATATCTGATGATACTCACTCAGCTGTTCTTGTTCAAAAGTAATGGCATTGAGTTACATTATGAGCTTGACTGTATTCACTGGAAAAACAGCAGCATTGGCTTCTGGTTTAAAGCAATAAATAAACCAATATTGAAGTAGGTGGAAGAAAATAGGGTGGACAGGTGGTTCTTAAGGGACGTGCTATTGGGGTGGAGAAACAATCTTATTTTAAGTGCCACTCTGGAGAGCAGTTTTGGGTCTGCCTTCTTGGTAAATGCACAATAGAGCTGTATTAAAATCTGTTTTTGTGGTTTGAGGAAAACACTACTGATCAGCCTGCCATTTACCATACAACTGCACAATGAAGTAGTCTTTCAAACAAAGCTGCTGCTTCAGTGTGCAGTGCTTTGTGTTCACCCACACACCCTCGTGAACAAAAATAGAGTTACAGACAGAAACACACACCCACAGACACACAATGTGAGGGCAGCAGAGTGTTAAAGGTAAGCCAGTAATTGTCGTTTATCATACACACAGAGTTAACAAGCATGTCTGTCCCGAATTCTTTAGCCTTAAAGTGTCCTTTTCCAAGATATGCAATCACTCTCTCTGACCTCTGACCTCTGATCACACTGAGATTTTCTCCATCACAGTATCAAATATTTTAGGTGACCTCTTATGGCAATCGTTCTCACACCTTTGCAGCAATTTGTGTACAGTAATTCTTAACAGTGTGTTTTTTATCATTTCCTTACTCTGATGTGATTTAATCATATTAAAACTGAAAGGTTCTTCTTTATTTTCATGACTATTTACATTGTAGATTCTCAGTGAAGGCATCAAAACTATGACTGAACTCATATGGAATTATGTAGTAAACAAAGTGTGAAATAACTCAAAACATCTTTTATATTTTAGATTCTTCTTTGCTTTGATCACTGCTTTGCACACTCTTGATGAGCTTCATGAGGTAGTCACCTGAAATGGTTTTCCAACAGTCTTGAAGGAGTTCGCAGAGACGCTGAGCACTTGTTGGCCCTTTTGTCTTCACTCTGCATCCATTTCTTCCAAAATCGTCTGGATTGGGTTTAGGTCAGGTGACTGTGGAGGCCAGGCCATCTGACGCAGCACACCATCACTCTCCTTCTTTGTCAAGTAGCCCTTACACAGCCTGGAGGTGTGTTTGGGGTCATTGTCCTGTTGAAAAATAAATCATGGTCCAACTAAACGCAAACCAGATGGGATGGCATGTGGCTGCAGGATGCTGTGGTAGCCATGCTGGTTCAGTGTGCCTTGAGCTTTGAATAAATCCCCAACATGTCACCAGCAAAGCACCCCCACACCATCACACCTCCTTCCCCATGCTTTACGGTGAGAACCATGCACGTAGAGACCATCCATTCACCTTTTCTGCATCGCACAAAGACACAGGTGGAACCAAAGATCTCAAATTTGGACTCATCAGACCAAAGCACAGATTCCACTGGTCTAATGTCCACTCCTTGTGTTTCTTGGCCCAAACAAATCTCTTCTGCTTGTTGTGTTTCCTTAGATTTCTTAGCAGCTTTTTGACCATAAAGTCCTGATTCACACAGTCTCCTCTGAACAGCTGATGTAGAGATGTGTCTGTTACTGGAACTGTGTGGCATTTATTTTGGCTCTAATCTGAGTGGCTGTTAACTTGCAATTTCTGAGGCTGGTGATTCAGATGAATTTATCCTGAGCAGCAGAGGTGACTCTTGGTCTTCCTTTCCTGGGGCGGTCCTCATGCTCGCCAGTTTTGTTGTAGCACAACATTTTTTGCAACTGCACTTGTGGACACAATCAAAGTTTTAGCAATTTTCTGGACTGACTGACCTTCAGTTCTTAAAATAATGATGGACTGTTGTTTCTCTTTGCTTAGCTGGTTCTTACCATGATATGAATTCTAACAGTTGTTAAACACGGCTGTCAGCTGTGTACCAACTTGCAGTTGCCTCTGATCTCCACTGCTGCTTCAAGATGATAACCCTTCAACTTGAACTTTATTTTGGACTAGACTGGCCAATTGTAGGGCAATAACCAGAGATGGATTAGGGTGAATGGTGAATAACGATTGTGTTGATGTACCAATATCAGGCTAATGGCTTTTTGAACAGATAATGTTATCCTCACTAAAAGCTGTCAGCTGCACAGTTAGCTTAGACATTGTATTCTCAAAGAAACAGAAAGTTTTTTGTATTTGACAGAATTTGATGTAAGTTTCAAAAACTAAACGCTCTTCCTCAGATGTCCTACAGTAGAACTTCCTGTTAGTTGTCTAACCTTCTGGGATGACTCCACGTGCACAACCTGGTGAATGTTCAAAATTCAAGGGACATGCTCCCTGCAGGACTTCTGGGTGCTATCTGGGCAACTGTCATTGGATCTAGTTCGGACTCCTAGCCAGCGACGCAGTTTTGCATCTCTGTACGTTGTTTATGCATTGGCAGTGTCATATTATAAGTTCTAATATTGATGTCATTTTGAGTGGATAATTTGCTGGTTTTGTCTGACAGACTTGCTGCAAAACTGTGATACTTTTTTTCTTTCTTTGCAACTTGGTTACAACCCATCCTTTCACACTGTATATAGTCATGCAAATGCAATGATATTGATGAACCTTGATGGATGGAGTGAATTAGAGTCAGGCAATTCACAGTGGGCAGCATGATTATACATGTTGGGAATTTTGGCTGCAAAAACTCCAGAAATCAAACATGCTGTAAACACAAACGTTCAAGAACATTACATGCACACAAGTGTCCAACAACACACTGAAAGGAAAGACACACGCTAACAAGGACAGAGAAGTCCAGACGTCGTGTCCTTGTGAAGTCCAGCAGTCATGCTGGCAAGAGACGGAGGAACAGGTGGGCAAATCAGCCGGTCCGGCAGAGATCGAGGGAACAAGGGAGAGAGGTGAATGGAAAAACCGAAGATTAGAGCCATGGGAAAGATTGTGTGAGGAGGAGAAAGGCAACAGGCATGTCCCAATATAATTAAAGGACAGAGGAATGAAATGAAGGTTGCAGAAGAACTGACAACCAGTGACTCTACTTGACAATTAGATTACACAGAAAATTAGAAAATTTAAAAATACAACATATCGGAAAGTTAAACTTCTAGTGACACAACTACTCCTGGAAATGGAAGCACCTTTTGTACCTACTAAAGAAAATATTCTGCAAATGTTCATTAAAAGAATACTGCCCACCGATATAAGAAAATTGCCTCTCCTAATTACTTGAAAACCAGCCATTAAGTTGGCCAGACGGGTCAGAAAAGCACAGCATACATTTTAATAAAACACAGGTGACCAGGGGAAAGAATGATTCATTCCTCTTTATGACCTCCTCAATTTGTCCTTTTCCTTCCTATATACGTGAAGTTAAAGTAGAAAAAAGGAGGAGAGAGGAGAAAAAAACTGAAGAGAACGGAGGAAAGGTGGTGGGAAGGAGTGAGTTTGGGTGGGGATAGAAGGATGGACAGAGAGTCCATCAGCTGAGTGTTAGTAGTCTGCTGAGATCAGCAATAACGCTAGAGTGAGAAAATTAACCGAGGGAAAGCAAGAGGAAGGGGGTGATGAGGGTGGAGAATGTGGTGAGAATGAGTGCTTCTGTCCTGCTGCTGCCAATGAAAGCTTCAGCTATGAGGAGACGGAGAGGAGTGGACAAACACAGAGAAGAATGAAATGAGTAAAAAACAAACCAGTTGTTTGATTGAAAATATAAATGCTGTACTGCATCATGACTGTTCCACAAACAAATTTGAAATGAACAGCACGCTACAAAACATGCTCAGTCATCTCATTGTTTATTCTTCATTATCTGTTGGAATTCATTGGAAGCACTGGCTAACCCTTAGGTTGTAATGCAGCATTATTATTGTATATTGTGATATTGCTTCTACTTACAAAAAGCTTGTGTCCATTCAGCCAATCTGGATTGTATTTTCCTAAATATGAGGCCACATTTCTAGCTTCTAAACATAAAGTAATTGCAGAAAACTAATTAATTATAAACAACCAGAGCACAAGTTATTGTTTGTCCCTAAAAGTACACTGAGGAAATGTATTATTTGTAATAATGCATTTGGCCCACATACAGTACTGTGCAAAAGCTTTAGGATAATTAAGATGTTTGGCTTCATGCTATCATAACCCAGTTAGGTAGGAATCATGATGATCATGACAGCACCACCAATCACTTCAGCCGAAAACATTGAATCATTCTGGGTTTAAATGAAGCCATTGAAACAATTAAGATGGCTTTAATTCACAGAAGAACTGAGGAAAACTCTCTGACATGTCTTTTTAAAGAATCTTTCTTTACTACTAAATACATTAGAAAAGCTTTTAAAAGAAAAACAAAGAATTAGCGCTCTAAGTTTAGATTAGTATCAATGAAAGCAGCATTTATTGGATTTATGAGACACATGATGCAATTTGAATATCTGTTACATTAGGTTCAAACACATCCCTTAAATATGTATATGTGTATATTGTCCAGTACATGTGTGAATATGTGTGGAGGGTTTAATGGTTGAGGGCTCAGTGGGAGACACTAAGGGGACAGGAGTTCACACTGTGATGACACATGGCACTCCTACACTATTTCCACACAAGGCACACATGGGCTATGTGGAATTCATTTACATAGAAATACACATGCACACAAACACAGCACAGCTAATGCACGTGTGACTGGCTGGAACCTGTCCAAGGCTCTTTCATGTTGTCTGTGTGTGTTTAAACACGCAGCACACGTGGCTTTTGCACACAGACCGTGTTGTGTATACGCTGATAACATTTAACATTGTATGCTTCTACATACAGATAACTGTATGAGCCTGCATCACATACACACATGTATTGACACTGTAAGTTTTCAGTAAAACTGTGCACTGTGGTCAACACATTTCAGAAGGCACAACCTTTATTTTGAAGGCAGTCTCCATTTCCAGTTTGTGTTGCACTTTTCAGCTTCACTATTGACATTTCGCAATACTCAAGTCTGTACTTGCATTCTTGGTAGTTTGTATTTCACATGGCAGTCTGGACTCAAGATGATTATTGGATAAAAAAAATCAGGTCTGATGTGAGAATGCTTTTATTTTCATTTTAGTTGACACCCAAAACAGTAGACAGCTGGTGTTTGGGGGAAAAAAAGAAAAGAATAAATGTTAAAAACACAAGTTAATCATTTCGGGAGCAGTCTTCAAGATGTCCACGTATCAACATGCTGCTCCAGATGTTTCTGCTTTTTCCTCCTGGATTAAAATATCTTTAATGTTAGATTTGATGCAGAATAAGCTGTTAAAATAAGAACAGCACATTTGTACATCAGGGAATAAAGTGAGACATTCAATTCCAAATATACTGACAGCTCTCCAGTGAGACATTAAAGTTAAATAAAACAATGCAGTTATGAAACTTAACTTTAATCTCAGCCTAACTGATTTGATCGGGAACAAATAAAACACTAAAATAAGCCAAACAAACCGTTAGAAATTATCTTTATAAATCGTGTTTTGTGTTTAACCTCTACTGAGTAGCAAAAGCACACAGGGTTTTTGAAAACGATGAGTCTCAACCTCCCTGATCTCTGGAAACCTCGGAGCACTTTCACTAATAGGCAATAAATCGAGCAGATATTTGAAGTTTACACATCTACATTCTTCCCTGAAAATATTTAAAAAATATATTTCTGTGTCACAGAAACAGTAATATTTAAAACTTTGCTTACAGCCTTAGCTGCTCTCTTCCATTATTTCTTCTGTGGGGTTTCAGATGAAATGCATTCTGGGATACTTGACTTCACCAAGTCAATGCAAGTCACCACCAGTGAACACTCAATAGAATAAGTGACTGGGGCAACTGGCTAATGGCCTAATCAATTGCAAGAATGTTTTTTAATGTTTTTTGTTTTTTTAACCTGTGACCGTTGGTTACAAACTGGTCGCCAACTCGTCTCTGCCTCTATGACTTTTGACCCTAAACTTCCACTGGTCCAAAATGGCAGACAAGTTAGGATCATTTTTTTAATTATTCAGTTAAAATAAGCTTGGTTGTTAAAGTAATATCATATTTATCTTTATTAATTACTGTATGATTTCATTCTGTAGAACTCAGCTAATCAGGTACTGCTTTGTACTGATGCAAAGTTTGGCATGGCAGGCTGTGGCAGGTCACCTTTGAAACCAGCCTCAAGTAGCCATTAAAGGAACTGAAGTTTTTGTCATGTCCATGTTACAGTGGCTTAATTTTAATGTGAATCACATTATTTTATGTGTGCAACTTACAGTTATATCGCAGCCCAATCGAGAAGAAACATCATACACATACTAGTCTGTTGATATGGCAACTACCACTTTAGGTTATCACGCCCCATTTGCTAGTTAACTGCTTGCCTAGCTAAATTCTTAAGAAGGTGGATCCAATTGAAACAGTAGAAACCACACAGAGAACCTCTGTATAAGTACAAGTAGGGTCTTATTTTTTAAATTTTGGTAATTAGATGTATTTTGTAAAAACCTCAAACACTTAAGACAAAGACATGATCAGAGAAAGTCCTGTGCTCAAACTGCAGCTTGGGGTTTTGCCAGTTCTGGCCAAGACTGGTACACATCCAAGGTAATTAGTAAAGGCTTGAATTCAACTGCAAGACCTATAAGTAACCATTGAAAATTCTAAAATACGTGCACAAAATATCAGAAGTAATGGATGTATGGATAATTTTTCCTGTTTTATCTCATGGAAATAATAGTTGCTTCTTAGCTGTGTCTAACAAAAAGGTTAAGAATTGTTCACAGGAAGACCAATTAGTGAAATCAAGATCCAAGTCTACAAAGAGGTTTGGCCGGTTTTCATTTGCATAAATAATAACATCTATGTTATGTGTGCGTGTGTGGGATGTCTGATGTTTGTACAATACAGCCATTTCAGAATAAACCAGAAGCAGAGAAAGTGGATCATCCATTCTACCTGGGCTTCATTCATCACTGTCATCTGATCATGCATTGTGTATGCACACACACGTGTCTAATATGTGTGTCTGTGTTTCTATGCAGTAAAACAATGCGCTGGTAAGCATCAGTCTGCATGCAAAGAAGCTGCTCTTGCATTGTGTGCTGTGTTCCTGTCAGCAGGCTCAGGATCTGTGGTTAGAACAGGGGAGCTGCAGGGGCAGCAGGGTAGGTGAGGGTTATGTGTGTAAGTGTATGTGGGTGGGAGATGCGGGTGTTTGGAGGGGTTGGAAAATCAATCGCTGGGAGACCCACTTCCCATCCCTGTTTCTGCGGCAATGCCAAGATTCCATCAATGAGCATGGGCTGCGTTTCCCTGGCAACGCTTATGAATGAGAGCAGGTCGGTAACTGTGGAGACTAAGTGAAGAGAGGAATTGCCAGTTGCCATGGCAATGCCATGAACAGGGATAGACCGAGCAGAGTGAAGGTGGCGAGTGACCTCTGAGATCTTAATCAGTGCCATCAATCATCATCATCAAAGCGCTGTTCCTCGGCGGGACAGCAGCAAACAGAAGCCTCATGTTGCAGCAGGTCTTGGACCTTGATTTGATACTTTGATACTTAGGATAGTTCGCATGTTATTCTCTGAACAGTACCTGTGAATTGTAAAGAAATTTGGGGAAATGAATTCAATCTTTAACATGCAAGTTATAATTACATGATTAAAATAATGTTGAAACAACAGCACACCAGGCTTACAATACTTATACAGGACATTCCAGTTAACCTCTAAACCTGCTGCCATCAAAATAATGACTAAACGCTGGAAGGGATACTCGTGACGTTTAGTGTTTATCTTATTTACGTCCACCTTTTATGAAAGGCGCATGTAGCTACTGTTCATTTGAAAAGGCCTATTTTGAAACCTCAGTTTGAGCACCCTACAGGGTGTTTTTTAAGCTAAAGGTATATTTAGATAAAAGGGTGGAGTGGTAAGTTATCACGTGACCGTAGAGCTTGGTTAGGCGCATCTTTAGATTCTGTAGGTGCAATGCATAGATTCAGTGCTACGTAAATGATTACTAAAATACTTTTAAATGATTTTTAATTATTAAACTAAAGCACAGACTTGATAGAAATAACAATACACAGCCAACATTAACAACAAAAACATGAATGAGAGGTCTAATTCAGCAATTTGAGTTAAATAAGGTGAAGGCTAGGAGATAGTGATTAGGCTGATTACAGTTAAACCTGTCCAAAGATCTGACTAATGTTTGGACCTAGGCCATTGTTTAACACTTCATTCATTTGCATCTGTTACACAGATGTCTTGTGTTTTTTTGCGTCCTATCATTTCTATCATATATTGTACAAGACAATAGAGTTCAGGTGAACTTAGGTAAAGCTAACACACTGTTAGCATATGTAATTGTATATGTGTGTGCGTGTATGTGTATGCATGTGTGTGTGCGTGTGTGCATCTTTGCAGGTTGATAGCTAGGTGTTTCCCAGCAGTGAGATCCTCTGTCATCACTGTCCAAACACCTCCTCCCTCTGCAGCTGAAACATTCTGTCTTTCTCTCTGGAGTCTCTTCAGCTCTCTCTTTGGGGGTTCATTGACTCTCTGCTTGTCTCTACTGCTGAATCTCACACTTTTGACGCACAGGACTATCACTCTTTTTCAATCCGCTCACTCTATCTCACACTTACTCTCTCTTAAGGGATACCTCGTCTCCCTCTTCCCAGTCTGTATTTCATTAGGGAGCGTCTAGTTTAAGATAAATCTCCCTTGTAATACCCTGTGTTTGTAGCCTATATTCCCAGTTTATTTGAATTAATTTGGATTTTAGGGCAATAGAGATATAGAGCTTGTTTCTTTAAGCCTAATTAAGGGCCATGACCTTTTTTTCTTTTTCTTTTTTTTAGTGGAGAGCTTTTTTTTTCTTTTTGTATGCTACTAAGTGTAATCCATGTCTGAGAAAACATACTAATTGTGTATGGTTATTAGCATTTAAACAAATTCAGAGACAGAAATATGTCAGTTAGCATTAGCAAACAATACCAAAATGCCAACGTGCCACAGGCTTCACTGAGGAGCTAGTTAAATCACTTTCTAATCCCAATCTTGACTAAAGAATAAATCTAACGTCAAAGACCCCAGCCTAGTTTAGGTATATACAATGGACCCTACTGTTGGTGGTCCATTCAGGTGCTATTCTTTTATTATTTTGAGTATTGGTTTTAACTTTTTCTTCAAAATAGTTTTGGTTTTAGTCCTATCTTTGCATTCACCTACTAAAGATTTTAATAACTGTCTTGACTATTAAAATATTCAGATTTTCAATCGTAAATTAATATTGTGGCATCAAAGCTTTGTTTAACTGGTGCCTTTTTTCATGAAAGATTTAAGCAAAAGTTGTGATACTAATTAAAAAGATCATAATGGTCATGTATAACATGATTACACAGCCTTCTGCTCCTCACGTTTGCCTCCTCTCCTTCAACTTAACTCTTAGGGATTTGTCACCCATAGCTGTTCCTCTGTGTCTTCTCGCAATCTTCCATGCACTTCGCTTTCCACTTCATCCATCTATCACCACCAGCAGCATACTCTCTGCTCCCTCTACTGGCCACATCAATACACTGTGGGCAGGTTCATCCTTTGACAGTGGCGACTGCATCCTCAGTGTTAGAATTGTCTTCAAAAGCGGTAGATGCCGTCTCACATGAATGAATTTTGGAGCTCTAGATTCACCTTAAATTGATTGTCACAGGAGAAAAAAAGTGGGACAAAAATAAACAGAGGGCGAAAGGCAAGGCAATAAATGACAGACACAGTGAGACGGAACAGCAGAAAAGTCAGATTAATGATATCAAAACAGACCCTTTGTTCTCTTACCTCATCCATTTGTTTATCCAGGCATAAACCCAACTGCCCAGAAAAATGTCCCCTAAGCTTTAATGCTCCAAGTGAGTAAGCAGTAATTTGTGCAGGCCAAAAAAGAAAACGATATGATCATAAAACCAACAGAAAGTCATCCACAATAGATTAAATCATGAACAACAAACCTATTCAGTGGATGTGGTGTATGTCAGGTTTACAGTGTTATATAATATCATGCTGTGGGAAAGTGTATGAGAAAAATGAATTAAGCAAGGCAGAAAAAAGGGCAAACGGAAGTTCAGTTTACACTGATTATAATGATCTGGTTTAAATTCATTTAGGTTACTATTAAACTACCTAACTATCTCAGTGTAGACTCCCTTAAACAAGCTGCTCTGAGCTGTTTGTTTTCACTAGAACCTCGTCGTGATGTTCTCATCGAGAACATTTGTTCATTTATTATTGACAAAATCTGTTTTGTCCATGAAACTTGATAATGTTTAAGTATGCTTTAAAAGTAGATGTTAACTTATTAAACTGCCACTAGCAGCAGCCATGCAGCGTGTGCACATTCCTAAAACAATTGTTCTGATCACCTGTAGTTAAACATCAGCTCAAGCCACCGGTAAACGTCATGCTGTTTCACTTGCTTCATGTTCTGAGTGCTCTCATGAACGCAGTGATTGAAGACTGAAGCCGTTTGCTTATTTTGCTGAGGTCAGGTATTTTCAAATCTGCAGCATTGCCTTTAGCTGTGGCAGTTAAAAAGCCATTGAGAGAATGAGGGGATTGGCTGCTGTCCCTGTGTCTGTTAATAAATGACCTCTTACTGGAATTAGCAACCAACCTGTGGAGAAGTGGAGGAGGGAGTGAGATTAAGAAGGTAGTGGCTGGAACAGGAAAAGCAATGGATGGATGGATGGCAGGGTGGCAGATGCCAACATTTAGCAAGTTTTAGATTTGATTTGTGCAGCCCTTTTGTCATTGTTTCAGTCCACTTCCTGTTTCTTAGAAAGGGTGGTACGACTGACTGCTAAATGCTACTCCTATTGTTAAATCTCATGCCTTTCTCACACATGGTTAAAAAAATACAATATTGCTTTTTTTCTAATTTAGGGCATACATTTATACGGCACATAAAGATGGGACAAAATAGCGTGTGAGCACCTCCATTTCCACATAGTGCTGATAGGTGGGGTTAGGTTTGCGTGTGATTTGCAAAAGTTGTGCTGTTCTAATGATAGGCACAATCTGTTCATTTCAACATGGCATGCATAGTCTTCCAAGAGTCGTGCAGTTAAGCACAATTAGGCAAACTGAGAGATGATATTCAGCTGCAAGTCATTTACTAACAGGACAGGCGCTGCTCGTTAATTGTAATCAGAAAACCATATAAATGTGTATGCTAAACGTAGGCAGTGTGGCAGACAGAGTCATAAAAATAGAAACGGGGTTCAGTAACTGACAGGTGCCCAAAGTAGGACTGTGAACTGTGCTACAGTATTTTGACATCACGCTCTGTTCTTGTATTAAGACAACTTACATCTCGTCCATCTTCAGAACAAACCGTAAATGTCTGACTGACAAAGGTTCATTTCTATACTCTCAGACTGGTTGTGTTAACAGTGCCACCACAACTTTACTATGGTGGATTTGTTTAGGAAAAAAATTAAGTAAATTAAATTAAAAAAAATATGCAGGTTTTTTTTGTATCTGTGATCTATATCTCACGTTTTGAATTTGTGTAGGTCAACCACTACAAACAGCCATGTATGCACAGCTCGTGAGATCACAGTGAAAACCGTATGAGCTGTCCATGGTCCTGAAATTATAACGGTTTCCTTTAAATGCAATCTTTAAAAATGTAAAGTTATTAACGTATATGCATGGATCAGACGTGCTGATGTTCATGTATGGCCTGATTATTTTCAGGATAAGGTCCGATTTCATCATCATGATCCCCCTGTTCTCTCTTTTCTTCTGTGATTTCATTCTGAATGTCTTTGCATAGGCTGTGAAATCATGGCCCATATATGAAATAATGCAAACATTAGTATATCAGTTTGTGACAAATACAAGAGGGTCAGAACCACCAAACCCACCAACCACAGTTTGTGTTAGCAAATCCGGTCCCCGGTGTCATGTATTATGGTGCTATAGGAAAGCTTGCTTACAACTACAGGCAATGTAAAAGCTGATTTATGAGAAAGCAGCTAATAAATGAGTCCAGATATGAATTATGAGGTTTTTTCAGTGGTCAAAGGATAGTCATACAAATGCACAAAAATGCCAGCTAGTGAATGAGAATGATGCTGAGGCTGTGCGACAGCTGGGCTTCTCTTTCTTGTCATTGGTAGCTAATGTGTGGACAGTTACAGTAAGCAAATCATTTCAAAGTATCCTTGTTTGAACTAACTGAGCTTTAAAGAAGAAAGTGAAACTTTTAAGCATCAGATGTCTGCCAATGCAGTGCGCTCCTTCCCTCTATCTCACTCCTCTTCCTCAGTACATCCCCTGTCTACGCCCCCACACTTCCTCCCTCCCCCTCCTATAGGACCTACCCTGCCTTCCGCCTACGTTCAAGACAGGTTGGAAAATTCCATGCTCCTTCTCCAGCTGACTTTGTGCCAGAGCTCTCTCTCTCTCACACACACACACCTACACATTAAAGACACACAGAGCAGTCAGAACAGATACAGAATGTGTCAGCAGTTTCCAACAGCAAACATATTGTTACTGAAGTAACACATCACACACATAGATATTGGTTTAAGGTGAACATATAGTTGTCTTTATGTTTTCTGATTGTTATTTTTGCTTTCAACTGAGACGTTTTCTGTTATTTAGCCCTTAGCCTAGCATTGATGGGTAAAATAGTTGAAGTACCTTGTCAGTATAGCACAACAGAGCACAACAACACATCGTAACTGCATCTTTAAATTTCACTACAAAGCTGAATCAACACCTCTGTGAATATTCAGAATGCAAAATCGGTTTTGAGACCTGCACAAAGAGAGGATTCATTGAAGCTGCCTTGAGCAGAACTGGTTTAAGCTAGGTGTACCTAAAAAAGTGGTGAGAGTGTAAATGATAGTGTTGACTGCTTTCAGAGACGATCTCATGTATTTTGTTTCTTTCTCTGTAGTATTTTGTCGTCAGTGGGGTCTACGTTTGACCTGAGGACACTGCGAGCCGTCAGGGTGCTGCGACCCTTAAAACTGGTGTCTGGAATTCCAAGTAAGTGTTTTTGCTTCTATGCTAATTTCAGATCCTTCCATACCAACCATGTCACATTCAAGTCCAATGAATAAAATCTGAACAAATCTAAATTTTACTGCAAGTTGCAATGTTTTTTGATATTCTATATATTCTTTGTCATTACAACGTGGTTGCCAATCGAGGAGCTACTAGACAAGCTAACCTCACTGCTCTTAATTTACTGACTGACATTTAACAACATCGACCTTACATTTATCACTTAGTATCATACTGTCTACTTTATTTTTGATTTGTTCTAAAAAGCACCCAAGCTATTCCATGTCTATTATTTATTTGCGTGTCTTGCGCTGAATCCTCCAGGCCTGCAGGTGGTGCTCAAGTCCATTATGAAGGCTATGATCCCCCTGCTGCAGATTGGTCTCCTCTTATTTGTGGCCATCCTCATGTTTGCAATCATCGGCCTGGAGTTTTACATGGGACAGTTCCACAAGACTTGCTATGATGATGTTACAAGTAAGTAGAAAGTGGTAAAAAACCAATGTGTGGTGAGCCTTTGTGACTTGTTCCAACAGAAAGGGTGGTGGCCCCATCCCATTTCAGGTGTACATAGGTTTTCTGTTCATTAGGAAAATAACAAATAAATAATAAAATGAATGATGGAGGCTTTGGTTTTTTGGGTCCTGGTATTTTTATGCTATCCTTGTGGCTTGTTTTAATACTTGAATAGGACAGGACCGGGTTCATAGACTCAAAATACATGATGTGTGTAACTCACTGAAAAAAGCGTGTTACTTTGTCAGAATTTGTTAGCCTCTTGAACAGATGAACACAGCCAGTCACTGCATTTTTTTTCTTTCTGACACCCAAAATGGGGGTTATTTAGTTATTTTATAGTGAAGCTGTATCTTTCGCTCTGTGATCAGATGAGACTGCAGATGACAGGCCGTGTGGTACTGCATCGCCATCCCGGCTGTGCTCCAATGGCACGCACTGTGGGGAAGGGTGGATTGGACCCAACTACGGGATCACCCAATTCGACAACATTCTGTTCGCCGTGCTCACCGTCTTCCAGTGCATCACCATGGAGGGATGGACAAACATGCTGTACCACGTATGTCTGACTAGCCACCCGAGACCCTTTTTCTTTTAACTGAACATCAGGCGATTGGGGAGAACCATCATGCTTTCACTGTGGAAAGCAGTTACCTGTACCCACTGGTTTGTGCATTGCACCAACACCAATATTTACTAATTCGTGATACCATAAATAAAATCCTCTAGGCATAATGAAAATTTGCTGAAACGTGACCATTGACTAAACCATGTTATTTGTCAGATAAATGCATTAAAACGGCTCCAATGTATTAACATAGAAGCCGGTAGAGACTGACTCACTTTTAAGCCTCTGGTCATTCAAGGAACTGCAGTTTGAGGTTTAAATTTGGTGAAAGCAGTAAAGTGATTTTTACTCTTTTTTGTATTTAGGCACACTGGACTTGCCACATTGGTTGGAGGTTAGAGTTGAGCTGAATTTCAATTATCCAAACGAAGCATAAAGTATTTAAAGATCTGATTCAAAATGCCATTTATTTGCCCAAAAGACATATCCCGTATACTCTGTCATTATCTCTTTGACTTCCTTTATCCATCATCTGTCCTTTTCCTGCTTTTGGAGCTGCTCTCTTTTTCTTCTCCTCCGCTCACTATTCTGGTCCGTCTTGCTCTATATTTAACATCTTTTCTGATGGATGAAGGCTGACTTCCACTCTCACACGAGCAGTTGGGAGGAAACCAATGAAAATTTAATAGAGGATGGACTGAGCATTGTAGCAGCAGTACAAAATCCAGTGCATAGATGCAGCCCTCCAACAGTGGATTATAATCATAGCTTATTAGCTCATAGTTTATCAAAAAGAAATACAATATCCTCCAGCAGCCGGGTTCATGTTATTGTGAGTTGAGTGAAAGAAGTAAGTCACACAGTGTCTGAGGATTACAGGGAGACCCAAAAACCTTTGGACATACTTTCTAAATGTTTCTTAGTTTTGCCTCCGTACACCACCCACAGTGGATTTTAAATTAAACAATCAGCATGTGAGTAAAGTGTTGGCTTTCATTTTAGAAAAAAGAATGAAAGTAAAATGTACTCTTTAGGTATAAAGACATTTTCTATACAGTCCTCTGTTTTCAGAGGTTCAAAGGTAATGGGACAAGCAAACATTTTTAAAATATTAGTATAGTTTATAATACTCAGAGGACAATCGTTTCCACTTTACTTTCAATTGCTGCTTGTTTGTGGCTCTCGCTGCCTTCAGTTTTGATTTTAGTAACTGAAAAGCATACATTGTTGCAGTGATGCCCAAACTGCGGTGTTGAGCATTGAAGGTAGTTCAGGTACAATTTTTCTGTATGAATTTATTCATTTATATGAAAAGTGAATTATAGCTGGTAATAGGAGGGGGTTAGTTTGAGATATTACTTTGACCTGCATTTACTGTTCTTGCATCAAAGTTTTGGTAATAACACTTTGCATAAGACTGGGTTGCATTAGCAATTTATAGACAGCAACCTGTGTTGTTTAGGTTTCTTGAATAAAAATTTTAAGGAAGTGCATCACTTCATCTTGTAGTTTGATTAGAGTGAAGATTTAAGATTGGGATGTTTTAAATGGGCCACAGCACTCTTGACTTTTGGAATGACTGCTGTGTTAGGTTCTATCTATGAGATACATCTAATCTATTAGATCAGATTGGGGTCAGATCAGTGATTTAACTACTGAAGAATACCCCTTTCTTTGCCTTGAGAAGCTTTAGGGTTGGTTTAGAAGTGGTCATTATCCATCTCTGTGTTTTGCAGCATCTGACTGAGTTTAAGCAAAGAGTTTAGCCTCAAATATTTCAAAATTCAATGTGCTACTTGTATGAACAGTCACACTGGCATTGGCATTACATAAATGCCCACGCCACCATGTTTGACAGATGATGTGGTGCACTTTCTCTCATCATTCTGGTACATGTTAACCTTGATCTCATCTCTCCGAAGCATTCCACAAAAATGAACAAAGGAATCAAATCTGACAGTTGTGTGCTAGAGTGACTAAAGTGTTGAAAGGCTTATTAGAACAAACGTAGTTGACATTCTCTGCAGAAGAAAAGCAAAGGAAAGTTAAACCAACAGTGCATGACCGATGTGTGGCCGTGTGTTTCTTGCAGAGTAACGATGTAAGTGGCAGTTACTTTAATTGGATGTACTACGTCCCCCTCATCATCATCGGCTCCTTCTTCATGCTCAACCTGGTGCTGGGTGTACTCTCAGGGTAAAAGCCTGCCATTTGTCTTACAAAAACAATTGAGCTTTGTTTTTTTCCCACAATAATTTATGTTTTGCACTTTCGTTCCATGAATAGTAAAAAAAATAAATGACAAATGTTCCCACAGTGAATTTGCCAAAGAGAGGGAGCGAGTGGAGAACAGGAGCGAGTTCCTCAAGCTGAGGAGACAGCAGCAGATTGAGAGGGAGCTCAACGGATACCTTGAGTGGATCTGTAAAGCAGGTCAGTGCGCACTCGCATTCACACCAGTGCTGACACATGCTGCTCAAGCTCCTACTAGAGAATTAAAAAAAACACACACACACACAACCAAATCCTGATATAATGCTCCAAAATCTCATTTCATTGAATTCTACAGAGGAGGTGATTCTGGCTGAGGAAGATACTACAGGGAACTTTGATGGTAACTAAACTTCATTTGCTGTGTTAATGTTTTTGTATGACAGTGAGAAAGGCACTGCCCATAGAGTATAAATAAAGGTACAGCAAATAAAAGTCTAGTACAATTTTTTTTTTATCTTAAATGCTTTAGCGGTTTTTAGAGCTGCTCATTTAAATGTGCAAATAAATGTGGGATTTAGCGCGGTACAGCAGCAAGTGACAGATTCTGTGGGAAGGGTGAGAGAGTGACATCTGAGAGACAGACTGAAGACGAGACAATTCGTTTCTCTCTCTCTAGGTTCGAGGCGTAGGCCAACCATCAAAACCAAAAACAACAAGACAGAGCTGCTGAACCCTGAGGAAGGAGAGGACAACATTGGAGATGCAGTAGGTAAGACAAACACAGGGATGACACGCAAAGGACGAATAAGGACCAAGAACAGAGTCGTGTTTTGAATTCTACACTATCGTCATCATTGTAAAGATAGAGGAAACTGAACTGGAGATATAAATCTGTTAAATCTTAAATATAGACTCTTATGTCTCCCTTATATCCCCTTCGTCCCCGTTTTCTCCTTCTTCTTCTTCTTAGGTTTTGCACGCTCCAGCATAAAGAGCGGTAAGGAGGGCTCCAATTACAGCAAGAAAGAGCGACGGCTGCGATTCTTCATCCGTAAGATAGTGAAGACGCAGGCTTTCTACTGGATAGTGCTCTTTCTGGTGGGCCTCAACACCATCTGTGTGGCCGTGGTGCACTACGACCAGCCTGAGATGCTCACTGACTTTCTCTGTGAGTAAAAGCCAGAGACTGTACAGAAAAGATGGATGCACTGTGATGACAAACACTTGTTTGTGGACCCCAATTTTTAAGTTTTGATACTAGATGCCCTCTGTACAAAGGTACATTCATGGATTCTATAGACACATCACACACACACAGGTCGCTGCTAATTACTGCTAGCATTTTAATAAATTAACACAGGAATTTCCCCCACTAGTTCAGTTTGCCTTTATATTTTGCTAGAGCCAGATTTTCTGATTATTTTTAAAGTGCTCTTGAGAAATAATTCAATGTTTTTCTTTGGACATTGGCTGCTTTTTCTCTTTGTTTTCAGTCTAGTGTTTTTTAAGTGACCATTTTCATGTTTTTCTGTTTGTTGAGCACCTAAGTCAAATAAACATAAGGTATGTGTTTCAAATAACACATGCCTTAGCAAAGAGCTAATTTTAAATTGTATCTGAAAGCACGTTTTTACTAGCAGCCTGTCACAAAAATACATAATTTGTTCCCATTTCTTTAATATATGAAAAAATGTCAAAGATAACAAAGTTTAACTGGCATAAAGTAGTATTTTTGTACATAAAATAGTATTTTTGTACCAACAAGGTGATTCCCAATGAGCTATTATTTTACAACTTGGGGTATCTCGGCATGGTGTGCAGTGTCCTTGAAAAATTTGAGGAAATCGGGTGAAAGTAGAAGTGCTTGAAGTAAAAAAAAAAAACTCATCTATGGTAAATGAATAGTATCTGAAAGTTGTGGCAAAAGTCCAGCAAAGACTTGACACAGGACCTAAGAAATGCCCTTAAGTTGATCCATCCATTGTTTGAGGAAGCATAATCAGAAATGGTCTCAGTGGAAGGCTGTCCATCAAGACGCCATTCTTAAGGAAGAGAAACGGGAAGAGAAGGCTCAGGTATCATCATCGTTGTCGTCTTTATTTATAAAGCACTTTAAAACAACCACAGCTGCCGCAAAACGCTGTACATTGGAACTGAATAATAATAATTAGGTAAACCTAATTACACAAGAACTGGATTGAATATCAGGGCCAACAGTTCTCACAGAGTGATGAATCAAACTCTTTAGCTGAAATCACGATCAGTATGTTCAGAGGAGGTCGGGTGTTGACTTTCAAGCTCGTCTGTTTTTGGTTTATATACCCAGGTTTATGTTTGCATATGCTTCAATAAATTACTGCACATATTTCCCATTTCCCTAGTAAAATACAAACAAAAGGTGGCTCAAAACATTTACTCAATATAGAATGTACTCTTGCCTTTATGCTGTGAGTCATGTAACTTAAAAAGAAAATACTACCCCAGCTCTTTATCACGTGTTATTGTGTGAGCAGCATGTTAAATGCTAATGATTAAGAATTATTACGATTAAAAACAGGAGAAATTAAAACTAGTGATTACTTCAGTATTTATACACTACTTTATATACTAATGCTGCATGTTTTATTTGGGTCACAGGAATGTCTGTTTGGCACTGATGTGCATTAACAGTACACCATGTGCAGGGACCGTTGGTGGACTACATGCAAATAAGAGTACAGGATGCAAAATGCAACACTAAGGCAAACATCTGACACTACGTGTGATGTGCTTCACTGTTTCCAGTTTAATCTCCACCGCTGCCCACTCTCACCTCGTCCCAACCTGAGTCATCTTTTTTACACTTCAGATCTGCCGTTTCCTCCTACACATGCAAACAAGCCTTTACAAATTTAACTACACCAAACAGCAGAAACAGAGTGTGTTCTCTATTTCTCAAGCGTTATCCCCATTCTGTAGTTACACGTATCCTTGATCTGCACTATCATGCTCGGAAGAGTTTTGTTTGCTGAGTTCCACTTGACACACGTTGTGTAACTCTTTAGTTTTAGTTGCTGGCTTGCTGCTGCTGATGTGACCACACACATAAATACTTACTTATACATGTGTACACACAGGCCGTGATGGAGTCAGCTTGTTGTCCCTGGCTGGTGTTCAGCTGCATTAGCATACAAAGTTGTCGTTGCTGATGAAGTCCCTTCATCACCACAATCTCATACAACACTTGCTAGTGGCTCGCACCTCTATTATCATTCACTCAACTGAGTCTTTCTCTCACTCTGTCATGCTCCCATCTGGTTTTCACTACTACCTTCTTTTTACCTGATTTTGATTTTTGTCTTTTTATCTCATTTGGTTTTTCTCTCCGTGGCCTCACTTTCTTTCGTTTTCACCTTCCTTTCTCCACATCCTTACGTCGCCCTCTTGTTCTAACTCACATTCCTCGCCTTCTGTTTCTAACAAAATCCCTTCTCTTTGCTTCATTCGTGCCCCAAATCATTCTTTTCTCCTTTGTTCTCTCTCCAGTCTATGCAGAGTTTGTCTTCCTCGGTTTGTTCATGTCTGAGATGCTGATCAAGATGTACGGTCTGGGCATCCAGCCCTACTTCCATTCCTCATTCAACTGCTTCGACTGTGTGGTGAGTGCACAAACTCACACACTGAAACTAAGTGCAAAAAAAAAAAAGTACTGATTATAAAATCCAACACTGCATTTAATCTCTCACTGAATTTATTAGTGTGGTGGTCTGCTTCTGTAGTAAGTTTTGTTTTTATTGGGGTTTTTTCTTATCAGTTTATTAATTCCTCAGCAAATGTGATCAGAAGCAAAGACTCTAACTCCAACACAGAGACATTTCCATTTAAATTCCAGTTTTTTGTTTTAAATTAAGCCATCTCAGGATTAAATGTTTAGTGATAGGTATTAGTAAACATGGGTGTTTTCTCTGTTTTGTGATCATTCAAAAACTAAAAGTGCAAAATGTGCCTGGTCAAATTTCTTTTAAAGTTATAACCTATGACTCCTTTTTAGCTTCAGTCTAATACTAGACTAATCTTCTTCTTATGACTTCTTCTTTATATAAGTAATGTTTACTGACAAAGCCGGTGGTCCCCTGGAAAGGACCCGACAATTCAAAGTAAAATAATAATAAAGAAAAATATGCATTTACCTCGGCTTCTTGGATAACTAAGCAGCATCCTAATAATGTCTATGGTATAAACAAGGGTTCTTGTGCCTTGGCAGAGGAAAAATTCTGTTTTCGGGGCTTCAGAGATTTTTTTTTGATAAATAAATACAAGCTTAAACTTCTAATAGCTGCTGATTGAACTCAGCATTCTGACTGTATTGAATTGTGTGTGCGTGCAGGTAATAGTCGGCAGTATCTTCGAGGTTGTGTGGGCCACCATAAAACCAGGCACGTCCTTCGGGATCAGCGTGTTACGAGCTCTGCGATTGCTCCGCATCTTTAAAGTCACAAAGTAAGTGTCTCTCGCTCTTCCTCTGACTTCTCTTAGACTTGCATGCTCTTCCATCAGTACACAAATGAGACGATGATGATAATGAAGCACATGATAAGAGGCTGAGCTTATGGTACATGTAATGAAAGAGAGTTGGATGTTTTTACTAGTGCACGTCATTCTATTTGGGACACCTGTTGGTTACTGGAGAAGCTCAGAGGTGGTAAAAACAGGAGGGTATACATGAAAAGGAGCAAAACAGCTCAGACACAATTTCATGTTAAAATTTCAAATTAACAAAATAAAGGCTGAATTTGGCTTAAAAACATGTACCTGTTCAGAGTTTACGTAAATGGTTTCGATCCTCTTCTTTATCGCTGCCCTCTTTCCTTCCTCCTCTCTCTTTTCTTCTATTGCTTACTTTTTTTGTTGTCTCATTTATCCTCATCATGTGTCCTTCTCCTTGCACACGTCCTCCTTTTCCTCAGGTACTGGGCACCACTTCGAAACCTGGTGGTTTCTCTGCTGAACTCCATGAAGTCCATCGTCAGCTTGCTGTTCCTCCTCTTCCTCTTCATCGTGGTATTTGCCTTGTTGGGGATGCAGCTGTTTGGAGGACAGTCAGTATCACCACTAACTTAAGAAGAAGCTCAACTGCCAGTATTAAATTTGAGCATCTATTTTCTTACTGTACATTTTCCTTTCTTCTCCTTAGATTTAACTTTGACGACGGAACGCCTCCTACTAACTTTGACACTTTTGCTGCAGCAATCATGACAGTGTTTCAGGTGGGGAAGAAAGCTTTGTGCCTGGTTTCTTAGAGAACGAAGCAAATATTAAAATGAGAGTAACTCGGTTTTCCAGACTCATTTCTACACTTCACATGACTGAATATTAACAAAGCCTATTGTTGTGCTGTCATCAGTCTTGTTCAGTTCTGACTGCAGGTCCAATGTTTCTGTGTTGTCTTGCAGTGATTTAGAAAGCTGTCTTTTGTTAGGAGCAGTTTTTGTTTTATTTTCTTTGAGTGACTTTGTCAGAGCTGTGTCACTCAAATGTACCAGCGGTATGTGTGTATCAGAGTGTGTAGAGGTATCTAAAGGGCTGAGGGCATTTAAAGTAACACAACTTCATGTCTAATTAGGGATATCTGATATTTGGATTGGACAGTGGTCCGATCCTTACTCGTAAAGCTTGATTGGACAATGTATGTATGGCTGATAAATTCAGCTTACTTGTTGTTTACTACAAAGCACATCAACAGCAGATTAAGCATGACGGTTATCGTAGCATGGAGGAATTTCACAGCAAAGCCGCTGCAGCTTGGAGACGTTGCAGTCCAGCAACTCCCAAAACCTTTTAACTAGAAATGGTGTTCAAGTGAGTTGACGCAAAAAAACCACCAGAATACGTAAAATCTCTGTGAATATTTTGCGTGTCGTGTATTTCGTTGAACTCCAGTGCTCTAAAGGCAGCCGTGCACACCAACTGTGTAATTTTGCTGAAAGAATTTGCGACATTTCTTTTTTCTAACCAAGCTCCAGTTTTCCAGTTTTTCAGATCTGAATAAACAGATCTGACCAATCAGATTATTGCATTTCGCAATACGTGCACTTGTAGCTCAAAACGCGCAGTACTAATATAGTAAAATAATACAGTTTTTAGCTCAGACACACAACTAGATGCTGCTCTGGGTCAATCAGATCTCCGAAATTATTTCTCTGGAAATATCGAGCGAAATATGTGCAAACCATGAAGTTCTCCCAGCTGCTGTGTTCTCTTTATTATGTGATTTTTGAGGATGAATATTCCACAAAAATGCAACACTTTCAGTGCGCATATACATTACACCACAAGCTCGGATCCAAATGTTATTGGTTAGGTTATTATTACTGCTTGATTACTTATTGTTAACAGATAAGTGGTCAAGCAGTGAAGCGACTAAAGGCTTTCACAGCAAACTCACTCCTTTTATATCAGACCAATGAAACTAAAACTCTCTCGACAGATCCTGACAGGAGAAGACTGGAATGAGGTGATGTACTATGGCATTGAGTCCCAGGGTGGAGTGAAAGACAAGGGGATGATCTTCTCCATCTTCTTTATTGTCCTGACACTCTTTGGCAACTGTATCCTGCCTTCACGCTTACCTGTGCATGTACTCAAATGTGCTGTATCTATATGTTCTAAGAAAAGTTATACAGATGCATATATTTTGTCATATACATAAAATTCAACTTGTTTTGCTTCTTCTGTCATTTGCTTATCTACAACATGTCGTATCTTTTTTGTCTCCACTTGCTTTTCATGAAAAACACTCAGCTTCCTGTCAGCATTTCTCCCTAACCTCTGCCACCACAGACACTCTGCTTAACGTCTTCTTGGCCATCGCTGTTGACAATCTGGCCAATGCCCAGGAGCTTACAAAGGTACAGGTCTACGTGTTATGCTATGTGTTACCAAGCTGTTGTCGTTAGCTAAAGCACTTGCAAGCATAATGATCTTCCTGACAGCTTTCACTGTGAGAATGCTTTGGGCCAGTTTATAGAAATATACACGGCTGATAAAAATTAAACAAACACTTTTTAATCAGAGTATAACATCAAGTTATACTCTGTTAAACTGATTTGGTCAGTTAAGTAGCAGAGGGAATTTTTCACCAGTTTCAGCTGCTTTGGTGTTAATAAAAACAACAGGTGCACTAGAGGGGTAGCAGTGAGACAACCCCCAAAACAGGAACGGTTTCACAGACACTGAGATTTTTTCCTCCTCATCTTTTGACGTTTTTTTTTTTCTTTTTCACTAGTTTTGCATTTGGCTACAGTCAGTGTTACTACTGGTAGCATGAGGCGATACCTGGATCCTGCAGAGGTTGCACAGATAGTCTTCCAGGATGGCACATCAATTTGTGCCACTGCCAGAACATTTCTCCCGGCATAGTCTCAAAAGCATGAAGGAGATTCCAGGAGAGCTGGACAGGGCTGTAGAAGGTCCTTAACACATGAGCAGGACCGGTATCTGCTCATTTGTGCAAGGAGGGCCAGCATGACCTCTAGCAGGTTACTGGTGTGAATGTCTCTGACCAAACAATCAAAAACAGGGTCTGGCATCCTCTAGTGGACTCTGTGCTCACCCAAAATTTAGACCAGATTACTGTTCTTCTTTAACAGGATGAAGAAGAACAGGAAGAGGCAGCCAATCAGAAGACAGCACTACAGAAGGCAAAGGAGGTGGCAGAGGTCAGCCCTCTGTCAGCTGCCAACCTGTCTATTGCTGCGTGAGTTGACACATTTACACAGATAACCCTCAAAGATGTGAGTACATTCAAAACACTGCACATAAAATCCATCATGTGGCTGCAGTGACAAAGAGGCACAATCCCACGTGCAATGTTTGTTTTTTTTCTTCCAGGACTGTCTTTCGTAACATTTATGATTGGCAGGCATTCATTTGCACACAACACACACACACACAGTCACCATCACACTCTCACTGTTCTCTAAAACACGATAAAGCGATTGTTCTGAGAGTGAAAGGAACAGATTCAGGGCTTTGTGAAGGGAAGAAGAGCGAGAGGCGGACAGCCTGTAGAATCTTCTCCTGGCAGCAGAAACACTGACAATGGTATACATGAGAATGTTGCTCAAATAAACTCACTGCTCCTTTGGAAGCCACTAGACTTTTTAGTCGCTGTGGCTAACTGAGCCTGTGCTGAGAAGATTTGGTGCTGGTAAATTTGTGTTGGAGAGATGGTCCTCAGTCACAGGTGAAGATAATTTTTTCATAAAACTGCTCACAACATGGTCTGATTAATTTCTGAAAAAACTCCAATCTAATTTTATTTGTTGTTTTCAGTAATAATAAGGCAAGTAAGATGCATTTCTTTTATTCAAACCAGTATCAGCCAAACTGCAAAGCTCTTACCTAAACAGTCTACATGGATAAATAAGAACATACCTAAAGTCATACATATAATTGGATTTTCCCTTTAAGGATGAACCGTTTTTACATTACTGCTACTGATGTGTGGCTAAATTTCAGTGGGTTTGTCCTCAAGTGTCTAATCCTTCTTTTCCTTTTTCTTTCTCACTTACTCATTACCATCTCTTTCCCCATAACACCTCTGACAACAATACAATGACACCAATTTCCTTGCTTATTCATTCTTCAACATCTTCACTTTATCTCCACCTCGTCCTCCTGCCTTACCTGAAATCACTCACGTCTGCCTTTCTTTTATTTTACTACACCCTCTTGTGTTTCCCCTCCATCTTCGCTGTAACTAAAACTCCTTTTCTCCTGCCTAACATCCCCTAATTTCCCCCAACAGTAAGGAGCAGCAAAAGAACCACACCAAGGGAAATAAGTCGGTGTGGGAGCAGAGAACAAGTGAGATTCGCCGACAGAACCTAATGACGAGCCGCGAGGCGCTCTACAATGAGCTGGAGCAGGAAGACTGGAAGGCGGGAGTGGAGGGAGAAGAGGTGAGGTGTTTCCCCCCCTAAGAAAAAAACACATATACACATATGTATACAGTCTACTCCTGATATATATGGTAAATATTTGTTGTAATGTGTGTAAAGCAATCTGTAAACACCTTAAAGGGATATTAACACCACTTCTTTTTGAATGGATGACTCTTGGAGGACACTTGTGACACATGTATTAATATGTAACATGACATTGAAAATCATCTATTGTAAGGTCAAAAACATTGTATCAGAACGTTTGTGTCCATTGTTCTCCAAGAGTTGGAGATCCTGCTCAATTGCAAGTAATTTTAAAGCTAATCTATAATTCTGAGATTGAGTTTATCTTAACCCTCTTAGGTCCAAGTCATCATTGGTTATAACCCCAACAGCTGCTCCAAACCTTATGCATGTGTGCCTTTTTTGTCCCCTGATTACCAAGATTTTGGAAAACAGCTTAAAAAGAATTACATATTCTGATTGCATAGAGTTAGAGTTATGGTTTCCACTGATGATGACTTAGACCATAGATGGGTATTGAATGTAAAGTCTATTTAAGATCGGTAAACTTTATCTCACAGTAATATCCAATGTCCAGTCAATGTGACAGTCATTGCTTGGTGTCTTGATGCATGCTCAATCATCCAGGTAAGGAAATCCCAAAAAGTTGATTCTGTTCATCTGGACGTTGCATTTTCGTCCAGCTGAAAATGTCAAGATGAACAGGATCAACTTTTTGGGAGTCATGGCTCAGTGTTTGTCTTCTTTTCCATAATTAGATTTCATATATAAAACTAATAACTGCTGTGTATTCTGGGTCATAACGTAATCTACATGTTTTGATGCCAGAGTGTAATATCCCTTTAAGCCTGTGAAGGAGTGTTATTTTTGCAATGCTATATGGGACGGCTTGAAGCTGCGTGCTTGGGAGCAATGCAATATTAAAGTGGGGCATGCAGAGAAAGCAGTGGACTCAAAACTGGAATGGGGCAAAGTGCAAATCAGGAGTTGGCTGGATATGACTCAGCAAACTGTATGTTCACAGCTGGTTCTGTTTTAGCATTTTGTGGCTTTACAAATTAAAAAAAAAGTTTAAAAACTTGTTCACATGGAGCCAAAAATGGTGGTCTGTTTGCTGAACTGTGTATCTGTGACCCAGGGGAGGGAATGGGACCGGCACGAGTGCTGTAAATCCTACTTGTTTATTTCTGGGTTAACATATGTATATATAAAATATGATACCAAAGAAGGTTAAAATACTCCGGACTATATCTGATTTGCCAGCTTAGAAGCAATTGCTACTGCAACCCAAAATACATGAAAAGCTGATGTATTTTGCTTGGCTTGATGAGCATTTGCTTCTTTAAAACAGCAATTTAAAAGGTTTCAAGCATGCATGGATGGCAGTGTCATTGCTGTGGTTTTATTCTAGAGCAGCTGTTTTCTTTCCGTTTGCAGTATTGTTTTTTTTACTCATTATTACATGATTTACTGTCTTTTATTAATATACCATGGAAAACAACCACTAATGTTTAAATTTGCTACTTGCTACGTGAAAAAAAATTCCAAATGACAATTTAGATTTAAAAAATATACATCTTAACATAAATGATCACCTAGACAAGAGATTCATGTTTGCAAATGATAAAGAAAGATTTTAAGTCAGTCTCTAGGATTCAATTAAATTCAAGTAAATGTATTTGATTGAAATGTATTATAAGTGGTGTACTGAGACCTGCTTAGAAAAACATGATCATACATGGCTAGCTACTCCAGGGCTAACATTTGGCTGATGTTTGCATATAACCTCGTAATGTCATCTGCTACCCTGTCACCCTAACTCAGGCGTCTTACCCACGGAAAGGACGTGGTGACATGAAAACCCACTTGGACAGGCCGTTGGTGGTGAACCCACAGGACAACCGCAATAATAACACCAACAAGACCCAACCTGGAGAACTGCCACTTGACCAGGAGTACCGGCGCCAGGACATAGATCACTGCCGCCGTGCCGCCCACTGCTATCACTACGACCGCGATCACCATCAGAAACCCTTTGGGCCAGACAGCAGAGAGACAAGCCAGCTATCAGAGACCCGTATGGAGCACGGCTTCAGCTGCACATCTCTGGGTAATGTGGAGGCGAGCATAGAGGGCCGTCCAGGGGAGGAGAGGCACAGCCACCGGAGCCACCGGAGCCATCGAGGCCATCGGCACCGGAACAGGGAAGGCTGTGAAGCTCGCAGTGTTTCCCCCCACCAGAGTGAGGCAGGAGAAGGACATAATGAGAACAGGAGGGCCAGGCAGCACCGCAGGGCAGCAAGAGAAGGAGAGGAAGGCAGGCGACACCGATCCAGGGGGAAAGAAGGAGAGGGGGGGAAAATCGTGGAAGGAGAAGGGCGGAGAGCAAGACGACATCGACATGGCAACCATGATAAGAGCAAAGGGCATTGCAGAAGGTAAGGAAAGTCTCGAATTAATCCTGTCAGTCAGTATAGGTTGTTGTACTGGTGAATACAGTGGTTAGAAATGACCTAACAACCAAAATTATTGCAAACGTTTTCAATGAACTTGCTATCACTGTGCCTTTGAAGTAGTCACTTCCATCCTACATACAGTCTTAGATGGCTAATGGCTACAACCTACAGCCATTAAAGATACTATTTAAAACGCTGTCTGTAAATGGCCTGTATTTGTATAGCGCTTTACTAGTCCCTAAGGACCCCAAAGCGCTTTACACAACCAGTCATCCACCCATTCACACACTGGTGATGGCAAGCTACATTGTAGCCACAGCCACCCTGGCGCACACTGACAGAGGCGAGGCTGCCGGACACTGGCGCCACCAGTAGGCAGTGGGTGAAGTGTCTTGCCCAAGGACACAACGACCGAGCCTGTCGGAGCCGGGGCTCGAACCGGCAACCTTACGATTACAAGACAAACTGCCAACTCTTGAGCCACGATCATAAATGTCTCCTCAGTCCAGCTGTCATAACTTTATGATAGTTAAGAGTTAAAAGACCTGAGATAGAATGATTAAAGACTAGTGAGGACACCATTGATTGAAGTTCATTTGTGTTATTCACAACATTTCAAATCCATTTAAAATCTGATTGTCGAATCTAAACAATAAAAAGTATTAAGCAGCACAATTAGCCACCAAAACTTTGGTAAAGTAACATGAGTACTGTACAATTTTGTAGGTTCTAGTTAAAATCACACAATTATCACACAGCGTATACAGGGAGTGCAGAATTATTAGGCAAGTTGTATTTTTGAGGAATAATTTTATTATTGAACAACAACCATGTTCTCAATGAACCCAAAAAACTCATTAATATCAAAGCTGAATGTTTTTGGAAGTAATTTTTAGTTTGTTTTTAGTTTTAGCTATTTTAGGGGGATATCTGTGTGTGCAGGTGACTATTACTGTGCATAATTATTAGGCAACTTAACAAAAAACAAATATATACCCATTTCAATTATTTATTTTTACCAGTGAAACCAATATAACATCTCCACATTCACAAATATACATTTCTGACATTCAAAAACAAAACAAAAACAAATCAGCGACCAATATAGCCACCTTTCTTTGCAAGGACACTCAAAAGCCTGCCATCCATGGATTCTGTCAGTGTTTTGATCTGTTCACCATCAACATTGCGTGCAGCAGCAACCACAGCCTCCCAGACACTGTTCAGAGAGGTGTACTGTTTTCCCTCCTTGTAAATCTCACATTTGATGATGGACCACAGGTTCTCAATGGGGTTCAGATCAGGTGAACAAGGAGGTCATGTCATTAGTTTTTCTTCTTTTATACCCTTTCTTGCCAGCCACGCTGTGGAGTACTTGGACGCGTGTGATGGAGCATTGTCCTGCATGAAAATCATGTTTTTCTTGAAGGATGCAGACTTCTTCCTGTACCACTGCTTGAAGAAGGTGTCTTCCAGAAACTGGCAGTAGGACTGGGAGTTGAGCTTGACTCCATCCTCAACCCGAAAAGGCCCCACAAGCTCATCTTTGATGATACCAGCCCAAACCAGTACTCCACCTCCACCTTGCTGGCGTCTGAGTCGGACTGGAGCTCTCTGCCCTTTACCAATCCAGCCACGGGCCCATCCATCTGGCCCATCAAGACTCACTCTCATTTCATCAGTCCATAAAACCTTAGAAAAACCAGTCTTGAGATATTTCTTGGCCCAGTCTTGACGTTTCAGCTTGTGTGTCTTGTTCAGTGGTGGTCGTCTTTCAGCCTTTCTTACCTTGGCCATGTCTCTGAGTATTGCACACCTTGTGCTTTTGGGCACTCCAGTGATGTTGCAGCTCTGAAATATGGCCAAACTGGTGGCAAGTGGCATCTTGGCAGCTGCACGCTTGACTTTTCTCAGTTCATGGGCAGTTATTTTGCGCCTTGGGTTTTTCCACATGCTTCTTGCGACCCTGTTGATGTTTGAATGAAACGCTTGATTGTTCGATGATCACGCTTCAGAAGCTTTGCAATTTTGAGACTGCTGCATCCCTCTGCAAGATATCTCACTATTTTTGACTTTTCTGAGCCTGTCAAGTCCTTCTTTTGACCCATTTTGCCAAAGGAAAGGATGTTGCCTAATAATTATGCACACCTGATATAGGGTGTTGATGTCATTAGACCACACCCCTTCTCATTACAGAGATGCACATCACCTAATATGCTTAATTGGTAGTAGGCTTTCGAGCCTATACAGCTTGGAGTAAGACAACATGCATGAAGAGGATGATGTGGACAAAATACTCATTTGCCTAATAATTCTGCACTCCCTGTATACAGTGGTCCCTCGTTTATCACAGTAGTTACGTTCTAAAAATAACCTGCAATAAGTGAAATCCCCGAAGTAGCTTTATTTTTTACAATTATTATAGATGTTTTAAGGCTGTAAAACCCCTCACTACACACTTTATACACTTTTTTCAGACAGGCATGAACATGTTCACACTTTTCTCTCTTGTTTAAACACTCTTAACGTTCAAACCCTTGTAGAAAAACAAGTCCAGTATTATAGAATAAAACCAAAGTCACCCGCGGTTGCCTTTGACGGTGCAAAACATTTCATTGACATTGTTGTGTTTGTTGGGGAGAAAACGTACAAACATGCAGTGCAGCACTTCAGAGTCACGCTGCTAGCGATCAAAGATTTATGTAAATTTGACAAGCTGAACGCAATCTGTGCTGTACAGGAGACACGGCACGGGATTGATTGACAGTGGTGTACAGCCAATCAGGATGCAGAACACAATGAGCTGTAAAAAAAAAAAAAAGCATGCAAAATTGCACAAAAAATAATCCACGAAACAGCGAGGCCTTGAGAGGTGAACCGCGTTATAGCGAGTGACCACTGTATGTAGTTAATTTATTTATTGTACACTGAAAAAAATGAAATAAAAGGTTAAAGTTACTTAGTATTTATTTTTATTTAAGTATTTATTGTCATTGTCAGAGAACAATGAAATTGTGTTTGGGGCTTCCGTACAACCCGTAAATAAAATAATGAAGAAAATAATAAATACCCCTTAAAACCCAAGTGTAAATATTTAACCCAGTGTGACTCCAGTGCAATAAGACAATCCTTAGCAACAACATGAGAACATGACAAGTAATGTTCATAAGAAATTCAGACAAAGACCTGAGAAACATGACAAAGTACAACAATGCAACCCATTCAATATTTTTGTACTGTGAGATATGATGTCAGATATGATAGTTATCTATTTAAGAAAGGGGGGGGGGGAAAGAGAATAAAGATATGATGCACCAATGCAGACCAGTTCAGTGCTATTAAGAAGTTGGATATGGTTATTGTCCGTGAGAGGGGGGCAGAGAGTTCAGGAGCCTCACAGCCTGTGGATACAGGCTGTTGGCCAGTCTGGATGTTCTGGCCTGTATAGACCTGTACCTTCTCCCTGAGGGCAGCAGGTGGAAAAGGTGGCGCGCAGGGTGATGTTGGTCCTGCAGGATACTGTGGATACTGAGCGAGAGGGGAAGATATTACTAATCTCTGGCAGACTTGTTCCAATAATTCTGCCAGCTTCTTTCACCACCCGCTGGAGTGCTTGCTGATCGGCCTTGGTGCAGCTGGGGAACCACACTAGAAATCCATACGTCAGAACGCTGCTGATGGCACAGTTGTAGAAGTTCAACATCAGAGATCTGGGAATGTGTGCGCTCCGCAGTCTCCTCAGGTAGTAGAGGCGCTGTTGGGCCTTCCGTGCAACTGAGGTGATATGGTTGCCCCAGGACAGGTCCTCGGTCACAGTTACCCCCAAGAATTTAAAACTGCTCACCCTCTCCACCGCCTCACTGCCAATGAAGAGAGGCAGATGGTTGTTATGACCCTTCCTCCGGAAATCTACAATGATCTCCTTGGTCTTTTTGGTGTTTAAGACCAAGTTATTGTCGTGGCACCATGACTCTAGTTGTTGCACCTCTGTCCTGTATTTTGTCTCATCGTTGTTGGATATAAGTCCGAGCACTGTAGTGTCATCTGCAAACTTAACAATGAGATTGGACGCGCAGGAGGAAATACAGTCATGGGTGAAGAGAGTGTATAGCAGAGGGCTCAGGACACACCCCTGAGGGGCACCGGTGTTGACCACAAGGGTGGAAGAGGTGTTCTTACCCACTCTGACACTCTGTCTACGGTTAGTGAGGAAGTCCACAATCCAGTTGCACAGAGAGGAGTTAAGTCCCAGTTGGTGGAGTTTGGGACGGAGTTTGTATGTATTAAAAGCCGAGCTGTAGTCTACAAAGAGGAGCGGTGCATAGGTGTTCCTGTGTTCCAAGTGCTTCAGTAATGTGTGCAGCACTGTGGCGATGGCATCCTCGGTTGACCGGTTCTTCCTGTATGCAAACTGGTGCGAGTCCAGGGATGGTGGAAAAGCAGCTCTGATGTGTTTAATGACCAGTCTCTCCAGGCATTTGGCGGGAATGGGGGTGAGTGCCACAGGTCTGAAATCGTTCAGACATGTGACATTTGACTGTTTTGGGATGGGAACGATGGTTGCTGCTTTGAAACAGGATGGTACCAGTGAACAGGACAACGAGGTGTTATATATAGAGGTGAAGACATCCGCCAGGTCCGCAGCACAGTCTTTTAGCACCCGGCCCAGCACTCCATCTGGCCCGGCCACCTTCCTGGTGTTAATGCTCCGGAACACACGCCTCAGCTCATGAGTGCTCAGGACTGGAGCAGGGTCGGTTGAGGGGAGAGGGGACAGGACAGGGTCGGTGTTCTCCCTATCAAAACGGGCATAAAAGAGATTTAGATCCTCAGCCAGAGTAGAACTGTCGGCTGAGGGTGATGGTGTTCTCCTTTTGTAGTCCGTGATAGCCCTGATGCCCTCCCAGACCTGCCTTGGGTTTGTGTTGTTCTCAAACCTGGCCTCGATACGCCTCCTGTGCTGCTGCTTGGCAGTCTTGATGCCTCTTCTCAGGTTGGCCCTGGCAGCACTGTATGCCTCCTGGTCCCCGGATTTGAAAGCGTTGTTCCTCGTTCGAATAAGTTGTTGAACTCCGTGTGTCATCCAGGGTGGATTATTAGGGAACACACGGAGTCGTTTCCAAGTTGTTACATTGTCCACACAGAAACAGATGTAGTCCAAGACAGTGGAGGTATAACTGTCCAATGCGACACGATTGTCAGTGTCCTGCACCTTGAATACATCCCAGTCTGTGCAGTGGAAACAGTCCTGAAGCATCGGAATAGCATCCTGCGGCCATGTTCTCACAGTTTTGGTTGTAATCCCAGTGCTCTTGATCTTTTGTGTGTATATTGGGTGTAGCAGAAGGGAGAGATGGTCTGATTTACCCAGGCGGGGATAAGCCTGGGCTCTGTATGCATTCGCCATTTTGGTGTACACCTGGTCCAACGTTCTATCTCCTCTGGTAGGTTCAAGGTTCTTTATTATTTGTCACATGCATAGTTATACAAGTATAACACACAGTGAAATGTAGCCTGACACGCTCCTCGACATGTGCAAAAATTGGGGGGGGGGGGGGGGGGGGTAGAGGAAGAACATTATATATATATATATATATATATATATATATATATATATATATATATATATATATATATATATATATATATATATATATATATATATATATATATATATATATGTATATATGTGTAGCAGCTGGATAGCGTAGTGGTTAGACTACACGCCTTTGGAACAGAGGATCGCAAGTTCGATTCCTGCCTGGGGCGTCTGTATCCAGTAAGGGTCCTAAGGCTAGACCCCCTATGCTAAGCAAGCCTACCGCAGACATGAGCGAGACAGATAAATATGAAGGCATGCTGGCTCGGACGTCGCCCGGATCAACAAGGTCCGCGTCAGGTGTTGAGGAACCAGGGCACCCTGACGAAAAGTGGGCTACTGGAACAAGAAGGCATCGGTGGGCAAGAGACGAAAACAGGGCGTTGTTGGAATGCTACTATGCAAGTAACCCCGGCGGAAGGGGCTACATGAATAGGATGAGGGACCTATGGATTCTTCGATACCCAACATCCACAATGACGGCGAAACAACTAGTAGCTCAGTGTTCCAACATTCGAAAGAAGGGACTGCTCTCACAGCTAGAGATTGACGAGGTACAACACAAATGCTACGGCAAGGAGGAGTCAGGACGCCAGGTCAGGGGGGAGATATCATCACCCCCACCCGAGATTGGGTACATAGCCCCAAGTGCGATAGGAGAAGGATCGTTGAGTGCGAGAGGAACTGACCTGAAAAATAGGATCATGGCCAAGCTTGAAACCTGGATCCCGCGTAGCCGGTTACCAAGATTACGTGAAGTTCCCTCAGAAGGTCTGCTAGATGATGTTAATGCAGCACTACGGACAATACCTACAACCACGATTACCGACACTAACAAGCTGATCTACAATACGGCAACAGTGATCAGTGAGATGCTTGGCTACAAGTTGAACAGCGACAAGGGGCAGTACCCTCCATGGAGAAGGAGGCTAGAGGGCAAGATCAAAGTAGCACGGAGGGAGGTTAGCCAACTAACGGAGTTGCAGAAAGGTGCGACAAATAAGGTGCCTAAGAAATACAGCAAGCTGTCCATACCTGAGGCCTTGGAAACTGCCAAGCAAAGACTCACAACCTTGGCCAGCCGCTTGAGGAGGTACACCAGAGAGATAGAAGGCAGGAGAATAAACCAGCTGTTCTCCACAGAACCAGCAAAGGTGTACTCTCAGTGGCAAGGGAACAATAAGAGAACAGCACCACCAAGGCTGGAGACGGAGCAATACTGGAAGAGCATATGGGAGAAGGATGCAACCCATAACGGCAATGCTCAGTGGCTAGAGGATCTGAGGGCTGACCACAGCGACCTCCCTGAACAGGGTCCAGTAACCATCACAGTGGCAGATATCCAAGAAAGGGTCTCCAGTATGAAGAGTTGGACAGCACCAGGGCCCGACATGGTTCACGCCTACTGGCTGAAGAAGCTGACTGCACTCCACGAACGTCTGGCAGCACAAATGAACCAGCTGCTAGTTAACGAGAGACACCCGGAATGGCTAACTGAAGGCCGGACGGTCCTGATCCCCAAGGACCCCAAGAAGGGACCGGTCCCCTCCAACTACCGACCAATAACCTGCCTCAGTACTACATGGAAGCTCCTGTCAGGCATCATATCGGCTAAGATGAACAGGCACATGGGTCAATACATGAGCGGGACACAGAAAGGAATTGGCAAGAATACCAGAGGCGCAAAACACCAGCTACTGGTAGACAGAACAATCAGCCGAGACTGCAAGACCAGACTGACCAACCTGTGCACTGCCTGGATTGATTACAAGAAGGCCTATGACTCAATGCCCCACAGCTGGATACTGGAATGCCTAGAATTGTACAAGATCAATGGGACCCTAAGAGCCTTCATCAGGAACTCAATGGGGATGTGGCGTACAACACTAGAGGCCAACTCCAAGCCCATAGCACAAGTCACCATCAAGTGCGGGATCTACCAAGGAGATGCTCTGTCCCCACTGCTGTTCTGCATAGGCCTGAACCCCCTCAGTGAGATCATTAACAAGACTGGCTACGGATACCGACTACAGAACGGAGCAGTTGTCAGCCACCTCCTGTACATGGATGACATCAAGCTGTATGCCAAGAGTGAACGAGACATCGATTCACTGATCCACACTACCAGGCTATACAGCAATGACATTGGAATGTCGTTCGGACTGGAGAAGTGTAGTCGGATGGTAACAAAGAGAGGGAAGGTAGTCAGAACTGAGGGGATTGAACTACCAGAAGGCAACATTGCAGACATAGAGGACAGTTACAAGTACTTGGGGATCCCACAGGCGAATGGGAACCATGAAGAGGCCGCTAGAAAAGCTGCAACCACCAAGTACCTGCAGAGGGTCAGGCAAGCCCTGAGGAGTCAGCTGAATGGTAAGAACAAGATCCGGGCCATCAACACGTACGCCCTGCCCGTGATCAGGTACCCTGCTGGGGTAATAGGCTGGCCAAAGGAGGAGATAGAAGCCACTGACATAAAGACAAGAAAGCTCCTTACCATGCATGGAGGGTTTCACCCCAAATCCAGCACCCTGAGGCTGTACGCTAAGCGGAAGGAAGGGGGCCGGGGACTGGTGAGTGTCAGCACCACAGTCCAGGATGAGACAACGAACATCCAAGAATACATTAGGAAGATGGCCCCAACTGACCGAGTGCTCAGTGAATACCTCAGGCAGCAGAAACCCAAGAAAGAGGAGGAAGACGAGGAACCATCATGGAAGGACAGGCCCCTGCACGGTATGTACCACCGGCAGATAGAGGAGGTGGCTGATATCCAGAAATCCTACCAGTGGCTGGACAAAGCTGGACTGAAAGACAGCACAGAGGCACTAATCATGGCAGCACAAGAACAAGCTCTGAGCACAAGATCCATAGAGGCTGGGGTCTATCACACCAGGCAAGACCCCAGGTGCAGGCTGTGTAAAGATGCCCCAGAGACAATCCAGCACATAACAGCAGGGTGCAAGATGCTAGCAGGCAAGGCATACATGGAACGCCATAACCAAGTGGCCGGCATAGTGTACAGGAACATCTGTGCCGAGTATAACCTGGAAGTCCCGAGGTCAAAATGGGAGATGCCCCCAAGGGTGGTGGAGAATGACCGAGCTAAGATCCTGTGGGACTTCCAGATACAGACGGACAAAATGGTGGTGGCTAACCAACCGGACATAGTGGTGGTAGACAAACAGAAGAAGATGGCCGTAGTGATCGATGTAGCGGTTCCGAATGACAGCAATATCAGGAAGAAGGAACACGAGAAGCTGGAGAAATACCAAGGGCTCAGAGAAGAGCTCGAGAGGATGTGGAGGGTGAAGGTAACGGTGGTCCCCGTGGTAATCGGAGCACTAGGTGCGGTGACTCCCAAGCTAGGCGAGTGGCTCCAGCAGATCCCAGGAACAACATCGGAGATCTCTGTCCAGAAGAGCGCAGTCCTGGGAACAGCTAAGATACTGCGCAGGACCCTCAAGCTCCCAGGCCTCTGGTAGAGGACCCGAGCTTGAAGGATAAACCGCCCGCAGGGGCGTGCTGGGTGTTTTATATATATATATAGTATATACACTGGGTGAATGTGCAGTAGTAGCAGCAAGCAGGTGAATTCTGTACATTAATATGAATATGAATATGGTAGCACACTTCAGTTTGATGATCTTTAATCAGTTATGTAACTAAAACTTGTAAAAGTGGTCAATTAGTTTAACTCACCTGGTCATTTTGTTCAGTATGACTTTAGTGATTTGATCTATTCAACAGCCTGCAGTCCTGTTCATATTATATACAAAACGTAATGCAAAATGAAAGAAGACATTCATTTGTTTTAATAGATTTACTGTTCAGTAATGTAATTCCCGGAACAAGTAAAAGTACAAATGTGTTCACGCTAGATGTCCTTCTTAATATTTTTACCCAGCTCTTTGGGACTGATTTTAGTTGTGGGTTAAATGAGAGAGCAATTAGTAGAATCAAACACCAGAAAGGTAGAATTTACTGCATGAAGTCCAAGTTGCTGTTTTGCTATGAGGGTCCCTGGTGCCAAAAAGCTGACTCAAAGTGCTGAGAGGTCATCGTCTGTCAATGTTGTAACATCCTCCATGAACATGGTTTAGGACAGATGAGGGTGTGACCTCATCTCCCAGAGCTAGTTGTCATTCACTAACAAACAGATCCATTTAAAATCTGAAATTCAACCAAATTGTTCACTGATTAAATCTACTGCACACTTAGTTGATCAGGGCTCCATTTCATCGCAGTGTTCCTTAACATTCTTCATATATCTGCGTTGCACATTTTAAGACAGTGAACATCTAGGCTAAATGTCCTTGAACAGTGCAAAGCTATAAATGCAAATTGCAGTGTCTTTGTAACCAATCAGATAGCTCCTTACATTGCTCCACATGGCTAATTTGTATTGCATTGTCTACAAGGATCAAAGGAGTTAGGGAAATTTTAAGTGAAATAGCTAATACAATAGTTAATCTATTAGCTAATTTCACAGCTAATTCCATAGTTACTCCCATTGCTAATTTTGTAGGTAATCCCAAAGAAAGCAGGAAAAGGAAATGCAATGAAATAATAGAATGGAAAAGAAATGAAAAGGCCATTTTAAATGTTAGTTCTGAATTTAGAATTTTGTAAAGACTGTTTATTGAGAGTTTAAGACTTTTAAATTAAAACTACCAGGCTATGTATTACAACCATATAAAGACACATATCAAGTGCATCATAGGATATTGGCCTTGGTAGAGAATCTGCCCTTCTGTGTGCTCTGCGTTGCTCTTGTGACATCTCCCCCATCTCTTTTTCCTTCATCAGGGAACACCACAGTACTGGACCAAGCCTCTCTACCACCCGTCCTATACAGCAGTATAATGAGGACCTGGACAACTTCCGCAACAACAGCAAGCTGGCCAATGCCCACGAGCACCCTTACGCCCTACCACCAGATCACCCTGACCATCCTGACCATGTCAATAACCTGCTCAACTGCCGCGATGCTGATACCCACACGCTGCTTCACAGCATGGACAGCTTGATTCTCACTAGCATGGTTAAACCTGACTACACAGCCATAGAAATGCCCCCTGTCTACCCTTACCCCTCGACCAACGCCATCTTACAAGGTGAATCTTGGAGGCTCGTATGACTATAAAACTAAAGATGGCTTTTTGGGGTCTATAATTTGTTTGATAGGCATCTTCTAGTTTAGACAGAGAGACATTAATGCAGTACAAACTGTACTTCTGACTGGTTGTACTGACTTTAACGTTAGAAGACTCTTCGAGAAACACGTCAAAGATACTTTCAAAAATGTATAAAAGAGTGTGTTTTTTTTTTATGGGTCAGATTGCAAAAACATTATACTCTAAAATATTATTTATTTCTGATGCCATTATACCTTCATGGTATTTCAGAGTATTTTTCAACAATAAAATGTAGTGCTAATGCAACGAGAGCTAACGCAGTAACGAAAAACCTTTCTGGCAGGTACCCAACTATAATAATATGCACTCCTTACGCTCCAATAATGCCTGATAATTTCTGCTGCAGCAGCTACCTGCGCTTACTGAAAGGACATAGGATTGTGGACAATGTGGTCAATAAACTGCATTTGTATACACTTAGATATGGCAATAGACGAATGTCTGGCCTCCACCTTTTTTTATTAATACTAAACTGCATGGCTGCAGTTTTATTTTTACCTTAAACCAAACGTTCACAGTCACCATTGCTTCCAGACTGCTGCCTGTTCAACCAATAAAGAGCGCCCTCCAGTGGTCCCTCATGAGCAGTTCACTACAATACTGCACCCCAGTCTAACTTTTTTTATCAGTTTAATTTATTTTTAAAACATGTTTTTGACTGTACTATAATACTGTGCATAATATCACTGCAGTGACACCTAAATTAAAATTGTTGGCTTTCCTCTTGAACTTAACAACAGTGCAATATCAGTCTTTATGTGTCAAACGTTGTCTCTTTGTGTTTGTCGATTCTGAGTTCTCCCTGTTTTCTTTGCTGGATTTTCTTAGTGAACAAGAACGCCAACACCGACCAGAAGAAAAGTGAGGAGAAGAAAGAGGAGGAGAGCGAGGGCGGAGATGAAGATGGCCCCAAACCCATGCCTCCTTATAGCTCTTGCTTCATATTGTCCACCACTAACCCGTGAGTATATACTCTGTGTGTGTGTCTGTGTTTATACACAAACACAAGCTCCAAGCTTTGTACCATGCTGTTTTCTAGAATATGGAAAAGTTATTGTAAAGGAAAGTTTTTCTTTACAGCCTAAGACATATTTCATATTTAATGTGTTGTGGGGTTTTTTGTTTATTATTTCTTAACATGCACACGCGTCTGTGTGTCTGCGCCAGGTTTCGGAAGTGCTGTCACTATATCCTGACTCTGAAGTATTTTGAGTTCACCATCCTTTCTGTCATCGCTATGAGCAGCATCGCTCTTGCTGCAGAGGACCCTGTCAACCCTAAGTCACCGCAAAACGATGTGAGACACGACTATGTGTTTGTGTTTTTCTGTCTGCATCGTTCTTCTTTTTTGATGGGATGTGTACAACAGATATAAAAATGAATATTTTGAGAACTTTTAGCAAGATCTGGGAATAGTATATGGTTTTAAAGTAAAGTTATTAGTTGTTAATAAATCCTGTCAGTGAAGAGGTCAGCAGTGGTGATATAAATAGCTTGTGCTAGGGCTAGAAGGATTTGGCTACAGCTAAATTGTTCATAATACATATTAATCATAGGTATCACATCATCCTAATTAATATTTCCTTTTTACATACCTATTGATAACACCCACATGTGATAACAAGGAGTGATTGCAAGGCAGATATTTTGCAGTTTTGCAACCGACAGTTCATATCCGGCACACAAGATTTCCTGTTCCATCGATGGATTTCCTTGCATCCAACCAAAGCTTACTCAAACAGGATTGGTCGGTAGCAATGCAAACCAGAAAGCTTCTATTACCAATGTAGGCCCTTGGCTATAGATCACATGCAAATATCTCTTTGCGGATTCTGTTCATCAACCCAGGTTTCCCCAACCTTATAAACAGTACGTTTGCATAATGACTGAAACTAACACCACCAACAAAAAATAAGCTGTGGGGTCAATTTCTTGATCATTAACCATGATGATTCTTGATCATCGTCACTGGTGCTCGTCTTAGTCATTATGTAAATGGAGGGTTGGGAAAACCTGCCATCAGCTGAGACTGAAGAAGTCACCTCCCACTGAAAATGCTACATCACGATGAACAGAATCAACTTTTTGGGATTTCCATAAAGACGTATTTCCTTACCTGGATGACTGATCATGCATCAACACATGTCTTTATGGAGATTGGATATTTAGTAGCTTTTTTTTCTCTGTTATTACATTAAATCAAGATTTAGAGAATGTGGAGGATAGGTTAACACCGCAAAGAAATATTATGACAAAAGAGAAGAAATTATGAATAATCTCACTCACGGCAAGTGGATTTTGTGATTGAGCTGTTTGAAAATGAAAACCTAAAATAGGTTTAGAACTAGGATCATTGTCTTTCTAGTGTGTACTTTTTTTTCTTTGCTAATCTCTCCTCCGTTTGTCGCATCTTTTCTCACTCTGATTCATCTGCTCTCTCTAATATGTTAATTTATCTCATGGTGTTGTGTCCCTCCGCAGGTGCTGCGTAATTTTGACTACGTTTTCACAGCAGTCTTCACATTTGAAATGTTGATCAAGGTAACAAAGTATCACAGTGCGACTGTGTGTGACTCTCTACTTTGAGCCCTTTTTTGTGCAGTTGTATGAGGCGTCCTCTGTTTGTGTGTGTGTTTCTGTATTTGTTAAGGCCAGCGTGCTTTAGAGGGTAAAGTCAGTGTCCCTGTGTATGTGTGTATATGAGTATATATCATGCTGAGCACACTCCTTGTCTTCCAGATGGTGGTGCTGGGCTTGTTTCTCCACGAGGGATCCTACTTCCGTGACTTGTGGAACATTCTGGACTTTATAGTGGTTAGTGGTGCTCTGGTGGCCTTCGCCTTCACGTAAGTTCCCCTCCCCATCCTCCTCTTCATCTACTCCACTATCCTTCCACACCCACACACACATTTAACCATTGACAGAAAGACCTTTGTCAGTCAGCCGTGTACGTCCAATACACTAGGCGAGGCCCGGCTTCCACCCTCCTGTTGTCTCAGTCTGCTCTGCGTCAGAGCTCATCATCCCCTCTTGTCTAGTATCCCCTTCGCTCTGTTCCCGTTTCTGCTTCTGTCCATCTTTTTTCCCAGTCTTTTCTGTTTTCTGTAGGCTGACTCCTTTCCATTTTCATCTCTATTTCTGTATTGGCCGCCATCACATGTGTCATCATATCAGCAGGTCTTTCTCGATGTTCAGTCGCCACCTTCATCTCGACAACTGACGGCGATCCATAACTAAAATGTATCCCTGATATTTCACACTTAAAAGATCATCACCATCTTTTATTTAAAGAGGCTTTTTGTTATACTGTCATCTTCATTTCAACCACTGTAAGAGTTTCCCAAATCATTTCCCACACAACTGTCTATAAGCTATAAAGTGCAACCTGCTCCTTATCAACATTTTCTCCTCCCAAATCTTCCTTGCTCCCGATCCCTTTTTTCCCTGTTTGCCAATCCATGCCACTCTGATTTCCTTCTAACCAGGCCGTGAGTCATCTCTTTCGTCCTTCCTTCCCTTTTCTTGCATCTCAGTCCCTGACTTAGATCCCCCAAGCCCTGCTTACCAACACTCCCCCCAGGTCCTCTTCAGCCCATGTCCCTGCTGATGCCTTCTCGTCAAACACCTTTCAACTCCCTCTCTCATATCAGCACCTCCCCCTCTCTATATTCACCTACCCGTTTTCTCAGTGTCATCGCCTACACCTCTGTTGTTCCTAACATATGGCAGAGAGAGTAACCTAGCAAGGGAGTGCTGTACTGCTCTCTATGATCTTAGTTGGCCTCTCCGTACTGAACCACAGCCCCTGGGTGTATGCCATGAGAACTCCCACAGGAAAAGTTGGGAGATCATCAAAATTAGTAAGATTCATCCTCTGTCGGCCATGAGTGTCAGTTTTTGAGATATCTAAGGGTGGACTACAGAGGAACATTATTAGGAACTAAGTAATAATACTAGAATGTGCTATATATTTAAAATACATTTGGCACAAAGATACAGTGGAAGAAATGTAAGAAAATCTGATGGTACTCAATTTAGAAATGAACACCATCAGATTAAATGCAGATTTATTCAACGTTGTTGAAACAGTGCAAAGTTGCTCGCCGTATGGTTCACATCTGGCTGTAGAGTACTCCTGCTTTGAATTTTCATGCTGTATGTTAAGAAGAGGTGTTGCCCATTGCTCCCTAATTTACCATTAATCCCACAAACCACAACCTCCAATCTTTGTTGAGTACAACTCCTATTATCCGCTCCTGATTATTCAGATTCCACCAAATGCACCATTCAAGCTTCCACTCTCCAAAACCCATTGTATCCAACATCCTCCACCTCGTCATTCTTCCCCATGCCCCTGTCCGGAGGTCAAAATTAGTCATTCCGTGGGGGTGAGGGCGCCCCAGACACCTTTAACCCTTTAATTGCCCAGGCTCTACATCCGCCACTTGGAAGAACACTTGTCCCAGGAAGGACTCATCTCCTCAGCGTCCCTCCTTACTTCTCTTTTGCCAGCACACACTCAAATGTACACACATACTCCTCCACCATTCTGACCATGTTAATGAAACTGGAGGCACAGGTATTTAACTCTCCTTTTTCTGCACGACCCAGGAAAGTACATGGGAGGGTAATAAGCAAGGCATGCTGGGGCAGGGTGTAGTGGATGGAATGATTTAGTAGACGTTATTGCGATGGATACAGCTGAAGGGATCATTTGTGTGTTTGTGTTTGGTAGAAAATAAAAACATGCATTCTCCTCAGCTCTCTGGATGCCTATTGCATGTCTTACTTAGTGTCTACATGAACACTTGCTGTGATGGACAGTAGACAGCATCACTAAGAGCTATGTTCATGATGTTTTAAGCAAAGGATTATCTCCTAAATATGGCATCTGTATCTGAGCAAATAGCTACTGTAAGGGAGTGTTCAGATTAAATATGAAGCGTGTTTTAGAGACAGCACCACTGCATGAAAACTTAAGGGGTAAGAAATCGGAATGTGACGTGAAGTGAAGCTTCTTGTTTTTCTTATTTTATTTTTTTTTAGAAAATCACAACAGCAATCCAAACATTTATTTTTGTTATGAAGAACATTTTTTAAAACAGGTTATATGAAGAAAAACAATAACGTAAGGAGAAAAGAACATTTACTCATTTCTTTACTGCAGAGGTACCGAAAATAGTATCAAGTATTAAACTGGGATTGGTATTAAATCAGCATCCTGACAACCATAAAATGATACTTGATGAGAGTACTAAAGCTTTTTTGTTTTATCAAATTATTATTTTGTGGATTTAGGTCATCAATACAGATTACACAGATTAGACAGATCGAGCGCATTGTTAGATTAAATCAAATGCTAGCTGTTACCATATCCTTCGATTCTTTGATTAATTCTTGACACTTAATCACATTTGATCTTAATGCCACAACTTGTGACACTTTGTACTGAGTCCAAAGACACAGAGTATACCAAATTATATTCGTGATATAAGGCCAGAAAGTGGAATTCTCACCCAATGTGAACAATTACTTGCTTCTTTTCTAAATCATCACAAAATCAGCTCAGCTCAACTATGTACAATCATTCATACATATCAATCAGCCACAAAATGTAACGAACTAATAGGTGAAGTGAATAAGGTAGGAAAGAACTGCCCAGAAGTGTGTCTGTAAGAAGCCAGAAGCACTGATCTGGCTTCCAAATTCCCAACAAACCAACAAAAGATCCATAGCTAACAAACATCCCAGGCTCCCCGAAGTCCCGTATCCTTCCCTTATTTTAGGAGGACAAAGAAAGGGCAACATAGTATTAGTTATGGTGTAGCTGAAGGGTGAATGAACACATATGCGCTGGTCAGTATTTGAGTAGATGTTAGCTGACCAGGGAAGCTGCAGATGCAGGCAAATACAGCATAGAGAAAATAGGGTATCAAATTATAAGGCGATACTCTACAAATTGAACTTGTCACACTGTTGGTGAAGCACTGCAGATAATATTAATAGTAATAAAAATAGTAACTTTTTTATACCTAATTGATTATAAGGTCTTAATTGGTTTTACCTTTAAAAGCACCAATCCAGCACCACCTATGGTAAATGGCCTGTATTTGTATAGCGCTTTACTAGTCCCCAAGGACCCCAAAGCACTTTACACATGCAGTCATCCACCCATTCACACACCCATTCACACACTTATAGTACCCGGGTTTTAGATTATTTTGGTTAGGCAAGGAAAATGTCAAACACACACAAGTATAAATAGCAAAATATATAAATAGTAAAAGGTGACAATTTTCCACCACTTTAGAAAGAAACACAAACAATTGTTTCAGATGGATGATAAATTTGTAATGGCAAGTTAAAAATCAGTCCACTGCTGCACCCTCCCCAGCATGACTCGCCACTGAAAAGAAGATGCCTCCTGCCCCCCTGCACTGGTGTTCCTCCCCTCTCCTCTCCCCTTATTTACTTCTTGAATCACCCTTCCCGTTTCTCTTTAGGATGCTCTCGCACCATTTCCCCTCACACCTTCGCCTCCTCTCTCCGCCCTCTTTGTAGTTTTCTCCTTTGCCTCCCCAATCCTACCATCCGCTTCAGGGCTGAGCTACCAGACATTTTTACTTAAGGGGGCGAAGGCTTCACTCCCACCTGTGTAATTCCACTTTGACGCATGACATTCTTTAAAAGCAGGTACATCACAGAACCATTGTACAGAGGGTTTTTTAGCATGGTCGCAGTACAATGGCTTCGTATTTTTATGGGTTTTGAACACAACAACCACGCTTTTGGCACCTTTCATTCTCCAAAATAAATGCTGAATGATACAGTGTCATTAGTGAAATTTGCATGCACTCACAGTACACTGTGAAAGTGTCTTTCCTCTCCCGTTGACGGTGTGTGTGTATGGGAAAGTGCACACAAATCCTGGTTTCTTGAGTGTCCGCTCGTGATGGATGTCCTGTGTATATATCTATGCGCTCTAACGTGTCAAGAAAACCTGGAACCGGCCACTTGGAAAGATTTAACGCCTTTCTCTTCTCCTGTGTAGATGTGCATGCAAAGCAAGCTTTGATAAAATCCCGCTAGATTTGATTGCAGATCTAATGAGGGCAATTTGTGCTGTAGGCCTTGTCTAATTGATCATTATGGTGTGATAAGATAAGAATTGGTGTAAATGGATGCAGCAATTGAGTTTCCTCCTCCAGCCGTGAAGGTAATTCTTCATAGAGATGGTAGCACAGCAGGCCGCAGCAAAAGACAGCCAGGAGGGAGGGAAGATTTGCACGTCTAGAGTCTCAGCAGGGGGCCTGATTCACAGAAGTGCTCTTATTATAACTGCAGAGCTCAATAAGGTACCTGAGAGTAAAGCAGCACTGATGGAATAAAAGGTACATTGCTGCAACGTAAGGAGGCACGAAGAGGCTCAACAAAACTATATTATTATATTTTATTTTAAAGTGTAAATCTTTTACATTATATGTCATGTTACAGAATCTACTCTAAAGAGTTGTAGTGTTATTTAATAAATTACACAGCCCCCGTTTTTATTGCATTCGATTGATTTGAGCCAAAATGTTCTAAAAAATATAAAAGCATTACATTATGTGCTTATATTATATTAGCATAATATATTACTATGATCCCAGACTGCTTCGATGAAGTCGATGTCTGAATTCAGATTTATGACTCCATAAGATGTGTCGCCGCTGATTTTCAGTCCAGTTCTTGTGTAATTTAGCACACCTCAGCATTTTCTCCCTGTTTCCATGTCAAACTGTGTTATCTTTGGCTTTTTTAGTAGCTTCAGCTACAGAAATGTGAACAAATGATTTTAAAATTGTGTAGCCACAACACTGGTTTATTCCTTGAGTTAGGTGCTGTTTTTATCTGTGAATAACTCACAGTCAGTGTTAAGTGGTTTTACAAAGAAACAACACAAACCCCAAAACGTTCCTCTGAGAAAGCTCAGGTACAAGGACTGGACTTAAAATTGAGTATTAAAAAAGGAGCCGATGTTAAATAAAAACTTTATGAAATCTGCAGAAAGCCTGGAAAGGTATTTCTTAAGACCACTTGATAAACAGTTAAGTATAAAATGTGAGGTTGTTCATGTGTGTTACCATGAATCATTTATCATTTTTAAGGGAATATCTACATAAAGCGATACAGCCCATTTTAAAAGACTCATTCCAGCACTGTTCCAGTGTGTTCCCTGGACAAAAACATAGCTCAGGAAGCTCAGAAAAGGAGCTCAGTTAAACAGAAAATATTAAGCTAAATCAAGTAAAGCAGCTTAAGGATAAATATCAGTACAATCCTTTCAAAGGAACCGATGATTAGAAATCATTTTCCAGTTTGGTCAGCACTGAAAACTGTTGTGCTGATCTAAAAAGAAAAAGAAAAAGAACACTTGCTAGTTGGTTTGGAGAATATGTGTTTAATTATTGTCTCAAAATGACAAAAAATGAAAAATATGAAAGTATTATTTTTTCAAAGGAATGAACGGTATCATGTGACAGCCTGTAGTGCGTCCTTCACAGAACACCACCAGTTTTTCTCAAAGGAGTCGTACACCCTGTTGCAAACTTTCTTTTTAAATCTTTTTTTAAACTAGAAATTGTTTTTTTTTCAAGGTGAAAATTTAAGACTGTAATTAAGCCAACATTGCCTAATGCTACAGAGCCCCAACGAGCCAAATGTAAAGTGGTTTTTGGCTCAATAAATATTCAGATCAATAATCATTTTAATATAATAAGCTTACATTAGGGTTGGACACATCGATAAGAAAATAGATGGATGGAATTTGCATTAGGTAATGCGATGTGTTGCTGGAAAAACAGAGTGGTGGTTACTGAAAATGGGCTTCTGTGTACCTATGTACATATTCCATTAAGAATCATAAGTAATATATGATTAGTGATTCCTTTAGTCATTAAGTATAGTGTATTTCTGATAAGTTACACTAAACTTTTGAGTGATATTCTAGCTGACAGGTATTTCGGTATCCCACTCAGTGTTTTTTATGGAGACGAGGTGGGCATGGAAAGGAATAATCTGTGTGCATGCGTGTGTGTGTTGATGGGTGGAGGGTGTGTATTTGTAATCGGGTATGCAGGTATGCCCATCTTGCTGTCCTTTTTTGTCTGTCTCTCATGTGAATGTATTTTTTCCTGTTTCTACCAAACCCCCTCTCTCTTGTGTCTGTCTTTGTTGGCCTCTTTGTGTATGTGTGTGTATCTGTGTGTGCGCGTGTGCTTGTGTCTTTCTATGTCTTTTTTCCCTTCCCTCCCCCTCTTCCTTTCTTTCTCGTCTTCTTTCTCGGTCTTTCTTTCTGTCGCTGTCCCTGACTCTTGCTGTCTCCATCTTCGGGGAAACTCAACAGGAGCGTCAGCGGGTAAAGTCCTTCCTCTGCCCTGCTCTATCCTGCTGTCTTCTTTTCTCCATCACCGGGTCAAATTGGCTTCTCTCTCTTTCTTTCTTTACTGTTCTTGTCATCCATACTCATTCTCGCCGTATCATTTCCACTTGTTCTCGTTTCCACCGCTGTGTCCACAAACCACAGGAAACCATCTAAACACCTCAGTAGATTTGACTTAAAGGCTTTGATTTGTAATAATACCTTGTTTAATGAACGCACAACTTAAAATTACCAGAACAATAGTATCAAAGTGACACCCCACCCCCACTGTCGTTTTGTAAGCTCTTTCTAAAGGAGGCTATAAACCTTTTCTGCGCGTGTGTCCCTCCCTGTTATTGGCCTGTATTCTAACCTAATTTCCTAGAATTTATGTTTTTGTTTTGGCTAAATTGCAACAGCAAATGTTTTTTGTTTTTTTTACCTTAGACATAGCCATCATGCTGTCATCCGTAGCGTTTTGAATTTGCACTTTGAAGCCTTGCTATGTCTTTCTCCAAAATCTTGTTTTTCAGTCCCAGAAGTGACCAAATTTAGACAAAAGCATGGAGTGTAATTCTATTAAATAAGGCTATGAAATTTTCATTACAAGGTACATCTACAAACCATGTGACAGGAATGTCAAACTCATTTTACATCATGGGCCACATGGAGCCCGCTTTCATCTCAAGTAGACCGGACTGATGAAACTCTTCCTGTTAGTGTAAATAAGTTGAATCCCTAAGGTATCTTAATATAAAAAACTAAGTGCATGGCTCTTTGGGCTTAAATTGTAAGAAATAAATGTGAAAAATCACATAAAAACCTCTGGTGGCTCATTGGCCAGACTGTTCTGTAATTATAAATCAGAAAGCTTTTTGTTAATTCACAGAAAATAGCCTTTTTTAACTGTGGAAACATATAAAAATAATATATAAAACTTAACTTTCTATACTAGTGAAAAAAATGGGTGTGTATCCTAGAAACACTGATACCTGCTGGAATTTCATCCAAAACAAATTTTTGGTGCAATCATAAATACTCAGCTCAACAGTTAGACATTTTAGCACGCAACTCACTTTAGGAGCCAGCCCCAAGTGGTGGGTTAAGGAAATGCAGAGCCTAACCAGTAAATTAAATCTATAAAAGATGCATGTAGCTACAATTACACCGGCCATTGTTTTGAAGCCTCAAGATGAGCGTTTTTGCCATCAGCAGGAAAGCCTGTAGAGCGATCAGTAGTCCTTCTGTAGGACTAGAGAGTCCCAGATATATCTGGGACTCTCCACCATTTGACCATTTGACCATTGACCATTGACCATTTGACGCTTTTCTTTGCAAGCTCCTTTGACGACTAGAAGTCTTTTGCGTCCTGGTGGCCTTCAGATTAAATGTCACATTGGCTTTTTTTTTTTGCACCTGATCGAGGCAAAGTCATGTGGTTTTGCAAAATTTGCAACTCCCACGGGAAAACTTATTGTTCTACACCTTACAAACACCGCTGCAAAGCTTCTGAGCAAGTGCATTCTGTGGCTGTTACACATCTGGTGGTCAGGAAAACCCATTGTGTTGAGTCTGGTATCTTTTGTTTTGTCACCCAGAAAATGTAGAATATTTGCAAGACTCTACTGGTGTGGTTGTGTTGCTACACAGATGAAGGTGAAATACAGGCTATTACTATAGATGTGCCTTTGGGCTAAATTAGGCAACTTTCTATCAATAGATAATGTCATAGATAATCCCACATTGAAATGCAAGACAAAGTATTTTGTGATATTTTTACATGAGAGTCGTCGGCCTCAAGAAGAGACTTTATAGTCCTTCACAGATCACAGGTGTTTAACTATATTTAACTTTATTCCGCTTTTTAACGAGCTCCCCTTTCTGTCATACATCATTTTACTTGGCAGAATACCAAAAACATTTAATCATATGTCAGTCATTAAACTAAAAGGACTGCTGCCTTTGCTATTATGCTAGTGTGCATGTGTGAGATCTTGTGCGTGTCTGTATGTGCAGGGATATTGTTAATTCCCAACACCTTTGGCCTTACTTGGCTTTACTCTAATACTCTAAGCTGCCTGGAGTCAACTTCAAAGGGGAATTCCTATTGATTATCGATTTAGTCCCACTCTCTCACACACACACGCACCAACACAAACCCTGTTGTGCAGACACGAAGAACTGCCAAGGCTCCGACTCAGTCAATCAGCAAAGAATTGAATTGTCTTATGTTTTCTGTCACAGGAACTGAGTTCATAGTTAAAGAGCTCCTTCTTGATGGACAACCTCTTTTCTGCACTGGCTTTGGCAAGCCTCCAGTGCCTCCGGCCTCTGGTTTTTGTCACCCAAAGTGGCCCATCCACTTACTGTTAAGATCAACTGAGCTATTTAGTTCCTTGGCACCTCAATTTTTTCTTCACTGATATTGGTATATGGGTACACAAATCACAAATAAATGTTTAGCTATAGATTTCAGGCATAAACAAGCATTTAAAAACACAGGACTGAGAACGCTTGACTTTCAGCCCAAGATAATTTCCTCTGGTCACTTTCATGGCTCATTTAACACTCCTGGTGTTTGCTTGTGTTACAACATGTAATATTGTGTTCTGCTAGCAATGTCACATGTCCAAAGTGTCTCACATAGCCTCTGTCTACTGCCCTCGTCTCTTTCAAGAAATCCAAAACGTGACAGCTGATTTTAACAAAAACGAAGCTATGTGAAACGTATCGGAGACACGTCCATTAAACTTTAACAAATTCAGGATTATATCAAAAATAATCCTAGCCATGTAATACTTAAAGTTCACGTTTCATGCTGCCAAATCGAAACATCCATTTCTCCTGGAGAACCTAACAGCGCATGACTGAAAAAGAAAGAAAGAGGTTTGGCTGGGCACTCTGCCGGGAGATGCCTGTCAGTATGGAATGAGTGAATGTCTTGTTGTGTGATAGTGAAGATTTTAAGAAAAGGTCGCGATGCTTCTCGATGTCCATGAAACCAAACGGTCAGACAACCGAACACGTTCTCTCCCACCGGTTTCATGTTTGACGTGCAGTTCAAAGTTTCTCTTTTCCTGCAGAAGAAGCGACTGTCCGCACAAATGTTATGTGTATGATTTTTATACAAGGCCGTATCATATGTTTTTGTTTTAGTTTTCCACAGAAGTTATGTTTAAAAGATAAATTAAAGTTAATGAAAATGTCCCTCACCCCACCTCATCCCTTTATCAAATATAATTGTTGAATAATTTCAAAGGGTTTGGTAAGAGCTCTTTGTTTCATCCCATCAGTTCTCCACTTGGTGCTGAGATGTTTTTCTAACGTTGTGTTTTTTTTGTCATTCCTTGGATCAACTCTAGGGGGAATAACAAAAGTAAAGACATCAGTACAATCAAATCCCTTCGTGTGCTGAGGGTGCTGCGACCTCTTAAGACCATCAAACGTCTCCCCAAGTTAAAGGTAGAGCCATTTGCCCATCACTTTTATTTTCCCAGGTAACATTATACTCACTGAATACTCACTGAATTCCTCGACTGTGACAAAATTGCTGAAAATGTGTCCAAAAGAGGGAAAAACAACATCTGTCTGGGGATCATAATCCTACAGGTTGTAAACTAGCTGAAATGTGTTACCCCAAAGTGCAAAAACACTGTGATGATTTACAGACTTCCTGGTTTTAATTAACTATAGTTAATCACCCTTAACCGTGGGGCACATGGCTCCCCTGAGCCCGGTTCTTGTTAAAAGGGACTTTCTCCTTCCCACAGTTGCCATGTACAGTTGCTCAGACGGGGTCATTTGATTGTTGGAAATTTCTGTCTATTACTGTATCATCTTTATCTTACAATATAAAACCACTTCAAAACTGTTGTTTTGATTTGGCGCTATATAAATACAAACAAATTTAATTACATTTTAAAAATCTTTTCTAAAAGTTGTCTCTGCCATCTCCTAAGAATTTTCAGACGGCTTCATTACATTTGTAAATGTCTCCATCTCTGCCCTGCAGGCTGTCTTCGACTGCGTGGTCAACTCTCTGAAGAATGTGTTGAACATCCTGATTGTCTACATGCTCTTTATGTTCATCTTTGCTGTGGTGGCCGTTCAGCTCTTCAAAGGTCACTTCTTCCATTGCACAGATGAATCCAAGGAGTTTGAGCGCGACTGCAGGTGGGTTCAGATGTTCTCTGGGGAGGCGGTCTTTGGTTACCAAGAAATAAATGTTACAGTCTTTATGGCTATACTGCCACCTAGAGGAGCTTGCTCGGCATCATAATACATTCTGCTTTTTTCAATAGGAAAATGCCATTACTGAACACTGGGCCAACCAACCAACTTATTATTATGTCAAATATAAACAAAGCAGAAATATACCTTTAAGTATGAGTATACATATAGCTATGGTGCTTTTGTGAACGTACATTTTTACATATTGGCTAATGTTTTTCATGTGTTTGTATTATTTAAAAAAACATGTTGTGCCATCTCACCAGGGGCGAGTACTTGGTATATGAGAAAGATGAAGTTAAAGCTGAAAAGCGGGAGTGGAAGAAGTACGATTTCCACTACGACAACGTGGCTTGGGCCTTGCTCACCCTCTTCACCGTCTCAACTGGAGAGGGTTGGCCACAGTGAGTGGATTATAAACACACACAGAAACCCACACACAAATAATAAACTCATTTTTTGATCAAATTTGTTACTGATATACAAATTTTACTTTGTGACAGCGAGAGTTTTACTTCAGCACACAAAAAGTTTCTTTTCTCTTAAGCAACGATCGTTAATATATGCATTTCACTGCATATCGTACTCTGTATGACTGTGTACGTGACAAATAAAATTTGAATTTGAATTTTTGAATTTGGTGCTGCTGTATGTAAATAAAATGTAAAACTGAACTGAATGAGTGAAACTGAGCCACTGGGGATGATAATATATGTATCAGTACATTTTTATTTAGCCTTTTTCCTCCATCTCTCCCTTTTTTTAGGGTGTTGAAGCACTCAGTGGACTCCACCTTTGAGAATCAGGGCCCGAGCCCAGGTTACAGGATGGAAACGTCCATCTTTTACGTGGTGTACTTCGTTGTCTTCCCCTTCTTCTTTGTAAACATCTTTGTGGCTCTCATCATCATCACCTTCCAGGAACAGGGGGATAAGATGATGGAGGACTACAGCTTAGAAAAAAATGAGGTGTGGAGAGAGATTAAAGTTGCTTTGTGCTTTTTCAGATGTCTTGTCCCAAAAGTAAATTAACCGTAACACGCCTCCCCTCTGTTCTCCTCATCCAGCGAGCCTGTATAGATTTTGCCATCAATGCCAGGCCTCTGACTCGCCACATGCCAAAGAACAAACTGAGCTTCCAGTATCGTATGTGGCAGTTTGTGGTATCTCCGCCCTTTGAGTACAGCATCATGGCTCTAATCGCGCTCAACACCATCGTCCTCATGATGAAGGTAGAAGTCGCCCTCTGAGTGAAGTATAATGCATCATATGTCACTAATGCCGTTCTCATTGCTTTCCTGTCTATGTGTGTGTCTGCAGTTCGAAGGTGCATCGATGGTCTACAATAATGTCCTGAAGAACCTCAACATTGTGTTTACCACCTTCTTTTTCTTGGAATCAGTGCTCAAGATCATAGCATTCGGCCCTCTGGTGAGACTTTAAATGAAAACGACCTGCACACAAAAACACACTTTCCTTATGTAGGCTGACCCAGTCTATATGCACCAATATTTCATCCTATTATTCATTAATAAAGCAGGTTATTTTGGGAGGCAGATCTACATCATGTTTTTCTGGAGAAACCCAGAGTGCACCGTGTGGAGCAGTAGTCATGCTAGCAGCCTCCTTTCGCCCTGTCTCTACTGTAACATCAGCACTATTGGATGGGGGCTCCTTACCTCCTTCTGGCTTTAGGTTGTGAAAGATGCAGATCTTTAAACATCTCTCGTTTTGTTGTCTTTCTTACCTGACAGAATTTCTTCAGAGATGCCTGGAACATTTTTGATTTTGTGTCTGTCCTTGGAAGCATCACTGACATATTAGTGACAGAATTTGGGGTAAGTGCTGTACGGTGTTTGGCCCAAATGAACAATAAAGAATGATTTGTCGAATATAAAAGAGGCTCAGAGGAAAAGCCAGCTTTTTTGCACATGTGGTGACTGGCCTTTGGAGACGTCTGTGAAGTCCTTAAAATGAGGCAATCACTACCCAAGGCCTCACTGAAACCACTAACAGACAGAATTATTAAGTCATGGCCTGTATTAAAGCAATTTATTCATGAGATATTAAACTATTTTAGATGCAAGAGATATTCAATATTAAGGCTTCAGCAAGACTATGAGGAATCCTTCCATAAATCTTGCTTAGCCTTCTGAAGTCATCAGTCCATCATAGATAAATAATAGCTTCGGACTGATTTTTGGACTTGTCAGAGATCATTTATTAAAAGTAATCTGGATCAGTAGGTTGCAACCCAAAAAAGTGTCCTCACATTATATAGATGCACATTTGCAAAAGTGGGACTTAAAGAAAAGAAGGCAGTCACTGGCTGCTCCTCCTATTATGGAAGCTACGGTAGATGGTGAACATTGTATCACGGTGCAGCTGTTGTTTCTAGCTCATTTTGAACCTGTCTTCAGTGAGCAGTCTCTCGATGTTACCTGTGAGTTTGTTGGTACTTGTATGTGTAATAGTATGTACATATGAGTTAATATAAGTGTGGATATGAGACCAGTACTTCAGTAGAAGTTTCAGCCTCTCTTCACTGTCCAGCTGTTGTATCATTTTTGCTTGGTGTGTTTTGAATTTGGCATCAGGCTTTCTTCTACTAAGTCTTCCTCTCATTCACACTGACTAGATTAGCAGTAACTGTGCTAAGTACTGCCGTCTAGCAGTGTTTGCAGATGATTAAAAACACCCTCTGGCCGTGTTGGAGGGGCCACATTTGTATGTGAACAGGCCTTAATTGACACCTATGCTGCTTCAAACAGTGAACTGATTGTTTCAGACAGCTGATTGATTTCTTGTCAGGATGCTGCCAGGTGGTAGCAGTTGAACTGCTGGTTACTGGCTTCGCAAGTAAATTTGAGTGTTCATAATAGCTAACACTTACTTTTGTTGTGAATTTTCATACATAGCCAAAAACAGCTTTTGGTTAAAGTTAACTGAGCTGGCTGTATATTTACAGAAAGAAAAAAACCCAATAAGATTATTATTTTTCTCTTTAACATCTTGGCTTGCTTTGTGTCTGGTTCATTGTTAAAGATTTGACATATCTGCTAAACAGAATGGCACGAAACACCAGTCAACTCAAGAGCATCCCAGACATTTTCAAGTTAATGACTAAACACTAATGTATGTAGAGGTCGATTCATTTTTGTCTAGTTTTAGGATCTGGACAAATAATAACACTTCAAGCAAATATCCGGATTCTTCCGTTTAGTGTTTTAAAAGGAAGCTGTTGTTTCTTTTTTTCTTTCTTTTGTACAACACCAATACCAAAAAAGTTGGGTCCCTGTGTAACATGTAAATAAAAACAGGGTGCAATGTTTCGCAAATCTCACAAACCCATATTCTAGCTGCTTTGTCTGCTTTGTCATAGTTTCATCTTGCACCCATGTTGTAGTCACAGCCCTGGCTTTGCTCACCTGAAGATAGTTGGCTTCAAAAGGGAGAGGAGTTCTTGTAGCTTATCTCTGTCAGTGAGGGCTTGTATAAGTTGTGAATCATGCACACCTACTCCACTAGTGTCAAAGAATAAAAAATATGGAGCAGCAAATTGCCTTTGACTTCAAATAAATGAACTTTGGTTAATGAAAGCTGGAAAAGAAGAGAGGCTGAACTTACTCTTTCCCAAATGAACTGCTGTTGTCTTGAAGTGTTTCAGTGCTTTTGTGATGACGCCCATATTGATTCTGTCTTCCTCTTCTATCTCTTCACATGCTTTCTTTAAACCTCTCTACTTTGTTGGCGCCCTACGCCCCTCCCACTCCCTCCTCCTCTGATAAAATCCATCCAATCAAAATGCACTATGAAATCCTTCATCGTGTTCTCCATCCATGCTGCACCATGACATGTGGTGGTGGTCCTGTGATGATGATGATGATGATGATGGTGATGGTGTGTGTTCCATGTCCAAATAAAACACACAACCAACACCCGCCAACCCACCCACTTACCTTCTCCCCTCCTCCCCCAAAAAATATCTTTCACCCACTCACATTTTACTACAAATGAAAACAAAAATCCTCCCATTCCTCTTTCTACATATTGGCATATGTAGAATCCGGTTGGTTTGTAATTTATCTCTCAAAAACTTTCTCCTGCATCTTCATTGACTGTGCACACCCTCGATTCATTTGTTGCTCCCCAGTCACCTGCTCTCTCATGGCCAGTCTTAACCCTGAACCCAGTGCATGCGCTTTCTGGATGTTGGACTTTTAAACTCTCTGAACTTCCTGGTCACAGTACTTCACTCATCCGTGGACTGAATGTAAAATAGTTCAGGTGGCTCCTGGGACGAAATTGATCTGTGAGGTCGATGGACATTTGTCCTCCAAAAAATTAAAGGAACACTTTAAAAACACATCAGATCTAGGTGGGGTGGGGGGGTGGGGGGGCATGCTGGATATCTACACTTATAAGGACTAATGTGTTTGGGGGGGGAAGGATACCACATTAATATATGGAAATGAAAATTATCAGGCTAAAGAGGGTTGAATTAAAAGACACTATAAAAATAAATAATGAGGCACGCTAGTCTATTTTAGTCAATTTTGCCAAAATTTTATTGCAGCAGCTCGAAATAGTACTCAGTAGTTTGTTTGGCCCCCACATGCTTGTATCCATGCCTGACAATGGTGGGGCTTGCTCCTGATAACAAAATGTCCTGGGGGATCTTCCCCCAGATCTGGACCAGGTCTGCGACCACTAATCACAGTCAGTTGCCGTCTTCGAAGCAAGTTAGGTGAGTCAAGATGGACTCAGTCAACTATCATTTTACGATTAAATGAGGTCACGTTAGCAAATTCATGCAGACTATTTTTAATAATACACCATGAAAATCACAAATCTGTTAATATCTACATACAGTGCTGTAAAAACATATTTGCCTCCTTCTTGATTTCTTATTTTTTGCATATTGGTCCCACTTAAATGTTTCAGATCATCAAACTAATTTTAATATTATACAAAAATATAAAATGCAGCTTTTAAATGATTATTTCATTCACTAAAAAACATTATTCAGACCTATCCTGCCCTGTAAAAAAACGAATTACCCCACTAAACCACACTAGACACATTATTTCTGTATTATTACAAATAGATTACATGTATTTGCTAACTTGACCCCAATAAATAGTGAAAAATGATTGCACAGTGACTCCATCCTATTGCCGTTCTGTTAACATCTTGATGCACCAAAGTTGCTCCAAAAACAGCAGCTGACCATCAGTCTAGTAACCATTTTACAGGCAACAAGCTCATAGCACATGGCCACCGTGTCATTACACCTGGGCCAAGATTACCAGATGTTATCTTTTATATAGTCTATAGATTCATCCATAAAAGTTCCAGTAGTTTGGTAAATTTCTTGCCAGGGTTACTGATTAAGAACACGAGGTGGACAGTTTAAAAAAAATATTGCTTACAAGGCAAAGCCAAACTTTTTTATATTTGAATTCTGTAGTTTGAGATGTCTGTGTTCCTCACAAGAATGTATCACACACAAATGTATCAGAGTATTAAATCTTCAAATACAGTTAAAAGTACAATCTGCACCAGTGGCACTCTCTGGACTGCATGTCGGCCAGCTCCTTTTCTCCTAAAGTATGCTGCCTGAACTGAGGCTGCTCTCTGGTCCTTCTCCCACGCCTTCCTCTATACCACTTCTTCCTCATCCTCCTCTTTTTGCCTTGCCTTTGAACGACAAAATGCCAGAGCCTCACCAGAGTTTGGCTATTGTGTGTGAAATATTTTCTCTGTGTGACATGCCAAAAAAGCAGAAATAGGCTCAGTACAAATTCCCAAGGGCATTGGCAAAGATCCCAGCAGTAAGAATCACATATTTTACATTTAACTTATCAGTTCTTTTCAAAAGGGAACAAAAAATACCAAAATCTTTAGGACATACAGGCATCTATATCGTAATGTCACTCTAAATTAAGGTTTGTCAAATACTGATTGGCTGTTCTCCTCTAGAGACAACAGAGAGCAACCTAGCTTCCTCTAGATGGGAGCAAACTCAAGCCATGCTCTGTTAGGGTTTGTCATTATGTGTGTGTGTGTGTGTGTGTGTGTGTGTGTGTGTGTGTGTGTGTGTGTGTGTGTGTGTGTGTGTGTGTGGTTGACAGGCACATTGCACTATGCTCCATCTGATGTGGCCTGCTTGCCCCCACCCTCCCCAGAGATCAGTGCATTTTTTTTCTCTTAAAAAAACTGTTTTGTTGTATCAGATTGGATGATGACCTTTAAACTCGTACAACTCTTCTTCTTCTTTTTTTTCCTTCCTCCTTTTTCCTTTCTGTCTTTTTTCCCCTTCAGCCTTTTTACTGAGACCGTTATGTTTGCAGTTGCATTCATTTAGTTGGTTTTGACTTCCCTTCTCTCTTTTTCTTTGTCCTCTCTTTCTTCAAGTGTTGATTTTGTTTTTTCTGTTTGTTAGAGGAATGCTGTGCAGGTGCGGCATACTCGGTGAAACTCACTGTGTTCTCCCTTTGTGCTCTAGAATAATGCCTTCAGTTTGAGCTTCCTGAGGCTCTTCAGAGCAGCTCGCCTTATAAAGCTGCTGAGACAGGGAGAGACCATTCGCATCTTGCTGTGGACCTTCGTCCAGTCCTTCAAGGTATTCAGTCAATAAATGACACAATCAAAAGGTATGCACATGTCACAATACACTTAATGGGACTAAAAAGTGTTTCCTATCTGCCATGCTAGGCTTTGCCATACGTGTGCCTCCTTATTGCCATGCTGTTCTTCATCTATGCCATCATTGGCATGCAGGTGAGTACTGCTTACAGAGTCCTGAGATTTTTACATTTGATGGGTTGGGACAGTTAAATGCTTCAGCAACAGTGTGAACAACACAGAATTTGTTCACAAAGGATAGAAGTGTCTATCCTGTATCCAAAGGTTTACTTACATTACACATCATAGAAGTGCAAGTAAGATAAAAAGAGGTTAAATTAAAGATCTTCTTGTGCAGTCACAGTGCGTCTCATAAAACATGTCATATACATATACTCAGAACCGCTAAGGGAACACTCCATCATCACAGTGTGACACAAGTCAGTTAAACTTGGGGGATATCAGGCTGTCCGCAACTCAGCGGAGTGGAATAAAATGAATGGATGGAACTGCCAAAAATATTGTTGCATCATAACTAACTAGACAGATTCATATAGCTGATGTTTGACTTTGTGTTTAACTGTGATGACCACGTGTTCCTTTAAGTTTTTTAAACATCATAGTATAAATTGCACTGCAAAGTATACATACTAATCTCAAATCAAAGGCAGGGTGAGGTAATGAGCTGCTTTAAGCTTCAAAAAGTCATCACAAGGGTTTCATTATAGGTTTTGTATATAGACGTAAAATCTGCAAAATAAGCTGGCAAATAAATACTGCAGTACAATATTAAAAATGCAAGGTGTGATCAAAATGTTTGCTGTAAGGTTGTCTGCTTCCAGCGGTGCTGCTATTTCTGGATGCCACTGTGGGAGTGTCACTTTTGCATCTACTTTTTTGGGTCGAAATCGTCACATCTCAACTTAAATTTGCTTTTGAGAAAGAGGATAAAGTTGCAAGGGGGGAAATCAAAAATCTCCTGCCTTTTTAAAGTGCTGTATACCAGTGCGGTTCAGTTCTTTTATGGCTAATCTTCTCCCTCACATGTCTCTGGACAGTAGAAATCTGCACTGACATTCTGACCCTGTAGGATGAATTAACAGTGCACAGCCCCATGCATGTTGAACAAGCATCCATATTGTCTTACCTCTAACTTGAAGAGATCCAATCCAAATGAAGCAGGAGCGGCTGGTCCTGGCTCAGCTTCGGCACCTGGTGAGCTCATCACTGGACCCACTTCAGTTTGCCTACCAGCCTGGCATTGGAGCGGATGATGCCGTCATTCACTTCCTACATCGTTCCCTCGCTCACCTGGAGACCGCTGGAAGCACTGTGAGAGTCATGCTCTTTGATTTCTCCAGTGCCTTCAACACTATTTTCCCTCGGTCTTGAAGGACAAGCTGGAGAACTCAGGAGGGGACCATCACCTCACTACCTGGATTTTGGACTACCTCACTGACCGACCACAGTATGTGAGAACCTCTGCAGTACGGGGGCCCCACGGGGAACGGTTCTGGCTCCGTTCCTCTTCACCATCTACACTGCAGACTTCTCCCACAACTCCACCCAGTGCTTCCTGCAGAAGTTCTCTGTTGACTCTGCAATAGTCGGCCTCATCACTGATGCAGACGACAAGGAGTACAGAGGACTGACCCAAGACTTTGTGGACTGGTGCCAGCTGAACTACCTCCAGGTCAACACCAGTAAAACCAAGGAGCTGGTGGTAGACTTCCGCAGACACAAGCATCCTCCACTGCAACCACTGAACATCCAGGGTATGGACATTGAGACTGTGGACAGCTACAGGTACCTTGGTGTTCATCTGAACAACAAACTGGACTGGAGTCATAACTCAGACGCCCTCTACAGGAAAGGGAAGAGCAGGCTGTACCTGCTGCGGAGACTCAGGTCGTTTGGCGTGGAGGGCCCACTGCTGAAGACCTTCTATGACTCTGTGGTGGCGTCAGCCATCTTTTACGGTGTGGTCTGCTGGGCTGGCAACATCTCTGCCGGGGACAGGAAGAGACTGAACAGGCTGATCTGGAGAGCCAGCTCTGTTCTAGGATGCCCTCTGGACCCAGTGGAGGTGGTGAGTGACAGGACAATGGTAGCTAAGCTGTCATCCCTGTTGGACAACATCTCCCACCCCATGGAGGAGACTCTGACAGCACTGAGCAGCTCCTTCAGTGTCAGGCTGCAGCACCCACGGTGTGGGACGGAGAGATTTCGCAGGTCTTTCCTCCCCATTGCTGTCAGACTCCACAACAAAGACTCCAACTGACCAAACACACACATCCACACATGTGCAATAACACTAAGTGCAATACTCTTTTTCTGACAAAGTTGTATTTTTACTCAGTTGTATTAAGCATTTGTATTCTATTTTTATCCTATTGTATATTTTATTCTATTTATTCATTCTACTGTATATAGTATTTTTTTTTTTGTATTCTATTCTGTACAGTTGTGTACAGTATTTTATTCTTATTGTATTCTAATTTTTGCTATATAACTTTTGCACTGTCCACTTCCTGCTGTGACAAAACAAATTTGGGACTAATAAAGGTTATCTTATCTTATCCCTGGAGTCTGTCCACAGATGCAACAGATGATAACGAAGGGGGGATCATCCAAATTAAACCTTGTGTATTATTTGTTTGCTTATTTGTTTCCTTTTAACGGTTTAGTCATAATGCAATACATATGAATAAAGAAAATGTTTTTAAAAATGGAAATATTTAGTAGGAATAAAACTTAAACGACGAAAATGATGTGCAAATTGACAATTAAAAGTCGAGTGCTGCAGAATATCTATTGTTGATGTGTTAATGTGCTGAAAACGCTGCAACAAGGCAGTTCCTGTTGTAACGACGTTGCCTAAACTTCTTGATTTTTCCTTGTTTGACTGCTGTTTGTGTGTAGTTGTTTGGGAACTTAAAACTAACTGAGGATGATGGAATCAATGAGCACAATAACTTCAGAACCTTCTTCATGGCCCTAATGCTGCTGTTCAGGTAAGACTTTACTTCCTCTCTTCTTCTCCTGTTGACGCTCAGTCTTTTTCTCCTTAGAAGCAGGACAGTAGCACTGATGTGCTATTGTATATGTTATCATATCTTCTATATTAATAATCTTCTGTGTTCATATCAAGTCGTGTACAATGCCCTCTTTTTTTAATGTCTCTCATAGGAGTGCTACGGGTGAAGCGTGGCAAGAGATCATGTTGGCTTGCCTGGATAGGAAGGAGTGTGATCCTGAATCAGGGAATGATAAAAAAGAATGTGGCAGCACCTTCGCTTACACATACTTTGTCTCCTTTATCTTCTTGTGCTCTTTTCTGGTGAGAAAACCCACTGGATACACTTTTACGCAGTTGATCAAAATATGGGTGATAGAGCAGGTCGCCAATCACAAGGTCGGTGGCTGCTTCAGTCGATGCGTCAAAGCATTCTTGGGCTAAATACTGAAACCCGAAAAACTCCTATGCATCCACCAGAGTGTGAATGTTAGTTCAAAGTGCTTAGGTATAGATAAAAGCATTGTATGAATGTGTTTGATTAGGTGAAATTTGTACTAGAAAGTGCTTTAAGTAGGGCAAGAAGGCCACTATGTAAGCATTTCAGTCCATTCCACTCACCCGCCACTTTGTTAGGTACACCTATTCAACTGTTTGATAAAGCAAATATCTAATCAACTAATCAAATCACAGAGATTGAATGCATTTAGGCATTCAGACGTGGTCAAGAAAATCTGCTTAATGTGTCAGACACTTTGTTTTTGCCAGATTGGCTGGACGGGGTATTTCAGAAACCTCTGATCTACCGTGATTTCCCCATACAGCCATCTTTAATATCTCTAATATATATAATAAATATTCAGTGCGTTGCAGTTCCCTGGGTACAAATGCCTTGCTGATGTCAGACATCAGAGGAGAATCACCAGTCAGCTTCGATCTGATTGGAAGGCAAGAGTAACTCAAATAACCAGTCATTACAACCATGGTGTGTATGAATATCTGTGAGTGTACAATACTTCAAATCTTTGAAGCAGAAGGCCACAACAAGTAGCACTCCTGTCAACAGGAAACAGGAAACTGAGGCTATAACAGGCTCAACAGAAGTGAATAAAATGTTGCCTGGACTGTTGATTTCTGCTGTAACAATAAAATGGAACATAAAAGCATGGATCCATCCAGCCTCGTATCACCAGCCACTTTGCTGCTTCCAGCAGTATAACATGCTCAGATCATCTCAAACTGGTTTCTTGAAATGAAATCAGTACATAAATGGCCTCTGCATTCCTCAAGCATACGCTAGAAATAGAGATTTGTTTAATGAATGTGCAGCTGATAGATCTGCAGCACCCGTGTGATGCTGTCGTGTCAATATGGACCAAAATCTCTGAAGAATATTTCCAGCACCTTGTTGAATCTGTGCCAGATCTGAAGGCAAAACATGGGTCCAGCCCAGGGCTAACATGTACCTAATAAAGTGGCCAGTGAGGGTATGTTATTGTTTGAAGAAATTTTTTGCATCACTGTGTTTGCGACATACTTGTTCCAGATGCTGAATCTGTTTGTGGCTGTCATCATGGACAATTTTGAGTACCTGACTAGAGACTCTTCCATCCTGGGGCCTCATCACCTGGATGAGTATGTAAGGATATGGGCCGAGTACGACCCTGCCGCCTGGTGAGTGACACACAGGTGGACTCAAATCCACACAAAAATACAACTAAAACACACACTGCACACTGTTGGAAAGTTCTCTGATTTTACAGCGATATACTATTATTTTACCGTGTACCTACACTAACCTCCAAAAATGGCTTCTTAGTGTAAAAAAAACCCTTATAGTACTGTATTATATTAAAGTCTTACAAAATAATACTGTCAACTTTTTGAATACCATTGTACTGTTACCATTATAATGCTTCCAGGGTAACGTCCATATAAACAGGGGTGCACATAAGTGGTCCGCAGCTGAGCATTCTCTGTCAAAATAAAAGACGCGCACCAGATAAGAAGTTGCAGCGCGTGTTTGCATACATACGATTTTCTGGAGGAGGACAGACATTTGTTTAGTATGCAAACACAACAATATTTCTCAGTTTTTCCACATGATAAAAAAAACATGGTGCTGTTGTAAATGAAAGCAATCTTTCAGCATGACTCCAAAATTTAAAGTCCAAAATTTATGCCTCCTTCACATTTTCCAAAGTTGTCCAGTGGGTCAGATTGGTGTGTTTGCCAGGCCAATTCTGGCCCCCGGGCCTTATGTTTGACACCCCTGATCTACACAAATGTATAAATAGTCTTTTGCTGAATGCAAAATAACATCTTAACCCCTGACTTTCTCTCCTGCCCTGAAATGGGTAAAGACTGCTGTCGTGCCGATGTCTTATCCGAGAAGCGTGCAGATCAAATGGGATCTACAACGTGTGATGATAGTTCAGAGTGGGACAGTTAAGGCTGGCCTGCTTGAGCAGTTTCCAAGCATCTATTTCTCTTTTTCCTCTCTCTCTCTCATAACTTTAAATGCCTTCTCTTCCAAAGTTGAGATGAATGTGACCCTCCCTTCTCCCCTGTGAATTTTGAGCGTGCATGCTAAAGATGATTTTCTGAATCTTTCTGCTTTTTTTTTCTTTTTCTTCTTTCTGCTCCCTTTGTATTTCTTTTCTCTCTCTCTCTCTGTATTTTGTGTGTTCCCTCACCTAACCTCCCCTCCTTGTATTTTTCTTGCAGCGGGCGCATACATTATAAGGATATGTACAGTTTATTGCGAGTTATCTCCCCTCCTCTGGGCCTTGGCAAGAAGTGCCCACATAGGGTGGCCTGCAAGGTTTGGACCAAACCCCTAAAGCACAAACTTAAACGCAACCTGCTCGCCTTTAAGAGACTGGAATGAATGTTGCTCTCTATCACTCTTAAAACCAATTTGTTCTTACTTCAACTTTTTGATTTCCATTGGTTTGAGTTTTTTTTTTGGGGTTTGCTTTAAGCTCATTTCACCATTTAACCATTTTTTTGGTGGGGGGGGTTCTGTTGTATATGCATTCTGACATGACAATGAGAATGTTTGGGACAATGCAGAAATGCACACACACACTCACTCTCTTGTACACACTCACACACACACACTGATACCAGTGTGTGAAGCATGAGGTGGTGCACTGCACTTGCTATTGTCTTCTGACTGAAAGCTGGGGAAAATTACACTGACATGTTTACTTTGAATTCAGGATTGTGTAAACATTAGACTTTAGACTCCAGTCAGCCATTGTGTTTTATTTCTGCTTGCTGTCTAATTTTGCCTGGGCAGAAAATGGTTGAGCGATGTGCATTGTTCTTGTTTGAGTTGGGGTTCGGGTGCGGGAGGCAGGGGTTATTACAGAGCCATACAAAGAGAGTTTGGTCTGAGCTTAACAGCCAGTGTTTTCCAGCCATGTGCCACAGGAAGTCAAACGTGTGCAGACTTTGATTGTACTCACTGAAGCAGCTCATTCAGGTGACAGACACTAGTTAAACTAGCAAGTACGAGCTCTTGTTGCTAGCTGAAATGAAAAGCTGCTACATCTTTAACTTCCATGGCACATGTTTGGGAACAGCTGTCTTAACCTGTTTGTAATATTACATTTTAAAGCCACTATGTGTAGTCTTTTGTGCATTTATACTGATAGATTACTCACACAAAAATTGAATATATTTCTTTAAAATAGATCACAGAAACACTAAAACATTGTGTTTTATGTCACTAGGAAAAAACGCCATAATTCAGCCAAAATCTGTATATAAAAGATGGACAAAACCACCAAGTCTTGTTATTACGCCTCAATTATAGAAATATGGCCATCTTGGCTTTTTGAAATCATTGCTACATTATAACCTAGTGTTAACAAGGTGTGACCAAACATTATATGGCTATATTACATACACAAATACCTGCCCATTAACAGTAATTCCACAAAGCAAAACTGGAGCCAGGACCGCTTAGAAAGTTTTATGTACAATTAGTCATATAGAGAGGCATATTATTTATCAGGTAGTTGCATTAACCCTCTGAGGTCAAAGTCATCGTGTATAGCAAATCTAACCCTAAACCCATACTTTGAAGAAAGGCAAAACAGAGTCTTTTTGATATATTTTTGATTGTCTAGCCTTAGCGTTATGGTCATCACCAATGATGAAGGTTAAAAGTGTGCCAACAAATCTACAAACATTTCCCTTCAGCAACTCCAACTAGTTTATCATAACTTGGTCGGTATCTCTAGAAATGTAGCAGCATGTCACATCAGCTCAGGTCACAAGGCTGTGAATGGCCCATTCTGATCAGCATTTGTTTATATGGATTTCCAGTTACTAATTTTTTAGTAACTGGAAATTAATTTGGTGATTGAGAATGGAAGAGAGGAAACTTCACTGCCACCTGGTGTTGGTGGTAAAATTGCAGAGCACGGGGATAAATGCTAACAGCATTGTCTACTTGTATAGTGTGTATGGTAGGCTCTACATTTATTCAAAGTCGAAGTATAAACTAAGATGGATTTTCTCAATAATGGACTGGAGTCAGCCTCAAGTGTCCAGTTGAGGAATTGCAGTTTTTCTTCACTTCCTTATTGGGTTGTCCTTGTAGCACAAAAGGTTGTTTCAGATATAATGGTAAATGATAAATATAATGATTGAAAGGGTTTTTTTTTTTGAGTAGCTTCTTTTCTAAACCCTTCTTAACTTGTATGGACTTTCAAACCAGTACACGTAGTGGCTTTAAAAATTAGACACACCAAAACCAGTATTTAGCCTGTTACATTACCTTTATATAAAATGCACCCTGTACTTTTAGCACAGTAATATCGAAGTTAAACATACTTTTGCAATACTTTTCCTAAAGCTAAAAGGACTAGCTACTATTAACTAGTTTCATAAGGCAACAAATCAGCTATCAAACGACCTCCTATAGTTCTTTAAGTATAATTTTCATGTAAAATCAATCTGCAGGAGTTGGGTAACTGTTATCTGAAGTACTGTGATGAGATGGCCAAACTTGCTCTGTTTGTGGCTCTGGTGTGTGGGGGACAAAAAAGAAAGGGGCAGGGTGTGTGTGTGGTTTGGGGCGAGGACTCTTGACATTAAAAATTGTCTTGTGTCCACCAGGTACCTCTTAGTAACTGCTTGTGTCGGCAGAGGTTCGTGGGAAGATTTGTTAGTCATACCGTTTACATTTGCTTTTTGAAGCTACTGCTAAGTAGCCAGTTGAAGTGAACTTACAATTTATTTTTAATTCACATTGTAGTATTTAACAGTTAAAAAACCCAAACAATCTGCATCGGGCTGCAGATATGTGTGTTCACAATGTTACACCTTTCCATTTGTTAAGTTGTTCTTGTCCTCTATTGACTTAGTTATATTTGAGTTGTGAGACGTCTAATATGTCTGTAGTATGAGACCTGTTGTATACAGGGTGTATCGGAAGAACCACCCAATTTCAAAAGGCTATATTTGTTTAAGTAATAGACATAGAACTTTGTAGTAAAGTTTTAAATACATGGCTGAATAAAAAGCTTTACTTACGATGTTCACAAGTGCTCGATGTGTCTCCCTCCGGATGCATAACATACATCCATATGATAATCAAACTCATCCTATACTTTTGCGAGCATGTCTGGAGGCATGGCAGCCTCTAGCAATTACGCAAAACTCTCAAATCCACTCTTTCTAACAGTACGTCTTTTGATTATTACTGCTGAACAGCTGCGAAATTGAAGTACTTTGAAACTGAATGGTTCTTTTTGAGGTGCTTTGTACCCTTCAGTAGATATTCCACTTCATTCAACCTAAACTAATAGGTACAAGCTATCTGGACAGGCTAATTCAGTTGCATTTTATTGTATTATAAACAACTAATGGTTCTCAAACAACCAAAACTTTTTGAATACCTTCTACTCAGCTGCTACCCTTGTTGTAAATGTGTCGTGACCTTTCCCATCTTGAGGGAGGGCTCCCCTGAACATCTAAAGGCACAGCTGTGAGTGGAGGTTCCTGGTGGAGACTAAGCCTCAATAATGGACTGCATTGACTTGTCACTGTGACTCACTCCGATCTCTGCAGCGGTGCTTTCTTTGCCTGCTAGAAGCCCCGCTGCCAGTTCTATCCGAGCGGCGAAAGAGGGCACCGACTTTTAACGAAAAAAAATACCCACTCAAATCCCCTTTTCGACTCGCATAGAACGGTATCTTAATAGCAAGTAACTAAACTAAATAACACCTCCTCCAACCCTCCCCTTCCCTAACCTTTCTCCCTGCCTTCCTCCCTTCCCTCCTCTTCTCTCCACTAACGTTACAATATATCAAACTAGAAGCCACGTAACACACCCCCTCTTTCTCTCTCGTTCTCTTTCCTTCTCTTTTTCTCTCACCACAGCAACCACATATCCACAGTGATCAAAACAATAACCTCTGTGTATTTGTTTCCCCCCCTCTTCCTTTCCTTTGTCGGTTTCTTTTTATTTCTCCTCATGTCTCCCCCGAACACACCTCTGTCTGTCTGTCTCCGTCCTTCCCTCTTAATCCTCCTCTTCCTCCCTCCCCCCATTGTTTTTCTTTCTTACGTTTTTACGTCGTCCGTCTTTGTTTTGTCTGGTGTGGGTGTGTTGGCGTATGGGGTGTTGGATGCATGTGCATATATGGTGCACGTGTGTGTGTTTGTGTGTGCGTGTGTGTATGTGTGTTCGTGGCCACTCCAGCGGCCGGATCAGTTACACAGACATGTATCAGATGCTAAGACACATGTGTCCGCCGCTAGGCCTCGGGAAGAGGTGTCCCGCCCGGGTCGCCTATAAGGTAGACTCGCCCCCCACCTTACCCCTCCACCCCCCTCAGCCACCACCCTCACCTCCTCCTCTCCCTCCCCTCTCCCATCATTCATTTCTTCCTCCTTTTCCCCATCCATAAAGTCTCCGTTCTTCAGCCTCCCCATCGCTGGGGAAGAGAACCTCTTCTCTTTCATTTGCTCAAGCCTCCCTGTCCCTTTTCCTCCTCCTCCTTCTTACCCACTCTCCTCCACCTCCCTCCCTTCTTCCCTCCCTCCTCCCAGCGGTGTTCTCCTCATTGTCTGTTAGTGGTGGTTGTGGTGGTGGTGGTGAGCGCTGTCCTCTCTTCTTTCTCTCCGACCGCGGGGATGGAGGGATGGGCTTTTGTCGTGAAGTGCAGTGATAGTGGATTGGTAGTCAGTCCTCTTTCTTTGATTTCCTCCCGTCAAGCCACAGGAGTAAGGGAACGGAGGAGGCTTTGCCAGTCCTTCTGCAACCTGCACGGACGCAAGCAAAACACAGTTAAAGCACAGGTGTAACTTAGAAAGTAAGAAAACTTTCAGACGTCCATGTGTTTTTAGATTGGTGTAAGTAAGTCCACTAAATATTAATGACTACTTTCAGTTTTCATTTATTTATAGCCTATTTTGTTCTGAAATATTCAAACTTAAGAAAAAAAATTGTTTTAAAATATATACATCTACTTAATCTACATTTATTCATTATTTATTGCAGGTTTGCATTTTAAAATTATGTCCTATAAAATGCTTATAGAAATTTTTAGTGCAGTGAAATCATGCTTGAAAATTTGTGAAAAATACATAATTTCCACACGCCATTGATTTATTTCAGGAAACATATACAAGCAACACTTAAATTGAGATAATTTTATTAAGGGTTTTGTTCACGCAGTGCAATATTTGCTTACGATGCGGGTACAGAAGGACCGGCAGTGGTTTCTGTCTTCAAACCTCTGTGCCTCTTATTCCTGTGGATGGCTCTATTATTCTGTGTATTATATACACGCACACACACATTACCATACACATATACAATGCTTATACAACCATGTTCTGGCCCTTGTAGTTTTTTTCCTCATTTTTCAAGATGATTTTTTGACATTCAAGCATCTCTGGCTTCTTTGTTCCTCAGACCACCAGTGTAGAGATTTGGATTGAGCATTTCAGCATTCACTGTCTCTTCGTCTTATTGTCTACTCTCTCTTTACACCTCAGCTGAGTCCTTCTCAACCTGTCCTTCTTCTTATTGCCATCCAGATTCACTAAAACACTGTTGACAAGATGGTTTGGTGCTTTTTGTGCTTCAACCAGGAGGGAAGTGATTTCTCTGATTATTTATTTTTTTAAATGACATCTAATTAAGCTTTTTTTTTTAATTAAAATCAGGAAATATGTTACTTACACCTAGAAATTCAGCAGCAGCTTAAAGGGTTTTGTGGTTCACTTTTCACAGAAAATTCATGTCAATTTTTTATTCAGTTTTATTCAATTTATTTGTCGCGAGGACTGAGAAGAAGGGAGACGAAACAAAGCTACTCACAAGTGAGTAGGTTGTAAAATACACTACTGGAAAATTATTAATAATGACTGTGTTCCCTTTTTGGTGAACCACACTATAGTTATTGAAATGTTATACTCTTTAAAAAATAGTAATATTTATGGTCACGGTCTTCTTTGTAGGGTTGGCGTGAAAGGATCTAATCTCTCACATGCGATGGTGTTGGTTGAAAAAAGAAATTAGAAACATGCTGCTTACCTGAAGCAGGAGCTCAGAAATAGTAGCTCAGAAAGTTGGGAATCGATAGCTACAGTGTATCCAGAAAGTACTGACCGTACTTCACTATTTCCAGCTTTTGTAATGTTACAACTTTATTCCAAAATGGTTTAAATGTCTTTTATTACCTCAAAATTTTACTTTACTTTAAATTTTTGCAAAGTTATTACAAATATGTTAATTATTTGAAGAATTCACAGCAAAAAAAAAGTCCCTTAAAATTATTTCCCAAGAAACAACAGTCACTAATTCACGCAAATACTTAATGAATTGGCCAACTCTGTTTAGCCAGCACCAAATTAGATCTGCCTGCTCCTGTAATGAGCTACACCTGATATGACTCCTAAAGTCAATTATCTGTACGTGCAGTCGATCCACTTATCTCCAAATATCTGTGTGTACAGTAGCCTCCCATTTATTATATGTGGTGAGTGAAAAGCAGTAATTTTAACAATTATTAGAAAATCTCCAGCGTTACTCATTTCTGTTGAATCTGGATGTCAGTAATCTTTGTACTATCCATTTGCCTCTCTCATTCTTCCTTTTCCTCTGTTTTCCTCTTCTCTCCACTGACCTTCTGCCTGCCAGCCATCCTTTCCCTCACATTCTTCTGTCTTTCTACTTCTACATCCACTTGTCTGTCACCAATTAGGAGCCATCTTCACTCCTTCATTACATCCCTCTGTCAAGCCCACTCTGTCTCCACTTTACCTCTCCTTCCTGTTCTTTCTCTTGGTTTCCTCTCCAGTATGTCAAACTGTCTTGGCACTAGCACCCATCACATACTTCAGCCATCAGAACCTTCCAGTATTCATTTACACAAATCCGACAAAAAGAAGTCAATTAAAGAACCTTGTGATATGAGAAACAGTTAATGAATAAAGAGGGGAAGGTTTACATTGCCCTTAATATTTAGGCAAAGTTCTTGATCTTCACTTTAGTGGACACAAAGCCCTTTACTCAAAGTAAAAAAAGAAAAAGCTGTTAAATGTGTATTGCTACGACAGATTGTCTCTTTTGAACTGACCTCTGTCAGTGTTGTTTTTAGTCTTCGTCTTTATCTTTTGTCGTGTTCTGTAATTTTCAGCCTCTCTTTTCTCTTTTCTATCTACACACACACTCTCAGTTCTCCTCTCAGTTTAAATCACACTGACTCACGTTCTCTTGATTCCTCTTTTACTCTTTCAGTGTTTTCACAACCCTCCTCTCCCTGCTCATTCTCACCTTTACCTTTTTATCTGTAACTACATCTCATGACCAAGCTTAGAGTTGACTAGTTTAGCCCGACTAACTGTTATCCCTGCCATGTGTCCCCTTTGATACGCCCCGGTCCCCTTACCCTACAGCTCTATTACCACAAAGTCTGGTTGGTCCAAAACCAAAAAAATAAATAAAATAAACAGAAAAAACAGAACTTCAATCATCTGTTTTTTAAACTTCTATATGATTTTTTTCTTCTTTCAGGGAATGCCACAACTCTAATCCTCTCTAACTCTTACACCCCCTTAAAACACTGCACCCGTCTGGCATTGAGAGAGATCTTGACTTGATACGAAGTAACACCTCGCTGTCCAATTTGACTTTAGGGCAGCCATGAATGTAAAAAGTAGAAGGAGAAAACAAAAGAAGAATCCAAAAAGTGTGAAATTACCTGTCAATCAGTAGGATCAATCCGATTGGATTGAGGATACTCTCTTTGCGCGGATGCACGGCTGCTTGTATTGTAAAAGTGGGTTTTAAGGGAAGTAATGGGGAGTAGTGGGCTGGGTGGGAAGAGTTTGGGGTTAGATAGTGGGAGTGAAGTAAATGCATGTTGCATGCTGTGTCCGGGTTTGTTGGATTTTTTGATGGGGTGTTGCATGAAATCCTCTTTGTCGCATGGCTATGGGCGACATCGAGCCTGCCTGCCTGTTGCCTGTCGAGCGCTGTGGATGTTGGCCGATGCCCTCTGCCTGCTGCACACTTGGCTTTGGGCATGCCCGACACTTGCACACACTCAGGAACACAAGAGCACGTACACAACTCCACCGCCATCGTACTACCGTGCTTGCCATCGTGAGTGCCCAACGCTCATGTTCGTAGGTAAATCTGATGGATGTTAACTGGTCAAGATAGGAACGGCAAGCGACCCCAGCTGGCCTAGCTTGTTCAGTTCTATCTGCAGGTTTCTCCATTGGTTTTACCTGGTATAGACATGTAAAGACAGGGAACCTCTTTAGAGGTAGGGGGAGCTCTATAGCAGTTGCCTCAGTTAAACAAAACCACAGCAGTCTCCTGAAAAATAGCAGAATTACACCAGTGATACTGTTATTGTTCTTCAGTCAACTTATTTTGTCTCTAAAGGACTCCAATTAAGCACTCTTAATTGGAGTCTGTGCAAATAATTGTGTGTAAGTGTAGAGGGAAGGGATGATTGTTGGGGTAGGGTGGGGGGTGGGGGGGTCGGGTCTGTGTATGTGTACTGTTATATCTATCTATATGTGTGTAACAACAGAGATGTGTAAATGCACCCATGCATTCACACATTTAGGGAACATGGGCACAGGTTGGGTCGGAGGCCATTTCGGCTCCGATTGTTCTTCCTTGTGGTTCTCAGCTCTCACAGTTGCTTAGCAGCAGATGGCCCTCATTGGATATAGCTGTGCTGTTTCGTAGAGTATCACTGGAAAAAAAAGAAACAGGAGACACTGGAACTCGACTATTCAACATTCTGTCATCACGTAAATGCTCTTGCACTTGCCAATGCAAAAAATTAGCAAAGCTGTGCAACAGACTTAACCCACGAATTCTCAAGAGTCACTCTATATGGCACACCTTTATCAGAGGATTCACTGACTCTACACCCAGGCATCTGTGCCTTAATTCTAATCTCTCTCAGGGAATATTGACTAAAACCTGGGCAAATCCGGTCCAGCTGGAATTGGCTGTAGTCTATGGAGCTCTCTCAACCCTGCCCCCAACCCCTCATCCCCTCCCCTTCCTGGAGGTTCAGGCACACCACAGTTCAGCAGGGACACATCCCTTTCTCATCCTCTCATCCCTGACTGGCTTTCCACAGAGGCTGCTGCGCATGGATCTACCGGTTGCTGATGACAGCACGGTGCATTTTAACTCCACGCTCATGGCTCTGATAAGGACAGCACTGGACATAAAGATTGCTAAGGGTATGGTATGAAGTACTGTGACACTTTGAGTCTCTTTCTTCACAGTTTCTGTCTCTTTCTCTTGAGAAGTATGTTTTAGATTATTGTAGCAAATATGACAAATTGCTAACAAATTACTTTTTTGTTTTTGGGTGAATGTTTGGATGCCTGAATGGATAAATATATTTCTTTTTGGATTTCATGCCATTGTGCCTCTCTTTTGGTCGGTACCTTGCTCTTTTTGTGTCTGGGGGCTCTTCACATGTGGTCGGACGTCTCCATGTGTCTACAAATTTTCAATGTGTGTGCATGGACGCTTTTGGTACATGCTACCCAGGTGGTGCAGATAAGCACCAGATGGATGCAGAGCTTAGAAAGGAGATGATGGCTATCTGGCCCAACCTATCGCAGAAGACACTGGACTTGCTGGTTACCCCTCACAAGGGTAAGTTGTTGGAAAACAGCACAAAGTGGTGTGTGTGTGTCCGATCACCAACTCACCAAGAGGAAAGCTTCTACCAGCCAGTGTCATTCACTGCTTTGCATCTCCTGATCGGGGAACAACAACAAAAAACACACACATTAACAGTACTTACGCACATGCATAGATTTACAAATGTAAATTCTTTGCAAATGTTGCTCCAATACTTTGGGCCAGAGCAAAATAGTACATGCATAAAGCCAGACTAATATCATCAATTGGGCGGTAAATTTAGATGGATGATGCCTCTTTGTCACACCGTGTCATTTGTGTTCAAGGTCAGTTATTTAATGAATCCAAATCCAGTTAACTTTACACTTTAGAAGTTTTCAAAGTTACTTCAAAGCCTTCACTGTACATGAGGTTGGGTCAAAATTTAGCACTTAATCAATTTGAATAATTTTAACTCCAGGTCCAGGAGAGAATAATTTGTGGCACTAAATCATTTGGTAACTGGGAAGTTTTACTTGTTTTCTGATCATTCACTGGGGAAAACTTCAAAATTGGGCATTTTGGATAAACTTGGTTAAAATGTTAATACAAAAGGTCTCCTTTTTACCTCCTTGTAGGATTCTGTGTACATTTTCTACAGGACAACCAAAGTAAAAGTGTTGGACTATAATGACTAGCTCCAAAAAATTAGTATGTCGTCATCAACAACACCTCATACTAGCTGTCAAGCACGGTGGTGGAGTGATGATTTGGGATTTTTTTTACAGCAATGGGACCTGGGCACCTTGCACTCATTCAGTCCACCATGAACTCATTCAAATGTGAGGCTGTGTCTCCCACAGCTAAAGCTTGGCCCAACATACAGCAGGTCAGTGATTCCAAGCACAGAAACAAATCTACAATAGAAAAAGAAAAAGATCAAGGTGCTGCAATGAAGTCCAGACTGCAACCTGATTAAAATGCTGTGGAGAGTTAAATGAATGCCTGCAGACTTCAGTGAACAAAAGCAACAGTGGGCCAAAATTCCTCCACAACAATGTGAAAAACTGATTACTTGTACTTCGTCCTTGTGTTTTGGTATCAGGCTCAGCTTCTAGCTGTAACTCCTGTGTCACTGTAATCTGCTAATATAGCTTATGGCTCTGAAATGGAAGAGCATCATTAGTGCTCACATGTTCCATAATATAGTCTGGGCATATCACATTGATCAGATAAATTTAGTCCTGAAGATGGCTTTTGTTGTAAGTTGAATACGCAGAGGTTATCTCATAAAGACACAAGGGCTCAAATTCAGCAAACTAAGGGACCAACGTTTTGACTCACCCTCATGTAGTTGAAAAAGTGTTTATAGTAAAGTAAAATTTGATATGCCTTCACTAACTATACTTAAGTGATTGTACATAAAAAAGGTGGGAACTTTATTCAGCTTTCATTGATTTTAAATGGGATTACCCTTCAGATAACATGTACAGATACAGCATACCATACTTAGATTCACATGGGCACACAGACACATCACATAAGAGTAGAAACAGCAGGACACAAACCCACACCATGAAACTATCCACCCATTCAGTCATTCCTGTTATCAGGAGGTGCCTACTATAGAAGATCCTCTATAGAAGTCTTTTCACTACAGGAAGACTTTAGGATTAAACCTTTATACAAATGTAATGAATGTAAAGCCTGATTGGTTAAAAATAAGTTTATGAAAATGTATATAGTGCATGTTTACTTCTTAGTACTTGCATGGAATTGATTGAGATATAAGATATGTGTGGTCATATCTTATCACACATTAATATCAGTTTTAATGCTCGAAGACTTTTAGCCACGCCACTTTGAAAAGGGCGCCACAAGTATGCGGTGTAATCTAGTAATTCACATTGTTCATAGACAGTCGAAACAAAGCTCAATATTTTTCTGATTTTAAATATTTATGTGTTTCACCCAAACTCTGGGGATATGTATCCGGAGTTTTTGGAAAAAAATTGAGCTCCTTTTTTTCTCAGGGATCACTTGGCTGTGGTGTCCACGTTTCTTAATGAGGTGGCTGCCTAGTCCTAAGCCTTCATATTAATCTATAAGGAATTTCTTTTCCTTGTATGATAAGATGATAGCGAAATAATAAGAGCATGTCCTTTGAAAAGATATAAGAACAGCATCTGCCTGTGAAAAGACTACCAGCTTTGTTACTGTACTGTGTTGTGATATCGTATATGCCTGTAGTACACCAGCAAGTGAGCTTAACCTTGTTTCAGTTAAGGCTTCATTCGGGAATGTTTGCACAGTGGTTACTGATATTCTTCAAAAAAACAAAAAAATTTATTCGTTTGTTGAATGTTAAGTATTTTGATGAAGTAATACAGGTTCTTATTTGCCCTTAGAAAGTGCAATATAATTTTTTTTAAAACATGACAAGCTACAGTGTTCATGAGCAAGATATAATTTAAGAACTGCCAGAAATGCTCCTTTAACATTTAAAGGTATTTGCTATGTGAACTTTCAGACTGTGTGCTTGCTCATAAATTTCTCCCAAGAATTCATTTGTTTTCATATTTGCCGGGATGGCTTTGTTCTGGGATCCTCCCACCCTGTAAAACGCATATGTGGAAATCCTAAGGTGGGAAGAACGCCAGTAAAATCGAGAGCAGACATCATTGATAACAAACATTAGATAGGGTCAACATGACATTGATTAAGTCATAATGGAATGAAATGTAGAAGCTGGGGTGGAGGTGGGTTGCAAATCGGCTTGCAGTGGCAGCAGTAACTGTGTGCAGACTGAAGCAGTTTAAATAGATTTGGTCCCTATTCTCCCAACAAGAGCTCAAACTGTCCCACTGACATTCTGAAATGTATGAAAGCGGTCATGATACAACTCTTGGCTCAAACCATGAAATTGTCCCTGCTGCTGCCTTCTTGAGAAAAACGTCATCGCTCGATGATACGGGGACGTGCCCATCAGTCTAGAACAGGGTAAATCTGGGCTCATCAGACCACATTACCTTCTTTTATTGGTCCAGAGTCAAGTGTTTATGCTTCCTAGCAAAACCCAAAGCTTTCCAGTTGCTTAAATGGTTGGTAAACTTTTAATGTATTTAATTTATATATTTGATTTATTTATCCACATACCAAAACTGCTGAAACTAAAGTTTTTCTTTGCTCAGAAGTATCAGTAACCTCTGATCAAATATTCTCGGCGTGTACCTCTGTCAGCTAAAGCTAGGAGCTCCTCAGCTCAGAAAAAGCAAATGCTGAGTATTTTGTTGACGTTACAGTTTTATTTATTTTTTAATGCTAAGCTAGGATGTCCAGCTGCTGGTGGATTATGCATGTTGTGTATTTCTCTGTCAGTGTTTGTGTCTTGTCCCCCACTCCCATCCCTCCCCCATGGCTCAGGGTCCCATCACACTCGGGTCTAATCTTGCAGGGTAACTTGTCATTTTCTCAGCAGCCACAGACTTGACGGTGGGCAAAATCTACGCTGCCATGATGATCATGGAGTACTACCGGCAGAGCAAGACGAAAAAGCTGCAGGCCCTGCGAGAGGAACAGGTAGACTCCAAGCCAGAGAAATATTCCAAATACCGAAAGACTTTTTTCTTTTTGTGTTCCTCCTCCTGGTCGTCTCTTGTTTGCCGTTCTTCTGCCAGATATGGATTTAAAAGAATAAGAAACATGTCTTATACATTTAAATCCTGTGCTGACTCCCAGCTACACTTCTGAGCACAGGTTACCTCCCTCTTGCACTGTACCGTCTCTTTAGCATGCTTCTAAAAATCTGCATACTTTTTCTAGTACCTTCTTGCTTTCTTGGCTAACCAAGAGATCAAGAAGCCTATTATTTTACAAAGCTTGCTAAAAGGGTTATTTTATATAATCTTTTCCAGACAGTTAGCAACTTGACCCTCCCCCACACTTTCACTTGTTTTGTTTGTTTTGTATCATGGATAATTTGAGCATGGTAAGGAGGATAAAGCATAACCAAAGGTTAAACTAAGGATTTTGTTGCTTGTAATCTTCTGAACAGTGATGATGATGATGATGATGATGATGATGATGATGATGATACCACATGGCCTTACCTTTGTTCCTTGTCAGTGCTCGTCCCCTTGTGTCAATGAATGCCTTTAAGATGCACTCGCTTGTGTGGAAACATCTCTCCACTTGTGCAATCGCTCCTAGATTTGCCCATGAAATGGTGTCAGGCTCATTCTTACTGACTCAGATGCATGTCTTGTCTCCAGATTTCCATTTTGTCGAATGAAGGAGTGCATTGGTGAATGGAGAGTATGTTGTTCCTTTCTCTTACCAACACTACATCATGTCAAAAACAGCGTGTGTCCTGAATGCAGGCTATCCCATCGGACTGAACGGACAGTTCGACACCAGCTCTCTCAACATCAGCAGTGCACGATGACTTTAACCATCTCGTCATCTCTACTTTATCTCGCCACTGCTTTCCTCTTTTCTGCTGCAGTCTTTGTTTTCATATTACCATGCTGCTTTGAAGGAAGAATCCACCCACAATCTTCACGTGTATATTTAGAGAAGTCTTTTTTTTTCTGTAGCATCAGGTTTGGATACCCAGTAGGGTTGGGCATTTGGTTTCACTTTTCAGTCATCCTATCATCCCCCTGCGGCATTACCCATAGCATTGCCACTGGGATCCTGCCGTTAAAGTAACACTATCCACCCTCTGTAATGTGCAATGTGTGGCCAATGCACACACAATAAAGGCACACAAGTGAAAAAGAAACACACGTGCCAGAAGTTAATTTTTCACATCCAGCATGATGGAACATTTTCACATTTACATAGAACGCTGATTTCTTCAGCAAACAGTAATTAGTGAACAGAACTGCCTGGATGTGGCTTTTCAGATTTAAGTGCTCCCTAGTGAAAGCTGCTTTCCTTAGTTTCTGAGCCAACAAGCCCACTTTTGGTTAACCCTCTAAGGCAGAGGTATAGAACTCCAGGCCTCTAGAGCTGGTGTTCTGCAGGTTTTAGACGTGTCCTTGATCCAACACAGCTGATTTAAATGGCTAAATTATCTCCTCAACATGTCTTGAAGTTCTCCAGAGGCTGGTAATGAACTAATCATTTGATTCAGGTGTTTTGACCCAGACTGAGATGTAAAACCTGCAGGACACCCGCTCTCGAGGCCTGGAGTTCCCTACCTCTGCTCTAAGGTCTAGCAGCACTGTACAATGAAAATGTGTGATCTTTGGGCTTTTGCAAAATGTTCTCCAAAGTCTTGAGGGGTTTTTTCTTCAAAACATATGGTTAATGGTTAAGGTTACTTAACGTCAGTGATATCTTTGACCTCATCTAGATGCTGTACCTGTCGATCTATGTTCCCACCCTCACTTATGGCCACAAGCTGTGGTTAGTGACCCTGAAGAATGAGGTTGCACACACAGGCAGAGTACAGGTGCTGCTCCTCCACATTGAAAGGAGGCAGTTGAGGCAGAATGCTTCCTGATGGGTCCTCAGTGAGGCGTTCGGGTCGTGACGGCTTCCTGTTGTTGCTCAGACCCCAAATCAGAAAGAGAAAATAAGTAAAATTGACAAATATTTATTTTAGACCTAAAATGACTAATAAAAGAAGCTAAGGGTGGCTCCTTTCTTTAACAACTCATCTGTTTACCTCTTTGCCTCCATTCATTCCTGCTGTGCACATGTCAAGTGTGAAATGTCTTAGTCATTGTTTGTTATCGTTGTCTGTCAGTATTTTGTTGTTTTGTCTTTGTTGGCTACTTTGTTTCCTTGGCATGGATGTTGTCTGATGTCCCTTGTGCCCATCCTCCATGCCATCTGTGTCCTTCTGTCTTCTATTTATCCTTCCAGGAAGCTAGAGACTTTGACCTGTCAAGCTCTCCCTATTTGGTCAATCCAGGTTGATTGCCACCACGTTTCTCTAACCGAGACCCATTCTCTTCAGCCTGTGTTTCTTTGAATCTGCCTGCTCCCTTCTCTGTCTGCGGGGACGTTGAGGGAAGATTCCTGAGACCAGTGTCTCCCTGTGTAATCATTCTGTCATGGAAGCATTCATTCATACACACACAACTGCAGAAACATACTCAGTTGGAGCCAGAGGTGTTCAGTGTTTCTCTGTTTGTCATTATCCTATCCATCTAAACATTTCTACCATGAGTTTTGTCAGGATCCATCAGTGGCTCTGGTGCTAGAACAAAACTGTTCAGAGACAAACTTAAACAGTTTTTCTCCTTGACACTGGAAAAGACAGTTGGACAGGATCAAAAAACTTATGGCTTTTTTTTAAAGTGATATCTTTGTGACTTCATTCGTGAGAACAAACAGAAGTCATATCGGTTGTCTCTGTGTCTGACACAATCAGTATGACGTGTGTCCTGTGGCGAGCTTAGATAATGTCAGCATTTTTAAGCAGCTAACCAAAGCTGGCCATTATTAATGGTGCACATTGTAGCCGGACTTCCTGTCCAACAGATCAGCCTGATGTGTCTGAAGAGGTTTGAATTTGTTTCTGAGCAGCTCTTCAGTCATTTATCCTCCAGCCTTTAGCTTCCAGACCATGGAGGGACATGACATGGGCTCTCGCAGTCATGAACCATCAACGCTAAGCCACTCCAGAGAGGACTCTGTTGAAACAGGATCTCCTGAGAGTAAAACGGCTTGACCTTTGACCTGTCTGATGGAAGCAGAAGTTGCTTTTTAATACTGCTGGTTTAGGATCAGATTACTACTTCTCTTGAAATGGCATGTTACTCAAAACAACTTGGCAGATCAGTATATGATTTTTGAGTAAAATGTCTCTATATAGATATACTTTGTGAGTATGAGAACCTGGTCCAAGACCTGAGATTTAAGAGCAATCTTACCTCAAGGTAAAAGCTCCCCTCTGACACAGATCTGAGATCAGTTTTGCTACCCTGAATCTCTACCCAACATATCAGAGTTAACAGTGTCCCTTTAACACTTTCTGGGTAGCAAGCAGACTCCAGATCAAGTAGTCTTTGGGGAAACTTTACCTTGGATACCCACAGCCATGTGCTTGCTGATGGCGCCCCCGTGTGGGTGCATGCTGCGAGTGCATCCTGTGTTTGTGTCCTGTGTCTGCCCCCCTGAGTGTGCCTGATGCAAGCCTGCAGGCCATGTCGTGTATCTCACACAGAACCGAACGCCATTAATGTTTCAGCGCATGGAGCCGCCCTCTGAGGGAGGCGGCACAGACGGCCAGGGAGGCCAGGGCCAGAACGGCCTCTCCAGCACGCAGCTAGACAACATCAACAGCATGTGAGTAGAAAACGGGGGAAGCCCATACACACTGCAATGAGGCGCTTCAGACAGAAACGTCCAGTACAAATACATTAAGCATACAGTCGCATCCACACTGTAGATCAATTCAAAAAATCTGTTTGTTTGTTTTTTATTTTCCCCCCTTTTGTGCCAGTTCCATTCCAGCTAATGCCTTTAACACTGATTGTGAGCTATAGTGAGCTGAAAGGAAAGGTTTGAAAGTAAAAACAAGCAAAATGTGCTTCTTCTTTTTTTTTTTTGACCAGACCTTTTATGCCTTATTACAGTTTTTGTACATTTTTCACTATAATATTTTAGGAGCCATATTTAGAATATAAGGCATCATGTGACTTCTTGAAGGTTATCAAAACTCTTATTTAGTTTGGTCTCCTTATTTAAACTTTGAAAGATATTGATTATAAAACATGCCACAGTTAGGATGCTTCAAAGTTTGCTGGAATTCTGATAACTTTATCATTATTCTCTTATTAAAGACTTATTAAAGTCTTTGCAGAGAAAGATGGTGCCACTAGCTCGCACCAGCTCATCCACAGCACCTCAGCTGAATCTCATGCTTCTCTTTTTTTAAATCATATCATCACATCAAACAAAATAATATACTGATGTTTTACTGTGATTGAGAAGTTTGAGGTAAAGAAACCCTAATCCTTAAAACAAACCTCTGACAAATATACACTGTGATCTCTGTAACATAGTTATTTTTCAGTTAATTATGATATTAGTTTTTCCTCAAGTGTAGATTAAAATGTAATTTTGTTTTCATTTTCATTTCCAAACCTTGGATTTTAAATGTAGTGTAAACATAAATCAGATCAGATACAGAAAAAGTACAAGCGCTGTTTATCAAGACATGAGTATAAGGTCTTGTTGCCAGGTCTCTCTTGGAAATGAGATTTTTAATCTCAATGAGATTTTTTACCTGGATAAATAAAGGATTAATAAATAAGCAACAATATGATAATTATAGTATCTGTAATCATGTTACCATGCTAAGATTAAAATTAAGCTTGAAGTACAGCTCCTGTTTAGACGGACTCTATAAATCAGTAAACAGGTCAATAGTAGCCGACATATTGATCCCACTCTAAATTAATTCCTTGGTCTTCTGCAAATTCGGTGTTGTTGCATTAAGGATTACTGAAAAATTACAGTATCCCTAGCATTCCAATAATATTCATATTTATGTTTGTGTGTGTGTGTGTGTGTGTGGGTGCCAGACCTCCTGAGGGTGGCATGACTGAGAGCCAGTCATGGGTGACGGCCAAAGCCCAGGAAATGTTCCAAAAGACGGGTAACTGGAGCCCGGACAGACCCTACCCCGACGACCTCCACGACAACCGTCACAACCCCCAGGTATAATGACACCGAACATGCATGTTGTCACCGTGGTAACATCAGTCTAAACCCAACCAGTCCCTGCTTCCACACTGGTCTAGTAATATCTGTGGACATAATAGAGAAGGGAAGAAACTGCAATCCCAACTCAACAACCTACTTCTGCAGGGTTTTTCAGTTTGTGTAGCTACTCAGTGACCCTACTTGCTATTACGTTTTTCTAAAGCATCTAACATGTAAAACTTCCTGCTAAATAAATACAGTTCAAAACATTTCAGAGGGTTTTTCTCCACTTCAGTGTCCGCTGCTAATTCAAAGCTGAAACGATCTTATATTAACCTGTAAAAATGTTCAGAGCTCTACATTGTAAAGTGAAAAGCGCAGCTTTCTAAAGAGAGCAGTTAAAGACAGGTAAGGTGTGTCATTAACCTCCTGGTTTCCTTTGCTCCTTGGCGAGCATTTTATTTAGAAATGTCTTTTTGTAATTATCTAAGCACACAAGTGGATGGATAGGCATCTAAGCCATGGAAGACACCTTTACAGACCTGGACTTTTGCACTTAATCAGCTCCTTCATTCCTGCCGTTTCGATGTTGCTGCTGTTACTCCGCAGGCACAACAGCAGTCTTTTTCTTTTTCCAGATGTGCCCACTTTTCTCCTTTCATTCTCTTTCTCCATCTTCCTCCCCCTAGTCCATGTTCCCCCGGCCTTATTCTCTCAGTCTGACCATCTTCCTCTCCCTTGAGTTTTCCTGTTTCCTCTCCAACCTCCTCTCGAGTCAGTGGCTTAAAGTTTACAGATGTGTTTTGTGACCTACACCTTTTCCTCCCCACTATTCCTTTACTTCTGCTTGTCTGTTGGGGTGCTCCTACTCCCCAGTGCCTCGTCTCCCTTCTGAATCCCATGACGGCTGCACAAAGACGAAATGTGAATTACAAGTTGTGTAAGTTGGCTGTTGAGCTCTTGAGAGGCTCCAGTTTTCAGAGGGTTGGCAGCTTGATATTAAAATAGTTTTCCAGTGGTTCCAAAGAAGTATTTCCTTGTTGGATTTTGGATCTAAATATATTATGGTTATGTGGTTTTATAGTTTATAAGCTGACCTAATCCATCCCCACACTAAATTTATGCAGCTTGTTGCATAAATTGTCCTATTATTCGTCCTGCAATTGAAAAAAAAGAAAACTAATATCATATGAATAATCCTATCCTTGTAACTCATTAACATCATGTCATGCCCCTCGCTCGATTGGTCAGTGAGTCTCCCCCTCAGCAGACAGTGGTCACGCCCCCTCTCATTGTGTTTTACAGACGGTAGAGATGAGGGAGATGGGGCGGGACGGGTACTCCGACACTGAGCCCTATCACCCAATGGATGGGCATGGGCGGACCCTCTCCATGCCCCGCCTCTCGGCAGACAACCAAGTGAGCACCTTCATCTCACCATCACTCACTGTCATCCTCACTCTCTCACATTATGCCTGACAGCTGAAGTGAATTGGAAAAGCTTCTCTCTGCATCCTAAAACAAATAAAAAGGAACGAGTCTGACATCATCTAAAACCTTCTCGTTCGAATAATAATTTTTCATATTTCTTAAAGCATTTCAGGTAACTCTGGGTCTCTGAATGAGACGTGCCACTTAGGATGCAATGTCAGGACAGGAGACTGCTGTAAATTCACTTCCCTCTGTCTCGTTTCCCTTCCCTCCTCTTTTTCCACCCATCCTCTAACCAGCACTGCCTCCCTTTCACCCTTCACTCCTCCAGCAGCTGACCCATCACTGCTCATCTCCAAGCTCCATCTCTGAGCAGCACTGCAGAATGTAAAACTGGGTCTGAAGGCTGGATCAGTGTCCTAGATATGTATATTAATATACATCTAGAAGACCTGTGTGTAGAGAATATTTAACCCCTCCCCTGTCACTGCTCCCCGCTCCATTTCCATTGAATCCTTGGTGTGTCTGTCCCGTGTGAACTGTGGCCAGAGTCACTCTTCAGCTGCGAAATAAATAAAACTCAGCGTCTGCAACACTTAAAGGGAAACAAAGCACACGGTTGTTGACGTGAAAGTTACACATAAAGTGGGTCATCCGTTCATTATACTGGGCCATGACTGACAGGATGAAGAGCATGATCTCAGCTACCCACGCTGTCACTGAAGTGAAGCTGTGGCGTGTATGATGATGGGTGCACGCATGTAAGGCATGCCTTTTTTTAACTGACAAAACTTTGACAAAAATAAAAAAGATTCGATACATCTGCAGATCAGGTTTGTGTATCCTCACTTAACTGTGGCACACAAATCCATTCCAACAGAGAGCTTTTCCAGCACTCCACAGTCGGAGGTGTGTTAGCTAAACCTGTCACGCCAAGGCAGGTGTTGCAATAGTTCAGTAAGGATCTAATTAAATAACGCAATAAATCTGCTTTTTACTTTAAAGAAGGATTATTGAAACTCAGTTAATCAAACATTTCAGCACATGTCACATACAGCACTTGTGGACCTACGTACTTACTTTGAAGCCTCTGGCTGCAGTTACACACACACCAACACATTCATGTCCACAGCATTTCACTGCATCACGTCATGTTGCTCTCACTTTGGTATGTTGGTTCCTTCATAAGGCTTTTCTGTCCGAGCAGTTGGAGTAAACAGCAGGATTGTGTACATAATAAAAAATCAGCTTATACCTTTTTACTTACGTTTTTGTGGAAGCACTTATTAAATGTAACGTTACAATAAAGCTAACGGTTATCACCTTACCCTCACATTGTTGTACAGTTATCCAATGGCTGTGATTTATTGTACTGTATTGTCTTAGATGCTTTTCATATTTAGTATCTGCGCACCAGTATGCACTCATTAAAGCAAACACTGCCTGACCCAGGTCTGTTACCTATACATTTGAACATTGCTAAGTCTTCAACTCTGAAAAATAGAGTTGAGGTTTAGTGTAGTTTAATATGACGCTGCTTTGAAACGAAAAATGTCTCTATAATCGTAAAGTATCCAGAAACTACGGAAAGCTAGCTCGTTCTGTAGAAAATATCCTGTGCGTGTATCTGTGAGTGTGTATCTGTGTTTAAGCGTGTGTGTTGTGTAAACAGTATACATGTGCGTCTGTACACTGTTACTTACTGTATTCTAACACTGCTCTGCCTTCCAGAGTGCTCGTGCTATTTCGGTAAGTGTGTGTGTGTGTTTGTGTGTGTGTGTGTGTGTGTGTGTGTGGGGGGGGGGGGGGGGGGGGGGGGGGGGCGCGGGATGTCCTCTGTCTCCTCTTGCTCGCCCGCAGATCTCTTGGCTCTGATGTGTGCTGCGCGCTAGACATCCTGAAATTAACTGAACTCTCTCTTTCTCTCTTTCTCCTGTCTCTGCACCCCAACTCCTCCTTCATTTCTTCCTTTATATCATTTTATTGTATTTCATTTTTCATCCTCCTGTGTTTTTGTCCGACATCCTCATCTGTCCTCTTCAAAAAACAAATCCTCTCTTTCTCTCCTCCACAAATCACTGTCTTATCCTGTTATCGATTTCTCTCTCTCTCCATCCTTTTTTCTCCTCGGGTCCTGGTGGCTATGCTACGTCGGGCCTGTGCTCTGTGTGCGTGTGTGTGTGTACGCGCGTGTGCGTGCTACACTGCTCTGCTATACGTTATCATCTCTGTGTTCGCCTGCTCTGCAGCGGAGGAGACACAGGCCTCGCGGAAATAACCTCAGTGTATGTACCTCTTGCTCTATCTCCATCTGCCCTCTCCCCCGCTCGTTTCCTCTGTCTCTCTCTGACAGTCTGTCTTTCCAAACTGGATCTGCAGCAGATTGTAGTTTTGCTGGTCATTTCGCCCCACATCAGGTGCCATATGGGTGGAGCTGAACAGCAGTGAAACAGTTCGACTCGCCATTCGGTGTCAAAGAAACTGCCCCTGCCCTGGTATTCAGGGCAGTTTGCATTTCCAAATCCTTTCCATTTTAGCAAAATTTTCAGCACTCTGTGTGGCCGACATTTGTTCTTCAACAGCCATTCAGAGTGTTCACGGGCCATGATTGAGTTTTCAATCAAACACTGAGATGGAACCAAGTGGGTCAGTCGGTTGAATGGAAATTCAAAACCTCTTCTGCTCATTCACCAAATATTCCAGTGTTTCCAGAGTGGCTGCACACTCAAGTGTTCTGAGCAAAGGGTATTCATCTCTTGGACAGAAACTCAGCGATTTTCCCAAATTTCAGATAAATCAAACGTCTATCTAGTTTTCAAAAGCCACCATTTTAAGTGCTGTGCCACACTTTTGTGTTCATGTCTGTAGACACAATATGAAAGTCAGCATCAAGCAGGAATTTTATGCCTTTTTAAAAGAAATCTCTGTGTTGTCTGCATATAGTCTTTTGTGGTAATGGGTTGTGTTCTCCTTCATTGATGCACCTTTAGAAAAAGTCAACCTCTATTACATTAATGCAGTGAACCCCACCCATCTGGCACTCGAGCCTCTTTGGTTCAGCTTTGACCTAATTGTCACTGTTCAGATCTACTTTGATCAGGCCTTCTCCTCTGTCTTCCTCTTCTGTCGGCTTTTCTTTGAGCTATCTGAGTCTCTCTTTTTCTTCTTCCTTTTTCTCTCTCGAGTTTGCTCATGTTGAGCTCGCTCTGCGCTCCATTGTTTTCACTCCCTGTGAGAGTTTCACAGGAGTTCAGCTCGTACGCAGCGTCTGTGTGTGCTCGTCTGTGTGTGTCTATTACCTGTGCATTTGAATCCTTTGCATCACTGCAGACCGGGTCAACAGTGTATGATGAAAAGCATGGACTGCCCTGATATGTGACTGTTGGCCAGTACCGGGGATAGGCAGGGTGCCAGCATGTCATTACTCATGCATGACGTGGCAAAGTCTCACTGTGGATGCGAGAGAAAGTGGTGTGCCAATGAGGCAAGGTGTTGCTTTAGTCAAAGCCTGATGTTCAGTAGCATAAAAGGTGGCATGAAAGGCAGAGTGTGATGCTCATGATGTAGCTGCGTTGTGTTCAGCACCTTACATTAAGTTGCTTTCAATTCAAAATTAACAGTATAACTAGGGATGAAACAAAAATGAAAAACTGAAAGAAACCTGCCTGATGAGGCGTTAATGGACTAGTTTACTGAGAGCTTGGATGTCTACAAGAATGTGAGTCAACTGCTCTCAAAAGGTATACAATAAGACCACAAAAGAGACTGATAAACTAACTAAAAACCAGGGAAGACTAGTCAAATCTGGAAAGTCGGATCGGTAGTGACTAAATATTGTTATTCTAGCCAAAAAAGTACCATCTCACAAAAACACACTCCAGTGCTGATTGTTCTCAGTCAGAATTTTCAGAACATTCCCTAAAACTCTGCTTTGACAGTCTGACTCTTGGGACATATTCTTGGGGAACAACCTTTTAAATTAAAAGAAAAAAGACAGATATACTCCTGATCATGCTCCTCACCTAATGTGCCGTCTTCAGATTTGGACACAGCTGGACTCTTCCACTCAAAAGTTCTGTTTGGTCTCTAGATTATAGCCAGAAATCTTGCTCTCACAAAGGGTGGAGCTCCTCTACGTCGAGGGTGGGTCAGTTTGACACAGAGTTTGATCCTCTCTGTGAAACTTGAAGATCCATGTTGAAAACAATGAAAGTGGCAGCAGGTAAAGTTTCTGCGATTTATGGGTGTAGCAATGCAACTTTTTGATATTAGCTTTGGCCTTTGTAGTGTCCAAATAATGGGGGAAAAGAATATAACTTTGTAAATATCTAATGGTTTTTAATGATATTTATTTATTCTTCAATAAAACATTACTTTACAAAATGCTGTTTTGTCAAACTCATCAATTTAAAATGGAGAAATGAGGCTTTTTGTCAAAATAAACTATTCGAAGTCCGACACAAGTTTTTCTCTCTGTGTGTGTGTGTGTGTGTGTGTGTGTGTGTGTGTGTGTGTGTGTGTGTGTGTGTGTGTGTGTGTGTGTGGGTGGATTAAGGGTGTACACATTTCTGTACTGCCAGCTACTCAGAGAACATGCATGGCTTGTGTACAGACTGCTGTAAGTGGTGACATTCGTCTCAGGGCGGAGAATCCTCCTGTGTTTGTCTTTGTCTGGCCTGCTGCTTGCAGACTGACCTGCTTTATCATCGAGTTAATGTGAGGCTTTGTGGGGGTTCACAGTGTGGGCAGGGTCTTTTTCCTGATCAGAGAAGCCTGACAATGAACCCAGCAGGAAAATCATGTAGAACTGGTCCCAGTATATATGTTGTAGGTCACATTTCAGCTGTGAGTAGATGAGATGAGTAGATGAGCCTTCATGGTGAGCAGGAAGTAAATCACATCACCAGCTCACTTTTGATATTTGTTTATTATTTTGTTTATTCAAACAGACAGTGGACAGTGAAACATTTTGTCTCGTAGTTTTTTTAGTGTAGGATTTTCCTGTTGAGTTCTTGAAGAGCTTTTGCTCTGGCTCAGAGCGCCTAGAATGATGGATTGTCTTATCCGCAGAGTGTCCATATTTGATTTATATTCGATCATACTTAGAAAGAAAGTATGCATGTAGTGAGAAACAAGATCAGTCTTTGAATAAGATGTAACCCTTGCTGCTCTATTGTCAGATTGGCGTAATGTTTTCTTCCCACACCATCTTTGCATCATTCTCATTAATGATGAGGACTAAGGCTCTCCTTACCATGTGTTTCATACCTCTGGCATGACATTTATGTCATCCAGCTAATTATAATATGCCAGTTTGAAAAGCAAAAGTTACATAAAATCTGTTCTTTTTCATGGCTATAAATATATACACATTTTTTAAGAAATGCCAAGTAATGTGGAATTTTCAGTTTTGCATTTTGTGTTTTTAATTATAAATCAAACCATAAAAAGACTGTCTGGTATCTCAACCCGAGTTTCATGTAAATGAAATATGGCTGCTGTGGGGAAAAGCAATATAGCTCCTCTGTGCATGTGAGGCATGGTTTCTAAAGCTCAACCTCATGCTTGTTCTCTGTCGCGCTACCCTTTTCTCCTCTCCCTGTGAGTTCCCTGTTTATATCTGTGCGTTTCATATCACCATATTTTGGTGAAGAGGCATGGTGTCACATGTTGTTTCATACTTAGACTTAATACTAAGGGATTTCAGGTCCTTTCCTTCAAGTTACATGAATGCTAATGCCGTTAGCTGGGGTCAGATTAGGCTATTCAGAAATCATATTTAGATCTGTATAGGTCACCACACACTACAGCACACAAGCCAAATATTCATATTATCAAATCAAACTGCACCTTCTGAAATCCTGAATTGCCGTCTTGTTCTGAACCACCACGCATCTAAATCAAGAGTTGGCATTGGATCATAAAGCACTTATACGCCCAATACCATAATGTTATATACTCAGCAAAAGTCACTGAAGTGACTGGTGTCCTTCTCAGACATGAGGACGGACTCCACTCCAGCAGTCCAAGGCCTTAAATCTCACTTCTTTTTATCTTTCTCTCCCCTACCTTATGATTTCTCTATCTGCCTCTATCTCCCTCTTCTGTATTTTCTTCTACTCTGCCTCCTTTGTCCTCGCAGACCATTACTGACACAAGTCCGATGCGTCGCTCCACGTCCAGCCTAGTTCATGGGCGTACAGGCAGGGGCGTGAGGCTGGACGACTACTCGCTGGAGAGGGTGGTGTCTGAGGAGGGGAGACATGGAGGACGCAGGGACAGAAGCCACCGCACCTCGCAGCGCTCCCTGACCAGATACACCGACGCGGACACGGGTGAGTAACTCAGAATGGTTATTTCCTTTGAAATCAGACCAACATCTGCACCAGTGTTCAGTTCACCAAAGAAAGATGAGCCATAAATCTCAGTGTGAGAGCAGTGCATCGTCTGCGTACAGATGGTGTGGCTAAGCTGACTGGTGTTTTGATTGCTGTGGTCAGACTGTCATGTTTAACACCATGAGAAGATCCCTAAAACTGTAACTTTCCATATTTGAGGGCTAGTGTTAAAATTAAATAATGTAAATTGGTTGTACAATTGGCATCACGGACAATCACAAATATAGGGCAAGTTTGTTGTGGCTGTTCATGAGCATTTGACTTATTTGTTGATTTAACTTTGCTTTTATATGAAAAATAAACTGTGGCTTGGAAATAAGTAGACAAAATCATAAGACTTCACAGTTAATTTGGAAAATATGTTATTGTCATTTCATTCAAGCACAGGTTGTGCTTTGGAAGAAAGGAGTTTTCTCATGTCACCAAGTCTCTTTACACAAGGAGAAACTTAAGTCTTGCTAACAGGCTACCATTTGTATTAGTATGTGGCATTTTATGCTAAGCTATACTACATCATAGATGGTTTAGCTGAAAAATAGAAAATTCTACCTCGCATGCTAAACTTTAGCATGTTAGCCATGTTAGCATAAGAAACGTTTGTTTGACCAGTAGACTGAATAAAAAAAAATACCCATTGGTTTGTGATTTGTGACACTATGAGAAATCAATTATTATTTAAGGCTGTCATTGATGTAACAATATTTGTTAGTAACATTAGCTTGGTTAGCAAGATGTATTCAGAGACTAGGTGCTTATTAATGTTGAAATACAAATAATGTATTAGAATATCTACTCAAAAAAATTGTAACATAGACTTCTTGTAATATATATGCTAGTACACATAACCACAACTGCAAAATAAGTGAGTTAAAAATGCTACAAAAGACACATAAGCAGTCAAAGCTCAGTTCAGCTAAGCTAGCTGCCTATCACTTAGAAGAATACTTTAGGACTCACGGCAACCTTAACATAGTTGTGGTCAAGGGGAAGTAGCTATAGAAATCAAAAGTGGGGTTTTTTTGTACCAGGCTATAAACATGCTTCTTCCTTCTCTAAAGTTAAGGACTGGAAGGTCATAGGAATTGATTTAGATTCAAATGGATATTTTAAAATTAAACATTAGCCTCAAGTTCGATGTTGTCTTCATCTAACTTATCACGTTTTTAAGGACCAAAACATGTCCAAAAATTTATTGCAACTGTGTGCAATGGATTTGTAATCTTGCTGCCTTTGACTTCAACAAGGGTGACCATGTCTGCAACTACCTGCCATCTTCAAATTAATATTTTTGCATCAGAAAGCTGTTGCCTTCTACATGCACAGAAATTCACATTAACTGCTTACATTCAGAGCCAAACCTCATAGATTTGAAGCAGAAATTCAGAAATTCTTCCACAAATAGTGACCTAGTTGCTAGGTCCATTATTGGGCAATGGTTTAATTGCAAATTGACTCAGCAACCTTGCTTTTATAAAGGAATAGAACCGAAATACAATCAGCTGAGTCTCCTATTGCAAAGATCATGTGACAGATGTGTTTTGCACATAATTGCGATCCGTTAACACTGCATTTATGCATTAGATGGTAATGGTTTACAAACCTTCACCAATCAGTGGTTCTAGTTAGTCCTAGAAGGACCATAATTGTTTGGAGACAGGTTGTCTCCCACCATGCAACCTGTATAATCACCTCGTGATCGAAAGTGGTCACTGAGCGATTCAGAGTAAAGCCCAATGAACCTCTGGGTGACCAGATGGTGACTGCAACTACTTGCAATTGCTTTCTGACAAAATAGTACCTTGATAGTACCTTTTAAGATTGCAACATATGGACATTTAGAAACTTCTACATATAGTACTGCGTGCAGTGTTGTTTGCAGCCAGGTCAAGAGTAATTCAGCAGCAGTTACTCCATTTACCTAAGTCAACATACATTTACAGATCATCATATTCACAAATATTAGTGCAATTCAAATCTTGGCACAGAGAAGTCCTTAAAAAGAACATTGCACAAAGCAGACAGCCCACTTCATCATTAATTGCGAGTCCAAATTGCATGCTTCAGCTGTAAAACTAATGCAACAACGCTGACAGAGTTAACCTCTAAAACCCTTTTATAATTGAAGAGCTCTCTAATCTAATGGAGAATCCTCTGCTCTGCCACATCGATTCTGGAGTGGAGATGTTCTGCATTTGACTGCACAACTGGAGTAGATTTTCTTCTTGCATGTTTTTGCAGTTTTAAGAACTTTAGCTTTACAGTAAACATGGAAAGTTTATTGTGTTAATCAAGTGGATAAAGACTTCTTGAGAATTAAGAATATCTTTGAGTAGAATTTTTGTTAATATGTTCTCAAGGATAATAAAATTATTGGTTTAAATGTAAACTGAGACGTCTCTTTGCCAGGCCTGGGCACAGACCTCAGCACCACCACACAGTCAGGTGATCTGCCGCCCAAGGAGCGCGAGCGGGACCGTGGCCGGACCAAGGACCGTCGTCACCACCATCACCATCACCATCATCACGGCTCCATGGACAAGGAGCGGTACGGCCACGACCGCCACGACTACTCCCACAGGCATCCCCACGACCGTCACTGGTCCCGGTCACCCAGCGAGGGGCCTGACGGACGAGGTCACAGACAGGTGGGCTCCAAAAGCAAAGATTATTGTCAAGGTTCAGCTGTTTAATTTCTTTATAGAATGTCTCATCGGGAGCATTTTGGATTGTTTGAGATTTTCTCTATTTCTGCATAAGCACGAGACACTTTCTCTTGAGCTTCAGTTCACAGACAGATGACTTGATCTGTTGATTTTTATTTTGGTGGCATTAATAGGACATCAGAAAAGGCCTACTACATGATCCTGTCAGCACCCGGTTTCACAGATAGGATAAGGTCCTTATGCTGGAATGCAGTAATGTCGGGATGGCTTTTTACTGCTTAAAAGTTACCCAGTCTTCTTTTGTGAGCTCCCAGCCGATCCCTTTGGCCGACCACTCCTGGGGAGGATAATAGTGGTCCTGAAATTCATTCTTTAAAGACAGTGTGTCTAACTGTGGGTTGATGAAATCCAATATCTTCAGAAATAGTTCTGTAACATTTCCAGCCTAATGAACATCAACAACTCACCCTCTTTTGCCCTGAACGATGTACTTCTGCAAATACTTTGAGATGATCAGTTTAAAAAAATAATTACTGGCTAACAGGTTCAGGTACTATTTATTGACAGCCAAGTAACATTGGGAAGAGTCAAAGTAGAATACTTCACATTTGCAGGATCTGCTTTTAGGGCTGATATTAAAAACAAAAAGTTTTAATTTCATTTTTGCAGAAATATAGAAAAGAGTACACAAAGTCTCAAGCACCAGTGTAAACATGCAATTATAGTATGGTATGACCTGTTTTTGTCTTAGATCTATATTTTGATGTACTTGGATCTTCTTATTATGATTTGAGGACAGTAGTTAATCATTTCACATATATTGTGACCCTTAATCTCCAGTAAGAGTTCACAAAAGGTTATTTCCACACTTCTATTTATGGATATCAATCTCTCTTTTTTCTGTTATGCTTTTTTTTCTTTGTCACCATTTCTCTGTCCATTTTTCTTCAATGTGACATGTGGCTTCTTGATGTCAATTTTTTGCTTCATCACTATGTTTTTGGATGATTTTTAATGGTGTCTATGTATCCATCTTTCTATCCATCTATCTCTCTTTCTTTCTGTCTATCTATCTCACCTCCGTTCTGCTCTATTCTGGTCTCTGTTGTTATTGTTGTGGTGCGTTTTGATTTTCCTTGTTTACATTTTGCTGTAGGGCAGTAGTTCGGTGAGCGGCAGCCCGGTTCCCTCTACCTCGGGGACCAGCACTCCAAGGAGAGGCCGCCGCCAGTTGCCTCAGACCCCTGCAGTCCCACGCCCACATGTCACCTACTCCCCCGCGGTCCGCAAGCCTGGCTATGGCCCCCCAGGGCCAGGTCGCCTGCGTTCACCCTCTCCACGACACTTCTCCCCTCCAGACCATGACAGAGGCTACCACCACCGACCCCCGTCACGCCACGCCTCTCCCCACCACGGGGGCTCTTCATCCCGGCATGGTTCGCCACGCTCCCCTAGGCACCAGTCCCCACGCTCGCCCCTCCACGGCTCACCCAGGTCGCCTCACCGAAGCCGCTGGAGCGGGCCTCCACCCGGGGACAGCCTGGAGTGTGACGGGCCCTTCTACGAGAGAGATTATGAGTATGAGCGTCACCACGAGCCTCCCGCCTACGAGCAGAGCCTCTCCCACGGCAACCCTCACCCACATGGAGGAAATCCTCACCCACACCCACGTTCACCTAGGACTGCCCGCCACGGGCCTCCTCCACCCCCTCAACCGCATCCACGCAGGGTACCCAATGGTTACCGCTCATCTTCACCTTCCCCACACCGACGGGGAACACCAGGGGTGCCACCCCACCCACACCACCGGCCTGCCCATGCCAGAGGGCCCCGCAAGGGCCTGCATGAACCTTATAGTGAGACGGATGAGGATGACTGGTGCTAGCAACCATAAAGAGCTTGGGATATGGCAGGAGAGGAGAAGAAGAACAGCAGTCTCCAGTGCTCTGGCCTTGGATATGTAGACTAAAAGAAAAAACAAACAAAAACAAAAAACTAAACAGAGTGGTGGGAGGGGTTGGATACCCTCAAAACCCTCTACCTTCAGCTCTCAGACTATGAACGAGTGGAAGGGGTGGAGGGGAGGGGGGGGGGGGGGGGGGGGGGCAGCAGAAAAGCCTTTTACACATTTTGTGTAATACTCAAATGAGTGGCAGAGCAGCATATGGGTAAAAAAGAAAAAAGGACCGCCAAGGCCTGGACACAGTTTACCTCTGCTTCTTTCAATCTCAGAACTACACTTCCCAGAATCAGCCTTGATCATCAAGACCTGGCTGCAGGAGGAAAAGAGAGGTGTGGGAGTGCAAGCAAGGGAGGAGCACGAGGTTATTCAAGTGCGATGTTATGAGGCCTAAAAGCACTTCTCTCAGACTGATGCCTGATTGCTTAGATTTGCTAGACGTGTGCTATTTGTCTCTGGCCAGACTGCTACTGTAAAAGCCTGAAAATGAGCTGGAACACAGAGTCCGCCGCTTAGACTCTGCTCCTAGACTGATATGTTTAAAGATACATCAATTAATAAAAAGCCAGGACCCCCCCAACCCTTACATGCCAAGCTATGCCTCCAGAAAATCAAACTTGAACAATGAAGAACACAGTGAAACTTTACATGACAAACACTGAAAAGAAAAAAAAGGGAGAACAACCACTTTATCTAGAACCTTTTTCCTGTCCAACTGACAGAACCAGGAAGCTCCGCCTATACTGCAAAAACCAGCCAATCACAGCGCTGGCTGATATTTGATGAGTTTTATCATCTCTGTTTACTGTTAAGGACTCGCATAGTGCTGATGGAACTGATGTGACATCACTTCCTGTCCAGCAGATGGTGGTGATAGTAGTAGTAGTAGTAGTAATAGTGGTGGCAGGGGGGAGAGCCACAGTGTGGGCTCACTTCCTGTTCACTTGCACTTGTGGGCTGGGCTCAGGTAACTAGAGAAAGGGAGTCGGACACTTTGTCAAGCCCCTTCCCTCTCTGTTACTCAACAGAGGATGACCCGACAGGAAATGACATCACACAGTTGAATAGGGCGGAGGAGAGGAAAGGAGGGATGGGAAAAAAAGACTAATTTCTTCAGTATTTCTTCTGTCGTTTACTTCTTGTTCTTCTTAGGACATTGGAGCTTGGTTCTTCTGTTGCATTCGCTCAGCCTCCTTTGATCTTTTTCAGAGCTCAAAATTTGATGGAAACCTGCATGACTGATTAAATACATATTAGAGTGGAAATCTAACTGGTGTGGGTGGGACCTGGGGGGCTTTGTAGGAAACTTTGCATTTAGGTTTACAAAAGAAGCTCCCTTCTTTCCAGCTCTTTCTTTCTCTCTCAGATCTCAGCAGAAATGTTGTTTTGTGGTTTCTTTGTACCTGAAGCAGGTTTTGACAGTTGGGTATTTTATTTGTCTCCGTTTCTGCCCAAAGCTCTGTTACTGCAACCTGTTAGAAGACAAGGAGCACCTTAAAGTTTCTGTCTGCACTTGAGAAACAAGAGGGAGAAAGGGCATGGAGAAGCGAACCTCTAACACACTTTATTTATTATTGTTAATGATGACACTTTTATGAATAATGATATCAATGTCAATGCAAAATGATGGTGACAATGATGATGATAATGGTGATGATTGGTTGAATTGTTGCTGTAGATTTGTTGTCATGTTATTTGGAGTTATGCTGTGTATGCTATGTTCATCCTGTTTACATCCATTATGTTATTATTCCCCCGTTCAATGATGTTTATCGGGTTCCTGATGCCTTGCTGCAATGTTTCAAGTCAACTGCGGCTTGGGAACTCTTCCTGAGCAGCATTGTGTGCTATAATGCAAATCTTTAAAGACACACTTTTTTCTCTCTGGAATGGTGGATTTGGAGGTCAGATGGACTCTCAGTTATCTGACCTGAAGTGGTTCAAAAGGGGTCAGAACTCTGTCAAGCCAACCCAAAGATCAGTAATTTAGGTTCAGAGTCAGAGGTAGGACAATTTATTGAGAGCCGTGAAAACTTTGTCTTCTCTTCACGCTTAAGAGGTGCTCAGAAAAGGTCATTTTACCGAGTTAAAAGTTCTACTGAGATTGAATTCTCCCACTTGCTGCCAAAAAAAGCTTTTCAATCTGTTGGGCTCTGCAGTTTTGTAGTGAGAACAGCACAGTATTAGTGGTACAGTGTTGGTGTCGGTCAGTATTTTTGCCACCAGGGGGCAGTGATAAACATATTATGTTATTGGCCCTACCTTTCCTGTCTACAGGACAGTCTCTGAGCCACATCCTAGTTTCAAGATCAGGAGTCAAAGCTGATCTTTACCTTATATCTTTGCAAGATATATATGTTAAGTCCTTGTGTTTCGCAGGAAACATGGATGCAGCCCGAGAGACAATATCTGTTTGTCAGTCCGCCCTTCCGCTTGCTTGTCTGCGCCAATGCTGACCATCCACCCCACCCTACAACCCCTTCTCTCAGGTCTGGCTAACCAGAGTCAACTAGTCATCCCAGTTCAGTCACATACGGTTGTAGCAAACCATTCCCTGCCAAAACCAACCTCAGTATCCACCGACCTTCTTTTCCCTAATTTATCCTTCTTTTGCTGTCCATTTGACGTCTGTTCTTTCAGCTTGGTAGAGAGTGATGCTGAAGGTTCAGGACAGAAACACTTAGGACTAATAATATTTCATCCTTATTGTTATGAGGGATAACACTTATTGAATATTCAATAACTCTAGGACAAAATGATAAAGTATAGATAAATATAGTTGATTACCTACAGATAAACCTAGATATGATATCGTAGATGTAGTTATAGACAACAGAGTATAATTAGAGTTTCAGATAAATATTTATTTTGCATACCGATCATGCTCACAAAGAAGTCAAAGAATCGAGCTACTCTTAAAACCTCGCGCTGTTTGCAAAAGCCAGAAAACAAACCCCAGTCCACGTGTTGACTCTATGCAGACCTCATAGGCATCCTCATCATATTACTTCAAAAAGGTGAACCTACGACGCAGTGGTTCTGTAAAACAGGCCGAGGAAACGGGAACATGCAGATCTGAGAAAATGTGAACACTGGCACCGATGTTTTTTTCCCCAGACTTCACATGACATCACACCCCCACAGTTCATGTACCTCTGTAGCTGTCTTTTTCCCTCCCTCCTCCTGATGACGATTCCCTTTTTTCCTCCACAAATTTCTATTCTCTCCAAAAGATGTGTTGCCTCCAGGCCTAGTAGTTGAGCATTGCGTAGGAAAGATGTGGATTGGGGGGGTGGTTGTTTTTTGTTAACTGTTCATTTGCTTGGTGGGCATGAAGGGGCGCATAACACGAAACCCCCTTTCTGTCCTCACCTACAATCAAGAGGTTACGGCAGGTGGGGAATGTTCCCCAAAGCCCCCTACAGAGCCACAGTGCCTTCTGTATCCGAGTCAAATTTGTCATGCCCCATCTTGTCCATCGCTCACCCCCCTCAACCCTTAACCCACTGTAGTAGATGAGATCATCCACACTACGCCTTAAAAGTTGAGTCCCACTGGCGCCCATACTAGCATAGAAATGGGGAGAGTGGTGACTTTAAAACTGGGCCACAGTGAGGAAACGGTCAAAAGGCTAGACTCGAAGCAGGAAAGCCACATCGCATCCAGAGTGGGACGGACGACTTTAAAACTCCCATTCAGACATACAGATTTTTGTAAAAGTTGCCAAAATCCTAAGAGATCCACACAGTTGGAATCAAAGCCTTGAGGTTTTGGCCTCTACAGACTAAAATGACCATCATTTCAGGATCCTGCTAACTGGCTAGCCCTCTTGGCTATGGTGTGGCACCATCTCGTGTCCATCCCGGAGATGTCCTGGGTCCAGTTTCAGGCGGTGTAGTGAGAGTTTCACAGAGGTGCACGGCAGTTTGCTTACTTCTCAGGTCCCTCTAGAGTTAGGTAGCTAGATAGAAAACATAACAAAGAGTCAGCTACACGACAACACGCAGGCGTCAGATTGAGTTATTGTATGGTTTTACCTGGTGTGGTGTCAGAGGTTGGAACGGTAACCCCACCTTTCTGCTTTCACTAGCACATTATACACCGACTCCTCTCCGTCAACAGCCTGCCGACACGCCACACTGTTGACAGGCAGGCATTAAAAAGCCACCTCCATTTTGGCTCCATGACACCACTCGCTTGTCCAGAATTGTAACAGCAGATCCAAAATGGCCGACACACAACACTGCCCTTTTGTGAAAGCATGTTGTGTGTGAGCATTTCCAAAAACAAACACCGTTCTCTTTGACGATAAAAGATCAGTGAGCATTTGATCTTTATTAGTTTTTGTGGGTGTTTCTCTTTGTTTTGCACAGGATTGGGGAGGGAGGGGAGGGTCTGCAAGGTTTTTTGCTCAGTCATCACTTCTCTCCACATCTCCTTCGCATCTTCACCTCTGGCTTCTGTCACCTTTCTAAATGTGTGACTAATCATTTCTGGATTTTCTTCTTCCTTGTGGGATAAAGGAAAACCGAACAGATGCACCAACCCATCCGCTCAGTTGGCTGTGAAATTGTGTCAGCGGGTCAGTCGTGAGGCAACGTTTCGAAAACACAGAAATAAGGGCTCTCTTTAAAAAAAAAAAGAAGAAGAAGAAGAAACAGTACACCGTGGGGTTTAATGTACAGTAGTGCTGCCAAAAGTTGTGCTTATGTAGCTGAAGCCACTCTGTGGTCTCCCCTTTGTACAGCACTAAATGTGTGCATGCGTGTGTGTGTGTAAGGGGGGTCAAGAGCAAGGCAGGGGAGGGACGGGTGGGAGGGGCCGAAGGCAATTTCTTAGAGGTTTTGGTGACTCCAGGGGATGGAGGGGGGAGTTTGGGGGAGGGGAGGACAGGGAGCAGCAGCAGCAGAGGTCATAGAGATGTTTTACACAATTTCACAATGGCACTGGACCACTTTTCAGACTCATCCTCAGAAGCCATGTTTTCCACCGTCAACCCATCCACGCTTTGTCCCGCTGTGAGGAAGGCGGGGCTACTGCTGCCATAAGGAGACATTTCCTCTGTTTGTGATGTCTGTGACAGTGTGTGAGTGTATATGACTGAGCAGGTGTTTCGAGTGGCGTCCAAGTGTGTTTAGTGCTGAAATCGATTTGTGTGATTAATCGCTAAGCCTTGTCATTATTATACATATACGTATCAGGTTTGTCACGATACTAGAATTTAAAAGTCAATACTGACGCCATGGAAAATCCTCAGAACCAATGTCAATACCACAGGGGAAAGTGAGAGAATATTTTAAAAAAGAAACATCAACAGCAAAAGTACTTTTAAGTTGTGCGAACGTGTGCAAAAAATACGACATTGTTGTTCAGAGTTATGAGCGTTATCTCCTTCAGCTGTTGAGTTGTCTGCTAGTGTGTGAAGTTCAGTGTCAGCTGGGGGAGGCCAACACGGCACCGCTGGTATCAATACTGTTGCCAGTGAATATCTGATTGACTAATAGCTTTTTTCTAATAAAAATCACTTCAAGCTTCTAAGATTTTTGGCAATGGCTTAAGAGTTCCTGTTAAAGTGCAGGTTTGTTGTTATGTGGATTACAAGCATTGAAAACACATTTTCCCATTAGTGTTCATTAATGAGCCCGGTCTTTATTTGAAAGGAATAAAATAACAGTCAAGTTTGGTTCAAGTTAAATAAGTAAGTCTAAAGTAGTAAATGGTTTTGGAAGGTTGCGTTGGCTGTCTCTATAATCGACTAATCGTTTCAGCACTAACTGTGTGTGTGTGTACATGTGAGAAGATACGGGACTGGGTTTGCATGCATTCGTCCGTTTATTAGTGTGTGTGTGAGTGTGTGTGTGTCCTGGCACCATCGGCTACAGAAGGTAATCCTCAGTGCCTTACACTGTACAGGACACTAAGATGATTTCTTCATCTGAGATATTCACAGCGCACACACATTACGTTTTAACGTCCTCATTGCCCATTGGTAAGGATGGTGTGGAGGGTGTGTGTGTGCGTGTTTGTATTTGTAAGGGGTGGGTGGGGATGGGGTGGGGCTCGGTAGATCATCATGTCACATGTGTCACCCATCGTCTCTCTCTCCGATGCCATCTAATGTGTATATTGCCTCTGTAATTCTTGTGTATACAATCCATAAAGTTTGTGGAAAAACTCTCTGTGTTCATCAGATCTCCATTCATTCTACACTCGTGTCGCTTCTCTTCTCCCTCCGTCCCCTCGCCCTCCCTCATCGTGTCATACCACCCGTGAACGCAAGGTGGTGGGATTGAGCTTTCACAGTCATCGCTCATTGTGAAACGCCCGTGTGGATCGGTTGAGTGAGTTGATGCTTGTGTGCGCATTTTTGGTTTGGAGGCGTCTGTCTGCCGCGTGTGCGCCTTGCTCAGTTCCTCGTGGAGCCTGGCAGGTGTTGGGGCTGAATTTATTCACTTAGATGAATAATTTGTAACTCAGATGAGCTCATCTGATCAGCAGTGAGAAAAGAAACCATTCTCAGTGATCAGTTTCTCACCTCAAGGAAACAGAAGAACAGCAAATACAGCCCGGCAAACCCTTACATTGTATGTTAGCAGATTAAACTGCATTTAACGTATCGATAATCTCTTTAGCAGATAAGGTCTTTACATTTACACTGAAGGAGAGAGTTATTAATGCAAAAGCATGACACCTGCCTGGTTCCCTAATCCAATCAGTAAATCGATTCTTCAGAAACACGGGTGAAATGCCTCTTGCTGTAGCCGCTGCAACCCTCAAGCAAGCTCCCCACTGTTTCCATCCATGTCCTTCATTCTTCCCTCACCATCTCTGTGCTCTCTGTTTGTTTGCATCGCCATCAGCTCACCAGAGAAGAGTTGCCTCCAGAAGATTCGATTTCTTTTTTGCTTTTTGCTCTCAACGTCAGACACTGCAGGCTGATAGATCCCAAAACTGGACTGTTTTGTAGGTTTGAAAATACTGTTAAATATGTTCTTGTGAAGAAGACTCTGAATCCCTTTAACCAGTTTAGGGAATATTAGTGATGCAGCAAACGAGCTATTACGTCATGTTCAAGCCACTAGAGATGTTTAATCTGCTGCTTTGTGACAGTTAGGCAACAGCTGGTGGAACAGTCACACCGAGCCAAACAGAAGGAGTTAAAGGTGTCAGAGTGACCTTCTCCAGTTACACAGCCCTCCATCAACTGTTAAAAAACAAAGGGTTCAATCTGACTTCAAGGGATCCGAATACCAGCCGATTAAAATGCTTTGTCAGCGCTGAGATGCAAAGCTGGGAATCTCTCTGGAGCAGCCACCAGCCATCCATCGCCACGCACGCCATCCGACCCTCGACCCAGTAGAACCAAAACCAGTGCCACAGTAGAAAACCATACAGCAAGTCGGGGTGGAAAAAAAAGATAAAAATATAATCATACATGGCAATTTAAGATAAAAGAGAAGTATTTAATTACAGATTTGCATGTGCAATGTGCATGCCACTATGTTGGGTAACAAGTCAACTTCAGGAATTAAAAAAAATATATTAAATATAAAGAAAAAGTATATATATGTAAAATATATATATATAGATAGATAGATAGATGTTTTTAAGAGCAATGTGTTTCTTTTTTCTTCTATTTTTAAAAACAAAAATAAAAAAAAACACAAATAAAAAAACGGAAAAACAAAATCATGCTAACAAAAAAAATGGAAATGACTTTGATGATAAAATCAAAGAATGTTTGTTTCTTATATTTGCCAGTTATTTCACGGGGAGGGAGGGAGGGTATCCATGGGGTAAGAAGGATAGATAACACTTAAAATAACATTACAAGAAAAAAGAGAGAGAAAAAAGATTTTAAAAAGGGGGGAGAAGGAATACTAAACTTTTCCTGGATGATAAACAATCCCTTTGAGAGTAAAGAGCTGCCTGAACCTGAATCTGGTGATGTTATTCCCGTTTATGAATTCCCTTCTTTCTCTCTTCCTCTCTCTTTCTCACTTTCTCTGACCATCTCTTTCTCTCCCTGTTTCTTTCTCTATCTCTGCTGTTTCTACCAGTGCATTTTGTAATTTCAAACAGAACTCTTCCTAAAGAACCTGAATAAACCAGAGAGAATGCATTCTAACCATCCTCCTGTCTGCTTCATTGATGCCACACACCGTGACACCGCTGACGAATCAGAGTACACATAATCTAATCACAGTTGGTGTGATAACAGATGTGAAATAGCTTGTTTTAGCTCCACAAAGAACTGTAGGTGGACTCACTGAAATCAATACAAGACTGAACAAACTCTCATTGGAATTGATCACATGGAAAATGCATGTAAATAGATTTCGGTTGTTCGTGAGAGGAGAAGCTTATTGTGATGTTCTGCAAACTTGAACGCAAATCCAAATGCTACAGTCACAAACTGGAAATAAAGGATGACCATTACTTACATTTTACTCTGCAGTATTTCTAATGGCCTGCAGGGTGCCTCTTCTTGTGTTAAAATAAAAGTCAACTTGCAAAGAAGTCTGTAAAAAACAACTTTCTGCCTTCCCTGATTCATGAGTGCAATAAATACTTTCTGGATGAGTTCATAGTGTCTGCTAGTTAAAAGTCTTGATAAATATTTGTGCCACTTTTATTTATTTATTTATTCTTGTTGCTAGCTGCTGTAGACTCCACCTAACCTTGCCCAGACATCCTCCCAAAACACTTGCCTGCCTTCTTTTACTTTGTCATCTCAAAGTGAATTGTTAAGATCTCATTAAGATAAGAAAAAATCACCCATCTGTTTACGAGGAGGTGCTGGTACCATATGACCAATGAGAAACATGAGCAGGCGTGCTGGGAGCAGAGTCATTTACACTGCTCAAAAACAAAAAAAAAGCTGTTGTCACTTTGATTTTCAGGTTGTCTTTCCATTCAGCCCCCTGTAGCTCAATACTTTTCATTTCCATCAAATGATGTGGGATCCAAAGACATTACCCAGTTCATATAGGAATAGCTATCTGTCATGATTCTTTTTCTTACTGAGAGATTGCTCTCCGTTAACTTTTTCTAAATTTACCTGAGGACTTAGACGTCATTGATTCTCATTATGAAAAAACACCAAATAAATGAGGCACGTGACAACTCAGGGTTGAACCTTTAGCTTCCAGATCCCGAGAAGAACAACAGATGAATTACTCTGTCCGTGCGAGAGTTTTCTGAACTTTCAGGACGTATGTTGTACGATCACATGTAACAGGAGTAAATAAATTGTGTGGTGATTTAAATACGGGGACAGTGAGCACTGTAACCAGTGGCTCTTCTTCTTGTACTGTTTCATTACTAAACCAAATTATGGATGACAGAACAATGTTTTAGAAAAGTCAGTACAACAATTTTAAACTATTATATGCATTTTTAAATCATTTATGTTAGTTTGTACCAGCTGTCTACTTTATTCACAGTGTCACAGCAAGAAGACAGAAACAGACGTCACAAGATCAGAGCAACTTGGTATGACAGAGTAATATGTGAATAATACAGTGTTACACACTAACAGGATGACAGCAGACACACGTGCTCACAGTGAAACAGCAGGAATGATGTGGTGAAACTTTTACTTAATCTGCATTTAGTTTAAAAGCAACAAACAGTATCAGGGAAACTAAGTTTGTGGGATTTATTTACGCTCACACAACTTATATTTTCACACAAGACCACATAGCTTTGGATAGCTTTTCTCCCTTGAGAAATGAAATCCTCACTTAAAAACTGTATTTTGTATTAAGTGTAATGATAGAAATGATTTGATGAACTGAAACACTTAAGTGGGAGAAAGATACAAAAGAGGAAAAATCTTTCTCACAGCAAAAATTACTTTGAGCATTCATGTCTACATTGTGGTCATTTATAATCTAAGCAGCTATAAATGTAAGTGTTAATATAATGATTATAATCTTTTCATGCTGTTAGCTATGAAATGACCCAAATACAGACACTTGGAATCAAACTATAATCTAACAAAAGGCGAGCTGTTTATTTGTGGCTGGGAGAAAGTACAAAACAAAAGGCCGATCCACACTGAGGCAAAACTAACTAGAACTAAACTGGGAAAAACTAAATGCTAAACACAAGAGACAAAGAACAAAACATGAAGTTGAAAAAAACATGAAAGTGAATAAAGGCAGACAGAGGACATGTATACTTAGAAGAGTAACAAGGGAAGTAGAAACACATGGGAAACACAGCTGACACAAATGAATGATGATACAGGGGAAGCAAAACTAAACACACTGAACATGGAAACACAAGAACGTAAAAATAAAACAGGAAACATAATGAGATGAAAACTGTGACAACACGAGCTTGACAATATGACTTGGAAAACACAGACAGGAAACACATAACAGTCTGGGGAGAAGGACTGATACACTAGAGGAACGTGAAACAGATAAAGGGAAACGAGGCACATACGTAACTAAAAATCACACATAAAGGACAAACTTACACAGGAAACCGAAAATTACACATAAACAAGGGAGCGTGGATGAAACCAAACCTAACTAAGACACACTAATAATAACACTAGAAATTACCATTACATCATAAGAAATCAGACATACATAATAAACTCAAAATGCTGGGTCACAGCCCCATTGCCCTGGCAAAAAACAGGTAATTTTGCCCATTGTTAGGTGGTTCCTAGGCAACTTCATGGCATATTATTATTCATTGAAATCATTACAATATATCGTGTAAAATTCAACTTTTCCAGATATAAATTAGTCGTTACTCTCTTGAATATGTTATAGGTGCATAAATGCTACAAATAAGTCAGTTTGGCCTGTTGGTAGGTGATTGCTAGGCAACATGATCTGATATCGATAAGAACCTTCAGAGATCTGTGAAGCACCCTGTGCCAGCTTTGGTTGCGCAGATCCTGATCATACGTGAGGAGTTTCCGGACAAACAAACAAACAAACAAACAAACAGGCAGATTTATTGCACAATATTAGAAATTTAGAGTTTTGCAATTGCTAAGCAATTAAACTGCAATGATTCAACAGCATCTGTCATCCAAATTCTATCTCTTAATGAGTCATTCTTTTCAGATTCTCTTTTTTCTCTATATTAGCTTCATTTCACTGTAGAACCTGGAGAGGGCTTGATTTACTACCATCTCATCACTGCTGTCACTTTAATCACTATCAGTGTGATAATATATACGTCACTGAGATGTTCCTGAGTATCTCCTGCAAACTAGATCCCTGAATGGATGAGCGAGTTAGTGAATGAAAAAGTGGTCCATGTATGCAGCCAGCTCATCACAGGTGTGATTACCCTGAAAAAAAAAGCTGCCTCTCTATTTAGGAATTTGAAGCATGTTGAAATCAAACGCCCCCTCACCGAGCGTCCCCAGAGTGCCTCCCTCCTGTTCCTCCTCCCACTCTCTGTCTACGTCTGGCACTACGTCACTGATGGCAGCCGTGGAAGACACACAAACATACACACCTACATGTTCGCACACATGCAGCCTTTGCTGTGTCCTACGCTCCCCTCCTCCCCACGGAGTCACGTTTTATTGACATCCCTCCTCCCTTCGTCTCTCTGAATGCCTCTTCCTGGAGCCATCCTTCTTCTCACATCTATCCTTCCTCCTCCTCTCTGTCTGCCTGCGTCTCCACTCACATGGATGTCTTCCACCTCCTCCCACACACACACACACACACACACACACTAATATTCACTGGGTGGCACGTGACAGATACCCAAATAGACTAAAAACATGAGAAGAGTTGCGTCTTAATTAGATTTTTATGAAAAGATACAATGATCTGTGTGCTTTAAGGACACTTAAAGCATACCCACAGGCCATTAGCCTGCCTACTGCATCAAACACACACACACACACACACAGTCACACAAGGCCAGATACATTAGAGCGCGTTGTCCTTCTCCTGCAGTCTTAAAATAGACTCCTCCTACACAATGTGTTGCCCGTCGGCATCATTTCCCATCTCTGCCAGCTCTGCTGCTGCCAGACGTACGCATGCACACACACACGCACACACACGCACACACACAAACACACACAGGCTATCTTACTCATTCATGCTCATAGTTCCTCTGCTTTAATGAAACATATCAGTCAGCACTAATAGAGCGGGATATCATGTGTTCACAGCCTTTTAACATGGACTCATCGAGCAATCACACGCACAGAGCCGCAACTCCTAACTACTTCCTCCTCCTTCTCCTCTCTGGAGAAGCCCAAGGCCACTCACTAACCACATTTTGACAGAGCGGGACTCCCTGTTCAAAGAACTTTCTTCAGTTTGTTCAGCAGGGGGGTTTTGGAGGACAATGAAGTGTTTAAAAAGTCATGACAAGTTTTGGGAAGGTAATTTCCCCCAAAAATCCTGTCTTTGAATTACTCATATGGCTCATATGATCTCTTAATTGCTTGATGCTTCACCCTTTCATCGCAGAAACATTAAAAAAAAAAAATCAAGAAAAAAAAAGCTGAGGCCAGATAAACTTTTATTTCCTGCCAATCACGTGGGCTTCTGCTAAAAATGACCTGTGGACAGTTGTTTCTTCACCAGTAATGGAAATGCAGCATAAGGCGTAGGTGGTGCTAATTCTACCATCAGGTGTAATGAAACATTGCACAAGTAGAGCGTGCAATTAAAGTGGTAGCTATGAGAGGAAATAGCCATTTATGTTTGTTTCATTTGTTTATTTGAGAAAAAGACAGCTGATGTTTTTGCATGTTGCTGCGTTTGTCACGTTTCTACCATCATTTTCATTTGCACTTTCTTACTTCCATGATCTGCCAGTCCAGCAAATCCCAGTTGTGCTCTGTTTGACTGACATCTGGTGACTTTGTGTAATTTTCAAGAAATCGCTTTGGATTTATTTGAGTTGTGTGACATCATGCTGGAGGATCTTTACAGTGTGGTCATAAAGGGATGGACATGGTCAGCAGTAACACTCAGATACTTTGATGTTTAAATGAAGACAAAGAGTCCAAGGTGTGCCAGAAAAAGTCCCCCAGACCATTATAGCAGCCTGAGCTTTAGTGTGGAGGACCCAAGCGCAGACATATGGAGGCAAGGTTTCACAAAAAGCAAACCATTTATTAGATAAGGGAAGTAAAACCAAAAGCAAAACACAAGTCACCAGAATAAAGTAGGAAATGTGAAAGCAGATTATCTTGACCATGTGTCAATGCCTACATTCACTGAGTTGCTACCATGAGACTGGCTAATTAGATATTTGTGTTAACCAACAGTTTAACAGGTGTACCTTGTATATCTTATGCTGATTTTGTGACTATAACTGTAACCGGAAACTGTAGCAGCTAGTTATACTACTATACCTCAGTCATTATGTAACAAATAACATGCCCTCCTGTGCACTTAATTGTACTAACAGACCTTCTGAGGTGTCTGTAGCCTGTGACTGTATGATGTGCTAAGTGGGCTGAGTGACTGTCATGAAATCATTAATGTGTTAATGTGGTGAATGCCAATGTTTTATTTTAAGATATCAGAGACTGTCAGTTGCAGTTCTATCCCGCTCTGTGTCCTGCTAATGTTTGCACATGCATTGTTTTAACATGTCGATAGCTAATGTGCTTATATAAATGTCAGATACATTAATTGAAACCATCTAAGCAGTGTAATGCAGCGCTATAATGTGTAGAATATCTGTATTTACGCCCATGTACACGATCACACAGGTTATCTCCCACCATCACAGGCAGCGCGGCGTCATTGGACGCATGCATACATCCTGTGACATTTCCTGCCTGTTCTTTTTTTTAGCTCCGAGCTGCTACAGCTCTAGGTCATGCCTCTGCCTGGCCTCTGCACTCTGCATTTTAATCAGGCAGCTTCTTACATGGCTTTCACAAGGCAGCACTGATCCAGGGAATCCATCATATCTCTTTGCTTTGCTGCTGTAGCAACAGCGTGATATGTAAGAGCTGTGTTTACCTCATTCATTTTGAGAACTAGGCCTGGACATATTCTCTTATTATTCTTACCATCAAAATATAATCAATTAACAGTCCACAGAATGAACTGATCCTTTAAATGATCAGTGGAAATAAAGCCAAAAAATAGCTCTTTGCATAAAGGTCCAGTTGATGCACTATAAACACACAGTCTATTGTTTAATTTGTCCAGGTCTCGGTTACACAACTGCTCTGCCGGAAATGCTCACTAGAACAGCAAGCGAGGATTAATCTGCAGCTAAAAATAGTCCCCAACAAATGTACTGTTGTTTACTCCCGCATGAGTCATGGTTGCTAAAAATAGGTCCCAACTCTCATAGACAGTGTTTAGAAACGTTTAACTTTATATTCATGTATTTGAGGCATTTTAGAAATATAATATTAACGCTGGATCATTGTTATATCTTCAGTTGAAAATCAGCGAGAGCTTAGAGTTGAAAACTCATGAACGATACATAATATGACTAAACTGAACTGGCATTAAATTTCTCCTGATATTACCTATAAAATGTTTAATAAATAAAATAGTTACCTATAACATTCCATTAGTGTCAGCTTTAATTTGTGTTTATTGCAACACACTACGTGATGCCATAAAGTCTTATCCTTTAATATATATTAGCATGCTAATATATAGATATGCTGTATAGGTCTCCATTTACAAGACTGAAGCTTATTCAAACAAACAAATAAAAATTTAATTGAGTTTAGTTAAATTTTCATGTAATTAAATGAAAGTCTGAAAAAAAATTAAATGTTGCTGGGACCTAGCAGTGCTAATATACCCACATAGCAAGCTGGTCTGGCCCAGATCTGGTGTCAAGCCGGCACTGCTGACTGACCGGTAAGTGGTATGTCATCCAGATATGGGTCAGGCCTGACGTAGGTGGCATTTTTTATGTGATGGCATGCCACATCTGGCCCGATTGTGGTTTGGTGTATGTGGCCCAGGCTCATAGAAAACAGGTCTGGCCCGGATCCGGCATCAAGCTGGCACTTCTGACTGACTGGTGTCATGGCAGGGTGTATGTCAACCAGATGTGGGCCAGGTCTGGCAATGATGGCACTATCTATGTTCCTATTTTCCTACTTTAGTTTGAAGACCCAAATTCCATGTTGCAATCAATGTTCCCTCTGCGCAATTGCGCACTGCTGGCACGGTCTCTGCGCACAGAAAATCTGCGTTGCACACACAAAAAAAAATCTAACCTGAATTGAAATTAAAATTAATACTTTAAGAATTCAGTTTTGCAGTGTTAGTCAGTAAGTGACTGGCTGCTCCCGTATGGGATTAGAACGACGCCACTTTATCCTATAGTCCAGCCAATGATGCGATTCACACTCATATATACGCAGCTAATCAACGTCGTTGACAGGCTATGACAGCTTCCTTATGTGCTGACACTGGTGTTTTAGCTAGCAAAGCGGCGTGGCTGATGTGGAGTGAAGCCACGTTAATGACAACGTGTACAACCATTGGAGATGTGAGCAGAACAATTGACGGGAAAAGTGTGGACTTTATACCAGGCCAAGTAAAACCAGAGTTATGATAAAAAATATATGCAATGTTTGGTTTTCTTCCTGAATACTATCATTCTTTATATTTACTGCAGGAAGAAACGGTAAAAACGGTGTTTTATAAGGAAAACCTCAAAAGCACTCTCCCCTGTGAGCAAAAACAGCCCTCCCAACTCCCCCAGCCTTTCCTATTGGTCGAAAAATGTACCATGTCGACCAATCACAAAAATGATATGGCAGTATGGCATTTAGTTGTTTATGCAGGGGGGGAAGTTTTAGGAGTGACGGCGGTGTTTGAGATGTGAGAGATTTTCGATGTTTAGTGCAAATCTTGTGTAGTTAGTGTGTAGTGTAGTCAATAGTTTTGTTGTGTGTGTCAGGACAATGAGGCGACTGCTGAATGTTACAGGAGTGATACATCTCCTGTTGCCAGGCCTGCAGGTATCAGGCTGTTGTTCTCCTTTATCTCATAGTGGACAGAAATTATTTTTTGGAGTGACACAAATGATTTGTGTGGCATCAAATTTGATGCAGAACAGCTGATTGTTCTGTAAATATTTTGAAATGTTTATTTAAAAAAACGCCTTGGCTGCATTTTTAGGTAAACAGCTGCAAAAAACTTTGTTGTTTGCATAACTCAGTTACTTTATTGAAGAAGTAACTATATAATTAATTGCCCAGCATTGGTCATCATGTAGTGTATTTTGCAGACAGAGAGTTACAGGACCTTCTCCCTGACCACAGACTCATACTCATAATACAAGTCAGAGCAATATATATATATATATATATATATATATATATATAGATCATTAACAAGACTGGCTACGGATACCGACTACGGAACGGAGCAGTTGTCAGCCACCTCCTGTACATGGATGACATCAAGCTGTATGCCAAGAGTGAACGAGACATCGATTCACTGATCCACACTACCAGGCTATACAGCAATGACATTGGAATGTCGTTCGGACTGGAGAAGTGTAGTCGGATGGTAACAAAGAGAGGGAAGGTAGTCAGAACTGAGGGGATTGAACTACCAGAAGGCAACATTGCAGACATAGAGGACAGTTACAAGTACCTGGGGATCCCGCAGGCAAATGGGAACCATGAAGAGGCCGCTAGAAAGGCTGCAACCACCAAGTACCTGCAGAGGGTCAGGCAAGTCCTGAGGAGTCAGCTGAATGGTAAGAACAAGATCCGGGCCATCAACACGTACGCCCTGCCCGTGATCAGGTACCCTGCTGGGGTAATAGGCTGGCCAAAGGAGGAGATAGAAGCCACTGACATAAAGACAAGAAAGCTCCTTACCATGCATGGAGGGTTTCACCCCAAGTCCAGCACCCTGAGGCTGTACGCTAAGCGGAAGGAAGGGGGCCGGGGACTGGTGAGTGTCAGCACCACAGTCCAGGATGAGACAACGAACATCCAAGAATACATTGGGAAGATGGCCCCAACTGACCGAGTGCTCAGTGAATACCTCAGGCAGCAGAAACCCAAGAAAGAGGAGGGAGACGAGGAACCATCATGGAAGGACAGGCCCCTGCACGGTATGTACCACCGGCAGATAGAGGAGGTGGCTGATATCCAGAAATCCTACCAGTGGCTGGACAAAGCTGGACTGAAAGACAGCACAGAGGCACTAATCATGGCAGCACAAGAACAAGCTCTGAGTACAAGATCCATAGAGGCTGGGGTCTATCACACCAGGCAAGACCCCAGGTGCAGGCTGTGTAAAGATGCCCCAGAGACAATCCAGCACATAACAGCAGGGTGCAAGATGCTAGCAGGCAAGGCATACATGGAACGCCATAACCAAGTGGCCGGCATAGTGTACAGGAACATCTGTGCCGAGTATAACCTGGAAGTCCCGAGGTCAAAATGGGAGATGCCCCCAAGGGTGGTGGAGAATGACCGAGCTAAGATCCTGTGGGACTTCCAGATACAGACGGACAAAATGGTGGTGGCTAACCAACCGGACATAGTGGTGGTAGACAAACAGAAGAAGACGGCCGTAGTGATCGATGTAGCGGTTCCGAATGACAGCAATATCAGGAAGAAGGAACACGAGAAGCTGGAGAAATACCAAGGGCTCAGAGAAGAGCTCGAGAGGATGTGGAGGGTGAAGGTAACGGTGGTCCCCGTGGTAATCGGAGCACTAGGTGCGGTGACTCCCAAGCTAGGCGAGTGGCTCCAGCAGATCCCGGGAATAACATCGGAGATCTCTGTCCAGAAGAGCGCAGTCCTGGGAACAGCTAAGATACTGCGCAGGACCCTCAAGCTCCCAGGCCTCTGGTAGAGGACCCGAGCTTGAAGGATAAACCGCCCGCAGGGGCGTGCTGGGTGTTTATATATATATATATATAAGCTCAGGTCCTCTACCAGAGGCCTGGGAGCTTGAGGGTCCTGCGCAGTATCTTAGCTGTTCCCAGGACTGCGCTCTTCTGGACACACTAGACCTTTATGACTAGAGAGAAGATTTTCTGGATAAACTAGACTTACCTAAGCAGACAGCTAATGCTAATCATTGGCTAACTCACCCTGATCAATCACCTCCATGTTTGACAGTTAGTTTAATCTTCCGACCAGGCTCTGCATCAGTTTCCTAACTCAAAGTTGAGAAAGCGTTTTAGAGTCATTTTATATAATCAAAGAACTCAATTGTTTTGTATCTCTATGTATCCCTCATGTTGGATAATTCATCTCTAACAGACAAACCTTTTAAAAGCCTAACTGGTAAAGTGAACTTTCACTCATTGGACAGTTCATTAGTTACACCCAGCTTGTACCAGGTTGGAACCTGCTTTGCTTTAGTTCATGGATTCAACAAGAAGCCAGTGTTGAGCCTGTATGAACTGCAGCTTCAGTGTCCTTACAGGAGTGCCATCGGGTGTCTTCTGCAGCTGTAGCCCAGCCACTTCAAGGTTTGATGTGTTGTCCATTCAGAGATGCTCTTCCGTATATCTTGGTCATAACAAGTGATTATTTGAGTTATTTTTGGTGTCCTATCAGCTCGAAGCAGTCAGGCAATTCTCCTCTGACGTCTGACATGAACAAGGCATTTTTGCCCAGAGAAACCAAAACCGTGCTACCTTCAAAGTCACTTAATTCATCAGAGTACAAATACACTAGCTTTAAAGACTAAAGGTTTAAACTGAATCTCTCTCAATATCAGGTTTTGATTTTATATGTTAAACCGTGATTTAACTGTGCTTGATTCTTTTCGCTATAGGTTAGAAGACTTCCTCTATTACTATTAAGTGTATCAACATAATACAGTAATTCATTGAATTCAATTCAAGCTAAAACCTCTAAACATCCTGACTTAGGTCTTGAACACTAATAGGATTATAAAGCATTATCAGCTGTAATCCAGGACTTCCACTCACGGTCAAGTCAGACACTAAGAAACGAGCAGGACGTAATTACAAGGAACAGAAAATTGATGTTGATGGTCCTTAGATTGAGCCCAGTTTATTACCTTTTGAAGTGCTGGGTTTTTTAGAAACAAGCGGTACATTTGTGTACCAGCTTTTCTTGCAGAGGCACACTGAAAGGAAAGAGACAAAGAACTAAAAACGTGCAGGTTCACTTAAAAGGAAGATTTGCACCTCTGACTCCATTAAGGCACCTCTCAGAACAGCGTGAACACACAAGCCTGCAAATTTATAAGATAAACAGCGTGTGAGGTGAAAATTCGATTTAGTTTGATGGAAGTACTTATTTCAGGCTTCTATTTTTTTGTTGTTGTTATTAAATGTGTGTAATGCTGTTTGATTGGAGCACACGAACTGTCCAAGGACATGTTATATTCTTCTTTAAGTGGCTAAAGTAGAACACTGTGTACCACAGCTGTTGTACGCAGCTGTGGAAAACGTGGTGTGTTCAGGTACGCATCCTCTGAGTAGAAGGTTTTTCTCTTGTCTAAAAAGTGAAGTTGCAGGTATTAAAGGACCAATCTGGACTGTGGTGGTGGCAGGGTGGTGTGTGAAGAGTTAATATGAGCCTCCATCAAAACTAAAGTGTGGGCAAGCTTTTTCCTGCCTCATACGGTATGATGAAACTATGACAAGGATTGAGAAATATGATGACTGATCAGTGCCTCGGTTAGTCAGCAGTGAAAAATGTGGCTGACTGGCATGACATGTAAAATTTTGGCGGGTATTTATGACAGTCAGAGAGCTAAGACCACACCTCTGTGGGGGGGTTTCATTCTCATGGAACTTCACTTACCCAATAAGTGGCATTGTTTTAGCCCATGTTTTAAATTACACAGAGCGAGTTAAGTCGTTGTTTCACATGGCGATAAACACACACACTGGAATTCACTCTGGCAGCATAATTATTGCAGCTTAAAGACGGATTTATACATGAAAGCGCAGAAAGCGTACACATGTAGGGTTTACTACGTATGGTTTGACCCAGATGTGGAAGCTGTTGTTGGCAGATCAGGGTCACTGTGATAAAACCCTTATCCGAGAGTTTATACAAGCATGCATATCTGGTGGCAAAAACACTTATAGTGTGATACTGAAGCTGCTGAGCCCTTTTGAAGGAAAACAACTGTGATAGCTGTAAATATGAATTATTAGAAACCAGAGGGTCTGAAACTGAAGGTCCAAATTCTACCACAGAGGAGTGGTCACCACTTAATTAAGGACGAACACAGTTTTTTATATATTTTAAAGACTTTTCTTATTTTGTCCTTTTGTTTCGTGAAATCTTTTCAGCTATTAAAAAACAAACACCTTCAAATCACTCTGGATGATCTCAAGACATCAATCACAAATAGACGCTCCTTCTTTTTAGGGGTGGAAGATAAAAGAGATAAAAATGATCCCTCCATGTTTTTGATTTTGGATCTACTTGTGCTGAGCAGTTTAATGTGATTCACAGTTTGCAATATTAGATGTGTTTTTTACTGCACTCTTTCAGTTCATCCTCTGATTGAAACAAGCCATTTCAGCTCCATTACCCTTGCCTTTGTGCTAACTCTTTCTTCAGATTGGATGGACTATGCAAACAACAGGCCAGAGATGTGTGCTCGGGTGGCCAAATGAAGGATACTGCCTCTCTTTAACATCATAAGCGTAAACTCTTGGCTCACTTTTATATATGCTCAGAAAAATGATTTGAAACTATACCCATGTTTAATATGAGCACACACCATTATAGCACTATATTTATTGCAGAAAAATAAGAACAGTTCCTGTTAGTCCAAATCCGCTCACAAGAAAATAGCTGAAAGCAAATCGATCATTTCATTCATTTTTGAGGTGAAATGGTCCTTTCTGTTTAGACTAATTCATAACCGGGACGGCTGAAAGTAGCATGCTGCAGTCCTAAAATAATAACGATAATAAGAGCACTGAAATTATAAGTATACATTATAACACCCTTACATTAATAACAGTATTTTCTATATATTGATTTAATTTTCTTTGTTCTTTTTACACATTCTTTAAGAGGTTTGTAGTACAAAAATTGCATATCATTTGAGGAACATAGCCAGAATCAGACAAGTTTTGTCAAGCAACACTGCAGAGGTTCTTGTCCATGCATTTGTGTCTCAGGCCCTCGCTCTCCCGGGAAGAGTGATAGATGTCCCGGGCAGACCTCATGACCAGGGAGAGTAGGAGGCGCCGGTGAAGTGTCAGTCCTCCTCTCTGGGTCCTGGAGGCGTACAGCTCTTCTTTCTGGGCTACCAAAGAAACGTTTTAGAGGTCTACAGATGGTGCAAAATGCAGCTGCTCGCATTTTAACAAGAACTGGGAAATTTGAGCACATTACCCCTGTACTGAGATGTCTTCATTGGATACCTTGTCAGGTTCGAGCAGATTTTAAGGTACCTTCATACCTCCCCGACCTTTTACACCTTTATGTTCCATCTTGTGCTCTACATTCTCAGGACTCTGGCCTTCTGAAGGTTCCTGGAGCCAGAAAAAAGACAACTGGAGAGCGTGCTTTTTTCTTTTCGTGCCCCGTTTCTGTGGAACAACCTCCCTCAAGATATTAGGCAGGCATGCTCTGTGGAGGTTTTTAAAACTAAGTTGAAGATGCATTTGTTCACCCTATCTTACATGTCTTAATTCTATGGCTTTTAGTTTTTACATTTTTACTGTTTTTAACTTGTATTGTGTTTTTTACTTGTATTGCTATGTGTCGCTTTTATTTTATTTATCTCTTTAGTTTCAAATAGTTGTACAGCACTTTGTTTGAAAGCGCTTTATAAATAAAGTTATTATGATTATTATTATTATTATTATTAAAAAACACATTTTGGGGTCAACTTGAAAGAGAAGTAGATGTGAAATGCAAAAGTGAGTGAAAAGTGGTGATATGTAGAACCCCCTTATATCATTCCCTATATGTTGTCAGTACAAACAATGGCATTATGAAACATAGCATTATTATCACTTTGACCTTGAGACCAAACTATTGATCTTGGAGGAGAGGTCAGAGGTCAAATGTGGCATGATATTGTAAACCTTCATGTGGTACTTTGAATATCTTGATAAAACACGCCACACTTCATACACCACACACGAATCATAGTTTCTAAGTGATAAGGTTATAAAGGTTTTTGTCAGTTTACAACCAATAAATCATAGAGTTTACCTTCAACACCTCGGTGGATGTAAGGTAAACTTACTCAAAAACTTTTGAGTAATTGTGTTTACAGACAAAAAGAATGACACACGGGTCTAATGTTTTAAGCTTAAGGTGTTCACAAACCTCATGTGGCTCCAGACTTAGCGGCTCTCTGGAACGTTGACAGCAGTGGAAAAAGTTAGACAACTCTACCTTCGAATTACTTTCGTTTTTTCCAACGAATGAACTCTTCACACTTCAGGATGACATCAGACTGAAGGTCAAAATCTCTTTCTACTTCACCTTTTCCTCAATACCTTATAATAAATGTTCACAGTCATGTTAGTGCTCTCCATTGTTCTGCACTGTAGCTCATGTGTAATAAAGGAATGCCATGATCAGACTTCCAGGAACCTTGTTTTTCTTCACTGCTGACTTCACTGTGTACTAAATGTGGCTGCAACTATAATCAAACCCATGAACTCATCGCAATTGGTTTTTCAGCAAACATTCCACATACTGTGTCCGAGTCTTGTCAACAGGATATTTGTCACACTGAAGAATTACTCCAGTCTTTTACAAACAGCCTGGCTTATTTATAGCTCTGCCTCTCACACTTTGTTGCAGCAGTGTTGCCATCCTCTCCTACATTAGAACAGCATGTGACCCATAAGTGGCAAAAATAATGGTAATGATTTGCCAGAACTACTAAATAACAGCTAAGCTGAGGAGTAAAAATTATAATTTTTCAGTATTTGGGGTCAGGGGGAGTTGTAATTGTGTGAGCTGTGTAAGTTCTTCTTTCATTTTTAATTCCTCTTCACCTCAGGTTCTGCTTCAATATGCGGTAAATGAGGAGGAAGTAGACGTGGGTGAAGGGTAATGTTAAAGGTGACAGGGATCTTACATGATAATGAGGATGATGACTGCACAACCGGAACAACCTGATCAGAGTCGCCTCCGTCGTTGAGTTTCGGGGTGTAGTTACACTCGAGGCAGCTGGCAGGAAGTTAATGATGAAGAAACCCTCAGGTTCTAAACACCACCTGCTGCTGTGTGCATTATTCAGCAGCGGCGTTTGGCCCCAGCTGCGATGTTGCGTAACTCTTCTAATACCCCCTCACCGAATCGGTGTCAGGTCATGTTGGTAGGATGTGATTCAGAATTCTGTCATAATCCACAGGAAGTGGTACAACCAGCGAAGCTGTTCATTTGTGTGTGCGTGTGTTTGTATGTGTCTTAGTGTAAGCACAAGATTAGTGACAGCAAGCCAGACTGGCGCTGGGCTGTACCATCCTCCTCCTGTTTTAAAGGATTGACCCTCTAAACTGTGGCCTAATGTTGACTAGCAGACCTTTTGATCTGAAAAGGAGGTGTGTGTGTGTGTGTGTGTGTGTGTGTGTGTGTGTGTGTGTGTGTGTGTGTGTGTGTGTGTGTGTGTGTGTGTGTGTGTGTGTGTGTGTGTGTGTGTTTGTTTGAAACTTTAAACGTCAGTCTATTAGAACAAAGATTTCAGGACAACTCATTAACCTTTCTACATGTTTATTAGAAACATTTACAACATTAATTCAGTCACATGAATTAAAGAGCAGCTTTGAATGTGAGGTAACATCATTTCACAGACGAGACATGAACAAGGTGGTTTCAATGACATTAAAACACACACAGTTTAAATTAATGGGCTTCCAACCCCACGTGGACAGCCATGTGAACACAGTATGTAGGACAGTCCCCCAAGCAGTAGTATCGATTTATCAAAGTCCACAGCAGCAGCAGCTGAACGTGCATGTAAATGTATGCGCAGCAGTGTGTCTGCCTCAACTGTCCTTCCTCTTAACAGTGTTTCAGTGTGATATCCGGGTGTAAAGGCCGGGAAATCCCTGAATGCCCGGTTTTGTGTGTATGTGTGTGTGTACTGGTTTATGGTCAACTGTTAACCACTTCACTTCTTCTCTGTCTGACTCAAGTCTCTTTCTGCTGATTCACACATACACACACTTTGAGTCAGCGGCAGTCACTTGTTTGGACTCATTAAACTGAAGGTGAATCACCAGGAAACAAAAAGCAACACAACCAGTTCCCCTTCGGGTTCTTCCTCAAACTTTCCGCCGTCTCTCTTGCCGGCCCGCTTCTTCTCCTTGTGTGCTTTGTTGTTATCTGTGGGGGCTTTACAAGCCCGGCAGGCACACTGTGATTGACCGGAGAGCTCGGACCAGTGCCCCGGTAATCCCACTGTCCCGGGACTGCTGATGTAGGTCAGCTCCGCGGTGCGCAAAGGGATCACAGCGCCCTTATAGGTTAACGAGGAGTAGAGAATCACTCCGCTCTAAAGTCCCCATAGGAGGCTAATTTCTCCCTCCATCTGTTCAGAAGGCAGGTATAACCCGATTTAGAGACAAAGTGGTCAGGGACTCCCCGGCGCGACAGCTGCCGAGTGGGACCTCATACCTCTCTTCCCCGGGCTCCAGCCTCGCCCTCTTACTCGGGAGGAAGTCAGGCGCCGCCGACGCCTTCCCTCGGCGTTTCCTGGACTGCTTGGCAGGGCTTAAGTTCTCTTTGTCCTCTATGATTTCGCTATCACACCCGTCCTCCGTGTTGTCAGGCTCCTCTGGAGCCGTTTCGGTTGAGTTAAGTACCGGCTGGGGTTCTGGCTGAGGCTCTGGTAGCCGGGTTTGTTCCCCTGGGCTGGAGCTGGTGTCCATCGGCTCCTCCGGAGCTGACTGCGCCCCGCTCAGGACCTCGCTCTCCCGGGAAGAGTGATAGATGTCCCGGGCAGACCTCATGACCAGGGAGAGTAGGAGGCTCCGGTGAAGTCTCAGTCCTCCTCTCTGGGTCCTGGAGGCGTACAGCTTGCTTATAGACACGGCCAGGATCCGCCTGGCTTCGATGTTCACTTCCATTGCTGTTGTGGCACTCATTGTTTTTCTGTGCGTAATTGCGCACCGTTGTTTTGGCACTTTAACCAAAGGCGAAAGGCTGAGTTTAACTTTAGTTTCTAGCTTGTATTCTATCTTAGCTCAGACTCCGGCTCTTCTCCGTTTGTTGTCATCTGAGAAATGAGAGCGTGTGAGTAGCAGGGTGGTGTTTTATTTCCTCTCTGACGTAATGTGGACTTCATTCCTCTGTAAGTGACAAACAGGCGCCGCCCACACCTGATGTAGCTGTAGTAGCAGCACACACACACACACACACACACACACACACACACACACACACACACACACCATCTGTTCTGTCTAGCATTCCTTCCTCACAGTTTTGTCTTGTATTACTTGGATATCTTTCCCTTAGCTGTAATCAACTTGAATGGTGCTTTGGTTTCTAGTAACATATTTTCTTTTTATCATTTTCAAACTTTTCCATAAAACATTTTAAATATGTCAAACATGGTCTCAATGTTTGATGCATATTTTATTCAAAAATATTTCTAAGACATTTTATTTTATTATCATTGTAGGCTTAAATCGCCCTTTACTATCTATCTATCTATCTATCTATCTATCTATCTATCTATCTATCTATCTATCTATCTATCTATCTAAAAAACTTGCTCGTGGCAACTTTACGAGCAGAGGTTTGAAACATGAGAGGCTATTGAGCACATCAGATGTCAGATGTGCTGCCTGGTGTTTAAGGATGTTTTTGAATGTAAAGTACCTTTAAAAAGCAATAAATGAAGAATGGTAATTGAGCAGCGTGAGATTAACCGCTGTTTACATTCGGGTAAAAACCCAGGCAGCAATTCGAAGAACTGACGTGGGAAAAGGAAGTGTGTTCAGTTTCTCGTGAGTTTTGGCTCCTCCTCTATATCACACAAGCACACAGAGCAGCATACTCGTGACTTCAGAGGACATTCCGTTGACTTACATGACTAGCTGTACTGTAACCATAACTAGCCCAGAGTGCTTGTTGTCTAAACTTAGCCCCAGTCCCAAACTTAAACCTTCAGATCTGACCAACTTGTTGTGTGTTTGTCACTTTAGCATGAAGACGCTCTATAACTAGCTTTAGGTCCCCACAACAGGAGTAACGCCTGGACCACACACTCATGCGCTCGCCGAGTCATTCACTCACACGTTCTGCCTCCATATATGGCTCATCCGGTAGCCTGGGAACGCGCACAGTGGAAAAGCCGTGACGCGAACGCGCAACCGCAGCCCTTCCTCCCCACGGTTCCCTCTGTCTCTGTGTGCCCGGTGGCGGTGGTGGCGTCATCTGTACTCCATATATGGAGTTATCACCGGTGTAAATAAGGTTACTTAGCAGCTGTACGACCGAAGTCAAACGGCAGGAGCCTTTCTGTCCGTGCTGCTTTCAAGTCCCATTGGAAATATGTTATCTTAGCCTAACAGCGCAGAAAAGCCTCAGATTCTGCAGGGAGAAATGCGTAATAGAAGTCTTTCCAGAGAGCAAACGGATGTGCACGCACTTTTATCAATCATTTTGTTATTTATCTCTCCCTTTATTTGGTAGGGACAATGAAATATGACAATAGGTGAAGGAAAAAGGCATAAAAGCTACAACGAGCTATTTCTTCCATTCAGATTGCAGCATCAGAGAAGTCAGCATGACAAAAGTAAATATTTTCACTTAGCCTACTTGTGTCATAAACCTGTCTGAGTTTGCTTTGTTTTTTTTTTCTACAAAAACGCTTAAATGCAAATTCTGGGTATTTAGTAAAGGTCAGTTTAAGGTTAATACGTGGGGATGATGGACTGTATATAAAAGATGGACACAGCTTTGTGACATTATCAATATATTTGTAAATTTGTGTTTTAAACTAAACTTGAACTAAAAAGCAGAAAAATGAATTTCTTATACTTTGAAGCATCTCAGTGTGTGTGTGTGTGTGTGTGTGTGTGTGTGTGTGTGTGTGTGTGTGTGGAGGGGTGTGTGGGGGAGGACAGAAATAGTAAAGCAATCAAACAAAATGAACTCATACACCTGAAATCAGGCAAATTCCATAACTTAGTACAACTACAGTTATGCCCTCTCGTCAGGCACTCATTTTCATTTTTTTTTACGCCCACACGTAACTCTGCCTGTCACACAACTGCAAGTCAGTGCAGTATAATCATTGGCGCGGCATCCCAATTACACTCGTTATCACTAACACTGGTAATCATCGCCCTCAAGTGCTGTAAAACATGCAAGCGGTAACCATGGAAACGTTTCCCATCACTGCTTTTCCTTCCCTGATGACGTGGACATGGCACCAGAAACACAAACAATATATTGGATACAGCTTGCACTGCATGCACTGTCTTCTTTGTTATTCCAACTATACAATTTACTGGACGTGTAAAAGAATAGGGGCAATAAAGTGGGCTGCAATAGCTGCAATATATTTTTATGACTTTGCCAACAAAACATTGTCGTTTTAGCTGGTTGCTTTACATTTGATAGATTTTACTTTACACTTGGGTAAAAGAATAGAATTAGAAGATCACAAAGATGTTATCAGAGATCGCTTTAAATGTTCAGAAAAGCAAATGATCAAAGTTTATTGCTACTTGCAAGAATGCAAGTAGCAATAAACTACTTGCATTCTTTCTTTCAACAATCACGTAAGTTTTTGGTCTGAATCAGTAAAAATTGTAAAAAAATAAACTGATTTGTTGTTAGCAGTTTGTTTTTGTTTTTTTTATAATCACATTTTACTCCTAGTATGCACGTTTAATGAGCTATATAAGCTGAGCAGATCTTAAGCAAAGAAAACAACTAAACATGACTTCACTTGAGGTCTGTGGATCCGTCGCTATGGTGACAATGTTATGTGAGATTATACTTACACTGCCTCTGCCTAAGGCCAAATGTGAAGCGGGGAGTATGAGTTGGTGTGTGTGTGTGTGTGTGCGCAGCAGACTAGAGGGCAGGGCCTGCTTTTTCACTGCGCAGTAATTCTTTGTATAGGATACAGTAAACAGTGGTTGGTAGTGCTGGGAGATGACCTAGTTGGCAAAGCAGACTACAGGTGGAAAGCATAGAAACAGTTGCTACAATGAACATTATATAATGGCTGAGATTTTATTAACATATGCCTACATTTTAAAGCGCCATAGCTGCTATCGTCTATTTTTTAAGGACGGTTGTTAATGCTCTTCAGTAGGATATCCACAGTCAAGGGAAAGAGAAAGTACACCCTATTTTAATCCCAAAGTTTTACCTATCAGGACAATAAAAAATAATTTAGTCCTTCCCAAATTAAAAAAATATATATATAGATAAATACAACCTTAGATAAACAACAGTGCATGACACATATTACACCACGTCGTCATCTGACAAAAGCTGAACCAAAATGTGGAAGCAGTGTGTGAAAATCTAAGAAAAATACAAGTACACCCCATGACTCAATAACTGTTAGAAGCATTTTTAGCAGCAATAATTTGAAGCATTTGTTTTCTGCACGACTTCATCACACTCACACATTGTTGTGGAGGGCTTTTGGCCCGCTCTTCTTGACAGTGTAGCTTCAGTTCATTGACAGTTGCAGGCATTCATATTTACACAACTCTTTTAAGGTCCCACCGTAGCATTTCAGTCAGGCTGTTTCCTGTTGTAGATTTGCTGGTGTTCTCGAGATCATTGCCATGTTATATGACCCAGTTTTTTCCAACGTTTGCTGTCAGACAGATGTGACACTGCAATACTTTGGTAAACAGAGGAGTTCGCCGTTGACTCAGTGACTGCAAGGCGTCCAAGTCCTGTGGTTGCAGAATAGGTCTAAATCACCCCTCCTCCACTTTGCTTGACAGTGGAGGTGTTTATACTGATCTGCTGTGTTTAGTTTCCAGCAAACATTGCCCTGTGTATTATGGCTAAACATCTCCACTTTGGTCTTGTCTGTCCACAGGACATTGATCCAGAAGTCTTGTGATTTGTTCAGCTTTGCAAACCAAGCTGCCGTGGGGTTTTCTTTTTGGGTTTTTTTAGATAGAAGAGTCTTTCTCCTGGCAACCCTTCCAAACAAGCCATACTGGTTCAGTCTTTGTCTAAATGTGCTGTCGTGAACTTCAATGTTTCGCATACCGGCTGAGGCCGGTCTGAGAGTCTGAGATGTAGCTCTTGGGACTTTTGCAGTTTCTCTTAGCATTGCTTGGTCGGACTTTGGAGTATATTTGCTTAGACCACCACTCCTGCGGAGATTGACAACTGTCTTCAATCTTTGAATAATCTTTCTCATTGTAGAATGACAGACTTCATTTTGTCTGAAAATGCCCCATAACCCATCCCAAGCTGATGGGCAGCAACTTCTTCTTTAATTCCATTGTAGAGGTTTTTCCTCCTCGCCGTTGTGTTATCACACACCCAAATGCTCCAGATCAGCGAACTTTCAAAACCTCTGCTTTTTCTTAGTTGCTCACTCTTGCTGATGATCAGTTTGTCTTTACCTGATTTTAAGACCTGCTGAGAAACCTGCTGTAAATCCAAAAGCACACACACACTCTCTACTTATTAGGTTGCAGCTTTACAAACTCTATTTTTATTTGAGTGCAACTTTGATTGAACATTTCCTCCGGGTAAACAAAGTAATTACTTTAGGAAAAGATATAAATAAATCTTATAAAGTTTGTATCTGTCTTGTGTGAAACTTGTATGAAAAGCATACAAGAGTGAAAACAGATATAAGATCCCTTGAAAAATTATATAAATGAAACTTGTATGTTTTGGATACTTACTAAAACAATATATGAAAGTAATGAGAAAGTGGCCACTTTCATGAGTAAACCATATAAGCCTTATATGATTCAGTATAGGCCACATCTTATGCAAGTCTTTTATAAATTTTTACTATTTCTTTTCCATATGGGAAGCGGAAAATAAATCTGAATTGATTCTTATATGCAACAGTCGCACACTCAGGTGTTTCCTTTTTCCAGTCCCAGCATCTCTGTTGTGAACTGCTTTTGTCTGTTTCAGTAGGAAAGCTTCTATAGATTAGCACATCTCCTTCTGAGCTACACATTTCTTGTGAGGCCCACATGTACTGTCACTTCCCATCATGCACTTCCCATGAGACACTGAAAACAACACACACAAAATAAAAAAATAAAGCAAAACACACAGTTATAAGTACTCTTGCAGTCTTCTGTGTAACTGCACTTCCTTTTCTTTGTGCTAGTGTTCGTAACAATGCAACAAAATCTGCAATAATACCTGCTTTCTCACGAGCCAGTGGATAAATGGCAGACGTTTAGACAGCTTTGAAAAGCAGATGCAGTTTCTCAATAGAGCTGATTTACACTTGGCTCTGATTCTTGACAAAGGATTAACTGTGTGATAACCAAGAAATCATTTTTTACTTTTTATTTTTGTTAATTTTGTAACCAAAAGCTGCAAACACCCTGTGGTTCCAGCATCCTTGACTTTAAATCAGTGCCTCGACAAAAACAAGTGGTTTAAATAAATCACCTCGGTCTGCGAGGAAGTGCGAACGCACTTAGCAGCAGCAAGTTGCATTAGGTCATTCTTACTGGGAGCACTTAAAGGCACCACAAAGGAATGGGTCAGACTTCTATATTTAGACTCGCTTCTCTGACTGTTTTTTCCTGCTTGTTGACTCTGAGCCAGTTTCCCTTTTTATACCGGCATGATTTGGTTGAGTTCAGATCTTGTTTTGTTCCGCTAAAGAAGATTTTCCTGCTACATCACGGTGTTAGGGTAAAAATGAGTCAAGGTTTCCATCAAAGGCAGATCTGCCTTCAGCTGAGCTGGACAGTACTGAAGCAACGGCGACAGATCGAGTGACAGAACGAATGGAATTTGTAAGAATCAGAAACGTGTCCTCGTATCAGTTTTTTATCAAAGGGGTTTTTGAAGGTATTTTCCTCTTGTTCAAACAGAACGTCGAAGGATGGTGGACATGAAACTGTACAGACTACAACTAGTTTTAAAGCATATTTGTGAAAAGTTTGTGACTGTGTTGTGCTGTATAATCACTAACTGTGTGGCAGGGGCTCAAACATTTGTCTGCCTAATGATGGTCCAGAAATGTGTTTACATATGACGCACACATAAACAAAGAGCAGGGCTTCTAAATGCAACAGAGGGAGACAGTTTTCCAAACGACGAAAATGAAAGCTTTTTGGATAATAAAGGCATTCAAACTTTGATTCTTCTTTCTTGTGTGCGTGTGTTTACATGTGCAATGGTTACCTCTCTATTTGTTTGTGGAATTTGTAAATCTAGATAAGCTTTTATGACATCACATTTATGACACGCTAACTGAAAGCCTGGGATAGTACCGGCTATGCGAACACAACAGCACTTTAAATCAACTTGTGACTTGTGTGTAAATGTTGACTTGGTGCTATTACCCCTCAAAAACTTGGGGTCACTTACAAAAAACCCTGGTTTTAAAAGAGAAGATTTTTACCTAATATGATGTGAAACTGGTCAGAAATATTGTAGATGATGAGTAGTTATTACTGGAATCAGAATCAGTGATCGTATTCCATTGAAATTCTGTTTCAATGTGTTTATGATCCTCGGTGGAATATCTATGTGTACATAGGCCCGCTGTCTACAACCACTCCTGTGTTCCAGTGACACATAGCTAATGACCTCCCACAGCTAGTGGGAGGTCATCAAGTTAAAAGGCATACTGATAATCAGAAAACCCCCTTTTCCAACTATGTAAGCATGACTAAAACATGTTGTGATTAAAGATACAATTACTTGTATCTTTAAGCTTCGACGTTTGTGCAATTGATTGCAGTCGGAAAATGGACGATAAGAAGAGACTATTTTCTGACCTTTCACAATCAAATCAAATCTTCAAAACAAAGAAATGAAGTCTATTCCACAAGGGGGGAAAATACGATTTCATACTACAGTTTCATCTAGACGAGAACAGGATGCCTCACTGGTCCTTATTAAATGACACCTAGAAGAGCCAGATTTCAGTGTTTTTTAAAAAGGAGTAGTACACCATGTTTCCCAAACACAGGGGGGAAAAAACACACTTTTTTATTTTAAAAAATCTGGTGAGTTTTGAAAGCTCCTCACACCCTCCACTGATGATGCTTCAGATGCTTGACTGGGCAAATTTACTCCTCGTTTGATCAGCTTGGTAGTTTTCAGCTGTACTAAAATAAGAGTTTAGTCTTTTAAATAAGAACAGTCACCACGAGTTCAACAAAGTGTTGCAAACATTCCTCACAGATTTTGTTGCGTATCAACACGATAGCATCACACAGTTTGTCAGATTTGCAGATTTGTCATTGGCAAGCCGACAATGATGAGAATCAGCCGTGCCGCCACATTCCAAACGTGCTCCATTGGACTGAGAGAACCTGGAACAGAAGACGGGACATTTATAGCTATAGCTGTGAATTTTCTCAGGACAGGATGGGAGGAATTGGGGGAGTGCAGGATGACGACAGGAAGGAAGGAAGGAGCTGGGCAGGACAGGGTGGGCTTGAGAAAAGCCCACAGAAATAGAGACAAATGGGTGGGACAGGACGGAGGCATGCAAACACGGCTGTGGAGGATTTGCCGAGCATGCTTTTTTTCTCTCCCCTAGCAACACCCTGCTATTATCCCTTTTTTTCTTTCACCATTTTCATGGATTGTCTCAAATTAATTTCTAATAGGACCTCCATAGTGTCCAATGACACATCAGCCTAGGTCAGATTTCCACACTGAGGTTGGCGAAAGCACTTTCCATGAAACTGTTGTCATCATCAGATGGACTTTGCCCCTCTTGCTCACAGAATTTTCCATTACCTTTTCCAAATCTGCAGTACATGGTCTGCACTTTGTACTTGAATCAATCAAATAATATATACTATGTCCAGCTCCCATACCTGTTTTATCTACCTGTTTGTTTATAACTGTTTTATTCTTGTCCTTTGTGTTTATGCTTGTGACGAAGTCCCAGCAAATAGAGGCTCGGACAGCGCCTGCATAGCTGTTACTGAGCTGAGTTATATAACTACCATACCACCCCCAACTCTCCACCTCCCCTCCCCGTCTTTTTTACGTCTGTGCGCTACCAGTGACGTGCGCATGCGCTAGGTGTGAAGAGGATAGTGATGGGATTTCCGGCTCTTTTTAGAGAGCCGGCTCTTTCGGTTCGGCTCACTAAAAAGAGCCGGCTCTTTCGGCTCCGAACCGGCTCTTCAGGTTGTTTTGTTGCTTTAATTAATTTATTATTAACAATAATATAAAATTATGCACAAAAGGAATTACTAACGTAAAAAAAAGTGGTTTTATTTGTATATGTTTATATATAAATATATGCGGTGGCCCCTAGAGACAAAACACGTACAAACTCCAAAACACATTTCTAGCATGAACTGAACTTCCAAAGCAGAGCTACTAGATCACTTAAATTACACAATTGAAAGCATGTGTGTATTGTTTGTGTATTTATACACAGGCACTCATATATATTCAAATAATTTAAAAAAAAAGTTCATTTACCTGTTACTACCACACACCAAATCCGGTCGTTGGTACTTGCTGGCTTGTGTAGCCACTAGGTAACAAAAGCTCAACACTGCGCCCAGCATCCTGGAGCACTTCTGTTGTCTTTTGTACGTGTTTTGGAGTTTTTACGTGTTTTGGAGTTTGTACGTGTTTTTACGTGTTTTGGAGTTTGTACGTGCTTCAGAGTTCGTACGTGATTTGAAGTTTGTATGTGCTTTGTCTGTAGGGGCCACTGTAAATATACTTTTATTTTTTCACTCCACATAAAATGTAATAAATAAATCATATAATACAAAAATCAACTATTCACATTTCAACTTTTAACTATTTAAATTTTCAGCTTTTTCCTTTTACAAATTTAAAGTGAAAACAACACAAAACACTGCAAACCACAACACAATTAAATATAAATTATAATATGAAAACAAAAAGAAGATGCATATTCTCTGTCATATGGACCTGCATGAATAAATTTTCTGACTCCTTTATCATCTGCAACCGAAAATAGTTGTGGATGATTACTATACCTTTCTAATGTGACGTTGTTGTCCCTGGCTCTCTTTCTCTTTCTCTCTCTCTCCCTCTGGCTCTGTTCCTGTGCTACTGAGTGTAACTACCGCCCCTCCCCCCTCTGCCCAGCGTAAAGCACAAGGCTCAGGTGCGAAGTGAAGCGGAAAAAAAGTGCGAGAGAGAGAGAGAGAGAGGGTGAGAGAAAGAAAAAAAAACCCACATGACGGCTCGCGATAAGGAGCCGGCTCGCGTCGTTCACGTCAAAGAGTCGGATCTAAGAGCCATTTCGTTCGCGAACGACCCATCACTAGAAGAGGAAGGAAACAACATGTCGATAGAAGACCCATTTTTCGTTGTGAAGGGGTGAGAAATGAAAACTAAATGAGACGTGAAAGCTCGCGTTGTTATAAACTAACTACAGCTTTTAGCGTGTTGAGTGTTAGTTACGCGGGGTTGTTGCTATTTTTCCCCTCAAAGCAAAGTTATATCAGAGAAGTTAGCCCAGCGGCTAGCTCTAGCTAGTTAGCATTAGTGCTACTGTAGCAGCTGCGCAGAGGGGCGCAGTGAGTTTGGTTTTTTTTTTTATATAAGAGCGATGAACTCAGCACTCACTGAAATCCGTTTCTACCCACACCCCACTTGGCTGTCAGTGAAAACACGGGCCAGCTGTGGGACTGGCTGTGGTCAGGCACTTTAAAGTCGTTGCGAAGTTAGGAAGCATGGGAACTGGGGTTTGTTTTGGTTAACCGAGGGGCGTAGCTGCAGTGCTCAGTTCGGAAAACACCCCTGTACTTTAAATGATTAAAGGGCGAAGTCAACTGGCTATGATTTTCCGCGCTGATAATGTTCCTGTTGTGTGTTTTTGTTCAGGGAGGTGCAGAAGGCCCTGTCTCGAGCTCGGGGCCTGTTTGATAGATGGGAGGAGCTGTTGCAGGAGGGGACACGGGTGAGCCTCATGGGCTGACTCACGTGGTACAAACATGCTGCCAGGAATGGCACACAACTTTTCAGGGTCATCAGGTGTTCATTATAGTTTTAAATATTGTAACTGGAAATAATCCCGCGTTTATCGAGCTATCATGGCATCTAATTCACTGCTGTTTGTGTGAGGTTTATTTTCTCGTGTTTTTAATAGGATGTGTATACTGCCCAAAGTTTTGCAGGGCCTTAAGGTATCTTGGACACTTAAATATTTCATAGGAATTAAGGGGAACTGGTATGCACATGTCCAATTTTTTTTTCCATAAATGTTTGGACAAGTATTGCATTAAAATAACCTTTAAACCCCTGCCCCCCCACTTTATTTCTGCGGAATAAAATTATTACTCATTCTTATTGATTCGACTATGAAAATGTTTTCTCTGTTTTTGTTTTTTAAAGTTTTTTCGAAGTATTAGTTTTATTTGTTTGTTTTTTAGCATTTTAACCCCCCTGTTATGTTGCGGATCAGATTGACCCAGAACAGAAGAGATGTCACATGTCATCTGAATCACTTCAGAAAACAAAAAAAATCAAAATTATAAAAGAATAATAATAATGGAATGCATTTATATAGCACTTTTCGGGGCGTCAAAGTGCTTTACAATTCCACTATTCATTCACTCTCACATTCACACACTGGTGGAGGCAGCTACAGTTGTAGCCACAGCTGCCCTGGAGCAGACTGACAGAAGCGAGGCTGCCATATCGCGCCATCGGCCCCTCTGGCCAAAAAGAAAATTGTAAAAAGAAAATTGTAAAATAATCAATGCCAGTGTTTCTGACACCTTTGGATGAGTAAATTTGCCCCGGGTCTGTTTGTTTCAGGTGAGTCGAGATGAACTAGACTGGAGCGCCAACGAACTGAGAAACTGTCTGAGGGCCATAGACTGGGACCTAGAGGACCTCAGTGAAACCATCAGTATCCTTGAAGCATGAACAAATGGCTTCCTAATGCCCCACAATGGCACTGTCATCATATGATGAGCAGTATTTTTAAAACAAACAGGTTCTTTGTGCACACTGTCTTCCTGTTTTCGTCCTGTTTAATCAGATTGGTCTCCTAAACTGGAACTATTTTAGTTACATAATAATTTACCATAGAAGTATTTGAAAAGTCGCTGTCAGCACTCAGGAACATATCAGGAAACACTGCTGATGGAAAAGAAGAGAAGGCAAGCTTTTATTAAATGCCTGAACTTCTTGTGGGGTTTTTGTCATCACTGATGGAGACGGATTAATAAGTGTGAAATGAATCCAGGGAGTCAAGAGGTTGTCAGAATACCTGAAATTTAATGCAATACCTGGTCAGCACCATAACACAAGTCCTTCTAGAAGCAGGTGTAATTGCACAGCAGTCATACCAAAACTGTCTCTAGACAGTGGTCACCTGAACATTCATGTATGAATCAGCCGCCACATCTGATTTTGGTGCTATCTTTGCATTTGTGAAATTCTCCACAAGGTTTGCGTTAAGTACCATGTATCACTCTTGTAAGAGATGTAGCACTGATTGAGCCGTTTTGTTGGTGGGTCCTTGACTGGTTCAGGCATCGTGGAGTCAAATCCAGGGAAGTTCAGACTGGGTGATAATGAACTTCAGGAGAGGAAAGATTTTGTGGAGCGAACCAGGAAGTCTGTCCAGGTAACTTCAACCTGAATTCATTTTTTTTCCTGTTTCCACACTCTTGTATATTCAGACATCAAGTCCTGTGGTATTTTTTTTGTTGTTGTGTGCTCAATAAACATTTGTGAATGACATGAATAAAACATTGCAGATGACAAATTGTAGATGAAACAACATAGTTGTCCTCTTCTTAATTTATAGCAGAGCTATTTGATACGGTTGCTTTAAGTCTCAAAGGTGTACCTGATAAAGTGATATCTGCTTAAACATGATGATCTGGAGTTTTGTCAAAAGTCTCTCTGTATTTACCCTTGAATACAAAACATTTATTATCCAGCATGTTACACTGCTCACAAAAATGAAAGGAACACTTTAATCAGAGCACAGCATCAAGTCATTTAAACTTGTGGGATATTGATCTGGTCAGTTAAGTAGCAGCGGGGTTGTTAATCAGTTTCAGCTGCTTTGATGTTCATGAAGTTAACAACAGCTGCACTAGAGGGGCAACAATGAGACAACCCCCAAAACAGGACTGGAGGTGGAGGACGCTGAGATTTTTTAACGGTCAGTGTCATTACTGGAAGTATGAGGTGAGTCTGGACACTGCAGAGGTTGCACAGATAGTCCAGCTCATCCAGGGTGGTACATTAATATGAGCCATTGCCAGATGTTCTGCTGTCTCCCAGCACAGTTTGACGAACATGGTGGAGACGTGGTGTCCAGGAAACAGGCAGTTACTCTAGGAGAGTTGGACAGGAATGTAGAAGGTCCGTAACACATTAGCAGAACCAATATCTGCTCCTTTGTGAAAGGGGGGACAGGACTATCACTGCCAGAGCTTCCAATGACCTCCAACAGGCTACTGGTGTGAATATCTCTGACCAAACAATCATGAGGGTGGCCTGGTGCAGGATGTGGTCTAGTGGGTCCTGTGCTCTCTGCCCAGCACTGTGGAGCCTGATTGGCATTTGCCTTAAAAGACCAGAACTGGCAACTCCACCACTGGCACCCTGTGCGTTTCACCCTGAGTACACGTGACAGACGTGAAAGAGTCTGGAGAAGCCAAGGAGAACATTACGCTGCCTGTAACGTCGTTCCGCATGATCTGTTTGCTGGTGGGTTAGTGATGGTTTGTCAGAACGTCTTTGAATTCAGTCCTTTGAAGGTTGATAATTTTTATTTCCATCAAACGATGGGGCGTCCTTTCATTCCTAACATGATACCCAGTATCAGTATAAACCCACATCCAGCAAATTTTTTCTTGTTGAGATCTGATGTGTTTTAAATGTTCCTTTAATTTTTTTGAGCAATGTACTTCACTGTCCAAATTTTTGTAATTTCAGAGTTATTGTTCACTCTTGCCTAAACATAAAGCCCTTATCTAAATGAAAATGAGAAACTAGATTTACCAGTATTTTCTTTGCTTTGATGACTCATAAGTTGTGCTCTAATCTTCTGCAACATATTTACACACAAACACAGTATGACTAACAAACACTTATTATTTTGAACACACTGAGTAATCATTCAGTGGGGTTTTCCAAAAACTCCTTGGCGTCAGGTGATCTAGGCCTTATCTCATAAATGGTTCAGAAGTCGTAGTACTCCCAGATCCATCAGAAGCCTTTTTCAAAAGAATATTTTTCATCTAGTATTATAATAATAATTAAAAACAAGCTATTCTTATTTGATTTTAATTAACAAGCTTTAGCTTATACCTACGCTGAGGGTATAATGTTTTATTTTGAAATCTGTTTCCAGTAGCTACAAGTGTTCTTAATGGAGCGCAGACAGCTGCTTCCCTGGAAGGCCTCCGCTGTGTCTTTGCAGCTCCAGTGTTACCAATAAAGTAGAGGCAAAGTCAAACATTAGTCAAAGCAGCAGCTCCCAAAGCCGAGCAACACTTATTTATTCATTTTCCCTGTTTCTATTGTAACCACATACACAGTTTATTTCTACCTGTCGACATATTTAACCGCGCTGCAGCTGTTGAGCTCCTGACTTTTAATGAATTTAAATCAGTGTCCAAGCTGTAGGCACAATGGAAAACATGAGTCAGTTTTTATTACGACTTAACGGCAAAGGTGGCATTCTTAAAATAGGCCTGGAGAACTGAGTCACCGGAGCCAAACAGAAGAGCTCCGCTGTGAAGGAACAAAAGACTTTCTGACATTTTGATTTGCCTGACAGCGATTCTGGAGCAGCACAGAAAATCTCATTAATGAACATGTCTGCACTGAGGCAGCTTTTAAAAGGATTTTTCTGCTGCTATTGGGACAAATTGTGAAATGAGAGGTGTAATTATTTGTGTTTTGCTTTTTGTGTGTGTGTCTGTATAGGACATGAAGGATCAGTTGTCCAGCCCTTCTGCTGTGGCTCAGGCAGAGAAGAAGAACAGACAGGTTGGTGAAGATGTAAACATAAAACAAAACACACACACTGTGTACACATAACATATATATATTAGGGGTGCAACGATACACAAAATTCACGGTTCGGTTCGATACTTTGGTGTCACGGTTCGATATTTTTTCGATACAAAAAAAATGTTCATGCCTTTTTAATTTGTCATTTATTAAAATTATAAATATATATTTTAACTCAAAAGTACAGTTTTTAAATTTAACCCTAACCCTTGTGCGTGTTTTTTATTTTGACAGCGAATTTGCACCTGCGGACCACTTATGTGCAGCCCTGGTTAATTAGCTCGTCATATTGCAGCCACAGAAATTCTTTTGTCCATGAAACCATAAAGCTGTACTTTCTTTTTGCCTTATAGTCTGATTTGTCATAACTTCTCCGTTTTGTGGTAAGCTTTTCTTTGGCTGTCACTTCTTCACCCTGACCTGTCTTATTTGGCTCAGCAGAACTAAAATATATATATCCTGCTGCTTTTACACACGCACTCACATAAGCTCAGCGATTCTCTGCGCGATCAACCTCTCACATGTTTAAGCTTGCTGCGGGAGATTTCACTTGTCATGTTTGCATAGTAAGCTAACGATTAATAAGACGATGTCAGAGGAATTGGTGCACAAATTATCATCACTCACCAATCAGTGCTGTCGCTCTCTATACACAGTTCGCGCGATTGCAAAGTGAAAGCAAAAAACAAGCGCAAATTCAAACGCGATTTCAATATGTCACATATTGACAGTGGCTCACCGATGCCAATGACATAATTACCCAGCTACATTTCTGAAAGAATGCAAAAGCATTGACATATATTTTTCCTTCCTACAATAGCCCGACGGGCAGGGCAGAGATAGATTTTGGTAGCCCGACTGAAAAAATCGCTAGCTCCAGGACGTCGGGCTAGCGATATTGCGAGCCCTGTATCTGATTGAGGAATGACTCATCTTTGGAAAAGAGAGTTTATTACAGAGAAATGTCTCTTTCCAAAATAAAAGCTATACTATCCGCTTCTTCTGGGCTATATTCTCAGCAGCATAAGGAGACTCGTGTGCTAACAGCTGTCTAAATGACTCGGCTAAAGTTAGTAGCATGCTTGTTGTTTTGGTCTTTGCACTAGGATGATGTCGGCGTAAATGTGCAGTCATATTCGTTGTGTTCCCACTAGTGCTTTCAGGTTAATCTCGTTGAAATGACCTTAACGCCACAACACGGCAAATCTCCGTTAACGAGCTACCGCCGATCGCCCCGTGCGTGGGGCTAGACGGCCAACACGTTAACGAGCTAACTGCGCTAACACACTAGTTCCCACCCATGTAATTGAGCATTGCATGGCACATCCAACATACTGTTTTACTTTAGTCCATGACTCGCTTACCTTCAGGGTCATACATCACATGAAAACCAAAATAATTCCAAACGCCAGATCTGAATGAGGGTGGGGGAGGTCCATGTTGCAAGGGGAGCTTAACTTCTGTCTTGCTAGCTTGCCCTGCGCTCTTCCTTCTGACTATGCTGTCTGTGTTGAGCGCTCAGTGGATCTGCGCTCGACAGTGCAGCCTAGGCGGAGTAGTCGAACGCAGATTCACTGAGCGCTCAACACAGACAGCATCGTCAGAAGGAAAGTTGATAAAATAAATTACAAATTTTGTATTGTTCGATACATATGCGTACCGAACCGAAAGCACTGTATCGAACGGTTCAATATCGATACGAATATCGTTGCACCCCTAATATATATATATCCACACTACTGGGTAAAATGCAATTTGAGGTACAGGGTCTGAATTGTGGAACTCCAAATTAGCGTACTTCTACATCTACACCATCTGTTTTCACCTGTCGTGCACAGGACCAGGTAAAAATCTGCTCCTGTAATCTGAGCTACACTTCCCTAGAAATATGACTAAGCTATTGTGATTGTCTGAATCCTACATTGCATTTCCGTTTACTTTCTCACCTCAGTTTTTACCCCTCAGCCGTAAAAGGCTGATGGGGTATTGTCACCCGCTGGGTGAGCAGGTGCTTGGCCCGAACTCCCAGGTTTGAGAATACAATAACTCGAGAATGAGGTGATGTAGGATTTTGAACTTCATGTCATAGGTGCAGCTACTAAAGATCTCAGATGAGTTTAAATCTCAGTGACCTGGACCTCAAGGTCTAAGGTCAACTTCTCCAAAAAATCTTTCGAACACACAAAATAAATTGTGAAAAATCTCACCTAGGATTTTTAAATTGATTTCATAGCTGTATTTACTAAAAGTTTGCACAATTTGTCTTTTTGGTAACATAAGACTGAAGTTTGTTACACTGATGTAAGGCGTCTGCTCTCTCAGTGTGTAAAAATGTTTTTTTCATTTTTCTGCTTCCTTCTTCTGGTCCTGCTGTTTTTTTTCTTACTGTTTTTCTTTCTACTCTATTAGTTTCTTAAACTTTGAAAACAGGATGAACAGGCACACACAGGAAACAAAATTTGCCAGTGTCCAAATATCACAAATGTGCTGGTTTTACATGTGTGCTAATTCTTTGAAGAAAGTAAGAAGGTTTCTATGAACCTGGTAGTAAATGAAGTCCACTGCTAACTTTGGCTGCTGGAGCTTCATATTTTCAATAACCTTGTTTTATGAGAGAGAGGACCTGACCCTTCACTTCAGTTTATTATGTTCTTAATGCCCATTCATTCATCACGAGCCGCACCTTACATAACTCACAAACGAGCCTCGCTGTAGTTCACGTGGACACCGTTATCATGGAGGATTTCTTGTTTTTGTTCTATTGATGATAAGGCACGAGCTATATTAATGGAGCACAATGCTACTGCAAAAGTTGCTCTACATTAGCTGAGAAATCCTGACAGACAGATCAGTTTCCATCTGCCACAGAAAATGAATAACTGCACCATCTTGTGTTTTGAAAAGCTGTCAAACTCCTATTATTCCAACAATAATTCTCCTCTGGAAACTCCTACAGCACACAGACACACAAACATACACGTACACTCCCAATTTTCTGCAAAGGCTGAGTCTCGTGTCTGTGTTTGTCCAGGCTCTGCTGACTTCATCGGGCCAGGACAGGTCAACAGGATTGGAGGCTCATCTGGTGTCTGCAAACTCCAGATACATCCAGGAGCAGCAGGAGCAACAGCAGGTAAGAGACCAGCTGAAACTGAACAGATGTAGAGCCAAAAAAGAGGAAAGCAAAAGCCTCAGATGGGGGAAGCATGAGAAGAAATGAGAAGAAAAAAGGGAAGGGACTAAAGGAGATATTGTTGTGTGACAAATGATTACATGTAAAACGAGGATTCATGAAAAGTCCCATCGGAATATTTTGTTTGTTTGTCATGTGATAGATGACAGGAAAGCTTTAATCAAAGGATCACACAGAAGGAGTGAAAGATAAGCTCGTCAGTGAAGGATTGCTGCTGCAGCGTAGCAGTGAGGTGAAGGAGACGTGCTGCAAAGTATCACACTGTGAGTGAAGTGAAAGACAGTATGAGCTGTGGGTTTCTACTTCCTGCGGTGTGCGCTGATATTGGTGATGAAAGTGTGTGATCACACATCCTGTGTCAAGTTGTGGTATTTAGTAAGAAATAGTGTTTCTTCATGTCTTTTTTTTTTAATGAAAGAAAAGTTTGACCTTTTGTTTCATTACCTCAGCAAGGATGTGGTCTCCTCTGCGTTGACATCACTGCGGGGGGTTTGTAGCAGTGTATGATTTGATTCAATGAAATGATTTAGTGGAACTTTTTTTTTCTTTAAACGGTTAGTGTAGAGATTCTGAAAAGAAGCACCCTCGATACAAACTGTTCACTGAGACACAAAAAACATATTTGTTTTTTAAAGGTTCAGATTTACCAAGCAGGGAAATAGAATTTCAATAATTCCCAATACTGTAATTCTGTACCAAGAGTGGGTCAGAAGCAGTGAGTGACTGAGGCTGAACCAGTGTGTGTGTGTTGGTTTTAAACTGGTATTTCTGTATGGAAACAGCAATGACATCCAGACCAAAGAGAGGCAGCGGAAAAGAATCAGTCAGTTCTGACACAAGAGTGAATCTTTGGGGGGGGGCTGCATCTTGGAGGTTGGGGCAGTTGTTCTCTCAATGAGAGCTCATATGTCCAAAGACATTCATTTAAATGTGGTATAGAACGGAAAATACAATACACGAAAGAAAAAAATAGTAATGATTTGTGATGTTTCAGAGCTCTGTGTTCTCGCTGCGGGTGGAAAACGTGCAAATGGAGGTTCTTCTTTCTCTCTGCAATTTTCATTCCTCAGAAATGTGATTTAAAAGAGAGCAAACTATAAAAAGTAACTAAACTTTACCGGGAACACATTCACGGCCTGTATGTCTTTCTTGTGTCCCCACAAGTGTTGGCGTCTACATCTAAGGGTGAAGATCTTTAGGCTAGGATTAGGTTCAGGTTAGTTGAAGGATTATGGAAAACCTTCAGTAAAGAGATGTAAGTCTGTCCTTTGAAGTGATGGGTGCGTGTATGTGTGTGTGTGTAGTTGATCATGCAGGAGCAGGATGAGCAGCTGGAGTTGGTGTCGGGCAGTATCAGAGTCCTCAAAGACATGTCTGGACGGATCGGAGACGAGCTCGATGAGCAGGCCGTGTGAGTACACATGCACACCTTTGAGAGCTTTTCCTCAGTTGGCTGAGAAAACACAATAACACATAAAGGTGTGTCCCAGTCATCATATGCTCTTTTTTTTAGATGCCTATAAAAAATGTCACATGTGTGACCGCTGAGTTAGGACTGAATACTGAATGCATTCGTAGCCCCACAGTGTTTACATCCATGTTAAGCAGCACTTCAGGATTGTGGGTTTTGAACACACACACACAAACACCTGACAGTCTAAACCAGGTTCAGGTTTTTGTTTGATGTACTTGATCTAAATCCTGACTGGATTACAGGCTCGGGTGTGTCCAACATCACCGAAAAGCACCTCTTCCACTAAACTTTTTACAGCTTTGTCCATTTATATAATAATGTCCTCAAAAGCCTGCTGTAACTCGCTGTAATGAATCCAAATGTTTAAAACAAATCGCCAAAATTTGTTGAAACTACAAATGTCTTGAGCCGCAGTCCAGTTTGATCAAGACCAAGGTCAAATCTTTTGGTCTTGATCTTTCTCAAAAGCCTGTCGTTTTGCCTCAAATTAAGATGATATGCCTTTTAATCGCAAAGGCAACTTTTCATTGATCCTCTTATAATCTCGTCCACATCCCTGCAACAGCCAGGCCTTTGTGAGGTCACAATGTGCAGATGCTGATGTTAAAGTTCTCGCGGTATCGCTCGTTTTGTTTTTAGGATGTTGGGGGATTTTGGAGATGAGATGGACCAGACATCGTCCCGCATGGACTCTGTGCTGAAGAAGCTGGAGAAAGTGTCTCACATGACCAGCAGTGAGTTTACACACAAGCAGTTATATTTTCTACATTCACAGAAAATTTACCTTCAATTAATTTAGTTAAAGTGACACTGCCTGATTTATGAATTAAATCAGTCAGTGCGGGCTGTGAGAAGTGCATTTTAACTGTGACTCTGTAGACCCTGAAACATTGCTCTCAAAGTTTAGCCTATCTGCTAGTTCCAGTTTCTGCAATGCTGTTTAGCGTTGAGTGTTTCTCATTCATTTCATCTCCCCTGTTCTGTCTGTTATAGCAGACAAAACTGTGAGGAACACAGCTTGTGTCAAAAAGAGTGACAGCAACCACAGCAGTGTGTAAAAACAGAAATGAAATGAAGAAACAGGAAAGGGAAGCGCTAAAAGGCCAAAACATTTCCTGTGTGACCCTCAGTATTATGCTGGGTACTTGAATCAGCTCTCAATCATCAGTCGTAGCCCAATCAGACACAAAGCTAGTTGGAAAAAGAAAATAAGCTTGACAAAAACTTGAGTTCCTTCCAAAAAAGAGCGGTGTGTTTATTGTAATATTTTATGCTGCCTAAGGTCGTTTTAAGCTCTGCGACACTGTAGCGCAATGATGTCCTGTGCTGTGTCCATCAGGTCGGAGACAGTGGTGTGCCATCGGTGTCCTGGTCGCCATCCTAATCGTGGTCCTCATCCTCTTCTTTGCACTCTGACATAAGCAGTCTATGACCTCTCGACCCCGTTCACAGACTCCTCCCTGTCTGGATGGCTGGACGGTTACAGAGCCCCTCCCATCACTCCCTTTCTTTGTGCTGAGGGGAAGCTGGTGATCTGCAGGCTATAGTGAGGATGGGTCCTCCACTCCACTTCAGCCATTCTAGTGGAGAGGGTGCTGCTGGTCTCTCAGCAGCACAGTTTAGCACGGGGAGGGGGGGGACCCTGGTGGTATTATGTCTTTTATTTTGATGCATTTTGGTTATCATTGGAGTTAGAGGGACTCGGGGAGGACCGCTCCTGTTGGGTTAAAATCACAAACCTGCTAAAGTTCGCTTCGTTTTAAGCCAACAGCAGTAGCATGGGGGAGGATTTTCAGTGTTGCCTTAAATCTATTTTTATACCATGTTGAAATGTGCAGTTTGTTTGTGTGCCTAGATGTAAATCATGCTGGGAGCTTACTCCTTGCTAGCAGTAATCAGCATCGGGCAGGTGTGCAGGTTTTCCCTCCACTGATGAAGAGTTTAGTAAAAAGTGCTGCTGAGCTGTGTGTGTGTGTGTGGGGGGGGATCTTATGGATCCTGGTTTTGCCTGTCAGATTCATTCCGAGTCTCTTTTACTCAGCAGACATAAATGATTCATTTCCTGCTCTGATAGTGATCTGCCACAGAGAGGCAAAGGCCACCTTCCTTCGCACCCCCGCAGACATTTGAGCACACGATTGGCTAAGGCTTTGTTACCCTCACTGGTTGAAGAGAGAAAACCTTGGCTTCAAGCGAATGGCTCTGCCTCTCTTTTTTTTATTGAAAAGCTTCAGCTAATGAGCAGAGGAATAGTTGCTGGGCAGGATGTCCCCACACAGCCTAGATTTAGGCTTAGAGCTCCCTCTGCTGGAGCCTGAGGCTCATTTCTATTCTTTTGTGTCACGTCAGGCAGTACTACCCACACTGAGGTGTGTTGCAGCACTGTGTAAATGCTTTGACTTGCTTTTTGTGTGTAAATGGAAATTATTCTTGTACAAAGCATCTGATTTTTAATCCTGTGTGATCCAGATATCTTCACTCAAGCTTTAATCACCCAGTTAGAGAAAATGAACTCTTTGTTTTGTAGGTCAGAGGTCAGGTGCCTTTGCCTGTTGCAGGAGTGGGTAAGGCTGAAAGCACCTTTACTGCCAGAGCTTTGTGTAAGTTAATGTGAGCTCTTGTCCCAGCTTCAGAAGGGCAAGTAGCTCAAAAACCGGGAAACGTGTCAGTCTGAAACAACACGGAGGCGCATGAATGTAAAGGCACATGAAGGGTTTTGAACAGAGAGCTTCCTTTTACTGTTTCACTTAAACCTGGGAATTGTTTTTACATGATTATAATGTAACGGCACATCAGACAGGTGCTTGACAGGTTTCATGTAGTGATGGTGCTGAATTGATTGCAAAGCTGATTGTGCAATTACAGCACTGGTCATTGTTAACTAATCTGATCTGTGCAAATTGAAGTATTAGATGATCACTCCCACCGATCCTGGTTTTTAAAGCTGGGTTAGATGATATGGTTTTGGTTCATTACTCCAAAATAACTGTACAGCGTATTATAACTTGCAGGTAGTCAGAGAAGAGACTGGACCCGTGCACGTCCTGTAGTTGTGTTTTGTGCCATCAGGACACACGGGGGTAAGGAAGTGGGGAAAGGGACAGGAGGAATGAAATCTGTGTGGAAGTGGAATGTGGTGGACTTCTGTGAGATTACTGGATTTAAGCAGGGGACTTGGAAGAAAAGGGTGTGAGTCCTGTGGGAAGCCTCAACTCAATGTTGTCTTGTTTTTAACCCAAATGAAGCGCACACACCCGTGTGCCTCTCGTGGGAGGGGCTTTTGCCCAATGCAGCTTTAATGGTACTAGCAGTAGATTATTTCAGATTATAATAACTGCAGTTAACATCAGTGCTGAACTCCATCTAGCACACATTTACACTAATCAGCCACAATATGAGGACCTCCTCCCTAATATCACATAGACCCCCTTGTGCTGTCAAATCAGCTCTGATTCATCGTGGCATGGACAACGGGAGTCTGGGGGATTAGGATCTGGGGAGATTGAGCTTTTTGTTGCCCTCTCAGAGTATCAAAAGGTGGATGGCACGAGTTAAAATATCAGCCACACGAGCAGCATGGCTAAAGGTTTAAACACGATTACGTCAGTGGTTTTTACTAACCTTTGGTTCAAAACTGCTAATGAAAGTAAATATTCAAAGTGCCAAAGGTCACATTTGTATTTATTCTGTGTGAATGACCAGCTATTACAACGAGTATGTTTTGGATTTTTGGATGTAAATGTGTAAAATACAGTACTGGTAGCCATCGTGTCCTCTTTTTCACACATGATGTTTGAGTATGTCATTGTGTTTTTACTGCCTCTGCTAAAAAGAAAAAAAGGGCAACATTGGTGACAAAGTGTAAACTTTTCCTGTCATATACACTATATACCGTATGAAGAACAAGTGAAGGGAAAAAGCAAACTGCATAAAGTGAATCACACAATTGTTCTGTTACTGGCATCCAGAGATTTTTTTTAAAATTGCTGATTGTGGTTATAAGTTTCATTAAACTTGAAATGACCGAATAACGTCCTGAGTGTTTATCTTCTTTGAGGTGCTCGCTCGGCGTCTCGGCTGTGTGTCTCGAGGATGGCAGTTTGGCTTCCCTCTTGTGATTTGTTCCTCTGATAAAAGCTTTCACTGGATTGCAGATGTTTGAGTTTTAATTGAGAAGCACTTTGCAAAATGGAAACATCCCTGCGTGTTATTCTGAGAGCCACACGGCAATCATTATGTAAAATTACATTTACTTTAACTGCGAGGAGCGCGCTGCTACTCCCCGGAGGCTCTGTGAACTGCACACATCTCTTAAAATAACCAGACGGCAGTCGGGAGACCGACACGTTCGTGCGTGTTTCAGACATCCTGTGAAACTGGGAGAGGAGCTGATGGGTTTTATTAGTCAAGCCGAAGCTGCTCAAACTGAGCACATTTTTCTGTGACAAATGCTAAGCCACCTTTCAAGATGGTGTTATTTATCAATTGGGAGAACTTACATTTAAAAAAAAAAAACACACAGGAAATGGGACACTTCAATGTTAGGGAGAAAAATATTGTGCCTGTTCTTTCCACTGTAAGAAGTGCATGTCCATCTCATGTGTATAAGTGCAGCTCCAGATGCTTTTCCACCAGCCTGCAATATTAAACATACAATAGCACTTGCTATTTATCATTGCATTTCCATGACAACGAGTAATAAAAAGCATTGCCCCTCATATTTGTGTATTTCGGGGGGTGCAGCTGCTTACCTGTGCACACAAAGGCCTCCTCCCACTTCAGATGCATCCTGGGGCAGTTGCTGCTCAGATTGTTTATTTGAATTCATGTTTATTTTCAAAAGGCTGCCTAAACTTGGCTAAGAAATAAGGAGGAAAAGCCCTATGTTCATAAAATGTGTGCAAACAACTGAATTTTGTTGGAGAATAAGGTGTGGAGCATTTCTGTGGCGTAATGAGTTTAGTTTAGGGTTTATTTAAGACGTGTGGTAATAAAGTTGACCCCTTGGACTGCGTTCAAACCTCCACCCCGCAACTTGAATTTCATTTTCAGACGAGTACAGCGAAGGCCAGAAAACTTATGTCTGTCCAGTGTGCTCCATGCCTGCTCAACTAAATGCAGCTAAAGCGAATTGCATCGACTCTTCCCCTTCAGAGGCCTCACAGTGTTACACAACACCTCTGTGACAGTTTTAATTTAGCCACTGGACAAGTGTGTGGATCTGCTGAGGAGGCTGTGTTCTCTGAAGAAAGAAGTGGTTTGCACATCTGTGGGCACACATCACACATCAAAGAGTGCAGATAAACTCAGTTATTTTTCCTCCTCCCTCAGTTGACCACAGGGGGGCGCCATAGGCAGTCACATGATTGTGTGTTTTATTTGCCCGCTGCTTAAAAGTTCAGTGTAAAACTGACTTCATTAGCAGCTTTGGGAAAATAAATTATTGAATGTTTCACTACCCAATGGCAGCACATCTTCTGCTGTGTCTGGGAAACTATTTATTCATTTCAGTTTCATTTAAAGACCACACTAAGAAGTAAAACACAGCAGAAAAACAGTAAATAATCATGGATGTTGACCTCTGGTAGAGCAAGTTGTGATGTCATAAACTGTAGGTTTTACATCTGCATCTTGTTACTGTCGCTGTTACCATGCCCAGACTAGCATTTAGTTCAAAACGACCACTTTTACAGATGCACTCTCTCACATTACCTAGCACAATTGTTTGCTGAGTCTCTCACAAAACCCAGTACTCACATCATATTACTAATAAGTATTTACTTGATGGAGCATATTTCTGTTAGTTCACTACCTAAGACTCCAAGCTTCTGCTTTTATTTCTTATTTCTAGCCAAATGTAACCTCTTGAGCTGAGTGCAGATTTCTGTCTGCAGTTCCTCTCATGACCACTTGAGGCTCCCCAGTGACACCCATTATTAACTTAAAGTTTACATCCTGGTACAAAAAAAAAAGGTTTTAGTCTCTAAAGCTAGTTTCCAATCTCATTTTATGAGTAAAAGATGAGGTTTTTATTTGTATGATGTGAATATGATAAACATGGGACCTGGATATACAGTAGTGGTCACACTGAATGAGGTCACATGTTTTTAAAGTAACCACCTTTTCAGATGGTGATGCATTTTGGACAAAAGTAAATCGCAGCAAATAAAGACACAACGCCGCTGTAAGGTCAGTCCTGTTTGTTACAAACCTTTTATTAAGATATTCAGATTTCTTCCTCATTTTTAATCAGTCTGGTTTCTTTTTCTCTTTACAGTAGTTAATGTGCAATTATCTTTATTACTGGGTCACAGTTAGGAATTCACAAAGTTATTGGCACTTGGAACACATGAGGGAAACACTGGCATGTACAAGGAGAGCAGGGTGGGGGGTGGGGGCTGATTCGAGGGAGCATCTGGGCAATCATCTGTATGGAGTTCAGGGGGAAGAGGGGGCAGGGCTTGGGTAAAGGTCTGTGGGGAGAGGTGTGTGTGTGGTGGGGTGAGGTTGGGTATTTTTCTTTGACATCAGTAGATGCTACTGCATTGTTTTTGTTATTTTTATATATTTATATATATTTTTTAAACTTCCAAAAGCTGTCATTTCACTTTTCCTTTTTTTTCTGGGCTATGAAGAATAATAAAGAATAATACCTCATGCTGCGAGTGCACATCTAACAATCAAACTTTGATAGTGCTTCTATGTCATAATGTACAGTTTATATATTTATATATTTATAGTGGAAGAAAAAAAAGGAGAAAAGAAAGATCTGCAGACTGTTTTCACCCAACAACACCAGAGACAAGAAATAAAACTTAAAAACAAAAAAAAGTCATTCACGGTTGCTATGATCATATGTAAGCCCCGCCCCCGTTTCTGAAGCATGATTCTGAGGTAAGACTGTGTTGACATGGACTCCCAGCTTGTGTCCCGTTTCTGTAAAAACCCTGCACTGTATGCATTCAAATGGCCCGAGAGCGCTCTGCTGAGGCTCCTGGGTTTGTTCCTGAAAAACAAAAAAAGTATGTACCTGCTTTGTAACGGCAGCCACAGCAGTTCAGAAGCTGCTCGCAGCACTGAGATATCTGTGGGGATTAAGGTCTGCTATGGCTGAGAGCTCCCGAGGTAAACTGGTACTTTTTCTTTTTTTTTCTTTTTTTTTTGAAAAACTGCATCAGCGACACGAAGACGCACACACGCACACGTGTCCTGCAGCACCTCCAGAGAGTGTGCGGGTGCGAGCTTCGGCATCTCAGAGGTTTGCCTGTTTTGTATTCATGTATACATATACAGTATATATATAGATATTTATGCATCTGTGAGCATGTGTGTTGTCTCTGGTGTGTGGGGATTTGGGGAAAGAGAAGAGTAAATGTTTCTGATAGACGACTACAGACCAGCAGACAGCAGGAAAAAGACTCGCGCAGCTCAAGGACCGTATCGGAGGTCGGGAGAAGGGGTGAGAGAGGTCAGGTCCGCTACGCCGAGGAAGAAGTGGAGGAAAGCTGGCTGAGCAGAGGGATGGAAGGCGAGACACAAACCAAGAGGCTTCACTTCAGGATTACAATCTTGTATAGTCTTGCGTCCACTTCCTGTTCACTATTCTCAAGTTTAGCCCGTTTTTAACCACACAACAAAAGTGTCGACAGTCTCAGCAGGGCCCCTACACAGGAAAAATCCACCCTCGATTTCTACAACTTCGACTTGTCAAGTGTTCAGACATCCTCTGTCTTTTGGGGGTGTTTTGGCCTTTTGTCCATCAGTTTTTGTTTTCCTTTCTGGAATATGTTATGGCTTTGTACTTTGGTTTTGTGAGTCTATAATCCATACAGTTTAAAAAGAAAACTTTGCTCTTCAGCATTAAACCTGCACTAGTGCAAATTTGTTCAAATAGTGACAAACCATCAGAGAATTATCTCCCTGCTGGGAAGTAACTTATTTAATACTCTACTTTTAAACTATTTAGCTTCTATTTTGTATTCTTGCACCACAAAACACTTCTTCACATTTACACTAACAGGTGCACTCAAAACTGAAAATGAGTAGAGACACCAAACATTTGGTAGCCAAGCAGAGGATATGTTGTTAGCACAGATAATGATGCTACGGCTAGCTAGCTAGCTAGCTAGCTTTTTCCCCATGAGCATTAACATTTAACGTTAACATCGCATGTGCAATGTTAATGCCCTGTTTGGTATTTATGTGTTAAATAGTCCTGACTGTAAAAGAATTTGGTTGTTAGCATCATTAGTGCAGATACTGACAATTGTGCTAGCTAGCTAAACAGTACTTTTTTTACTTTAATGCATTAATGACTGTTAAATTGTTACAGTGACTGTAAAATAATATCATTTTTCAGCATTTCAACTATTTTTAAATATCTTTTTAAAAATATTCGACATATCATGGCAGGTGCAGTGAAACACTGGAATCATCATTTTTGCTCACAGCCCAGACACAGGCTTCGTTTAGCAGTTATAAAGCCAAAATTTTCAAACAGTAGACCAAAACCAAAGCTAAGAAAGTTGGCACAAGGGAGGATTTTTCCTTTCGTATTTTGACCGCACATTAAAAATTTGTTGAACAAAAAGTGAATACAAGTGTCAAAAAGATAATACAGTGTCCATGCATCAGATAAACTGGATGGAATTTTTAGCCCAAAAAGACACTCGAGTACATCTGAAAAAAATCACTTTCTTAAAAAGTTCTTAATAATTTGAATACATATAATTGGTTTTACTTTCAAGCTCAAAACTCTCGATTGACCCTGAACCAGTAAACCATCAAATTCTTATTGTACGATCGTTCCTCTATTGGTGATTTCTTTTGTTCATTTCCACTTCCATATACGTGTAGGAACCCTGTTTGAATCAGCAAGACCAGACTTCACCCTTTGTTGGTAACCCTCACCCAACTCCCACCCACCCACCTACCTACCCGCCTGCGTTCAATTGCAATCCATTCCCACATGGGTGAAGGATGATCATCATTTTTACACTTTACAAGAGAAAATAAACATACAAAATAAAAAGGGAAGTACAAAAATGTAAAAACAATTCAAATAAGCCCCCCCAACCCACCCCAAAAAACAAAAAACAAAACAAAACTCACATTACATCTACAATTGTCAACCTTACATCAACAAACGTCCCTCTTCTGATGCCGACATCCAAACCACAGACAGGAAGTGACACGGTGAGTGTGCTCGGAAAGGTGCAGAGGGCTTTGGCTCTACTTAACAATTGAGCTCTTGCCCAAAGGTGCTTTTCTTTTCTATTTTTAAGGGGAAAAAAGATGACTCCACTTTCTCCATGTCACTTTTGTTCCTCGCTGTGGATCGGACGCCGAGACAGAGATCAGGAATGAAAAACATGTGGAGTGACTCGTGGATGGAGGATGGAAGCAGGAAAACGGCTGCAGTGCTCTTTTCTTTTGGAAGTCATGTCGGCAACATTTCAATCTGCTGACAGCTTTTATTTGGCATCGCAGACATTTTGGCAGGTTTGAATTGGATTTGTAAAATGAGCAGCAGTAGCCTCCAGCAGGCCTGCTGTTAAGGTGCTCGGATAAAAACAGTGATCGAGACTCTTTGATTACAATCATAGCTTTTATGGGATCACTGTTTCTTGGGATCCTGCCACCTGGTGGTTTTGGCACTTACTGCAGCTTCTGAGCCCCCCCACCCTCACCAATTCTCTGAAGCTGCAGTAGCTGTAATTAGCCCCCAGGTGACGTTTTAAAGAGGAAAAAAAACATTCAAGCAACAATAGCTTATTCTTTGTGGAAAAGCTGGTCAAGTAAACTTACTTTGGGTCGATTTGTGGTGTAAGTTTATGCAGGCTTGGCAAAGACTCTGATCTGAATTATGCAAAGACAACAGCGAATAAGCTTTCATCCATGAAAGGACAGTTTTTTTAAACAGACATTCAGACGCATTGCCTTAAAATGATGTGAGCCCGCCACAGTTTTGTTTGCCTCAGCTCTCCATCCATTTTTCAGTCCGTCCTGATCATGTCCCGACAACGGCTGCAGTACAGTAAAAAACAAACATCTGGTCCAGCATTACACCGCCTCTCCAACCCTCCCCGCCCACAGCACCTCAATCATACAACAATCGCAATGCAAAAATATGTGGTTCTCTTTCTCTATTTTACAGCTAACCAGCTTTGACTCTTTTTTAACACAACTTGGCAACTCTACATACAGGTGTTAATGTCTTATTAGTAGCATCTCCTTTAAAAATAACTTTCAAAAACTACAGTACGCTTGCTCGAATGTAAAAAACAACAACAACAAAAAAACAAACAAACACGATGAAAAAAAAACTGTAAAACTCAAACAACCAAGCTTTTAGCACTTTGCTCTGGCCCCGCTCAACCTCGAGTTAGAAAACTGTGCTCAGGCATAGCTGCCCTACAAAGGGGCAAAAACTACAACCGACTTTAAAAGGTCAAAGGTGACAGATGATCTTTAAATCTTATATGCTAAAGAAAAACGACAATAATAAAAAAAAAGATATTCTGTGATATACAGCCTATCATACTAGGACGTCCGAGGCTTACTGTTCAGGTTCATACAGTTTTTTTCTCTTTGCACGTCTAAGAGTGTTTAAAACTTCTGTCTCGTCTCTCCGTAGCACTCGGCTACTTGGTTGTAACATTCCCTCCAAAACGAAGAGTAAATAAAACAGATATGAATAAAAATATCCCTTAGCTCTGCTCGCTGGAAGTACGCCAACTTTACAGGAACTGTGAAGTTCTGGACCGATACCCAATAACCCATTCAGATATTTTTTTTCCAACTGTTAATGTTTTTTTTTTATTATTTCAATCTTTGTGCCAAAAATCATTATAAAACATAACTGCCCTCTTTTAGAGCCTTTCAGCTCTTCAGTGTCTTTTTGAACATCTTATCAATGGAAATTAATCGGACAACAAATAAACATTGATCACTGATATCTGCACCTGCTGTTACCAGTCAACAGGGTTGATATCAACCATTATTTGTATATTTTAGAGCATCCATATGAATCTATCTTGAGAATCCTGGTTCTGAAAGCCAACTCGAGCCTCTGTGCACCCAGCTGACTTCCCAAACCTCCAGATGACCAGGTCAAGCACCATCAGACAGCAGAAACTCCATCAAAAAGCTTCCCTCTAATCACGACTCCTGCACTTTGTTCTCCTGCCTGCCTCTGTGGAAAATTTAAGACATGCAGACTGTTGTGTTAAAACAACGCTGTAGGCTAACGGCTGCCTCAGTAGCTGCTTTTGGACCAAACCAGACCTACCAGTCTTTGATCTGGTTGCATTTGCACCAGTAATACAAACTCTGAAGTGATGTATTTCCCAGGCCAGTGCTTGGTAATTTCCAATCACCTCCTGTTGTGGTCTTTTCATTTCCTGTAATCCCACTCTATCTAGTTTATCACTAGGCAGCAAGTTGAAGGGAAATGCTAGCAGGGACTATGTATTCACATCATGTTCTTTGTTTCAGAGAGGTTCGAGACAGCCTGGACTTCACTGTCAGTTCACTTCTCTGCGTTTTGGTCCATTTTTAAGGCTAATATAAGGAGCTGTTCTTTACATGCCTAACCTTTTACCACCATTTACTTTTGCTGGCCCTGCATTTGCATGTTCAGCTGCTCAAAATACACTTACATCCTGACTAATCACATTACATTTCCCTCACTGAAAGTTCCTCGAATGTTGCAGAAGAACTTAATTCCCAGGAGGACATAAAGAAAAAAGACCTTAAAAATGGAGCTCTATGAGCGACGAAGGACCCGCAATTTGTGTAAAAAGTGGGGTACATCATCCGTTGTTCCCAAAACTAAGGTACAAAAGCAACTAGTATCTCCCAACCTATGACCCTGTGTAGGATGTTCTTATATGAAAAGGATACAAAACCTCTCTCTGCTACATAATTACACATATTATTGCTTTTTTCCAAATTCTGAATAATTCAAGGACTACGTCTAGAGTTCTCCTTTTTGATGCCACTTCTGGGACAGTCTTGATGTTTCTACAAACAATTTGGAATATATATATATTTTTTTATCCAATTTGTGTCAGGAAAACAAAGAACTCTTCATTACAAGCTTTCAGCTTGCTATCTCATCTTTTAACATTTAGCCAGTGCAAGATTGATGGAACGACAGATAAAGATTGGCCGGTGCCATCGGGAAATGTCATCTTATTTGTGGATGGGCCAATGGCGGTCAGCAAGGCAAATATTGATACAGTGGTGCATCCAGAGCCCTTTAAACTGCCTTGTTCAAACAGTCCAAATATCCAATGATATTCAATTGAGCATCACCGAGGAAAGGACGAAAACAAGCAAATATTTACATTTGGAAGCAGAACAGAAGTGGGAACCAGTGATTCTGATGATTCAGCTGATAAACTAATTCATGCTATGGTGATCGATTGATCATGTCAGCTCTGGTTCTTGCACACAGTTTGCCATATAATGAAGATGGAGGTGATATTTTGCTTAAAGAGGTCACATGTAGAAAATAAAGTTGTGTTTCAGTGTACTGTGAAACACTGTAAACTCACACTGCCCCTTATTACGAAGCTCAAATGGTCTCACACTGTCACACCATCACACTGCAGTGCTTTAAAAGAATTCAGCCAAATCCGTTTCTGGACATTAAAGGTATTACTTAAATATTTAAAAAATTAGTGCAATTTTAACTTTGTGGGGTTAAAAAAAAAGGCGCTGAAAGGTCACGTCTTTATCTGGATCCCAGTCGGCGTCCACTAACTGGGTGCTCTTCTTATCAAGCCTTTTTAAGAGATTTAAGCAAATCTACCGTTTATTCATTCAAGCCCCAACCCCACCCTTCTGCAAAATGTCACGCTACATAAACAAACAAGCACCTAAGTATTTATCGTGGTGGCACAGGGCCACGGAGAGACAATCACCACATCCTCCTCCCTGTCATTAGTCTCCTCTCTCTTCCTCTCTCCTCTCACTCCTGTGTCTTTGTCTGGATTGAGGCTTTGCTCGTGTGACGGCAGAATGCCGCAATGCCTCGTCTGTCCTGGGAGATTCTTAACAAACATCTCCTCCTCAAGAAGAACAGCAGCACCGCCGCCGCCTCCCCCTCCTCCTCTTCCCCTTACTGCTCAAGTCTTAGATAATTATAATTATTTCTCACTTGGTCACTTGGTTCAACAGTCTGGTTGATATTCACCTCATGATTGGCTGCGTCTCTCATGTGGACACTCTGATTGGCTGGCCACAGCAGCCAAGGGAATATGGGGACAGATAGACCTTCCTCATCAATAGTGTGATTATTAAAAGGTGCGGTTAAAACAAAAGAAGACAGTCGGACCACGGCGTCCACGCGCGCACACATACACACACACACACACACACACACACACACACACACAGCACTGACGTGCTCGGTCAAATGTACCTACGCCCAATTAGTTTCAGATTTGCATTCGAATAGCTCATATGTATGCACACACGCACGCATGCAGCAACATATTTGGCAGCCTGTTCTCTTGTTGTTATAGACAGCTCACCCACACACACACACACAAACACAGATTTACACACACAGACCCACACACAGAAGTGGATACAGATATACAGGAGGGGAGAGTTTGGCAGGGATTTGCATTCTGTGAAGAAAATGGAGTCGAGACAGAAATGAAGCAGTGGTCGATGGAAAATGATGGTTCACGTAATGAAGCAACAAGGGACCCACACTATTTAGCTGCTTCCTTTGTGTGTGTATGTGTGAGAGCGACCTAGGGCGGCAGCAAAGAAGAGAGAGAGAGAAATGTATACATAAAGAGGCGGCGAGACAGAAAGATGTAAACAAAGAGAATGGAAAACAGAGAGACAGGCGAGGACACGGAGAAAAGAGGGAGGGAAGAAGACGAGAGAAAAAACAATTGGGGAGATGAAGAGAGGGGTGGGGAGAGGAAGAGAGGGGGGTGGGAAGTGTCAGAGTCCTGGCTGCAGTTTTGCTGCTGTCCCATGCAGGAGTACAGGATGTTTAAAAGGCAGCAGCAACTGGACATCTGGGAGGAAATTTGTAGATTAAAAATCCCCTACTGCAAAAAAATCTGAGTGTTGGAGATTTGCGTTACTTATAAGGGATTTTTATGTTTTTAAAAAAATATCCAGGAAGAGTCGAGCTGTAGTCATGACATGCAGCGTGCCCGCAACACATCTGCACGTTTGATATCATACACATATACAGACTCTGTGCTGTGTATATGTCACTCTGCAGGTGTGTGTGTGTGTGTGTGTGTGTGTGTGTGTGTGTGTGTGTGTGTGTGTGTGTGTGTGTGTGTGTGTGTGAGAGACAGGGGGAAAAAGAAAGGTATGCCGCTCTCGGAGGCAGACAAAAACAAACAGCCACTCATCTCAACCTCTGTGCACATACCACCCACACACCCACACACACACACACACACACAGACCTTGCAGAGCTGAGCACCCAAACCACCCACACACAGTGACAGACATGCGCAGTCGCCCCATGAAGCCAGACACACACGTATGCAGCACATAGATCGAGACGCAGACCCAGCCTGGCATAGGCATGCGCATTACACACACACACACACACACACACACACACACACACACACACACACACACACACACACAGTACCACTGTCAAAAGCTCTTTCTAGTGATGAGGCAGACATTAACATGCCATAAATGGAGATAGAGGGAAGCGAGAGGAGAGGAAAAAAACTGCATACATACATTAATATGCGCACACACACACACATTAAAAGCACACCCACACATTCTGTTCGCCCACAGATACACACACACACACGCACACACAAAGCCTTTACAAACAGCTCCCCAACCCACCCTGCAAGAAACCACACACACACACACACGTACATACACAGCCGTATGCATGCATGCATTCACACCAAATCATCCGAGCGTCCCAGCCACCACCCTCCCCCCCTCTTCATCCGTCCCTCTTCTCTATGGAGGCTTACACTGTCCTCTCCTTCCCTCTCCATCTCTCCCAGATTCTTTTTGATTCCCTCATTTAAGACAGTGCTCTTACACAAAACACTGCGAATGAGCCAACGCACAGAAAAAGAAAGCAAAACAAAAATAGTGCAAACTGTCCATCCCCCCCCTCCCTCTCCATCCTATATCTTTCTCTTTTTCTTTCCTTGTTCATGTCTCACACTTGTTCTGTCCCCAGGTATCGAACTTGGTAGAGTCTCTGTGGATCGTACCATGTGGTCCATCACAGAGGGTGGGGCAAGGCGCCTCCCCACTTCCTCCTCTTGGCCTTTAGGTGCTTGTCTCAAGACTAAGGGTTCTTTGACTAAAAGCATTTGATTTACATCTAAATATGTATATTAAAAAAAACAAACAAACACATAAACATCTTTCCTCATAAAACAGGTTTTAAAAAGCAGACAATTTTTTTTCATAACACTGATCTATAAAAACTGGTTTCGTTCAACGCGCCCCAGAGGTTGCTTTTTTTGGTTCCACACTAAGATCTTGTACAGGGTTGTTTCTGCGTTTCGCTTAAGAGACAGTCTGACTACAGACTCTTTGCTTTGCGTGTGCGAGCGTGTGTCTGTATGTGTGTGGGCGGTGGGTAGAGTCACAACAGCAATATGAAACTGTGACAATGATATTAAACAGTTCAAATAGCTCCACTTGCCCACTTCACTAGCATTAAGGTGCTTCAGGTTTCTTCTATCGCAAAAACACGGGCCACGTATGATTAGGAAAAAGAAATAAAACCTGTGTCCCGTTTGGGTTTTGCCGTGCTCAAAAAACAAAAAATCCACATTTTTGATGTGTTTGTCACAGTGGAAAATTGAAAGTAACGCACGCAGGGAGACAGGAATTAAGAAAGGGGGAATATTTAAAGTGACAAAAGATTTTAGCAAAGCCTGACTGACACTGGGATTTAGAGGAACAATGAAAACTGAGATCAAAGATGCATTAATCTGCTATTTAGGTTTGATTGTGGGCTGATCCATTTGGTTCCATTCTTAATTGCTCTGTGTGGAGGCATTTCGAGCCTGCTACTCTTAACTTTGACTAAATCTAATAAAAAGTTCTTCCGTCACTCTCATTAGGTTTGCTTTAACAATTCTTAGAAAGCTTTTATTAAACTTGGAGTAATGTAACAGGGTTATCTCCATTAACTCCATTAATATTATTTGACCTCACCTGTCTCTTGTCAGCACCAGTCGCAGCACTATTTCAGTCTTGATTCAGTCTCAAGACTGAAAGAGTAGCATCAGTGCACACCTGTGCTGTCTATTCAATTACAAGTTATAGCAGGATAAAGATTTTCACATATTTTTCTGGATGTGCAGGTATATACAGTCTCAGTCCTCTCCATTGCAGCACCAACTGTCATACTGCAGTTCACCTCACTGCCAACTTAGTGACTTTGCTGGAACATTTAGCGCCATTTACTGACCTTTTCCTCAAAAAAAAAAAAAAAAAAAAAAAAAAAAAAAAAACTCCTAGCAAAAAGCGCTACTTCACAGATCTTCACCACCTACAAGAACTCCCCTCAGAGTCAGATGCATCTCTCTCCTCCTGCTGCTTAGCGAAGCACCAACCAAAATCTGAGCTCTGCGTGATACAACAATGCATTTCACAAACTAGCACTGCGCTCTGAGACCGCTAAGAATATTGTAAACAATAAAGTGGAAGTCGCTCTTTCCATTTCTACATCGCTTCAAGGATGATTTTCTTTTTCAATAAAGAATAACATATATGGAAATACAGATTCATCTGTGATGCCAATATTGCCCAATCAATATGTATCAGTCAGGCTCTAGTTATTAGTTCATTGTTATTGATTGCCACTGCTTTGATTTGAACAGGCAAGATTAAAGGACTGAAATTAAAAGCTGGTTATAAAACACACTGAACATCCATTTCAGGCAGCACAGTGGCATTGATGATCAGAGTACCAGTGGGACTAAATCAAACGTTCCTCTGGACCTGCATTCAACTTCAAACTGAACAAGAGCAGAAAGCCCTTTCCAGGGTTTTCTTGATGACTGTATTCAGCTGCGTTGCCAAAGCTGAAGGCCAGTTTTTTTTAAAAGAAAAGATCTACTTCTGCACTCTTGTTCTTTTTTTTCTTGAAAGCTACCACTCACACACGCAAGTACCAAAAGCAACCATGACTGCAACGACTTTCAGGGTTGTTTCTATGCCAACATTTCTCTGACTTCTATCATTTAGCAGCTTTCCTTTTTTTGTCATTATAAGCACTTATAAAGCCAGGAATTTCACTTTCAAACAGACGCGCACAACTTTGAGCCACTTTTCTATCTGCTGCATTCTCCTCAAACACAAAATGTATCTGAAACGTATCGCTTCGATGCGATTCCCCTTTAATTCCCACGTCGCTCTGGTGTACTGTAGCCGATGCAGCTGACAGCCCCCAAATGCGTATTAGCGCATGTATGTGTGCTCACTGCAGTGATGGGTGAATGAATCGCCCAAGCGTGTGTGAAACGCTCTGTCTGGCCTCCCTCTCTCTCTCACACTCTCTGCGGCAGCACAAACTGTGCGGCCATTCAGACGCACACCTACATGCGCGCACGGAGCCGTGCTGCTCGCCATGTACCGCCGTCTGAATTAGCACCTTTGTCCGTGCCAGGCGAGCACATATCCAGGCGGGCAGAGCCTGAGGAAGCCCGTTCCGTTAATATTCTCGGAGAAATCAATTTAAACATGAGCTGACATGAAAAGAGCACCGCCGCTGTATCCTCTCTCTCACACACACACACACACACACACACACACACACACACACACACACACACACACACACACACACACACACACACACACACACACACACACACTCAATTTGTCACTAAGCTCACAGGCAGAAACTCGCTTTAAGACAATTCTCGACTTTCGTTCAGATTGTTTTTTAAAAAGGGGAGAGGGGGAGTTAAACAAACTTAGAGATTGGATTCTAGCTTTTTCTTATTTTTCTCTTTTTTGCCTTTTTTAAAATAAAGCCACACCGTTTTCTCAGTCCGATACATACAAAAACTTAGTTCGATTGTACTCATACCGCAGGAAATAACACAGTGCATTTATCACACGCAAACTCTTTTACAATCATCGGTAACAAATTTCCTCTCCTTCAGGAGTCTCGGCAAACATCACACACAAAGGTGACAAAAAAAACAGAAAAAGTAAACAAACTGATATTTTATTTTTTGTTTTTTTAGAGTTTAACGGCCAAAATGTGGGGAAGGTTTGGGAGGGGGGAAGGTTATTGATTAGGCTTTAAACTCGCTAACAAATCTGAACATATCACCAGCCAATCGAAAAGCTGCTGTCCAAGTCAGAGCATTTCTCTGAAGACCAGTAGGTCAGCTTCCCGGCATGGCCAGCTGGGGTTAAAGAGCAGGCTGAGGTCGAGGAGATCATAAACCATGCCAATATACATATTAATATTCATTTCAACCCCTGACCTCACCGAGCCCAAACACTCAGAGAAGCTTTCATCTGGCAGATGAAACAAAGCAAACCAAAACAACAAAACAAAAAGGGCTCGGCGCAACCTCACTCAGCTGCATCTCGAATGCTTCGCCACGCATACATTCAATATCAAAAACAACAGTGTTACCGAAGTTTGGAGAAGGAGCCTTCTCCAAACTGGATTACCCCTCCCCGCCCCCCTTCCCCTAGGGAATGTCTGTGATTATGGTAAGAAAAGGTTTTTAGTGACAGTACACACTCTTAAAAACATAAAAAAATAAAGGCTGAAATCAGGTTTCTAAAGGTTGCAGAAGGATGAGGAACTGGGGGGGAGCGAACCTCCTTCTGCTACCTTTCACCATCTCTCTCCACAAGAGCATTCAAGAACAAACTGCAGAGATTCATTCTGAGCTGTGGAGACAGACAGAAACGTGGACAAACAAAGGAAGGCAAGCAGAACAAACTGAAGAAACATATCCCCAAACATAAAGCGGGCTAGGGGAGGAGTGATTACTGTCAAGACCAGAGTGGCCATCGTTCTGTTCTCATCACCCCAGAGATATTCCACCCCTCCTTCCATCAATCTGTCCATTCTATCTATCTGTCCGTTCACTCACTCAAAACAAAGTGCTGCTATCTCCCCCCGCCCCCTGCAGGCCGTCTGCCGGCGTGGCTCCGCTTCCCGCTTCGCTGTTGTTGGCTGCTGCCGCTGCAGCCACGGCTTCCAGTGAGGCGGGGTCAAAGCCTTGCTCCGTCCCCAACGCGTCGGCCTCCATCTTCACGCTGTCGGCCAGGAACGCGGAGTAGGCGTCGCTGTCGGCCATCAGCAGTTTCAGTTTGGGGATCCAGCTCTTGCGGACGACGCGGCGGGCGTTGGTGCACATGTCGGCAGCGATGGCGTTCATTTCGCTCTCCTTGAAGCTCGGTGCGAAATTCTGGCAGTAGACTGGAGCGAGGCAAAGAGTATGTAAAGGGACAATAAGAGGAAATGATGGGAGAGAAAAACATATGGCAGAGAAACGCAGAAACGCATTAGAGCCTAAATTCTAAAGCTGCAGCTTTGCATACTGACATGCAATCACAGACTGTATATAAACATAGGCCAGTGTGATGTCATTGATTTGTAGACTTTAATTTTGAACAAAGGGGAACCTTTGGGTACATCATACTATTTATTCATCTCTGGCTCTCTTCCACAGCATGTTTTTTGTTCTCTCTTCCTTCTCTCACCCAAACTGGTCCCTGAGCCTGGTCCTGCTGGAGGTTTCTTTCTGTTAAAAGGGAGTTTTTCCTTCCCACTTTCACCAAAGTGCTTGTTCATAGGGGGTCATATGATTGTTGGGTTTTTCTCTGTATGTATTATTGTAGAGTCTACCTTACAATATAAAGCACCTTGAGGCGATTGTTGTTGTGATTTGGCGCTGCATAAATAAAATTGAATTGAATTGAACTGAACTTGAGGCTGGCTCCAAAAGCAAGTATCATAGACTCCCAAGCCCAATTTGTCTTCTGTAGCTAATGTACATTTTCATAACAACTGTTATAGTTTGCCCTCATATTTATTAGCGTTTAAAACTCTGGGTGTGCTTGCTTTATGTGACTAGTTGATGCTGGTAAAGGCGACTGTAGCTTCCAGCTCTCTGCTCGGCCTCAGAGCCACTAATTTGAGTCACTTAACTGGATGTCTAGACATGGAGTTTTGGTGTTGGTGTACTGTGAGGAAATTCTACTATAAATATCTGACAAGTCTCCTTGCTTTCTGTGCAGTCAATTCAGTGAATTGAGTGAAATTTTAGTGCGTTATTTGTAGGCTATTTAGCATTAATTAGCAGGTATCTGTACCTGGGCCATGTCAGTGACAATCCTTTGTGCTAGCGTTAGCTTTTAACTGAGCACATTACCCTCTTCTTTAAATGTGGTCACTTCTTGCTTCAAACTGAAACAGACAGCGGTGACCAAAAAAGCTAACATACCATTTCAAAATGGCACTTCACAGCACAAAAGGTTACAATGGGTTGTGTACATCTTTTATATACAGTCTATGATGCAGAAGCCTGAACTTTGACATTTTAGTCACCAGAAAGCAACATGGTCTGAGGTTTAAGGCAATTTCATTTTGGCTTCACTTTTCCAACCCGACGGGTACGTCCATCTTCCTTATACAGTCTATGCATGTAACTCTCAGTATACATACACTGTACGTCTTCTGTATGACTCACATTTGACAGCGTGCAGCACTCTGTTGTCCAGAGGTTTACGACTGGGATCATTGGTTGAGGAGCGGATGCCGGTTCCACAGCTGTTAGCCAGAGTGCTCCTGAGCAAGTTAAAACAAAACAAAAATACACATCAACACATAAAATACTTGAATGGACAATGCACATCTTTGTCTGCTGTCAACAAGCGCAAAAATGATCAACCATAAAATCTTTATTATATCAGTCTTACAAAAATAACCCCCCAAAATCAGACACTGACCTGTCGAAGAACGCCGCCAGAAGGCGTCTGAGCAGCACTTTGTGGCGGGTGCCGGCGCTGACGTGGCAGTTCATGAGCTGGGCGCGGGAGATGAACACAGAGGTGCCGCTCACCAGTTCCAGCTTCTCAGCCGGGTCTCCTTCCTCATACAGCTTTGGGTGGCAGCGGTTTCCGATCTGGCTGATGAGCTCGGCGGGCAGCGATGCTAGTTCCTGCCGGGACCGCCCCCCTCTGCCCCCCCGCCCGCCCCCTGAGTCTGGGGCTAAGTCTGGCAGAGCCTCCACCCGCTCCCCGACAACTGAGGAAGGGAAAGATCGAGTGTTACCTTTCTTTTTTTTTTGCAATGAGGGTTAGGGATCATTTAAAAATTTTATATAGTAGCAACAGCTTTTCAGCAGTGATACAAAACTTCTAAAGGGAATTACAAAGGGGGCCAGCTCTCAGATGTTAAAAAAACTGGATGCAGGCCGTTCAATCATACACGTTAGCCATAAACTTTTAACATCCAGTTCTAAATGTACTTCTGTTAATGGTCCTTCTTGTTTGAAACCACTGCATATTTACTGTAAGCACATGATGCTGCTCCTTCGAACTTTTCAGTCTCAAGTCTGATCCTAAAACATTCAATAAACAACAAACCTCGCTGTGCCCCAGTTTCCAATTCCTGCATGTAACAAAATACCGTTCGACCAACTTTATTCACCATCGTTCCATTCAAACCTCCATGTGATTGTCCTCAAACTAGTGATCAAGCAGACCATAAACAGCTCACAAACTTAAAGCAGGACCACAGCTTTCAGCGGTTTCAGTGTTTTGAACATTTCGCTCTCGCTAACATCCTCCACTATTGAGAAAGTTGGATAAACAAACTTTCCACCATTCGTACTCGTAAACACACTACAAGCGCTGCAGAGATCAGAGGAGGAAACTTTTAGACGGAGCTGCACAGTAACCCTGGAATGAACTCACCCGCTGATGCATTTATCCTGCTGTCAGCGCTTACCTGCTGCTCCGGCGTTCAGCATGCTGTACATGGTGTACATGTTGCAGATCTGTCTGTACTGCTCTTCAGTCTCATCTGCTATATCATCCTCCTCCTCATCGTCGTGGTAACTGATGGGCGAGTCACTGGTGTACATGCTCAGGGTGCCCGGGCTCGTACCCTCTGGGGTCCCGCCGTTGTTGTTGTTATTGTTGTGGTTACTGTTGAGCACAGCTCCTCCCACTAAAGCGCTGCCTCCGCTGCCCACCAGAGAGGCGTTAGCGGCAGGTCCGCGGCCAGAAGCGTCCTGGGTTATTGTATTGGAAGAGGACGAGGAAGAGGAGGAGGAAGAATAGCGTGCGGCCTTCCTCAACCCGCCGCCCCCGCCCCCTCCTGACCCCCCTCCCCCATCACGGTTACCCCCCTCCCATAGCCGCTTGGCCACAGGGGTGCAGACCACAGAGTAGGGAGAGCCCTCCGGCTGAGGAAGAGAGAGAGGGAGAGAAACATGCTGGTTATAAACCAGCGCCTGACTGGAACACTCAATAAAACACAGTAATAAACAAATGTCATTTCATGGTTTCGTGGCTTAGAGTACAAATGGTACGTTTCCCATCTCAAGCAGCATCAAACAAATATCACTGGAGGTTCTGGCAGCACGTTTTTAATGCACCTATATTGAACAGAGGTGCCGGCCTCAGCTGAAACAGAGCACACATGCTCGTTATTAGAAATGATTTGACTGTAATGAAAGCGAGATGGGTTTGAGATAAAACATTCATTCAGCCACTCATTGTCAGTTCGTCAAATGCCTCCCACTGACCATCTCAGACAGGGGAAGATGTACTTCTTACAAGTACAAAATTCCAGGTCGCTATGGTCATAAGTTTATCAAAAAAGGATTTCAATAGATGATGGTGGGTTTTCTTTTTAGTACAATAGAATTCAGCTATGTAGAAATGATCTTCGGTGTCAAACTCAGGACCTTCTTTCTGTGAGGCAACATTGCTAACCACTGCGCCACCATGCTACCCTGCATCCCCGTTTGTAATTCAAAAAATCACACTGAGAAAATGACAATAAACACAAATCACAAATTCTGCATATATTATGAACTGAGTTGTTCTGGTACATGGTGTCATACCTGGGCAATGTCACACTGATGGTGGATGCTTTTTTCTCTATTCTAGCTTTAACATCTCAAGCCTTTATCAGTTTTCAAGAATATTATATGCTTCGTGTGTGAGAAACTGTGAATTCAATATCAGTCATCTAAAGGTCCCCAGATCTGCTGATAATGATTGGACATCCTAATATTTTAGGGATTCTCCATACTCATGAAGACATAATACCAGCACCGCACCCATCTCTTAAAGTATTTTTTAATGACAGCATAGATCTGAAATTTTGCATAAGAAGAAGAATCTTTTCCCAGGAATTTTTCAGGTCAAGTTAAGATTTTTTTGTTTTGTTTGTTGCTTTTTTAATTGAGATGAATTGAGATGGAAGGGCAAAAAGGCACAATTTCACACAGCCAATAATATGTAACTGAGCTATCGGGAGTATCAAATATATGACCCAAAGGCCAGAATCAGCCTTCCAGGGGGGGATCCAGTCCACTGAAGGCTTTGCAGAGAATGAGAGCATGAAAATGAAAGATGCGGTTACATTTTCTGCGTGTAGTTTTGGCAGCAGAATGACAAAATGCAAATCTCAGGATGTTCATTTGCTTTATATAAAGTTTATTATTTAAAATTCCATCCATCCATCCATCTTCATCCGCTTTATCCGAGGCCGGGTCGCGGGGGCAGCAGCCTAAGCAGAGAAGCCCAGACCTCCCTCTCCCTAGCCACCTCATCCAGCTTATCCGGGGGAATACCAAGGAGTTCCCAGGCCAGACGAGAGATATAATCTCTCCAGCGTGTCCTGGGTCTGCCCCGGGGCCTCCTCCCGGTGGGACATGCCCGGAACACCTCACCCAGGAGGCGCCCAGGGGGCATCCTTGTCAGATGCCCGAACCACCTCAACTGGCTCCTTTCGATGTGGAGCAGCAGCAGCTCTACTCTGAGCCCCTCCTGGATGGTTGAATTTCTCACCCTATCTCTAAGGAAGAGGCCAGCCACCCTTCGGAGGAAGCTCATTTCTGCCGCTTGTATCCGCGATCTCGTTCTTTCGGTCACTACACACAGCTCGTGGCCATAGGTGAGGGTAAGGGCGTAGATCGACCGGTAAATTGAGAGCTTCGCTTTTACACTCAGCTCTCTCTTCACCACGACATACCGGTGCAGCGTCCGCAGCACCAATCCGTCTTTCGATCTCCGGCTCCCTTCTCGCGAACAAGACCCCGAGATACTTGAACTCCTCCACTTGGGGCAGGAACTCATCCCCAACCCGGAGTGGGCACTCCACCCTTTTCCGGCTGAGAACCATGGCCTCAGATTTGGAGGTGCTGATCCTAATTCCTGCTGCTTCACACTCGGCTGTGAACCGTTCCAGTGCGAGCTGGAGGCCATCATCCGATGAAGCCAACAGAACCACATCATCCACAGATGATGTGGTTCTGACGAGTTTCTGAGGCCACCGAAGTGAAAGCCCTCCACCACTTGGCTGCGCCTAGAAATCCTGTCCATAAAAATTATGAACAGAAATGGTGGCGGAGCCCATCATCCACCGGTAACGAGTCCGACTTATTGCCGGCAATGCAAACCAAGCTCTTGCAACGGTTGTATAGGGATCGAATGGCCCGTAGCAATGGGCCAGACACCCCATACTCCTGCAGCACCTCGCACAGGACACCCCGAGGGACACTTATTATTTAAAATTAAAATTAATTACATTAAATGTGTCAATAAATAATCAAAATGTACTTCTTTACACTAAAAGAAAAATAGGAATATTTGTCTCAAATATGAACTCCAATGATGTTAACACTCCTGATTTAACAATCACATAAATAAATCATAACACAAGCTGTAACAGAAACTGATTAATTGGGCCCAACTTTTATTAAAATAATTATATTTAATAACCAGCCCTCTTGCTATTTTTCTAAATCGTCTGAAAATATCTGATGATCTGTTTTCTTGGCACTATTTCAATATTCAATATTTCAGTCTCTGTTTGTTTGTTTTTTGTTGTCTTTTTAACTGTGAAAACAAATCAGTGGTGGAAAAAGTCTGACGTCTACAGGTTAACATTTCACTTACAGAAATGTTAAGTGAAAATAAGAAGTAACATGCAATATATCAGCTTTAACAAGATCGCACGTCTCACACACAACTAACGTTAAATCTGCCACTGATGGGGAAACACTACACCTGACAAATATGATGATGTTTGCTTATCTATACCAAAAGTATGTGATGATGATCACACTGCCCCTAAAGAGATATGCAGATTAGCAGCACTTGACATCACATGAAAACTATTTTTGGAACTCACAACAGATGCTTTCCTCCATTTTCAATGAAAAGAAATGAACATATCCAGTATATATACTTCGTTATTAGGGTAATCTGACTCTACCTGAAGCTGAAGTAACCGAATAAGGAGTCTGACCTTTAAAAAAATTCATGTTCCTTCCTCGGAAAGTTTTTGGACTCTTACTTCATTTCAAGATTATGATTCATCCGCCAAAAAAGAAAGAAAAGACAAAAGCATGTGGGGTTGTGTAGCAAGGCCCAGACCAAACCTACCTGCTGTGGCTGTGGAGCTGGCTGAGGTGTTGTGGCTGTATGTTCAGTCTTCACCTTGGACACGAGGGGAAGGGGTGTCAGGCAGGAGGCAGGCCTCCCTACAGTGGCAGCACCGATGCCAACTCCGCCCACTCCCACTGTTTGAGTGACGGGGCTCTGAGGCTCAGAGGATGGGGTCTCCTCGGTGTGGAGACCCTGGGAGTCACAGCTTGGAGAGGAGACCTGGTGTGGGGAAAGTTTCATGAATATGATCAAAACATATTATGCCATTAGAAGGGTAAATCTACTGTAAACATACTGTATGTCTGATATCTACTCAAATCTGACGGTAGCACTGAAGACAGGTAAAAAGAGACAGCACTATTAAATATATACATATATTAAATATTTACTGAGGGAAACTTGGTTGTTTGATGGAGCTGGGCTTAACATTTCTCAAATAAGGTATCAAAAATGTGTCCAGCACTCTGTTTTAAATCTCAGGCAACACATGGCAGCAGTGGTGTAATAATTTAGTAATAAAGAACGTAAATGATGACATTAGGAAGCATCCTGAGCTTGAACAAATGAAGCCAACACTTGTATTACAAAACCTGCAGTTCCTCTAGTGGACAACAGAGGCTCGCTCCAAAATTGAGTTGATCCTCTGTCCGAACATACCCAAATATTAAATTTCCGAAAACAATCCTTAAAAGGGTGATTCAACAAACAGAGCTGGAGTCTTTGCATCATTGTTTTTATGAGGCGGGGGGGGGGGGGGGGGGGGGGGGGGGGGGATCACTGATCTATTCTTTTTCTTTAAGGCTTAAAATTAGGGGTGTAGCTTATGTTATCAGAATATTTTGTCATTTTATTAGAAGTAACTAATAAAAAGTCTGTCCAAGAAGTTTGCACTTGGCCTCAGTTAAGAAGAAACTTCTGTTTTATTTGTATGTTACTTAGCACTAGCTAGCTAATCTTCTATACACAATCTATGGAAATGACCAAAGTAATTCACACCTGAAGTTCATGTATAATGGTACAAAGAAGCCAGAAACAAATGACCATACAAGCCATCAATGAGCCAGTGGAATGCTCCAGTAGTAGTTTAACAATAAAATAGTAATATCTGAAAAATATGTGCTGATTAAAAGGTTAATATGTTCATGTTATTGTGGTTACAATCTAAAGCAGTATAATCAAATTAAGCGAAAAGTCCTGGAGTTCAAAATTGACAGTCTCCATATTATAATGCTGAAAAGAATTCTCCTTAATGAAACATTCACACACACAAAACATATAAGGCAACTTTAAATCTAGTAATCATGAATCAAACATGGACATCCTGGCTATTTAACATCACAACACTACTGGGAACTAAAAGATCGTTCATTTTTAGCACTATTTGGTCATTGTATTAACAATTCTATCAACAATTTCTGCCAAAATAGCTGATGGAGTAAGAAAACTACAAATAATGAACATTTTAGGAACAGTAAACTGTGATTGCACGATATGACTTTTCTAGTATCAAATCTTGTTGTATTGATCGTTTTTCTACTGGTCTACTAGCACATACAGTGGGGCAAAAAAGTATTTAGTCAGCCACCGATTGTGCAAGTTCCCCCACCTAAAATGATGACAGAGGTCAGTAATTTGCACCAGAGGTACACTTCAACTGTGAGAGACAGAATGTGAAAAAAAAATCCATGAATCCACATGGTAGGATTTGTAAAGAATTTATTCGTAAATCAGGGTGGAAAATAAGTATTTGGTCAATAACAAAAATACAACTCAATACTTTGTAACATAACCTTTGTTGGCAATAACAGAGGTCAAACGTTTACTATAGGTCTTTACCAGGTTTGCACACACAGTAGCTGGTATTTTGGCCCATTCCTCCATGCAGATCTTCTCGAGAGCAGTGATGTTTTGGGGCTGTCGCCGAGCAACACGGACTTTCAACTCCCGCCACAGATTTTCTATGGGGTTGAGGTCTGGAGACTGGCTAGGCCACTCCAGGACTTTCAAATGCTTCTTACGGAGCCACTCCTTTGTTGCCCGGGCGGTGTGTTTTGGATCATTGTCATGTTGGAAGACCCAGCCTCGTTTCATCTTCAAAGTTCTCACTGATGGAAGGAGGTTTTGGCTCAAAATCTCACGATACATGGCCCCATTCATTCTGTCCTTAACACGGATCAGTCGTCCTGTCCCCTTGGCAGAAAAACAGCCCCATAGCATGATGTTTCCACCCCCATGCTTCACAGTAGGTATGGTGTTCTTGGGATGCAACTCAGTATTCTTCTTCCTCCAAACACGACGAGTTGAGTTTATACCAAAAAGTTCTACTTTGGTTTCATCTGACCACATGACATTCTCCCAATCCTCTGCTGTATCATCCATGTGCTCTCTGGCAAACTTCAGACGGGCCTGGACATGCACTGGCTTCAGCAGCGGAACACGTCTGGCACTGCGGGATTTGATTCCCTGCCGTTGTAGTGTGTTACTGATGGTGACCTTTGTTACTTTGGTCCCAGCTCTCTGCAGGTCATTCACCAGGTCCCCCCGTGTGGTTCTGGGATCTTTGCTCACCGTTCTCATGATCATTTTGACCCCACGGGATGAGATCTTGCGTGGAGCCCCAGATTGAGGGAGATTATCAGTGGTCTTGTATGTCTTCCATTTTCTGATGATTGCTCCCACAGTTGATTTTTTCACACCAAGCTGCTTGCCTATTGTAGATTCACTCTTCCCAGTCTGGTGCAGGTCTACAATACTTTTCCTGGTGTCCTTCGAAAGCTCTTTGGTCTTGGCCATGGCGGAGTTTGGAGTCTGACTGTTTGAGGCTGTGGACAGGTGTCTTTTATACAGATGATGAGTTCAAACAGGTGCCATTCATACAGGTAACGAGTGGGGGACAGAAAAGCTTCTTACAGAAGACGTTACAGGTCTGTGAGAGCCAGAGATTTTCCTTGTTTGAGGTGACCAAATACTTATTTTCCACCCTAATTTACGAATAAATTCTTTACAAATCCTACCATGTGAATTCATGGATTTTTTTTCACATTCTGTCTTTCACAGTTGAAGTGTACCTCTGGTGCAAATTACTGACCTCTGTCATCATTTTAAGTGGGGGAACTTGCACAATCGGTGGCTGACTAAATACTTTTTTGCCCCACTGTAGCTGGCATTTTATCAACCCTGTGTCTAGAGGTGTTAAGTTGAACTTTCAAGGAAATCAGTCCCCCTCATTAATATGCTAATTTATGCAGCCAGGCACTCCAGATCTAATCAGATCATCTGCTACTATAGAGGGAACCTGTAGTGTCAGTACGACGTTTCAATTATTCTCGATTCACGAGAACGTGTCTACAAACAGAGACGCCCCCATCACAACATAATGCCACGCATAATGTCACGCACAACAGGTAACACGGCGGCAGCACGCAGAAACGGCTATTTTTACATCTGCTTCATTTTGATTACATTTAAATAATCCTCATATTCACAGAAGTGTTCCTATGGATGCTCTTCTACATTTGCATTCAACTTTAACAGACGTTTAAATGACTCGATTTGTGATTGCTTCATTATCAGCTTACCTTAAGGAAAAACTCGGTGCCTTTCTCCATGATCTGTTGGATCTGGAGGAAGCCGGCGGTGTACATGAGCAGAAACTGGTCTCCCACATTCATGCTGAGGCGCCCCGTGTAGCAGAAGGCCAGGATCTGCTGGAAGCTCTGCGGCTGCACGGCCGGGGGTAGCTCCACCACCGAGCTCTTCCCCCCAGCATTGAACAGGTCCCGGAAGTAGGAGCTGCTGGCTGCCAGCACTGCACGGTGGGCCTGAGGGGTAAACAGCAGGGGTAGTGAAGTCGTAAGGGTTTAAAAATACATAGACTCCGATGCAGTAAACAGTATATATCAACATCCATATCCGGAGATTTGCACTTGCTCATGTTTGTTGTCAGTAAGGCAGAAGACATAAACAAACAGGAAAGTAGTAACAGAAGAAGACTAATACATTTTTATTGTTAATCTCTGGTTGAATTTATTTTAATGCAAAGCATGAAAATTGCATCCTGTTGTAAAGGAAACTTCACGTATTGCTCAACAGTAACTTTTGAAGCACTGCCAAAATTAGCGTCTTCAGGTTACGATGTCAAATTGCACTAAACAGTCCAAAACTAAGTTTATTGACTGATCAGGAGAGGCAGACAAAGGAAGCTCAAAAAATGTTGAGACTATTAGTTTTTGACCCGAGGCATCGTTTTTTTATCCTACCAAGAGATTCTCACCAAAATCCTGACACTACATGCACAAACAGTACTCCAGGCAATTCATCTGCACATTCTGGCAACAAGGAAACACGAGGACCTAGAATTACCAGCTTGTCGCTGTGTCTCTCAGTGAACTGAGTCAAGCTGCATTTTACATCCGTGCTTGTCTAGACTCATACGTAGAAGACTAAGGTTGCAGTGGCTGAGATTTTTCCAGTTCAAATACGACACCTTGGCTTGGGTTATCTTCCATTTAGTGAGTAGCTGTCAGACACCAATGTCAAAATAATAAGCTGTATTCACTCTGAGGAAGAGACTGGGAGTCAGTCTTTATGTGTAAGCCAACATGAGGCTCTACTTAAACACTAACTTTGTAAAACAAACTGTGGCAAATAAATACACCCAAGAATAGAAATGTATTGAATTGGTATGTCATAGTAATTATTAGCATGTGGAGTGGAACTGACAAGAGACAGATAATGTGAAAATATATTCATGGAGTGCAAAAAAAGCTCCCCAACAAGTGTTACACTGAACATAGTGAGAGAGAAGGGACGGCAACAGCCATGTCGCTGTCAAAGCTTCTCAGTCCCGTCAAGTTATATGTCCATGCTGTGCAGTTTGCATTAAGTCAAAAGTTACTGCAAACTTAAAAGAACACTTACTGGTGAAACGTGTGAAATACCTCCAAACATACTGCCAAAAGTATTCGCTCATCTGCCTTCACGTGCATATAAAAAAGAGTTCTTAATCCATAGGGTTTGATATGATATCAGCTTCAATTTATCTGGGAGGGCTTTCCACAATATTTAGGAGTGTTAATGGGAATTTTTGACCATTCTTCCAGAAGTGCATTTGTGTGTTCAGACACAGATTTTTGGATAATAAGGCTCACAGTCTCTGCTCTAACTAATTCTAAAGGTGTATGAGGCTGAGGTCAAGACTCTGTGCAGGCCAGTCGAGTTCTTCCACACCAACAGGAGCAAACAGAACAACACAGAATTGACTGCAAAGAATAGATGACTCCCACAGATCAGTTCGCTCACCTTGATAACAACTCACTAACAACTACATCCCTAAAAACAACTATAAAGGAATTTGATAGGCTGACACCAAAGATCAGTGTCACCAGGTCATTATCTGTCCACTGATGAAATATGGCCACAATCTCTTCTTCTCTTTTTCACTTATGACGTTGAAAAATTAATAACACTAGTGCTTTTGCATTTGGGTCATCCGACATAAATGTTGTCATAATCAGTAAAAGTTTTCTTGAGTTACAAGCAAAAACATCTTTTGAAATGTCACAGTGACATTGAGATCCTTTCATACTTTAGTGAGAGTGCACATTTCTGCCAAATTTGGAGAAATTCAAAGTAAATAGATTACAGTAAAGAGTTGTATTCAGCATGGATGGGTGCACAGACAACAAGAATGTGTTTGGCAATGAGAGTAAGCTATGTGGAGACATAAAAAGATAAATTACTTTTAACTTTAAATATGCGCTTTTGATTCTGCCTGTATTCAGGTCAAACAAAAATGGCGTTAGCTATATTAGTTTGAATGAAGTCGTCAAAAAACTTAATTCTGACCTTGAAGGCATGTCCCTTGACGACCACGGAGACGTCACAGTAGAGGCCCTGCAGCCGCTGCTCGTTCAGACACTCCAGGACATTGTTGCCAAAGTTAGGGATCGCCATCTGCAGCGTCTGAGCCATAACGCTCTGCCCAGCACCACAGGGTCTGCAGGAAGTAGAAACAAGTTAGTGTGTGGATAACAGGAGCACTGGAAGGTTAAAAAGGAAGGAGTGGGTGATGGAAGAAAGGAATTATCTGGAAGGACGGTAGATGACGGGATGATGGGGACATACAGGTAATTGGCAGGAAGGTCAGGAGAGTTGGGAATTGGTACAGGAAAAAAATGAGAGACGTGATGGAAAGGAGACGATAAAATGAGGCAGCGTGACAGGGGCAAAGGAAACCAAATAAATGAGTTATGAGATAAGAGCGCAAAGAAGAACTGGAAAATATGCAAAAAACACAAGCAAGGCAGAGTTAAGGAGGGACGAAAGAGACTTAAAATAAAGAAATGGGGTAAGTAAAGTGTGTGATGATTAATGAATTAAGTATCTGGTAAACAACTTTAATTCAAAACTCTATCTTTCAAATGAAACAGAATTTGGGGCCACCAGCCACAGTTACATAAGCCTTTATCTTTTTTCTTTAAAAAAAAAACAACCCTTGTTTCATGACATCTAATTCTCAGTTAATAAACTGTTTTGGTGGTTTTTGGCCTACTTTGTTATTTTCTTGTCGTTGCTTCCCAGTCAAAACACAGCCTCTTACATAACTCATCTATTTCACTCGTCTTCGTCACCATCCAACAAAGAAGCTTGTGATCAAAAGTGGAAGAACTGTCAAAGTACAGAAAAGGAATAAAATAAAGCAGGACTTTATCTCTAAAATCGGTGTTTCTCATGACTGAAGTCATCACTTTTTTGGTTTTGTTTAAAAATGCACAATACAAACACAGAACGACTCGAACGCCAAGTATGACAAAGCAGAAGTAAACAGACGAGAGCACAAAGGTGAGTCACGACTCCACTGAACAAATACGTTATATAGAGGATCGTGGCCTCCGAGTGATGGATGGTGGCCGAGCTTAGCTGACACCGACAAGTATTTGGAGCGCAGCTTGTGGTGAGGAGCTGATGATGATGAGCTCCTACCCTGGCTACAAACCCAAACAAACCACTAATAGGAAACTGATTAGCCTCGTTCCTCCACTAGGAACGAGGCTCACAGACCAAGCCTAGAACCTACACACCAGCTTTCTAACTCCGGTTCTCCTCATACATTTGCGGGAGTGTGTACAGTGATGCAGCAGCAGACACTTAAAGGTTAAAAAATATCATATATACAGCTTTTCTTGAGGTTGCTCCCTTCTGGGGCTGCACCAGCAGATGATCTGCTTCCCTCTCACCCTATTCCTAAAATCTAATTCTGTCACACAAATACACAAACTCCATGTCCTCTTTCACTACATCCATGAACCTCCTTTGTGGGATTCCTCTTTTCCCCCTGCCAGGCACCTCTATATTCAACATCCGTTGTCCAGTAGATCCACTGTAGGTGTTTTTCGAACAAAGACTTTTTGGGATTCCCAAAGGGTAACTACTTGGGGTCCACCGATTTTTCGGCGGGCTGATATTGTCGGTCAATATTAGCCATTTGGTCATCTATTGGCAGACAAAAGAAAATACACAAAAACTAACTGATCTGCGAAGCATGGGACAGAGCATTATAGAATAAATAAATTTAACAGGTTTTGTTAAGATGTGTCTGAAATAATAAAAAACATACTTGCAGATACATCAGATTTTTAAATCACCAAATCCATATCAGTCTTAAAAATCCTTTATTGGTGAGGATCTAGGAGCTGTTCCAAGACCTACTTACCTCGGACAGCGTTTTTTCTGTTTTCATTTTAACCACTAATAAAAATGCGAACATGACAAAATGGCATTTGACACTGCAGCAGCAACAACAACTGCAAGGAAATAAAGCGTGAAACACCCAGTATAACGTCATTACGCTACATGTGGCGTGGACAGAATAGTGTAGCATGAAATGCAAGCTAAATCTTTAGTCAGTGTTGTGTGGTTTTTTTTTTTTACTTTGGTCAGCTACATGATGATTCGCTGGTATTACACAGCTAAACTTTACATGGATTATTTTTGTCAGTCATCAGCAGTGTTGGTCAAGTTACTTGAAAAAAGTAATCAGTAACTAATTACTGATTACTTCCCCAAAAAGTAATCCCGTTACTTTACTGATTACTTATTTTCAAAAGTAATTAATTACTTAGTTACTTTTTAAAAGCACGATTTGCAACATGAATAGGTAATAAAGCGATAGATCTTTCAGCCCAATTCTACTTTTTCTACATAATCCATCATACAAAATGTAATCAAATGGAAAAGTCTCTTTTTTTAACTTGTTTTATCAGTTTTAATCTTTTAACTTTATGCATCAAGAAAAAATTTAATTATATGCAACATTCTCTGACTTGAATAAATTAGTTTAACATTTAAACCTATTTTCTACACATTCCAGCACATAAGGAACAACTTGTGTTTCTAAGGCGAATATTTTTTTCCATAGATTGTCTCCTGCTTTGTGAGTAGCTTGAGTAGCAAGTCAACATCTTCCACACAAACTATTGCCAACTGCAACAACCTGCTAGCAACCAAAACAACAGCACCAAGTGCCTCTTTGAAGCAAGGTTTCCATTAACAACTGCGAGAAAAACCTCCCCAGCTTGTCATAGAATACACATTTTTTCCTTGCGAGTAGAAGTTACCAGATGGTTGCCTAGTTGGTCTCTAGGCCTGTATGACTGAGGCCTTACTCAAAGGTCTCGCTTGTGATGTAAAATACTTTCCCTAAAGTTGAAACTAAAAAAGAAAATGCAAGAGGTTCTCAAGGGAACTAAGAACCAGTGCCACTTGAGAAATAGCTTCAAATGTTTTAAAGTATCAGATTTCTATGCCTCTGAGCTTATCAATTCCTTTATCAATGCCTGCAGGTGCTGGCAGTGTGCACTTTGATTGCAAAACAACCTCATACACATGTCTAGTGCTACCACATAAAGGAGTTATGGCAGAGAGGAAGAAGAGGCTCAGAGCATGACTTGATTTCACTAAGAAAGAAGAGAACAGTTGTGTTTACAAAGTCACAAAGTGATTATTTCAGGTAGGGATGGAAACACCAGCAACATGCTGAAACATCTTACACACAACGTGAGCTTCACTTCCATGTATGTGACGCTCTAAATACATGCAGAACAAGTGCTGTTGCTACTGTCGCCCAACAGTGCTGCTCAGTGGTAACTGGCACTAAATAAGCTGAAATATAATAACATTAGCACCATGCTTAAAGCTTAAATTGAGGGTTGGGAAAAGGGTTCAGAGGGTTGGGAAGCTCATCTGTAACCGGAAGGTTGCCGGTTCGATCCCCCTGCTCTCTCTCTCTTGAGCAAGACCGCCTGCTGGTGTTGGCCAGAGGGGCCGATGTTGCGATATGGCAGCCTCACTTCTGTCAGCCTGCCCCAGGGCAACTGTGGCTACAACTGTGGTTTACCTGCACCAGTGAGTGAATGAATAGTAGAATTGTAAAGTGCTTTGGATGCCCAGAAAAGCGCTATATAAATGCAATCCATTATTATAAATTAAAACAAATGCCACACAAACATGCTCTCATTTCCTCCACCTCAGATGCCAGCTAGCATTAAGCAGTACTCTGTTTGGGACTTTAGATAATGAAGCTGTTCTGACAAAAAAACCTCGCTGTACTCATTTTCTCACATAATTGAGCCAAGAATTGATAAAGAACCAGATCAATAAGCACATCACATTAAAGAAATCTACAAAATCTTATCAATTCCCATCTCTAGCCTTGACACAAAAAACTACCTGCCATTCAGAATGGGAAAAGCGTGACTGATCCATGTTGCTTATTTGAACTGTCACAGGAATGTTAATGGAAACCTGGATGTAATAGCATAAATCATCAAAGTGCGCCGATGCAAAGAGCTTCTAGGGTAGGTACTTCAATTTCTGGTAAAAGTTTTCAATATCTGGATTCAGATTTTTTCATAACAACTTACTGCCAAACACGCCTGTCCCTAGCATGTTTCAAAGCCTTTCAGTGACTTTTTAAAAAGTCAAAATCATTGACTCTGGGACAATGAATCATGTACTATTCTAGTCTTCTTAACTCTGATCTAATATTCATCACACATCTGACAGAACTGCTGGATCACTTCATCAGCTGGAATCAATAGAAAAAACATCTTGATAATAAGAAATTGCTCACCTGACGTATATTGTAATCTTGAAAAGGTCTAGAACTCTGTAGGTCATTACTTCTTAAAGTCTGATTAACCTCCCTCACTTGAGGTCATAAACAGATTGAGTACAGTTTTATTATGTAGACACATCATCAAATCACAAAGAGCTCATGTTATAGAAGAATATTTATTCATCTCTGGTTTACAATAAAAGAAGACAATTTGACTGTCATTAGCTACTTTATAATACAGGTTCCTTCACCCCCACGCCACATGACCTGCTAATTGTGGCTTTCTTTATTAATTTACATCACCTGACTTACTGTTTACTTTACCGAGGAATGGCAGAACTGGCTTCATGCCTGAGTACACACCGTACTCAGGTCTTAGGTAAATGTTAAAGGATTCAAAATGCCACCATCACACAATACAAAAATGATTATTTGGAACGTAGGGTATTTTGCCTTAATAACCAAGAACAAACTTCTGGCAGACTAAATTAAGTTTACCTTTTATATGACAAAATTGATCACATGTGAAATGTTAAAACTGCAATCCAATTGTTAAGTGATGACGTGACGAATCCTACTTCCGGGTCTAAAGTAGTCTGCGTTTAATATGGCTTTTGTGTTGTTAACATGTTTAATGTTATGTATTTTCTTCTATTTAATCTCAAAAAGCTCCTAAAACAGTCAGTGATCACTGTTGACCTCCCTCGGCTTTTATTACCGCTAATCATTTATTTAAGCTCAGTTTTTAAAACCTTAGGATGTAACTACAGCCCAGCCCATGCAGCAGTATATGAATGACTAACCTCGTATTGTGGATGGATTATCTCAGTTGTTCTCCTGGCTGAAGTTTGGTCCTTTTACAGCATCCTGCCATGCGATTACATTTGTTCCTGACCACCAACAACACTCACGTTAACTTTTATCCAGTGGGAAAAAAGTTAGCTTGTTTATATTATGCTAACATAGCTGTGTAGCTAGTGGTCACGTAGCACATCATTATATACCAGCTAGCCCAACTTCAGTAACCCTACAAACGTCACTGCTGTTTAGTTTCCTGTCTTGATTTATGCTGGAAGTGATAGCAGAGTTGTACGTTTTAATTTGTTTCCAAAACCCCGCAGTCAGGACATGCTATATTGTATTTAGATAGAAGCTAGCGAGCTAACTCCCTGCTAACTTCTAACTCCATTAAATGTCATAAATTCCGTTTTCATGGATGCCTGGATGTTAAACTCAATTGTTACACCTGGTAGAGCAGAACGCTGATCATTTTATTAAAGATGAAAGACTTTAGACAGTTTTCCAACTCTCAGTAATGCCATAGTGATCGTTTGATATATGGACCTGCAGCGGAGTTTAGGTCCAGACACGGCTAGTGACGTCAGACTACAATAAGTAGAAATCAAAAACAGGCAACCCCCCCCCCCCCATGAGAAAAAACAATAAGAAAGACAACAAACATAAGAACCACAGCTTTTCTTCACCTTTGTCTAGTAAAAAGCCATGGTTATGCACATGCTCTTATGCCATGTCATTTGCCTTCGAACAGTCGAACAGGACTCAAAGCCATTCTGCATTAAGTGAATTTAAAAATGTCTTTGCACAGTGGATTTTATTAAAATTCAATTATAATTTTCTAGTTAATGTGAAATATTCTACAGCCTGGCCAGAAGTGAATGTGGGCTTTTAGGAAGTGAAAAAAAGCAATGGACAAGGGGTGCACTGGATTATCATACTGTTTTCATAATTGATGAAGGCCAAAGTAAAGTTTGATTGATTCCCCGGCCTTACTTTTTGCTATTTACTCTCAATCTGGGTTTGGCCAAAGTATTCCATCTAGATTTTCTAAAGCCAGAGGCCAGGCTTAAAACAGTAAGTCAAACTCCAAGTATCTCCAGTGATTACAGTCATGATCTGATTTAACAAGTGATTTGTTGTGCAGCTGTAATGAACAATATTAAGTCAGCAAAGACAAATGCCGAATAAGAAATGCTGATGCATAACTTCCCCAGCACTACACTTTGGTAGTTATCCATTCAGTCACGAGTAAACAAAGAAGGGCAGAGGGCTTATAGCCTTATAGTACAGTTTTTTTATTTCATATTTCTGTATAGTTTTTTTATTTCATATTCTGTATAGTTTTTCATATTTATATCCTGTTCATATCCTGTACATAGCTTGTACTCACTACAGCCTGTACATACATATAGTTATAGCATATTCATAACATACTTCATACCGTGTACATTATAACATACCATAATAGATCCATTTCTGTAATATACTCACATATCTATATTATTGCTAATATATATTTGTAATATATCTATATCATGGCTAAAGCACTTCTGGATGGATGCAAACTGCATTTTGTTGCCTTGTACCTGTGACATGTGCAATGACAATAAAGTTGAATTCTATTCTATACTATCATAAACAAAATGTATCCCCTTACAGGAAATTCCATCGCCACTTAACTCAAGCACAATAGCCCTTTTTAATGCTCATAAATGGCAAATACATGTTTAGTGGGTGGAGCTCAGTTGGTGACAGAAAGTGAATGTTTTCCAGTTTCATATCTTGTGGGAAAACCCAGCAAATGTACTGAAGACAATTCACTGACGTACCAAATACAGCAGGAGGCAAGGCCATAGCATGTAACTGTAAAAGACGTAGGCTATGGACTTTCCACACACTACCTCTGTTCTGAAGAAGTAACAGTGAGGGAACAAATTGTGGACTTTTAGATCCCCTGAGAGAAATCCTCTATAACCACATAGTCACATATCACATTGTTCAGTCTACTGAAAGTGGCAGCTTTGCAGTTGCTTTACTAACTACATCTCTAACTGTTCCTTTATGTGTGTTTAAGATCTTCTATCTTAAAAATGCACTCAAATTCTGAATGGTTTTGTTCACTTTAATCTGCTTATTTAAGCGTTGGAACTAACATTATTCCTCATCGCTAACATTAAGATATCACAATGCTCTTTGTCTAAAAAGTGTTACCTTTCTCATGAAGTCCCAGACTGAGGCTGAGAAAAGGCAACAATGGCTTACACTCCAAATTGGTCTACAAACACAGATGGAAATCTTACAAGCAAGCACGACATGGTCCCAAGTCTGTAACTGACAGACTGTTGTGACTATGCTGGACAGCTTTTTCCTTTGGGTCATGCTGCTAAAGCAAGCCACCATCAGTTCGTTCTTTCTACAGGAAACCAACAACCAACTTGATTTGGTTCAAATGCAGTGATCCGAGTGTAAAACAGAATCTGCCTACTTCACAATGCACTTTATTCCTGAAAAAAACTATCATGCAACAAATAAACCTACAAAGGGATTGGAAGCACCACTTTGCAAGGAAACTGGACATAAACTGATGATAAATGGGCAGAAAACCCCCCAAATACTCATACAATACTGATACCATATGTATGTCCATGTTTTTCTCTTGTAGATAAAAAAAAGCTGACCAACTGTCAAAGTGACAACAACAAAGTTTACATAAATTGAAAGTGAGTGTGTAAAAATTTGTCTTACACCTCCCAATTCAACTCCATGATTCAAGCTGCTGTAGGACAAACATGTTTTAATCAGCCAACATATCAAGAACATTAAATTTAGACTGCACCCCATGAATGCTGCGGCCAGCTGGCATGTTTCTGTAACAGTTTGGACCGGCTCTGCCCCGCAGTTTCTCCCTATCTATGGAAATCTATCAATCCATTGTTTACCTCAGCTGTCAATGCTGGTTGAAAAGCATCTACCCTTATTTAATCTAAACGAGGCTGTAAAACTTTGTGAAAAAATAAGGATACAGGTCAGTGTTTCAAAGAAGCTCACTTCTATCTGATGACAGCCATACCGCCGTATTGTGGTTTTTGCCACAATAGCCGCTGGTAGTCAAACTATCCCTGAAGTAACTTTGTTGGAGTCTCTGGAGAGAATAAACTTCCATGAGATAGGAAAGTGTGATTTTTAGGGTATCGTGAGGGAACATGGTGACTTCCACAAACCACAAACCTACTCCTGTGTATTTTAAATTTATATTAATGATTTTTTTAATTGACTGATGTAAGTTTTTAAGTTTAGGAGAACGCATCAATTAGTTGGAAGACATAATTGTTCACTAAAGTATGTATATTGATGAGTACAATTTTTTTTTCTATTAAATAACCTCAAAAAATGACTAACTCCACTGTTAAGGGGTGGGTTGTTTTTTGTTGACTTGCTCTCTCACAATAACACAAAGTGGGTAAAAGGCAGACATACAGATTTCTATGCAACCAGATTCAGCCCAAAAATCGGATCTGCAGCAATACCTCTAACTTTGCTGAAGTGGTGACAACAGCTATAACTTTGTCATAAGAACAAGCCAAGACACATGACAATGCCTCTAGTTCCAAACCCACTTAATAACTGCACATTCAGCATACAGCCCAAAAGTGACCAACGCTTTAATCACCGGGAGTCCTTCTGGGAAACGTTGACAAAGAAGGTTTTGCAAAGGTTAACAAAACAAGAAAATTACAACTTTTCGCAAACTAACCTCACTCCTGGAATGGCTTCCATCGAAATTACAAAACAAATGTCTGGAGGTGGATTTTTCCCTCTAAACCATAACTCCTTCAGTTGAGCTTCTCCTTGGCCGGTAATAAAAGGCAGTGGCTGTATGGTGTGAAGCTTCCAGGTGTGAATGGTGGGTGCTGCTCTGGCATGCACGCTCAGCAAACCTTCACTGGCTGAAAAATAAAGGGTGAACAAATTGGACTAAAGCAGTCCTGAGCTCCTGCCTTACGCCTACATAAGGGCAGCGCTGAGAATAGGGGGCCATCATAATTAATTATGTTTATAGTGACTAATTAAATCTGATTGATGCAGGCATGAAAACTATGACAGTGGACTGAAAGGGAAGAGTAAAATGTGATTACTTACAACTCCACTGCCACACATTACATCAAAAGCATTTTAATTTTTGTTTTAATGAGGCTTGATCTAACCTGCACAGATCAGCCTTGGCTATCAGCATTTTTATATACAGATAGACAGAGATAGATTTCAACACTAGCCACCACATAAAGTGGAATATAATGCCTTAAAATTGCAAAATATTACTATGTTTATTAATTGTGTAAACTGCTCGACAATATAATTACACTTAATTAATTGTGCAGTCCTGTTCTGTACGAGGACAATTATGATCACAAACGGATTATTGGATTGGGAGCACTCTGTACAATTTGTTCTGTAAAAAACAGTCTCATTATATCGGGTCTCTGTTACCGAGTGCATTGTATATAGGTTAGTTTTCTCCTACCTTTTCTTTTTTAATCGATAAAGCTTTGGCAATAAGAAAGTTCGTTTGTGCCTTGCTATTGTACCTGGACACGTTATTGTGGCTTGACAGCTTGTGTCGATGTAAAGAAATCAATATGCATTGAATAAGTGCAATTAAAATTCAACTGTAGAGGCTCCGAGTGATATTTACTCAGCGCAGTTTGGGTCCTATACAGGATTTGTTTACATGCATTACTTCTACTTTAATCAGAACACAACGATCTTACTGGGAAATGTGGGTCGTTGTCTTTACAAAACAGTGTTTTGATAGCAAAGAAAGTCTAAAAATGACTGTTTCTGATTCTATGGCACTAAAAATGCACGATCTGCTCCGCTAACATCTGCACTTCCCATGGCCTTGAGCAAGCAATTGAACTGACAAATGTCCCAGTGGAGCATCTCAGCGACCAATGGTGAGATGTCTGTGGCTGTTTCCAGGTGTAAATATGTGCAGTCGTATGAATAATAAGCAGCTGCCAAGACAAAGCATGTCTGCTGAAAAAATAAATAAATAAAATCTCCCCACAGTATTCGAAGACAAAAAGAATAAAAATAAAGCAGCGAACGCATCGAGTGACAGTGTGCACAGTTGCTGATAATGACAATAATATGCTGGCGATGCTGATAAAAGTTTCAACATTTTAAAAGCAGAACATTTTTTTTCATGCAAGCTGGTTTCCATTCACACTGCTTCATTGACATGTCATGTCACACAGGGATATGGTACCAGGCACCTTTTGCTCCTCACAGGTCAGCGGTCACAATAACTTCCAAGAAACAGAAAAGGAGAGTTAACTCACACTACTTGACCCTTGCCCTGTATTCCCCATGTGCCCCACTATGTGCTTTGACTCCACAAGAAAAAAAGAGTGTGTGACTGCGTGTGTGTTTCAATCATCTGCAACTTTGAAAATTGTTTTCCAGCACCAAAAATAAAGCAAAAATATATATATATACTCAGGTTTATGCAAACTAACCACATGCTGCTGCTAATACCAAAACACCAACATCAGATTACCGCAGTCATTTTGCTGCCAGATAATAAACCCGAGCAACCACGTGAACACGGGCTTTTGATATCAATATCAATCACTGCCTAATCATATTCAGTTTCCTGGTTTGGGGAGGTTAAAGGTGGCCTGTTAGCAAGTAGCAGGCTAAAGCTAAGGCTAACACTGGCAGAAGTAAAAACAGTTCACACATGCACACAACTCACAAACAAGGCTCCAAATCACGTGTAATAAACGCCAGCCTTGGGTGGCCTTTAGTTTGCAGCCGTTTGGGCTAGAAATCCTGTATTTACCGAAACTCGTGAGCAGACAGGCATCACAATGTGGCTATAGTCGTAGCCTCCCTTGAGCACGACTAGAGCAGAAACTTCAAAACCGAGATATCATTTATACACATTAATTATACATCAATTAATCTCACATGAAAGTCTCGCAGAGTCTCGCTGGCGGACGCCTCGGAGAGAAACAGCCCGCCGCCACCAGCGGTGCAGCAGGGCAGTCAGAGCGGGCAGAGAGCTCTCGGTGCCCCGCCGTGTGCCAGCCTCGATGCCCGGTAGAATTTGGGAGTCCTCAACTGGCCCGGGCCGGTGTGTGCGTGCATTCAGCGGAGGGAGGGGGCGAGGGAGGGGGCGGCAGCGGAAAATGGACAAAAAAAGGAGAATGAGAGAGCTCCTCTTTTTTATTTTTGAATGTCAATGATGGTTTTTAACTGCCCTCAACACACACGTTTATCGTCTGGGGGACCAGGGGTACGAAATATGGCACAAAAATAGTCGGGGGCGGGGGGTAAAATATTCAGCAGTTCCCGTCTCCCCTCCACTCCGTGCCAGCGCGGTGTGATGTCCGTTAAGACCGAGTTCCCTCCTCCTCCTCCTCCTCCGGCCGAATGGCAGCTACCAACATGGGACAGACACGCGTTGTTCCCCCTCCAAAATGTCGCTTATACTATATCACAGCGAATAAATGCTTTATTGCATCTCCACCAAAAAGCGGACTCGGGAACCACGCGGGGCTATCTTCACTCTGAGGAACTAAGATTCTTAAGGTATTTTTCTAAAGGAGAAGCGGGGGGTCTACAGCGGAGGGCGATCCTGGCACTCCATCTTTAGCCGACATCAACAGGTCATCCCGGGACACAAATGCGCTGCAACTGTGGGCGAGACAGACGGATGGATCCGGCATGGCGAGAGAGGAGAGGAGAGGAGGGGAAAGGAAAGTAGGGGGCTGGCTGTAAAATCTTAACCCATTTACCGACAGCAGCCTATGCCATGAGATTACACAAATAAGCAACTACCAGCGTCGTTCAAATGCAGCAATGTCTAAAAGGAAGAGGGGAATAAATGCACGCCTCGCTCAAACCTCAGGTAGTTTCTGAGAAAGTTCAGGAATGCTAGAGAAAGAGGAGCATAGGTCTCACGAGAAGACAGTCGCCCAGGGGTAGCCCGAGGCGACGAGTGAGTGGTGCCGGTGTGAAGTGGTTAAAGTTTTGGTCTGTCCCCAAGCACCCATCCCCCATAGAAGCCAGCACAACTTTACCACCCCACTCCCCTAAAAAACAATAGCCTAACCTCCACTTCAACAAAACGCCGAAGTCCCATACACCACCCCTCCATCTAAATTCACCCACAGAAATGTAAGCATATACAAACACGCAGTGGTGGGCACGGGCAACTAGCAAACCCGGTCCCCCAACCACCCTCCCCAACGGGCCGAGTCCGAACCGTTACACACGGTGACCCGCCGAGCTTCCACTCACCCCTCGGCTGTGTTCGCTGGAAAGTGTTTCAATGGAGGAGCAAAGCAGAAGTGGTCTAGTGTCTCCCTCCGCCTCACTACAGACACTCATTCACTGTGACTGTACGCCGTGAACCAGCAGCGGAGCACGCATACACATACATTACTTTGCGAGCGCGCAGGATGTCGGGCGTGCACGCACGCACACACACGTGCCAGCGAGAAGAGCGCGGAGCTATCGAGGAGGACGCAGAGGAGCAGAGCGGGGATTTTTTTTGAAACTCTCCCAGGGGTTGCAGACAGATCGCAGAGCTACCGATGGACAGACAGACACACACACAGAGGCTGTATGCACTATTTTATTGGGCACTTTGTTTACTGTGTGCTATATTGTCAGCAGGTCACAGGTGCGTAATCTAAAATGACTAGCCCACCTATTGATGTATTATTAGTGTCTTTACATCAAAAAAAGTCAGAGTTGCATGATGTCATAACTTCAAACCAAAGTAAAATAAAAAAGTTTACCTCAGTGGTAATCAAAATAAACCTCACCAAATCTTTAATTTGTCTCCAAAGCCTTTAAAAACAAGTTAAGGGGTAAATTATAGGCTCGCCCACACACTCACTCTGTTTTCATTCAGTGCAGACAATGCGGAGCAAAGTTTACATTTTTCTGCATTTAAAGATATAGCGATTTTTTTTTCATGTCAAAATGCATAGATGTTTTTTCATCGCTTTTATTCGTTTTATACGAGGCTAAACTGTTTTGTTTTTTCGTTTTGAAAGATGGTTAAATAAGACAGAAATAATTTAGAAAGCCGGTAGAAATGCATAGAAATACAGAAATAGTCACACGGGTAATGTAAATACAGATGTAGCCCAACAGCAATAAAACTGGCGGTAATCAGATTACATCCGAAGGAATAACGGATCACGGGTTCGAGCCCACGCGCCGCTGCGGGCAGGTAGACTGCCAGCGTCCCCAGCCGACCCGACCGTCTGAGCCCCACCCACCAGTCCACCCACTCAACCCCACTCACTCACCGGCGTGTCTTTGGTGCTGGAACCAATTCCCCTCCGATGCCCGACACCGCACGGACGTGAAGCCTACCGGGCCGGCGGTTCGATCCCCGCTGTCTGATCTGTACTGAGAGTGCGTCTAGACTCCGGGCAGGTGAGCCCTCCGGGGCCTCCAGGCGCTGCGCACAGTGAATACTAAACAGGATGAGACTGCATTCAGGCACGGCACTGCGCTCCCCGCTCTCTCTCCCTGTCATGCCAAATACTATTAACTCTATAATTCTCCTGTGTCAGATGTATAGCGCCATGCTCTCTGGGCATTCATTGTCACAGCGCCCCCATCCAGATGTTCAGGCTCGTGTGCGTACAGTAGAAGCAGAACCCTCTATTTTTTATTTTTCCTCTTATTTACAGTCAACCATGTCCCATTTTGTGGAAGCTGGCTGCAAACCGCTCAATAAGCAGATGGTAGATATTTGATAGTGAATACGAGAAAGCCTGCTGTATATGCAATATATTGCTTTTCAGTGTAACTCATTCGCTCTACTGTTCAAGTTGTAACCTATAAAATATTTGTAGCCAGGTGAAATTCCAAACAGCACAGAAAACAAAAACCATCTTTAGGTAATCAGGTATAACTTACACTTCACCAGGAGAGCTGGAGCTCTGTTTCAGGAATAAAATGGTAACCATTGCTGTACTTATTTTATTTTAATTTCAGGTTGTTGGGTCCCCCGCCCCCCCAAATTGCTTACATTAAAACACAGCGTGAGATCTGTGCCAAAAGCGCACATGCCCTCTCTGCATGTCAGCTAAAGGACAATCTCAGGATTGAGTTTGACAGTGTGTTCATTTAGACTGATGTAACAGGGAAATAAAGGAAATGTTCTTCTACCACACAATATTAAAATAATACAGGTTAACCCAAAATACAAGCTGAATCTAATCTGAGAAACAAGAACCAATTTTACTGTATATAAATAAATAAGATTGTGGGAATTGTATCAGATATTTATATATGGCATAGATGTTGCCCGAGGCAGTGTTTATGCAAAGTTTCATCAAGATTGGGCACTTGTCTAGGATGCAATAGTGAACACACAAACATACATATACTACAATCATCATTATCATAATTATTTATATTATTTATATTATCTTCATTATCATCATTATTAGTAGTAGTATTAGTAGGATTGTTGTACAATGTATTACAATGCAAAATGTGCAATACTGTAATAATTCAGTTCAGCTATTTTATTGTTAGCACACGCAGAAGACTTGTTAATGTAAAAAAAATATAGTGAGAGAAACTGTACTTAAACCAGTAATGGCTTTAGCAGTTGTTACAGTACTCATATAGCTACAAGCTACAACTGTGGTTTCCCTTCACCAGTGTATGAATGTGAGAGTGAATGAATAGTGGTATTGTAAAGCACTTCGAGGGGTCCCGAAAAGCGCTATATAAATGCAATCCATTATTATTATTATTATCATATAGAATGCTGTAGTGTACATTTCCATACATCTTATGCTTCAGTAGAGCTGTAGGTGTAGCAGAGCACCTTGTTGAAACCTGAAAAAAACATGCAAGTATTTTATCAAAATAATCTTGGCCTCAATGCAGGCTCGTAGTAAGACTCATAAAAGTTGCAATCAGCTGATTTTGAAGGCATTTTCTGTGGCACACATTCAACAACGTGTGGAAGCATTCCTCTGAGATTTTGGTCCATATTTGACATGACAGCATCACACAGTTGCTGCAGATTTGATAGCTGCACATTCATCATGTCAGCCTCCCATTCCACCAATCCTGAAAGTTGTCTACTGGATTGGGATCTGGTGACTGTGGACACTACTTGAGTACAGTGACGGATCTGAAGGATGGATCCATGCAAAGATGCCTCACACCAGACAGCATTTTTCCAATCTTCGCTTATCTCATTTTTTTGAGCCCCTGTCAACTGTAACCTCAGTTTCCTGTTCTTAGCTGACAGCAGTACAGTCTGCTGCTGCTGTAGTGCACCTTCTTCAAGGTTTGACATGTTGTGCATTCAGAGATGCTCTTCTGCATACCTTGGTTTTAACAAGTGGTTATTTCATTGCTGTTGCCTTCAGCTTGAAGCAGTCTGGCAATTCTCCTTTGACCTCTGACATCAACAAGGCATTTTCACCCAGAGAACTGGGGCTCACTAGATATTTTGGACATCAAACGTGAGCAGGCTATCTTGACCATATCTACCGGTGTGAATGCACTGAGCTGATGTCATGGGATTGACTGATTCAAAAACTGAATTTACAAGTAGATGAAGAGGTGTAGCTGATAAAGTGTCCAGTGAGTTTATGAATCACAATGTTTTCAGCATGTTTTATGCTTTTAAATAATGAGTACAAAGTGATAGGATTTCTGCAGTGGCAATAAAAGATAATCGAATAAAGGACAAACATCTGAAATAGGACATAACTGTCTAGGAAGTCGGGCTTATTGTAGGGGAGATCATGCTTGCTAGGAACTGCTGGGTTCTAATGTTCGCCACATTATCTGAATAAAAATGTCGTTTTTATCTACTGGGATATTAACAGACCCGCGTTTGCTGTGTGGTAATTAGATTGCCACAGAAGGACAAAACAGAGACAGTGACACAGTGACCCTCTTCTGGACTGCACTGCTGATATTGTGCAAAAAGCCCTTGTAGTTGGTGCGGCTACAGCTTTCCAGCATTGTTCTCTATAATAAAAATAAGACAGGAAATACATACTCACAGTACCCTGGGTGTGACAGCATTGTCATCTGCAAGAAAATGGCAAGAGCAGCACAAATGCAAGCTTTTAATTGTCTCATCATTGTCACGCAATAACGACCTACATTTCATTAACCGCTCCTGTACAACGCGTAGAGCCGCACGGCACTGACCCGAGCTGACCTTATTCTCTCTAAGGCAGTTTTTATCTCCTCACATCATAGGTCTGAGTTAATCCATAGGCTATGTTTAGCCTTTTCATCAGAATGCATCACTAACTTCGGGCACGGTGAGATTAAATTAGATTATTCATGATGTGTTTTCCAGTTTCCTCGCATGTTCACTGCGGGGGGAAGTAGGCCAGTTTGCGCAGCGGCAGAGCGATAGACCCTCTCTCTCATGTGTCCTCACGTTACACTGTTTCCCTTACATTACATGGCTGTAGGCGGAGGTTAGGGGAGGGGGCGGGGAGCAAGCCTTTTTAGCGCTCTATTTTCTGCCCGCGCGGGCCTCCGTAGAGTCGCTCGCTTCAAACATGGCAGCTTCCATGTGTTAATGTGAGAGCGAACCGCAAGCGGTGTGTAACAGAGAGTAAACAGCTAGCACAGGGGTGCCCGTTGCTTTGGAAACAAAATAATAAAACTTCTGAGAAAACAGGAGAGCCAGTGTCCACGCAGAGGAGGTGACACGGGTAAAAGCACTTAACCTTTGCTTATTTAGCCTAGCTAGTCAACATGCTAATTAGTTTGCGGCGATAATGTATGTTGTATGCAGAAACGTTACCGTAGTAACATCCGTTTCTGCTCCGTTTCAACAGAGCAGAGATTTACTCACTGTTATTTTATTGAACGACTGAACTGTAGAAGCTACAAAGGTGAGTTAAAAGTACATTTTAGAGGATATTTCATATTCAAGTGCTGAAGGAGTCTTAATCCATCAGTGACTGGGCGAACCTGTACTCTGCAGCAGCTGTGTAAGCCATTTAAAAAGTTAAAACTTCTTTGGGGACTCAAAGGATACCATTAACGTTTTGATGAGCACGATAAACTAGTGTGCTAAAATGCATATGAATGTGTTCATTCACACTCCAGTGAAAGGAAAGGCTCGGGTATGTGGCTTTTTGTCACATCACAAATGAAATATGAGTTTCCAAGTTCGGTCAGAAAACCTATTTACCGTTTAAAGCTTTTCTAAGAACACTAAGAAAATTGCACCTCTCACTTTCATTTATTTTTATTAATCAAAAAAGTGATTAACAGCTGCTTAGCTGCTCATTCAAAGAAATCAGCTAGAGATCATCTGGTTAATGGTTAATGGCAGAACACCCATTGATTCTTCAAAAGCATGAACTCCAGACGAGTCAAGCTCTACTGATGTGGTATTGTCATGGTTGTAGTGTGTGCTGTCTCACACAAAATAACCCATATTTTTTGAGATCTGATGACTGCCAAGGCTGTAGTGTACCATTAAGAATTGCATGTAACTGCTCTTTATTGAAGGTGTGCGTGATTCAAGTCTGTGTTGAGGAAACTGTGAGGTTGTTCTTTTTTTAAGCCAACATATTACTTAAGACATTTTAAATGTGTGTTTCCTTGCAGCCATTGTGGCTTTATGCTGGTGCGGACAGCCCGGCTGTTCCCCTTCATCATCTCCCATCACCTGCATCCCTCTCGCACGCATTCAGCCGGACACGGATTTCGGTGGAGTGCAGCTGCTGCTAGCAGGGGAGTGAGATTCATGGAAACTGAAGTTCCTGCCTCTAACCCTCCAGCTGCATCTGCTGAATCTTCAGCAGATGGCACGGGCCAGTCCGCCACTATCTCTACAGGTGACCAGGAGAAGATGCCTTCTGTGGGACTGTTACCAGGAGAGACAGTGGTTAAAGAGGGAAAGGCAGCCATCTTGTTCCCCAGTGCCAATGAGGTGTTTTATAACCCAGTGCAGGAGTTCAACAGAGATTTAACGTGAGTATGAACTTCGCCTTTATTGCCACTTGCAAAGTATCCACAACTGTCTCCATGTTAAAAGAAAAACTGATGGAACAGTAACAGTCAAAGTGTGATTTAGATAAAATAAGGTGTCTAAATCCAGGTTTTTCCAGGCTCATTGAGATGTGATATAAGCATGTTTTGACTATGTCATTGACACTTTATGAAACATATTAAAGAGAGACAAGGCCCTACTTGTTGGGTCTATATGTCAGAGAGTTGGACAAGCTAAACTCTGTAGGTATGTAATTAAGACTGATTTTTGTAGCTCTGATTAAATCTAATAATAATAATAATAATTGATTGGATTTATATAGAGCTTTTCAAGGCACCCAAAGCGCTTTACAATGCCACTATTCATTCACTCTCGCATTCACACACTGGTGGAAGCAAGCTACAGTTGTAGTCACAGCTGCCCTGGGGCAGCCTGACAGAAGCGAGCCTGCCATATCGCGCCATCGGCCCCTCTCACCAACACCAGTAGGCGGTAGGGTAAAGTGTCTTGACACAACGACCAGGACACAGAGCCCGGGGATCAAACCGGCAACCTTCTGGTTACAGATGCGCTTCCCAACCCCCTGAGCTGCGGTCGCCCCTAGAATGCAGCTCTGTACCCACTCCTGTAACCTGTGCGGTAGCCTTAAGTATACCCTCCTAACATTAACACTAAAGTGACTCAGTGAACTGTGACATGTGCGTTTAGTAGGAATATGTGGTGTAAATAGAGCGTTTTGTTTAGCACAAGGATATTACTTCTGTAAAACAAATTACAGCAGGTGGTAATTGTGTCTAGCATGCCCATTATACTAATAAAATAGTACGTATTCCCCAAACATATGCACTGTGAACATATGCAGTTTCTTTATTTTCATGGCTCAGATGATCCATGCATTGACTCTGTCCTGAAGTCTCACTTCTTCCTGTGTTTCTGTTATAGTAACTCGTGTTTAATTAATTATCCAGAGCAACACAGACACAAACCAGTATATAATCCCAAGTGCAAAAAGTTGGGACCCTGTGTAAAATCTAAATAAAAACACATTGCAGTGCATAAACTGAGACATTTTATTAAATTATTTGCTCATTTTGAATTTTATGGCAATTGCACGTCTTAAACGTTGGGCTGTGGGGAATAAAGGCTGGAAAAGTAAGTGATACTATAAAGGATCACTCGGACAAACATTTTTCAACTAATTAGGTTATTTGGCAACAGGTCAGTAACATGAAGGAGAATCAAAAAAGCATCTTAGAGAGACAGTTTGTCAGAAATAAAGTTGGCCACAGGTTCACCAATCTGAGAAAAATCAAAATCCAAAAATTCTGTAAAATTACAGAAATCTCTGTGCGGACTGGACAAGGCCATAAATCATTACTGGATGCCCTCAGGCAGCACTGCATTAGAAACAGGCATGTTTTGTTTTAGGGGCCAAAGCCCATTTAAAATGGACTGAGCCAAAGTGGAAAACTGTTCATAATGTGCAATTCTGTTTGGGGAAAACGTGAACACTGCATCATTTAACATGGTAGTAGAAGAGTCCCGGTGGTGAAGTGGCCTGCCTCGGGGCAGGATTTCACTTTCATCAGACGGTGACGTCCCTGTGGCTTCATCCATCCTTTATGTACAGTAATAATCTGCTTTTCCTGTCATTTCATTAACAAAAGTGTGTTAATTAATAGAAAAAAGTCACAAAAACCCCTGAAATGCTGGTGACTTTCCCTGGTCAGGGAGAAGATTGTTAGAAATCGCTTCTACAGTGGCCTCAAAAGTATTTGCATTGTTAAACAATCAACAAACTTCCTGAGCTTTGTTGACCTTTCTTTTTTACAGGATGAATTTTTAAGAACTTGCCATTAAAACAAAAAACAAACAAAAAACGAACCATAACATATATTTTTTACTACTGGCCACATAGTGGCACAATCGAGACCTGCTCTTTGTTCTCAAGAAACCATCTAGATTCATTAAATGTGTCTTTTTGCAAGGTAGTTTTGAGAGACGAACACTTCAGAGCAACACTCAAGACTGAAAACCTAAAACCTTCAGCAGGACACGGCTGCTCTCTTTACAAAGAAAACTCATCACTCAGTTGCTGTTTGACAACCTTGTTTGAGCATCTTTGGAAAGATCGAGCCACAACTACAAGAAACTACAGAGCAGGATTTGTGATTTTTTTTTTTCTCTCTCTAATTTTCTTATTGGTCTTTCATCTGTGTGGACACATCTCCCGTGTCACAGGAGATGTGTCTGAAGGAGAGAGAAAGTCCTGAGAGTTACTGCTCTGCCTGGACCCCGTTCTCATTTTTCTCTCACGTGTGCGTTTATAAGTAAACATTCCCTTTCTTCTTTCCAGATGTGCTGTGATCACAGAGTTTGCGAGAGAGCTGCTGGCTCAGCGAGGGGTGAAGGTGGTGGTGCCAGGCGAACAGGAGAGGGTGGTGGTCTCTCTGTCAGAGGAGACAAACGAGGCCGAGGCACAGACGGAGGAGAAAAACGGATCAGAGGAGCCAGCTGTAACGGCAGCTGCGGGGGAGAGATGTGAGGTATGTAAGAGTGATTTATTTATGTATTTTTTAGTGCAGTGGCACACCAACAGGCTTTTATTGCTATGTATGAATACAAATGCAGGATTTTAATGGTACATGTATCCAGCTTCTAGTTTAGAAGGTTTTGTTCATGCGTACGATCCAGAACCTGATTTATTCACGTGTGGAAGTTAAATTAAATACCATCTGAAGACTTTAGGATGATAATGAACATGAACAAGGCAGAACAAGTGGTGTACTTGTATTTCTATGTGAATGGTTCTGTATCTAAAAGCCAGGTATTATTACTGCCCAGAGGGACCTCCCATGCTAAAATCATATGCACTGGTTCCAGTGGAAAATCCTTCGATAGAGGCCAATTTCACACTTTGGGGGCCACAAGTGGTCGAGAGGCAATTGGATCATTTTCAAGAAACTTCAAAACATGTTATGAAGTTGATATAATCTCATTAGTGTCATTAGACTGAAGGTTTTTGTCTTTGTTTGTTAATTAGAACAGTTGCTGGTGATCCCAGCTTTCCCTGAATACAGCTCTCACATTTTTTTAATTAGTTTCAGTTTCACTTTGAGTTGATTAATTCTCAATAAGGAAGGAAAAACATGAGAGCAGCGACCAGCTTCAAAATGAAAATGTTTTTTTGGCTACGTTCACACTGCAGGCGAAAGCACATCAAATCCGATTTTTTTTGACCCTATGCGACCCATATCCGATCATGGTATGACAGTGTGAACGGCACAAATCCGATATTTTCAAATCCGATCTGGGTCACTTTCGTATGTGGTACTGAATCCGATACATATCCGATGTTTTAGAAAGCGACTGCTGTTTGAACGGTCAGGTCGCATTAAATCCGTCTTTTACGTCACTGACACAAGACAGACGCCAATTATCAGCGCCAGAGAAGCGCCAGAGAAGCGCCAGAGAAGACATCGCGAACGCTTCTCTGGCCATCCAGTGTAGATGTCAGTGAAACTGTTGGGAAGACAATGTTGGAGAAACGTGAACATTTTATTTGTACTGTATAATCTGCAGATTCTGACAGAAATCTGCAACTATCCTTTGAAGCACCGCTCCTCTCTAAAACAGCAATAAGGATCATTATTAGGTTATTTACATTATTATGTAAATAACAAAATAACTTAAAGCAAAAATTGGGAAATGTAAAGTCCGAACTCTTTATATTAAGGGCCATCAGTCAAACAATACTGTTTGCTCTGGGTCTAAACAGAGCGCGTTGTGTGTGAAGTCTTCTTTTGCGCATGCGGGCCGCTTTGAGCGTTCACACTAGAGCGCGTTTGCTGTCGCATTTTATTTGTAGTGTGAACACGCAGACAAAAAAATCGGATTTGATCAAAAAATCGGAATTGAGCATTAAGACCTGCAGTGTGAACGTAGCCTTTGAGGGAATATGTACACAGAGGGAGCAACGTTTTCACATTTTCTGTTCCAGCAGTTGTGAATTGACCTGAGAAAAATAAAGAGTTGTTCCATATAAGTAAACATAAAATCCTCCTCAGCACTGTTTCTGTGTCTTCCAGTCAGTCTTTGCATTCTTTTGCAGAGTCGATGATCAATCATGAGCTCAGTGAAGAATGTTGTTGTTAAAGAGTTGGATTCTTTTTTTATTGTTATTATCGAGTTATTGGAGACCAAAATGAAGCGAAATGAGAGTAAATCTAGTTGTAACTGTAAACTTGCTCTCTTGTGGGAAAATCTTACTCAAGGTTTAGGAGTGCTTATGGGAATTTTTGAGCATTCTTGTAGAAGTGTATTGTGAGGTGAGACACAGATATTGGATGAGAAGCCCTGGCTAACAGTCTCCACTCTAATTCATCCCGAAGGTGTTCTGTCGAGTTGAGGTCAGGATTCTGTGAAAGCCAGTCAAGTTGTTCCAAACCAAACTCGCTCATCCGTGTCTTTATGGACTTTGCTTTGTGCACTGATGTGCAGTCATGCTGGAACAGGAAGGGGCCATCCCCAAACTGTTCCCACAAATTTGCTTGTTTTTATACACCTGTGGCCTTGGAAGTGATAGGAACACCTGAATTATATCAGAGACTACTACACCATATATTTGGAAGATGTGGTGTATATTCAAAAACGTAAAGCAACTCTTTGATTAAAGAGCTCGTAATTTTTGGCCGGCAATGTGTAATTTTCGTTTTCAGGACTTGTTTCTGTTGCTGCCAAGAGGCCAAAGAGTGCGTGTGTGTGTCTTTGTGGAACGTTAAGTGTGTTTCCCCAAACCTTTTGTGTCAGCGTGGTCTGCGTGTCCTGGAGGGCCTAGCAGCATCTGGTTTGCGCTCGGTGCGTTTTGCTCTGGAGGTCCCAGGCCTGCAGAGCGTCACTGCCAACGACTTCTCTGCTAAGGCGGCGGCTCTGATCGCCAGGAATGCCCAGTACAACGGAGTGAGCCACCTGCTCCAGGCCAGCTGCAGAGATGCCAGGTATGACTAGTCAGCATGTTCTGCTGCTTTACTTCCCACTTTTATCAGCTCCACTGTTCAGTACCATCTTCTTTCCCCCCCATTACTTCTTGTTTCATTGTTCTTCACTTTTGACCTTTGACCTCCTGTTCACATTTCTCATGAGCATCTTTTTTTGTTGCTTTTATCCAAATTTACCATTTAAGATAAATAAATAAAAATTTCTCTCTCGGGTTTTAAACACAGCATGCTGATGTATGACATGCGAGCGAAGAAGGATCGCTATGACGTCATTGATCTGGATCCCTACGGTAGCCCGGCCTCTTTCCTGGATGCTGCCGTTCAGTCTGTCAGTGAAGGAGGTGGGTAGTTCACCGTAGCAGCTCCTCTAGGTTTCATCACTTTCAGGGATGTGGAAAGTTTCAGATCACTGTTGTAACTGCAAATATTCAACTAGTGCAGAGGCTGCTGACACATGCATGTATGCAGTCTTTTAAAAAGCCAACAGCATGGTGCATGTGTGTGATAGACTAAATGTTAACTGGCTGAAAGTTTCAATTAAATGTGATTTTTATAGCAACAAATCACAACAACAGCCACCTCTAGGTGCTTCATATTCTAAAGTAAAGATCGTACACTAAGGAGCTCGGTAAAGTGCTCCTTGCCAGCTTAATGGCCTGTTGTATGTAGCCCAATAATGGAGGTAGAAGCTGACACCACACGGAGCTGTTTTCAACACTGCGTTGCATCTGAAGTGAATTCAGATTACTTTTCAAAATTCACCATAAAATCAGTTTGGCAGCTGCTCAGAAGTGGGCGAGAGATTGTTAGTGAAATAATTCTTGTTTGGTTTGATCCACTTTAAGTGTCAAAATCACTTTGTTTGTCACAAAGCAGAGAATAGCGTGTGTGTGTGTGTGTGTGTGTGTGTCTTTTTGTGTATATGTATGATGTCTAATCTACACGGTTAAGCTGCCACTGCAGGTTTATAAATTTCAGTCTTTTAGATTTCTCGTCTTCTCTCCCCCCCCCCCCTCAGGTCTTTTATGTATAACCTGTACAGACATGGCGGTGATGGCAGGAAACAGTGGAGAGACTTGCTACAGCAAATACGGTTCAGTCTCCATCAAAGCCAAATATTGTCATGAAATGGTGAGGGCACAGAGTATACACACAAACAAACACTCTCCACACTCTGGCTCACTCTCAGAAATGTGAAAATGACACATTGCAGTACATGCACAGTCATGTTTGCATTAGTGTGTAAGCATGCAGAATGTATCTGAGTGAGACGGTGACGCTGTAAGTAATCGTACGTTCAATTTAGCCAAGTGAGTTTTCGTGACGTCAAAAACAAATGATATTTTATTCTTGTTGCGATTGTCTGAGGTTATAATCCTTCAGTGTGCACACTTTGGGAAAAGAAATAGCAGAGCAATGATTGGCTACCTCTCCAGAAGTTCCTCTTCTTGTGGATCATCTCCAGCTCCTCCATTTTGGACCGCAGATGGTGACTCTACTTTCTGTTCAACCTGAAGGCATCAAGCCTGCACTTGCTTCAGGTACAGTGTAAGTTGGACCTCCGGCTAGTAACGGATCACCGGGACAGCCGTCACCAGCTGCAGTCCAAGATGTTGGAGTCAGTTTCGGGATGAGAGACTCAGAATTGACTGTTTTATTACATGTAATTAGAAAACTCCCTGAAAAGCCTTCAGTTGATCCAAAATGATGCAGCGAGAGTACTGACAGGGACTAGAAAGGAAGAACATATTTCTCCTGTTTTGGCTTCTCTTCACTGGCTCCCTGTTAAATCCAGGACATAAAAGATCTTTAATATCATCCCCCATCTTATCTTAAAAACCTCAGAGTACTGTATCACCCCAGTAGATAACTTCACTCTCAGACTGCAGGCTTACTTGTGGCTCCCTTTCCTGTTAAGATTTGGGAGACAAACACTCTCTACCTTTAAGATTAGGCTTAAAACTTTCCTTTTTGATAAGGGATAAAGTTAGGGTTGGATCAGGTGACCCCGAATCCTCCCTTATATATGCAGCAATAGGCCTTGGCTGCTCGGTGCTTCCCCTGATCCACTGGGTGTTTCTTCTAAACTCATTATGTGTTTAATTATTAGTAATTGATTAATCTTTGGATCACGTTCACAGTATGCCTTTGTCTCGTCTCCCTCCCCTCATCCCAACGGGTCACAGCAGATGGCCCCGCCCCTCCCTGAGCCTGGTTCTGCTGGAGGTTTCTTCCTGTTAAAACGGAGTTTTTCTTTCCCACCATCACTAAGTGCTTTCTCATGTTTTGTCAGATTTGTGAGTTTTCTCTGTATTATTGCAGGGTCTTTACCTTTATAATATAAGGAGACTGTTGTTGTGATTTGGCACTATATAAATAAAAATGAATTGGATTGAAATGAAATATTAGTAAAATAACAAAATATATGCAAAAAATACAGAAAAAAGTAAAAGACATAAAATATATACCACACAATTCTACATGTTTGAAAAGCAGAAGGATAAATTTTACACTTATTTGATGAGTGAAAGTCACGACTGTTACCTGCCTGTAGGGAAACATGAGACAGGAAGACTGTAGGTGGCTTTTTAAAATAAGGGTGAAGGGCTTATCGAGTCATCTAAGTCAAACATGCAGCTGTCTCAGTGGGATCCAGATGGATAACAATAAATTACACAGTATGCTTGGGCAACCATCCAAAGAGTCATCGTGTAGACAACGCCGTTCTCGTTGAATATTTTCTTTGGCAGAAATACAAGAAAAGAGCAACTGGTGAATGTGTTTGCACCACAGCCAGAACATGTGTGGTGTTCTCATAAAGGTCTTTTCTTCTTTTTCCCACCTTCTCATGTGCTATCATGATCTGATTTCATGCTGCATATAGCACAAGTAGTTTTCCACACAGTAGTGGAATTCACACAATCTCTAGCTGTGAGTGGCAGTAATGGAACATAAATGCAAGGTTCATTAAAAAAAACTCATAAATTCTATTTGATTTGATGAAAAAGAAACCCCTCTGCAGCTGAATAAAACTTCTTATCCAACATAATTTCCTCACATCCCTGTAAACAGATCCGAGATGTTTTCCAGATTTTCACAGCAAGAGAAAAAAAAAAGTGCTGAATACGTGCCTCTCTCCATCTTTGAACTCCAGGCTCTGCGTATCATCCTGCACAGTTTGGACCAGAGGGCAGGAGTGTACCAGCGATACATCCAGCCCCTGCTGTCCGTCAGCGTCGACTTTTACATTCGAGTCTTCGTCCGCGTCTTCACAGGACAGGCTACAGTCAAAAACTCAGCCAGGTGCTCGCTCACACACACGCACACACTGTCTGCTAACAAAGGCTGATCTATCCTGTGTGATGAAAGATGAATGATCCTGAAACTGGGTCACTGCAGGAACAAATGCACAAAGTAACAGCAGCAGGGGGATTTGTGAGGGTAAAAGTAAAGTGCTAATAGAATAATAGAAATCTGGGTACGTGACACTAAAAGATGATATTATGACTGATGTGCTCAGTATTGAAACACAAAATGACACTGCAGTTGAGTCCCGTCTCTCTTTGTTGCAGTAAGCAGGCGCTGGTGTACAACTGTGTCGGCTGCGGGGCTTTCCACTTGCAGAGAATGGGCAGGAGAACAAGCAACGGAAAACAGTGAGACACTAAACACTCTGCTGCTGCTTCTAATGAGGTTCTGTGTGTGATGGTTCAGTCGAGGTGTGCTCATCAGTGAACTGGCGGCTTGAAATAAAGTCCTCAGTTTATGGTGTTTCTGTTTCTTTTTGGATGTAAAAATCTTAGGTTGAACTCAATCAAAAGGTTGACTTCAAGGAGCCATGGATGGATACGTTTGGCTAAATGCTTTACTATTAAATGTGAGGTTTGCTGTTCAGAGAACCCCTCTGTGTTACTTGATGATCACTGCGTGCGGTAAAGTCGATGTCTGTTTGATTTCAGCATGAAGTATTCTGCTGCCACCGGGCCACCGGTTGGACCAGAATGTGAGCACTGCGGACAGAGACATCAGGTGATGCACAAACACGTCACGTCAGTGTGCTAGCATTCGCTCTGGGTTACAGTTTTTGTTTTGGTGGTTATGGCAGAAATGTCCCACTTCTCAAGCATATGATCACTGATACATTCACAGTACTTGGCTGGGCCTCCTCCTTACCACATATTACTGTATGGAGGCGATCAGCTTTTGGCCCTGCTGAGGTGTTACTGAAGCCCAGGTTGCTTTGACAGCTGCCTTCAGCTTGTCGGGTGGATCTTCCTCTTGAAAATACTTCACAGATTCTGTGTGGGGTTTACGCTAATCGAGCACAGTAATAACATGGTTGGCAAACCATTTGGTACTAGTTTTGGCACTGTGGGGAGGTGCTAAGTGCTGCTGGGAAGTGAAATTAGCATTTCTATAAAATGTCTTAGCAGATGGAATAATGAAGTACTCTAAAATCGCCTTCATTGACTTTGCAGCACAAGTTATCAGACTGTGGAAACTGTGGATTCAATTGAAAAACATCAGAATGTCGAGTGTAGTGCTGGTTCATGCAGGACTAACACCAATCACATCAGCTGATCTTATGTTTGTAATACAGAGCACAGTTTTGAAGCTGTTTTGTCCTACCTAGAGTTTGTGGGCATCTGTAGGTTGCCTAGCAACCCAACTCCACCTGTTGTGCTGTGTCCAGTCAAATCAGTGTGGTTGTGTTGTCATTTACAGGGAGTGCAGAATTATTAGGCAAGTTGTATTTTTGAGGAATAATTTTATTATTGAACAACAACCATGTTCTCAATGAACCCAAAAAACTCATTAATATCAAAGCTGAATGTTTTTGGAAGTAGTTTTTAGTTTTAGCTATTTTAGGGGGATATCTGTGTGTGCAGGTGACTATTACTGTGCATAATAATTAGGCAACTTAACAAAAAACAAATATATACCCATTTCAATTATTTATTTTTACCAGTGAAACCAATATAACATCTCCACATTCACAAATATACATTTCTGACATTCAAAAACAAAACAAAAACAAATCAGCGACCAATATAGCCACCTTTCTTTGCAAGGACACTCAAAAGCCTGCCATCCATGGATTCTGTCAGTGTTTTGATCTGTTCACCATCAACATTGCGTGCAGCAGCAACCACAGCCTCCCAGACACTGTTCAGAGAGGTGCACTGTTTTCCCTCCTTGTAAATCTCACATTTGATGATGGACCACAGGTTCTCAATGGGGTTCAGATCAGGCGAACAAGGTGGCCATGTCATTAGTTTTTCTTCTTTTATACCCTTTCTTGCCAGCCACGCTGTGGAGTACTTGGACGCGTGTGATGGAGCATTGTCCTGCATGAAAATCATGTTTTTCTTGAAGGATGCAGACTTCTTCCTGTACCACTGCTTGAAGAAGGTGTCTTCCAGAAACTGGCAGTAGGACTGGGAGTTGAGCTTGACTCCATCCTCAACCCGAAAAGGCCCCACAAGCTCATCTTTGATGATACCAGCCCAAACCAGTACTCTACCTCCACCTTGCTGGCGTCTGAGTCGGACTGGAGCTCTCTGCCCTTTACCAATCCAGCCACGGGCCCATCCATCTGGCCCATCAAGACTCACTCTCATTTCATCAGTCCATAAAACCTTAGAAAAACCAGTCTTGAGATATTTCTTGGCCCAGTCTTGACGTTTCAGCTTGTGTGTCTTGTTCAGTGGTGGTCGTCTTTCAGCCTTTCTTACCTTGGCCATATCTCTGAGTATTGCACACCTTGTGCTTTTGGGCACTCCAGTGATGTTGCAGCTCTGAAATATGGCCAAACTGGTGGCAAGTGGCATCTTGGCAGCTGCACGCTTGACTTTTCTCAGTTCATGGGCAGTTATTTTGCGCCTTGGTTTTTCCACACGCTTCTTGCAACCCTGTTGACTATTTTGAATGAAACGCTTGATTGTTCGATGATCACGCTTCAGAAGCTTTGCAATTTTCAGACTGCTGCATCCCTCTGCAAGATATCTCACTATTTTTGACTTTTCTGAGCCTGTCAAGTCCTTCTTTTGACCCATTTTGCCAAAGGAAAGGACGTTGCCTAATAATTATGCACACCTGATATAGGGTGTTGATGTCATTAGACCACACCCCTTCTCATTACAGAGATGCACATCACCTAATATGCTTAATTGGTAGTAGGCTTTCGAGCCTATACAGCTTGGAGTAAGACAACATGCATGAAGAGGATGATGTGGACAAAATACTCATTTGCCTAATAATTCTCTACTCCCTGTATGGCTGCTCTGTTCTCTCACCTGGCTTTCCATATGACCGGTCCCAGAGCAGCGCCAAGTGGCCACATAAATGACTGCTGATGGAACAAAACAGTCTGACTGTAGAGGTTCTGACTGAAATGTGATTCCATTGTATTTGGGAACAAATGTAAAGGTAGCTGACTTTTTTTTCTCCATTAAAGTTTTTTTAAAATGACTTTAAAGTCAAGGGTGCAGTGGCCCACTTAAAACCAGAAAAATCCCACAGGGACCTCCCAAAGTTTTCACTCTAATCAAAATACAAGAGAGAAAGATGGATTCATTGAAATTTTCATTCAAGAAACATAAACGACTCTGGCTGTTGGCTATTAATTGCTAATGCTACCCAGTCACATGCACCGTGTTAAAGCAACACACCTGCCAAACAGGGCATCAACTTCAATATAATAGCAGTGAATTTAGGTTGGAGTAATGAGTAATATCACAAACTAATCACCTGCTATTACCAGCTTTAATTCACTTTTTTATTGAAATAAATAAATTTATATAAATGTATTACTGTACATAGATGTAAGTTCAAGCTGACTGCCTGCATTACCCTTGCAACTCACCAGGGGTCCCCAGCACATACTTTGGGAATCACTGACTTAAATGGTTTATATGTCCATAAACTGGCCTGCTTGTTTCTGGTTGTTACTGTGTGGGCATGCATAAAACTCCATTTGAAGCCTCTACCTCTCCTCTTTGCAGCTGGGCGGTCCGATCTGGGCAGAGTCCATCCACGACCTGGAGTTCGTCCAGAAGGTTTTGTCTGCCGTGTTGGGGAACCCTTGCAGGTTTGGGACATCTAAACGCATTGAGGGCGTGCTGAGCATGGTGACTGAGGTACTCATTCCCTTTCTTATATATGCTCTCACTGCTGGAACAGGTGCTATTTAATGGGATTGTCCCGTGGGTGTGGTTGGTGGCGTTAGCCGGCTTTTTGTTGTGTGAGATAGACTGTGATCACGTTTCAGTCGTAGTTTCCTGTCAGACTGAAGCTTCATTGCCTGTGACGTGCTCTGTGTTTCAGGAGTTGGAGGATGTGCCGCTTTATTACACCGTGGACAATCTGAGCAGCACGATGCACTGCAATACTCCATCCCTGCTCCAGTTTAGGTACACACACACACACACACACACACACACACACACACACACACACACACACACACACACACACACACAGTTTGCATCAACTGATGGTCTGTATGCATTTCTTAAAGACTTACAACTCATGCTTTCTTAAATTTAGTTGTAGGTCGTAAGCTGCGACCGCACAGGAAGTGATTCACTCGATGCATGTCACTTTGAAGCAGTTGGCAGCGGTTATTTCACCCGCAGTCATTTTTGATCGTGGAGTGTTGTTCACGCGCTCTCTGATTGCCACTTCGCTTCGCTGGTTGATACAGCTTTACTGTGAAAGAACTCTTTGCAAATGTGTAATTGTGTAACTACACACAGACACTGTTAGACACTACTGTCTTTAAAAAAAAGTTTTTATTTGATTAGAGAATTGTCAGTGACAGCAAAATGTATTCTTTAGAAAGGTGTCACACACCCAGAAAGGTTACAAAGCACTGTGTAACACACACACACACACACACACACACACACACACACACACACACACACACACACACACACTTTGCTGATAGAAGGAAGTCAGCAGTAACTTGAAAGAGCATCTCTTTCCACACGACATGTCAAACCTTGATATTGAAATCTGACACACGGCTTTGACTGAGGCATACCACCTGTTGTTGCAATCTTTTGTTTGCAAGGGTCAGCCAATCAGAAGAAACAATCCTGAAAGGGGAGAGGGGAAGGCAAGGGAGCTGAAATGGCTTCTTTCAGACAGACGATGAACTCGGCTGCTGCACCAAAGCCCTGGATCAAATTAATAAGAATATTTTGATTATTTTAAACTGTCAAGTATACAAAGCTCCAGTATAATCCTTAAATAAAAAATATGGAGTTGGAAATGAGCATAGCTGCCCCCGCTTTAAAGCTCTCATCCATTTATATCTAACACGGAGTCTGTGGCATCTTCTACCTTGTTGTTTAGGTTATTCTCCTGCTGTGCATGTGTGAATGTCCACATTTGTTTGTTTTCAGTGATTCCAGGAGGAAAAAAAATATCTTACCCGTGGCTTTCCGTTTGTCTGTTTGTAGGGAAAACCTTCCTCCTCTCACATTTCTCACAAACTGAATCATCAGAGCATCCTTCCTCTATCTCACTCTTTTCAGGTCTGCTCTCCTCCATGCTGGCCACAGGGTCTCCCTCTCTCACGCCTGTAAAAACGCCATCAAAACAGACGCCCCTCCTGCAGCCATCTGGGACATCATGCGATGCTGGGTAAACTTTACAGGAGAAAAAGAAAAGCTATTTTTTGTAATCCTGAACACAGCCACACGCTGTTGTTGCTTAAACATTTCCATGTCCTGCTGGAAATGTCGACACTAAATAAAAAGTGAACATGCTTATTCAGAATCGTGTAACACATTTAAAGTCACACATGCATGTTTGATGATCTGCTGCAGGAGAAAATCAACCCTGTAAAGAGGGAGAAATTATCTCCGACCAGCCCCGCATTCAAGATCCTCTCCACTGAGCCCAGGTGAGCCACTTTGAGCCATCAGGAGCACATTTACCGCTTTAAAAGATTCCACTGTCTCTGAAAAATGCACAGCCCTAACCTGCAGATCTGTAATGTTTGTGTGTTTGTAGCTTTGAGGCCTGTTTCACTGTAAGGGAGGACGCCAACCCTCAGTCCCGTAAGCGCCACCTGACCCGGTTCCAGGAGAATCCTCAGGCCTTCTGGGGACCCAAAGCTCGCGCCAAAGCTGGGTAACCATAACAACAAGTTTGTTCGTTTTTTTTTAATAGTCCAGAGGTCACAAGTGTCACATGCTGATGTTTCCAAAGCAGCTAAAATGTGTGTCAGTTGAATCAAGAAGTACGGTGGCCTTGAGTGGTCAAACACACTGCAACTTCAGAAAAAACTGCAAAGACGCACAAAACACAACAGAAATACGAGGGCAAACCCAGAACTAAGGTCTCCAAAGCAGTGGTGACGTAGAGAAACTGTTCATACGGCTGTTTGCCACACTGTTGTGATCGGTGCTTCCTCCACTCCCGAACAAGCATGCGCAGCTTCGCTGGGACGCTCCATCTTGGCTTGGCAGCCCTATGAAAATGGAGCTCTCGCTGAACGCTACCGCCAAGTGCGTGCAGGGGGTATTGTTGGTTGACTTTCTGCCACAATAAATGCTGAAAGGTACTGTGAAACACTGAAAAAAAACTCAGAAGGGCTATTCAGAACCAGAGAAGAGGAATGCTGAGCAAGGGCGTAAGCATTCTCCACGACAACGCGCGACCGCACATCGCTCGTCAAATTGTCACTCTCCTGCAAAACTTTGGTTGGAACTTCATCACCCACCCATCCTACAATCCGGACTAGGCACCCAGTGACTCCCACCTGTTCCTAAAGTTGAAAGAATATTTGTCCAGAAGGTGATTGTGTGGCGCCAGCAAGCGGGTATGACATGGGCATTGTAAAACTGCCACAGCATCTGCAAAAATGCAGCGAGTGAAATGGTGATTATGTAGAAAAATAAATAATTCTTCAACCTTTAAAATGATGTAAATATTTCTAAAACGATAGGTGACCTTACTTTTGAGATTGCCCTCGTAGGAAAAAACCCCAAACCTTAAATACCCTGGATTAGTTTAGTTACTTAAAGTAGTCCTGAGTTTTTCTTTGGAGAGAAAAAAAAGCTGTGTCCATGTTCTTCCAGTGTTCTTTGTTTCTTGCACATGTTGCTCCTTCTATCATCTCCACTTATTTATTTATTTTATTCTCTTTTCTCTGGTTTCCTGTTAATCTTTCTCCTCATTTGTTCTCTCCTTCAGTGGTGGAATCTCTGCTGACCTGCAAGACAAGAGGAAAAAGTTCCAGAACAAGAGAAAGAACCAGATCACAGACTCTTCTCAGCTCAAGACCTTCCCCTGCAAGAAGTTCAAACAGGTCAGATTTACTAAACACAACCTAAATACACTTTTTTTTTTTTTTTTTACATTAAAAACTCTTAAATAGTGCTTTTACCTGCATCCCACTCAACTGAAGGTGAAAATGGTGACTAGCTGGTGAACATAGCATAACATTTTGGTAATGACTTGGTGGAGACCAAAATGATGCTGTTCTTGTGGCTGCTGGGCATTTAAAGCTAAGAGGCCATCTGTGCAAAAGGCTGCCCACCCCAGGCATGGTTCTGCTCAGAGGGGTTTTCTCACAAACTAGGAGTACGTGAAAAGGGTTTCTGCCTGCTTAACATTTAGAACTATGTTTGTGCACAGCACAGTAAAATGAGAGGAAGAGCAGAAAGCATCGTTACTGTTGCAGCAGCTGACGGAGTCGCTGCAGGTGAGGATCGCTTCAGCACGTCGGGTTCTTTATCATACTGTTGGCACACTCAAGTCCCTCTGAATTAAAGGCAGGCAATTACCTAAATACTAATTAGTCCCGTAAAGTCTCGATGTCCTGGGCGGAAAATGAAACGGCAGACTCGTGCTGACGAATTAGTCTTCTCCATAGGTTGCTTTGGCAGGTCGCCACACACTGCTGGTTTCCTGCCAGAGAAGCTGCGCGCTGCCTCGGCAGCCACAGCCAAAACATACTGCTGGCTGTTCAGACGTTACTACATCAGAATCCAACAGCTTTCATGAGTATTTCTTTATTTTTGTCTTTCAGGGAACATGTACCCACGGAGACGAGTGCTGCTACTTCCATGACTCGGAGCAGACAAATGAACAGAAAACAGAGTGATGACTCTATATTTTTCCTTTATTTTAAAATAATCTTATTTCTGGAATTTGAATGGATGTTTGAATGTTGCGCAGCAGACTGTTTTGGCTTTTAAAAGTTACTGTACATAACATTTCCATGATTTAGTTCTATACCAGAGGGGTTTTTTTTGACTGTCAGCCTGTGTTCACACCAATAAAGTCATTGCTGTGAGACTGTTTTTGATATTCATAAATAACATCAGGTGGACGATTATAATCTGACACACCTTTGTCACTCAAAAGGTCAAATCGTTATGAAAAGCACCTCTTTGTATAGTTTTCTTTACGTTTCCACTACAAAAACAGTTGCTTGTATAGCACCTCAGCAGCCATTTAGCTTCTCACACTAAAAAAACACCAAAAAACCCTTTTTGATCATCCGAGGCTTCACATCGCTGCGTGGTTGAAGACACGCTGGAGACAGCAGGCACAGATGACTGTCACTGGAAAAGGTCTGCAGCAGCAACAGCACAACATCTGTTCTGATGTCAGATTATCAGCAGTTAAATGCTGCTTCACTGATTATACACAAGATTTGTGGCACAAACACGAGGGCAGGACAGTAAGGAGGATTGATTTTTATTATTAGCTGCTTCTTGATAAGTAGAAAAATCTAAGTATACACAACATGGCAGAAATGCAAAGATTATACTTTATTGCACATATCACTTTGTGGGAGACGATATTCTGTTACTGCAACAGCACAAAAAATCCCCACAAATATAAATGTTCTCAAAAATGTTAAAGGCAGCTTTAACAAATTCAATCTTATTCAGACATTCTGTATCAAAGGCTGAAGGCATCCTGAAATGACTTTTGCCCAGGTCAGTCCGGGCTACAGCTGTGATCCGATTTTAAGTCGTAGGCAGCGTGAATACAACTTCTCATTCATTTTTCCCCTAAAAATCCACACTTTATTAAATCAGCAACGTAAACAAGCCACAGGAATGTCAATATACGATAATTCATCCTATAAAATCTCATGTGTGATTGGCTATCTAAGGTTGACTTTGAGAAGAAACGTTCGGATCTCCATTGGCCTTAAGGTCACCTCCCACGTGGACGGGTCTTGAAATGTCTTCAGCAGTGGCTTTTCTCCTGGAAAACAGACACATTATGTGAGCACAATCACAAACGACACAAAGTGTTTTTGGTTGGTTAATCTTTAAACACACCAGCAGTGTGAATGTGTGTGTGAATGGGTGGATGACTGGATATGTAAAGCGCTTTGGGGTCCTTAGGGACTAGTAAAGCGCTATATAAATACAGGCCATTTACCATTTACCAGTGACACGGGTCAGTGATCAGCAACCAAGTCTCCTCACAAGGAACAAAATAACATGTTGAGCTCCAGAAACACCTTGTAGTATACATTACATTATGAAGCATATCAATCTGTTTATGACGCTTTATGGCTCCCTGCTGGCTTAATTAGCACCTGCAGGGAAACTGTTAAGTCGATGACTACAATCAGAGATTTCTATCAGCCCAGCGCTCCTTCAGTGCATGGTCACCTGCCAGATGTTGAAAAATCCAGATGTTGCCAGTCTTTATATTACTATATAAAATATAAATAATGTAATGAAATTGTGACAACACTAAACGAAGGCCAAAATCTGCAAATATCAGGGAATCCTCACTATGGAAGTGTGATTGAAGAGCAGTGTACTACAAAGCCAGAATAACAGATTACTGAATTATGTTAAGTGCAGTATATGTTTGCAAATAAGTTTCGTATTGAAGCCATACATTAAAAAAAAACACTGACTGAAGCGCAGACTGTGCACTTCATTGTCACTGGATTATAAATGTATTCAGTTGATGATGCAGAAAATGTGTAAATGTTTATATACTTTATTTTGCTGCTGCTACATTTCTTTCACACAGCTGGAACTGCAGCTACGAGCGCACAGAACATGCATCATTTAATCTATTAAATTATTTTCACTTTGATCTGACAACGAACCAAAGTGATTTCCACAGAAGTTCATACCTGGTCTCTGAGATTTTACCACCGACCTCCAAAATGCACAAAGCTCAAAGCAGCTGAGTTGGAATCCATATTAAAATAAGCCCGAGGAGACGACATTCATTGAAATTTAGCCAAATTTAAATCGAGTCAGACTGGAGAACACATCCAGCTTTGAATCTAGGGTGACGTTCAAAACTGCAGTGGTGAACTAACTGACACAACACTGGTGTCCTGTACCTTTCTCAGGAGTCCAGTCAAAACGTTTCATTTCATCTTTCCACTGATTGGCCGACAGGTTCAACTCAGCCACACCCAGAACCTCCAGAGTTGAAAACAGCTTCTGCACAGACAGGAAAGACGATGGGATTAGTTACAGCAAAACGACATTCCACTGCATTGCAAACGAGAAACGACTGAATGACAGATGACCGTACGGTCGCTTTGAGTGTAACAAGGTTTAAACTGTTTCTGAATGTCTGACCTGCAGGTTGACTGTGACTGGCTGAGAGCTCACTTTGCTCTCTGAGCTCTGGTACTGATGCTCCAGTCTCAGCAGCACTGAGTCTTCATCCCACTGACTGAGTGTCAGCAGGTGGACAGCAGGGGGCAGTGCAGCCAGGAGCCCTGAGAACTAAAAGACAAAGACCCCTCACTCACAGAAACCATGCCTTTTTAAAAAAAAAAAAAAAGATTATTTAATGTATTCCAACCACATTTTCTATAAAATTACTACATAAAGTTGATATGAATTTCGACCAATCGCTGGCTCTGAAAACATGTCAGCAGCAGTTGCCGCTAAAGGCAACACAGCTTAGCTCAGTTCCCCTGAGAGCGAGTGAAACCATGTCTAAAAAATGCAAATATGTACACAGCAGGACAGAAATGGGTTATAACCAGCAGCATAGACAGTTGGAGACAATGACTCAAAACAAGCAGCAGACTCTCACAGGAACAGCCTGCAGTTTGTACAGTGCAGGTCACAGCACTGTACAAAGCTTTTCTTAAGCTTACACACAGGAGTTTAAGGTGTTTGAACAGGAACCTGCAAGATGGAGGCCAGCTGGTTCTTGCACTGCTAATATTTCAAACACAGATCACATCACCGTGACTTCTGAAACCCGATTAGTGAAGTGTGTTAATAACATGTCTTTAAAATACATGCAGTATTTGTACAAGTACTGTACGAATGTGCATGTGATTGCGTGAATGAGTAGAAAGGCACTATACAAGTACCAGTCCGTTTACCATTTACATACCTCCAGCTGAGTGTTTGGCTTCAGATCTCCATCAGTAAACGTAAGCAGCGGCTGCAACACCATCCCCTCTGCGAGGGGGCGGTGCGTGTCGGCAGCAGTCTGCGGGGGATCGAGGGTGAGGAGGAGGCGGCCGCGGACCACCAGCCCGTCTGGGAAGATGCCAGAGATCTCGTTGAGAGGTTCACCAACACCACGGAAATCATCGTGGAGCAGCCGGCGGTGGAGCTGAGGGTGAGGAGGTTGGATAGAGAGACTTTAATAAGAACTCCTTGTGTGCGCTTAGATGGGGTCAACATGCTAATGGTGATGAGCTACGACTTTATGCCTCACCATGATCTCCAGTGAACCATTCTGGATGCTGCCTCCACCCTGAGAGCGATCCGTTACCACAGTGAGTTGGTCCACATCATCCTGAAGACACACAAGTGAAAGGAAAACATCACTTGTGATAATTCATAATAATGGATTGGATTTATATAGCGCTTTTCAAGTCACCCAAAGCGCTTTACAATGCCACTATTCATCCACTCTCACACACTGGTGGAGGCAAGCTACGGTTGTAGCCACAGCTGCCCTGGGGCAGAGTGTCAGAGGCGAGGCTGCCATATCGCGCCATCGGCCCCTCTGGCCAACACCAGTAGGCGGTAGGATAAAGTGTCTTGCCCAAGGACACAAAGACCAGGACAGAGAGCCCGGGGATCGAACCGGCGACCTTCCGGTTACAGATACGCTTCCCAATCCCCTGAGCCACGATCGCCCTGTACTGTCATAGAACTGACAGTCAATGCTTTTTGTTGCCTGTCTCTCCAAATGGAAGCTAACAAACACACAAACCTTGATATAAGCGCGAGAGTTGATTGGGTAGTAGTTTCCAGCAATGGGCTCTGACTGTTTCAGGTTCCAGGTGGGCCGGAAGTCTTTCCTGTTTGGGGGGGATGGGACACACACACACTAAGTGTACAGAATTGGATTCTTTTAATGTAAAACTATCACATAACTGTACAGCTGTCTTACTTTGTATATAATCTGTAAAATATCAAAATCCAAAACAACTGCAACAACTTTAAAAGGTTAAAGTGCATTTTCCATCATCAAAAAACAAAAAGCAAACTCTTACTTCCTCTGCAGAACTTCTCTGCCGTTGGAATCAGTGTAGAAATATTCAGAGGTTTTGATGCTGGTGTCCAGACGAGTGATCACCTCCTTCCCCAGGCTGTCACTAAAAGGTCAAGACAGCAAGTGTGACGTGGGTTAAAGGTGGGTGGTGTGGGGAGCATTTTGGCCAAGATTCCTCACTTTTCCTTGAATTTATTTCTCTCGCTCACAAATAAAAAAATAAAAAAAAATGGCTAAAATAGACCTGAAATTATGAGCTAAATCTATTCCCCAGTGGGTGTGCATGGAATCTTATGGTCTAAAATTCCCTCTTTCCATGTATTTATAATCTGACATGGGGAAAAAGATAACAGCGATCTAAGCCAATCACTTGCTATGATATGAGGAAATATTTAGAAGGGCAAAGCTCTGCCACAATATTGCCCCATATGAGGTTTTTCTCCCCTGAAAGATCAGTTGACATTAAGGCACTGAGCTTTTAGAAAGGTTGAAGAGAACAGAAATTTCAACAACCACTTATCTCTAAAAACATCTCCATTACATATGTAGTGTGCACGTGTTAAACTCACTCTATCGGCACAGGTCCCACAGTCCACTCGAGCTCCAGAGCTCTGCTGTCAGCATAGAGACGAACCACCTGAGACACCCAGGGAGCAAACCACTGCCTCACCTCCTGCACCACTGACGTCTGAGGATGAGAGCATTGCAGTACAAAATTAGACGCTGCATATTAGCCTCTAAACAGGGAGGTAAAACATGTTGGCACGTTCATTCTGACACCCACACATATAAAATGACAGCAGCCTATAATTTAGAAGTAAACTGAATAACAGTGTAAAAACAAAGCTTTGATACTAGGAATCTACGTCTGGATATGAGCAAACATCTCTACCTTAATGATCTCCGTCTTGGCCGTCCGGCTGATGATGAAAGGTGTGGAAGAGTTGGGTCTGAAGATGTAGGCTCCAGAAGGCTGCCTGCTCTCTACGTTGTTACCGGCACTGGCGTTGTACCTGGGACGTTTTAACAACACATCATTTGGAAGCTCAACTTAAAAAAAAAAGCGTGTTCATTTTGTTATTTTTAGAAACACTAACCAGTAGAAATTCTGTGTCAGTTTGATGATCTGTTTGGTCTCCTGATTGTTGAGGCTGCTTATCAGGCCTGTCTCAGGGTCAAAGGTCACTTGTAGGAACTAGAGTGCACGAAAACAAACAAAAACAGTTCCTTTTTCAGAAGATTTTGTTTATTTATTTGAATATTTTGGACTTTCTTCTGTGTTCTGACCTTATTCTGGATCACTGGGGGTGCGCGCTGCTGTGCAGGTGCAGGTGGAGGTCCGTCCTGGATCAGGGCCACCGTGTACGTGGTGTAGCCCAGAGGAGGTGCCTGAACCTGGAACACCAGCTCATTGACTGCAAAGCCTCGTTGTCTTCTAACTTCGTGAGTGGCCTGTGACACGTGAACCACCTTCAACGCAAACACATTATCGAGTGTTATCTTTGTTTATATTGAACATGTTGAGTGATACAAAAAAACCAGTGCTGTGAAAAAGTATCGCAGACTTCATTCTCTGAGATGAGATCCATCTATATCTTGTGTCTGACAACTGCACAGCTTGTTTTGGATCATCTCATACTTGCTGCTGGCACACATACTGACCTGGCAGTCCACCGCTTTGCCACTAGCATCTGACACGCTGTACGCTGTTCCATTGACCGGCAGCCTGACGGGCCAAGTGACGGGCCGAGCGAGAGGGTTGTACACATTGACTGAGAACTGAATGACAGACAAAAAGACAAGCGAGAGAAAGGCAGCGTCAGCATTCAGTCTTATCTGTAATTACACAGAATGTATTTACAATAACTGTAGCCCAGGTTTTTTAGGCTGTACACCTTGAATACACTGTTTGTTCCGAGGATAAATCTCAGAGGGTCAGAGTGTTCAGAATTACATTTAAGATGACAAATTGTGGGTTTTTTTTTATTATGTTACCGGTGGATGGTTGTTAAACATGGTTTAAATGACAGGATCAGTACATGTACAAGTAAGACTTATGAGCCAAACCTTCAGATTTTAAATGCTCACTTTCAGACAGGATAGTGACTCGGGCACGCAGCTGTGACTCTACCCACTTGCTGTTCAAATGTCTTGATGCATCCTCAGTCATCCAGGTAAGGAACTCTTAAAAATTAATTCTGTTCATCTGGACGTAGAGTTTTCAGTGGGAGAAACATTTCGTCACTCATCCAAGTGACTTCTTCCGTTTCGGCTGACCGCAGGTTTCACTGATCACATTAACTGGGTGGACCATCACATTAGGTTCACCTGGGAGGTTATGGCAGGTTAGCCTTCTTAGACTGTGAGATTTACACCAGTAAAGGGGGACATTTAAAGTTGATGTGTACTGTAAACAAATGCTCACGGGTGAGTATTTAAGGTTTGACTCTCATCATCCACTGGAGCACAAACTGGGTGTCATCAGGACGCTACAACAGACACAGCGGCCAGGGAAGTAGAAGAACATCACATCATGAAGGCCGTGAGTAAATATGGTTATCCCAGCTGGACTCTTGTCAAAGCTTGGAGGCGCCAATCAATTCAGGAGAGAAGCAAAACTGCTGCCTAAGCGAAAACCCTAAGCGATCCCGTATGTGTCAGGAGAAGCAGAACATTTGAGATACATTTTTTTCTAAACACCGGGTCTCTGAGGCTTTTAAACCCCAAAACACACAATGCAAAAATTGATCCACCCCAAGGATCGGGTCCCCCGACACAAACAGAGTAACATAGTGTACGCTGTTAAGTGCCAGGAGGATTGCCAGGATTTATACATCGGGGAAACCAAACAACCTCTGGCGAAGCAGATGGCTCAACACAGAAGAGCCACCTTGTCAGGCCAGGACTCCACAGTCTATTTACACCTACAGGCCAGTGGACACTCTTTCAATGATGTACACATCCTGGACAGGGAGGAACGCTGGTTTGAGCAAGCAGGCCAGGAGGGGGCCTAAGGGTACATCTTTCACCATCTTACAATGCTGTGACTGCAGCCATTCCCCAACTTTCTGTGAATGGTACTCATGGTTGTTGATCAGTGATTGTTGATCAATGGTCATGACAATTTGCATATTAATGATCAAGAAACTGACCTCACAGCAGATTGCACAATGACTGAAACCAGCCCACTGAAGGAACAAATGTACTGTTTATAAGATTGGGGAAACCTGCGTCAGCTGAGTCTGAAGAATTCACTTGGATGAGTGACGAAACGTTTCTCCCACTGAAAACGTCACATTCAGATGAACAGAATCAACCTTTTTGGGATTGCTGTTCAAACCTTTTGCCAGTGGGTGGTAATCAGACAGATGACTTAAATAGGACTCTAAATTGGGCTGCACCAGTGCAAAGATTACTAAGGATTTCACTGTAAATCATGCAAATCTACTTTAGTCAATTCCAAAAAATAAAGATGAGTTGGAAATGAGTAAAGCGGGTCCCCTTCAAAGTCTATTTTCTGTGTTTTTTACCTTCTTGCTGGATTCAGTGAGAGGACACACGCTGACGTTGAGGTTATCACAGTAGATTCGCTCAGCAGACAAGCCGCTGAGAGCAGCCAGACTGTTACTGACTAAAACCTGAAAGAGAGACAACAGTTAGACAAGAAACCTGTGCAAGAAAGTTTGGACTGAAGAACACTTTCTGCTAAAGACATGATAATATATTTTCCTGTACAGAAAATGACAAATTTAGCACAAGTAACTTCTGTTGGGTAAGATAATGTACTGTGAAGCCTGGAGTACCTGACAGTGTTGCCAGCCGTTAGCAAGCTTCCTGGCGTAGTCATTTGCTACGTGTTGCTTTTCTGTGCCCGACACAGCGTCATGGTGCTGAGCCACAGCCATGGCTTTCTCTACCAATGAAAGCAGCCGTCACTCAAGCTCTTGTCTGACATCCAATTGGTCTTAGTAACACAAATACAACTTTTAAAAAGTGTCCATATTCTTAACCGGTTCACCAATTCACAGTTGTGGGGAGGCTGGAGCCCATCCCAGCTCTCCTACATCCTGGACAGGTCCATCACAGGAGTAGCACTTGAAGACAGCCAACCATTTATGGTCATGCTATTACATGTTAACCTAATACGTAAGTCTTTAGACTGTGGCAGGAAGCCAGAGTACCTACAGTATGCCTATGCAGAACCCACTAAGGAGACACAAAAAAGATTCAATCAAATCTTACTCATGGTCTGGCTTTCACCTTCCCCAAAGGGTCCTTTCCTGGAAGCTGGACCACCAAATACCTCCAGCTGGTTACAAGTCTATTAAGAGGGAAAAAATGAACACAATTTAAACATATTAAAATAAACACAATTTAAAAAGTCTCACAGGTATAAATTTTCCACCATTAAACCTATATTTCCACATCTTAAGGTAGTTCTATAGACGCAGGATACCAGTGATAGCTTTATTAAGTGCCAGCTAACAGTGTGCTTCATGCTATATATTAGCATTTATTTGCTTACAGTTCATGTTAGGAGTTAGATAAACTTTGTTTTCACAGAACAAAATTTAAAGCTTGTTAGTGTAATGTGACAATGTTATACTTATCTAGCATATGTCATGCTAACATTCTTAAAGTTTGAATGTTAGCATGCTAACTACCATCTACACTAAAACAATTAAATTTTTCTGAAAGCTCTAAAGTTGTGGGACAGGACTTACAGTTACAGAGGTAATTCTAGAAAAGCAGAAATTTGAATGTTGTGATGTCGTCGACACAAAGTGTAATGCTGAGCACACTGTAAAATCGCCCCGCACAAAGTAAATCTCAGAGTACCTGCAGGTTGCTGTTGCTGATCCTCTCATATCGCTTCAGCGCTGGTCTGCTTGTAAAGTAGCCAGTCCAGAAATCATGAGCGTCGTCTGCATAGGGGAAGAAATCATCTGTCTTCAATGGCCTGGATAGAAAACCAATGGATTTAGCTGACATTAAAATGCAAAAGACGACACTTTTTACAATAGAGTTTAACACCAACAGTGCTGCTAGAACAAGAAAACATTATCCTGCCCCTTTAAAGTTCACAGTACCAGGTGAGGTTTGCTCGGTGCAGCTCCTGCAGGTAACAGGACGGTGTAGAGTAGAGCACGTTGACTTTGCTGCCATTTGCCTGCCGGGCATTTACATAGTGGATCAGCTTGTCCAGGTTCTTGTACCACAGGTTGGCATTCTCATATTGAAAGTCTGAGCCCATGGTCATGATGATGTGGTTGGTCTTATAGACCGTAGACTAAAAAAGGAAGAGGAAATAATGCTTAACAGATTAAACTAAACAAAAAGGAAGAAAAGGGAAGAGTGAAATTAAACAATTCACACATCTCTTCAATCACACACACCTCACACTATTCAAAGCACATTTATATGATGGCTAAAGTGGTGAATGTGGATTATTAAAGGAGGACATTGCATTACACTATCTGTAGATGTCTTTATTATTGTGATCATGACAGGTTCATAAAATAAAACCAGACAGGTTGAGAAAAGATTTATGGGGACCTGCATGAAGATATGCTGACATTACTTGAAACAAGAGGTTCCTACTGAAATTTTACATGTCATGTTAGCTAGTCACAGCTGTATATGGGCTGGGATAAAAAGCACAGTATCCCTTCTGCTTCCTCTTTTTCTAAATCAGAAAGCGTTGTTTGATGTCTTTTGATTTAACATGAGCATTTTTTTCGTAGTGTTAGTTAAACATGCGGTGTTAAGAACACCACGTGACTGATAAATCAGTGTCTCTGTGCGCCAGTGTGGAGTTGTGTCCAACCTGACTGTTGGCGATGACGAGGAAGCGTCCCACCACATCATCAACATTATAGTCTTCAAGATCAGGATCGTCTCTGATAGGTGGGTCACTGCAGAGCTGGTCCCAGCAGAAGCCCTCAGGAGGGTTGTAGCCATTAGGAAGGATCCCTGTTGGTTAACGGGGGCAAACGGTTAAAAAAATAATGTGACACCGTCCTGTTGCTGAGTCCAGAAGTCATTAACATAAAGGGATGAAGAAAGAAACTTTGCATACCAGTAAAGAGGTCAGCCATTGGAGGAGTGAGGCTGTCGGAGGCTCTCCATAGAAGCTCCTGCTCCTTATTCCTCATCCTGCGAGCCCGGTCTTGATAGTCTAGACGACCAAAGAAGAAGCCATCGAATCCCATCTGCAGCAAAAGACAGACAGTTAATGGTTAAAGGAAAGTCAAATGGAAAGCCAGTGAACTAAATTGTGCCTTCATGTAATAATGCAGCATTCTGGAAATAAGCCCATTTGATTCATTGCAGAGCAGCAAATCTGATAATGACGATACAGCCAAAAATTTGTAATGAGAAAACGGAGAGTCTTTCTCGACGTGAGTGCTACCTTAACTCTAATTAGCCTCAACTCTCTTCTTTAACTGATAAATTCTCCCATTTTAAGTCTCACTAGAAATCAGGCCTTCCTTAAGGTGACCAATTATGCTCATCCTTCTATTCTGCCCTATACTGCTGATATTAAACATGGCCAACGTTTGAAAGTGTGACAGTGAATGAGCTGAGCAATTCTGAAGTGTGACTCGTACAAAACTCGAAGAATAAACATAAAGAGCTATGCTACCTGTGCAAACATGGAGGCGTGTTCCCGGGCGTGGCCAAAGGGGTCGATGTGCCAGGCGACGCGGGGACGGCCACAGGCTCCAAAAGTCTCATTAAGGAACCTCAGACCAATGGTCATCTGGTCTATGACGGCGCTGTAGTGTGTGGCAGCCTCGTCGCTCATACACCAACCACCATTCACAAATTCCAGACGGCCTGCGGGAGGAGCAGCTTTTGGTAAGGATGCACTGAAACACTTAACGCAGCTGTATAGTACTGAATGGGTATTTACCTTCATTAACCAGCTGTTTGACTGTCTGCTGCATGCTGGAGCTCTGACTCTTCCACCAGCGGTAGAAAAAGGCCGTCTCCACATAGATGAACCTCCTGTCTGGATTCTTCAACAACTGATCCACAACTGAGTCCAGGATGTACTGAACACCAGCGTGCTGGATGTCATTACGATCTACGCGCACAAATGTGCACAGATTTAGGACAAAAGAGACGTTATTTTGTAACACAGAAGTCAATGCTTCAAGAAGTGGTCAGAATTTAGTTGCTGTGTGTCACAGTTTGAAAAATATTTATTTACACTAACGTATCTTAACAGCAAGAAAGTATATGTGCTCATCTGCATTCATGCATATGCCCAAACAAACCACCCTCAGTGCAGATGAGTTCTGCTTACATATTAACCCAGACTGGAAATCAATATCAGATGATGGTCACCTGCACAACACCTGGCCTTACAACTTACTATAAACAACATGTGACATTAAAATAAGCAAGCTCGACAATCAATTGCACTAAAAGCATAAAACTCTAAAGCAATGAAGAAGTAAACTGTTGCAGTAAACAGTACATTATGAGGCAGCGTGAAATACACGACAGAGTATAAAATGAAACGAAGGTGTTTTAATATCGTCTTCTGATACATTTCAACAGTGGCTCGGGCCACTTCGGGGGTGGGGTGCCCTCGGCCTCTCGGCCTGGGGCTCGGTCACTCTGGCGCAGCTGGCTGCCGGCGGAGCTCCCGGGCACGTCACTGCAACCCCCCCTGGCTTCTGCTCCACAGCTGCTGAGTGACCCCTCATCTGGGGCTCTCCTCAGCTCTTTCTGGGACAGTGGCACAGCTGCCCCTCCGTTGGTCTTCCTTGGTCTCTTGTGCTCTGAGGGCCTCTGAATGTCTGGAGTCTTGATCTCCTCCATACCTGCTTCATGCCCTGGAGGACGGGGCTGTGGCCCCCCACACCCTCTAGCAGATCATTACATGAAGGAACCTTTTAAAAACAAGCGCGTCCATGCTCACAGGTGTACACACGGGTGCTCACACACACAAACTACACCCTTTTTGGCTCCTACCTCAAGGCACACTGTGCGCTGTCGATCTTACGTGCTGCACAATAATGTTTAACATTTAGTATTTACTGTTATATTGCCATAGATCATCATGATGTTGTTTATTCTATTGCTCTAGTCTTCTTCTGCTTGTTTTCTTTTTTCTTTCTCAACAGGTGATCCAGGAAAAGAAAAAGAGAAAAAAAAAGGTGATGAAGCAGATTTTCATTGTCTTTTCTCTCTATCTCTTTTCTCCTTTTTCTTTCCCTCTCCTTCTGTTAACTTTCTTCTGAACTTTTCTTCTTGTTTTTCTTTCCCGTCCCCGAGTCCAGTCTGGCCTGATTACAATATCTTAGAATAAAAATAACTAATAAAGATCAAATAAACTATGACAATCAAGTGGGCCAGTATAGCAAAAGGCCCACTTGGGAAAGTAAATCTGTTGGGCATTTTTCTTGGCCTTCAGACAATAATTCTGATTGCTACAGTGCCAGACAGGACACAAAAAAAAAGAAAAAAAAAGATACATTTCCACATTTCGCACAGCCCCAACAACAGACAGTAGTTCGAACATGAGTGATGGCTGTCACTCCAGTTCACATTCAAATCAAATCCAGAGATCATGTGAATGAACCACCATTAAAACACATCATAGGGCTTTAAAGCAGGAGGATAACGCTGCTGGTCACAAGACCCACAATCACTTGTAGCAGCAATCAGGAAGATATTTAGTACCAGTCAATAGAGCAGATTTACTTGCATCAGCAGAACTACTAGAGTAAATAGAAACATATGCAAACATTTGACAGAGTAAACACAGAGCAGGAGGTTGGCTAATAGCTTCACAGTGTTTTTTCTGTATGTGTCACACTGACCTCCATAGAAGTACTGGTCCACAGTCTTGAGCCAGCCAACGTCATCATGTGTGTGCGGGACCAGGTGGACATTCAACATGCCCGGCTTGGTGGCATGACATGACTGCACACAGACACACACTCTATGAATACAGCTGTACTGCTCTGTCGGAAGAGTCATAATGTCGACAAATATTAACTCCAAAAAGTGATCGTCTGCCAAAAACTGATTTCTGGTATTTACCAAAAAAAGGATTGCTCGCATTTAAACTGCTATACATAACTTGTTAGTCTATAATATGTGAAACCTATATCAAATGTATCCCTCATGAATGATATAAGTCATCTTGAGCCACAAACAACATTCCTGTAACAAAGTAGAAGCTGCAATCAGTTTTTGGCAGTGACTTTTATATATCCTTTATTTATGCAGTTAAAAGAAGCTTGTTGACATTAAAAATGTGTTTTAAAGAAGAATCTGGCCAAGAGGACAGCAGATATTGAAAGACATCTAACAATAGTTCTGTAAACATATTTTAAGTGGACAAAAATGATGGAATTGGTTGTAATGTAAGTGCAATAAGACAGAGTTGAAAAAGATGTAACTGTAAAATGTTATATCTAGCCCCTTTGTAAAGCCTGTTGACCGAAGTCTATTTGCCAACATAGGTAAAGATATTACACATAAAAACACAGGTAGACATTGGAAATCAGTTTTTGGCAGGCGGGCACTTTTTGGCACAACACCAGCACTTCCTTGTATGTGAGCACAGTCATGTGAGTGAAACAGAAAGTAGCGCTAACAGCTCCATTGAGCTTTTTGACATGTACCTTAACCCTAACACATGTAAATAAAATACAAAAGCGCGACATAAAGTAGCTAACCTCGTATCCGCAGGTTGGAACGTCTGTTTTCTTCTCGCCGACAGGAAAACTTAAAACCACGCTGAGGATAAACAGGAGAGCTGTAGCCAGCTGCTGCGACCTGCCCGCCATGTTGGAAAACAACCCGAAAATCATGTGACATCTGTTTATGTTGAGCTGGGTCACGTGACCGTCACCCTGTCTACCGCATGGCTGTGGAGGCTGGAGAGCACTGAATTGTTTTCCCTCCAATCTGACTTGAAGGCACTGGGGAAAAGTAAGCGACAAACCGCGGAATGAGAGGACTCAGCGAAAATAAACATAAGTTAACATGACAAAGACTGACATTACATTACAGTGATATATATATATATATATATATATATATATATATATATATATATATATATATATATATATATATATATATATACATACATACTCTCAGTGTACTCTCAGTGGCAAGGGAACAATAAGAGAACAGCACCACCAAGGCTGGAGACGGAGCAATACTGGAAGAGCATATGGGAGAAGGATGCAACCCATAACGGCAATGCTCAGTGGCTAGAGGATCTGAGGGCAGACCACAGCGACCTCCCTGAACAAAGAAAGGTAAAAATTAAGTTAGTTAAATATATCAATTAATTTGCAGACATGACCTTTTTGTACCCTTCCTGCCACTAAGCAAGAGTTCTAGCATTTGCAGCCCAATAATAAAACTAAAAACATGGCAGACCAAATCCAGCCTCAAGTTTAGACTTAGATAGATCAACTTTTGATATCCTATGATTTTTATAGCCCCAAACAAATGGTAATACTACTGACTCGATCATTTGAAAAATTGCTTATTCAAAAAGATAGGTACGTTTAAAAACAGACATAAGAATTTAGGGAGAGAAACCATTTTGATTGCATTTATGCGACTCATCATGCAAATAGGGAGAGCCCTCCATTTCTCAATGTCCTTTTACAGTTTTTTCAACTTGTTCAAGATAATTCAACTTAAAGATCAATTTAGGATCATTGGGCAAAAGAACACCAAGGTATTTAAGTCTGTCTGTAATTTTCTTTCTTTCTTTCTTTTTAAATTATAAATATGTATTTATTTGATTTGATTTTCGGTTGTTACAGACAGGACAGACATGACTGGGGGATAAGACAGGGAGAAAGAATGAAAGAAAGAGAGGGGGAGAAAGAAAAATAGAGGGGAGAAGAGATGGTGAGAAAGGTACGCAAGATCGACAGCGCACAATGTGCTTTGAGGTAGCAGCCAAGAAAGGTGTAGTTTGTGTCTGTGAAAACCCGTGTGTTCGCCTGTGTGCACACCTGTGTGGATCAGCATGCTTGTATTCAAAAGGTTTCTCCATGTAACGATCTGTGGGGTGTGTGGAGTGTGGGGAGCCATAGCCCAGTCCCCCAGGGCATGAAGCATGTATGGAGGAGATCCAGGCCCCAGACATCCAGAGGCCCCAGAATATGAGGACCCAAGGAGGACCACCAGGGGGGCAACCGTGCCACCCTCCTGGGAAGAGCTGAGGAGAGCCCTAAACAAGAGATCACCCAGCAGCCACAGAGCAGAGGCCAGAGGGAGTTGCAGTGGCCAGCACCTCCTCCCAGCCCCCCTACCCAGACGGTTAACAGAAGATCCCAGACATCCCTCCACCCGCTCATATGTAGTGTTGCTGCATCCTGTTCTTAAGTGCATTTAATTATTATTGTCTGTAATTTTAAAAAGCAAAGTTTTCAAGAAATCAACATCCAGGTTTGCAGTTAAAGCCACAAACTCACTCTTCTACCAGTTAATTGCATAACAAACAACCTCACCAGATCTAATAGTACAGGAACAGATCGCTCAGGATTTGACAGGACCAAAACTGCATATATATTCCACAATCACATAGGGATGGGGGTGTGTGTGTGTGTGTGTGTGTGTGTGTGTGTGTGTGTGTGTGTGGGGGGGGGGGGGGGGGGGGTGGGTGGGGGGGGGGGGGTGGGGCTCGTGTTTACTGATGTTTGTTGCATTTGAAATTATCTGACAGTTAAAATGTTTTATTATTTGTATTGCTCAAAATGACAGCGTGTAATCTGTTTGTATTTAATTAAATATTTGAGTTTAGGGTTTAATGGGGTTTTTTGATTTTCTTCTTTAGTGTTTAGTTTATTAACAAACTAGATTGTACTGCATCGGTTGTGATTTATGATTGTGTTTGTTTTGTTACCCCTCATGTGTCACAATGGTCTGATCAGCCATTATATATACCCTTGTATGTTATTTCATGTTTAGGTCAATTATGTATGTTTGGGCAGTCATTTGGTCAGTTAAGTTTGCAGTGTTTGCCTGAGTTCAGTTTTGTTTCTTTGACCTCTTTTATGAGCTCAACATTTATTACTCTTGTAAATATAATTTTTGGGGTTAAATAAATGGAAACTATATTTTTCTAATAATTCCTGGGACTCCTGTTTTTCAACTCGGTCCATCACACACACTCTAGATCTTGTTTTAACATACGACATAGAAACTGAACATTTAACAGATAGCTCGTAAGCTGGAGATGAAATGGTGTGCAAAAATGTAATAGCTCATCATTTAGCCTGCTTTATTAAAAAAGCTAGAACATCTTACTATTCATTACTGATTGAAGAAAATAAGAACAACCCTGAGTTTCACTTCAGCACTGTAGCCAGACTGACCAAAAAGTCAGAGTACCATTTAGCCAACCATTCCCATTCCTAGCCTCCATTTCTTGATGGTTTTGAGATAGAACAGGCTTCAGACTGACCTCCTAGTGTCCTTCTACCGTGCCACTATCGAGAGTGCGCTGGACAGGCTCGGTCGTTGTGTCCTTGGGCAAGACACTTCAACTGTTGCCTATTGGTGGTGGTCAGAAGGCCCGGTGGCGCCAGTGTCCGGCAGCCTCGCTTCTGTCAGTGCGTCCCAGGGTGGCTGTGGCTACAATGTAGCTTGCCATCACCAGTGTGTGAATGGGTGGATGACTGGATGTGTAAAGCGCTTTGGGGTCCGAAAAGCGCTATGCAAATACAGGCCTTTTACCATTTCACCCCTATTTATTTTATTATATAACTGCCCTTGTATACACCCACAATGTTTCTGTTTCAATGTTTCTTACGCATACACCATGTATATAGTTGGTTATTTTTTTCCCTCGTTGTACATTGTTTTCTCTTCTTTACTTTCATTGCATCTCCAGCCCACATCTCCAGCCACTGTACTTAAGGGAAGTTGGGACAATGTAAAAGACTTTCTTTAGGCAATTGCATTTGAATTACCTAAATTCATGACAGGCATTCAAGCAGTAATGCCTGGACTGAGAAACAAACACACCAAGCTTCTGTGTTGTTTGAGCCAGAGACTGGACTTGTGGATGAACAATACAAACATTTTATGTTTATTATGTCAGTAATGTAACTTGCAATAAAAAGTTATGGGAAGCTTAGACTTAGTTTCAGAATAATTACATCTGATAATTTGTTTTATTGAAAAGGTTATTAAAGTTTTAAATTGTATGACAAATAAAATAATAAATTACTAAAAAAACACCAGCTACAATATTGGTAATATGTGTGTTGTTCAGCAGAACAGTGTCCAGTATGTTAGTTGATATACTTTATTTACATTTGAAAACAAAAGTTGGCATTACAAGGAGCGTTTTTAATTCTTAATTTTTAAATAAACATGCAGTGTTTATATTAAGTGTTGAATTAGAAAAAGATTCAAGGATATTATGTCAGACAATGGCAGTAAGAAACATAGTGTTAAAATAGCTGTATATAGCATTATCTCTTTGATCTGAAGATTAATCTGGAGAAGAGGTCAAAGGTCAGTTATCGTTATGGGGTCTTGCTATATGCTATGACACAAACATAACACAGTTGTAAATATCATAGTTTCTAGGCTCTAAGGCTTTTTGTCAGTTTAATAGTGAGCTTTACAAGATTGATGTTCGTGCTCAAGGTTGGCACAGGCCTAAGTTCGCTTATGACCACTAGAGCTGGAAACAAGACCTCAAGCACCGAACGCGATGGACGCGAATAGAGCGTCAGGTTTACATGTAAAGTCAATGGAAAGGCGCGATGACGCGCGATTGCGGGTCCCGCGAAAATTCGGAAGCAGATTTGCGTCGCGAAAACGCCAAAACGCGTGAAACGCGCGTCAGTGTAGCGCGTCTGGCGCGTTTGACTCGCGAATAAAACCACGCGCGTGAGTTTTTGTGTTGCATTTTGTGCATACGCGCGTTTCGCGTCTACCGCTCGAGTTGGAAAAATCTGAACTCCAGCGTCAAATCGCGCCGCGACAACCAATCAGGAGCCTGGTGACGTGGCTGTTACCTAGGTCAAAGGGGCAGATCCAGCCAAAGCCTTTCATACTTCAATGGAGGGGAAGGCTAATCAATGCGGTAGCAAACAACTCGGAGCTGTACAACACCAGCTGCTTTCAGTACCGAGACAGGAATAAAAAGGACCGAGCTTGGAGGAAGATATGTGAAGAGATCGGGCAACCTGGTAAGTTCATTCATTTCTCTTTTGAAAGTTTTCACTGACCCGGGGAAGCCGCACAAAAGCTAGCAAGCCACCGCTATTTTCCCACTGACGTACAAATACCGTTCTGCTTTTATGCATGTTATCATTTAGGAATATATTTTATTGTTTATTAATAAACAGCACACAGTGGTCCCGCTGTTCATCCGTCACTGCTTTGCTTTTTCGCTGATTTTTTATTGCACAGTACAGCATTGCATTCTGCAGCCTGATTGACAAATCTCCTGCGCTTGCCAAATTTATCACGTTTGGTTTTGATAACCATCGCGTCCAATAGAAAAAACAGCACAAAAACACCCATAACTATGAGCCTCATTCGGAAATAGACACCTGCACCGTGAGGGAAAAAGGCGCACGAAAGTGGCGGGCAGATGAAGACAAACCGCGGCATAATAATACTTTTACGTTTTGCAATCTACAAAGGTTTGCACTTTGAGAATCAATTGTGAGAACTGTGACCAGGGGCTAGTTATTCTGAGAACCCCTGCAATAAATGAGGGACCACTGTCTACTCTACGATTATTATATCGAACCTGTTAACATTTAATACTGTATTGATAGAACCAACTGATTCTGCAGCAGAGCATCCCCAGTCCCTGAGCTCCTGCTGCTGCACCCACAGATATGTACAGCAAGCACTGATACCTTTTTAGTCGGTGGGATTCCCTTGTGATCACCTTTACTAAATATCTACAACCAATCTGATTATATCCTGTTATTGTTTTGTTTTTTTTTCAATGTTGAAATTAAAATCTAGTAGCAGCCTTCTCATTTCTTTGTGTTTTGTGCTGTTTTACAGGCCCACAGAGGAGGACGGCTCCGAGGCAGATGAGGGACGGGTCCCAGGACGGTCCATCGGCGGTGGAGCTGGCCATCCTGGAGTCCCTGAAGAGGCCACACCAGTCTCCAATGGAGCATTTCCTCCTCAGCCTTGTTCCTGCTCTGGAGAGCAGCTGGTCCTTTTTATTCCTGTCTCTCTGTAAATTCTTATATTTTATATATTTATGTTTAATGTTTTTCTGTTTGAGACTTTTAATATTATTTCAAATAAATGTTTATAATGACTAATGTCTCAGTTCTACTACACAGCAAATGTTGGCACACGACTTGACACATGTAGAATTTATTTCATATTATACTAATGACAAAATATACTGATACAGTGGGATGCAGAAGTTTGGGCAACCTTGTTAATAGACATTATTTTCCTGTATAAATTGTTGGTTGTTACAATAAAAAATGTCAGTTAAATATCATACAGGAGACACACACAGTGATATTTGAGAAGTGAAAAGAAGTTTACTGGATTTACAGAAAGTGTGCAATAATTGTTTAAACAAAATCAAGCAGGTGCATCAATTTGGGCACCACAAAAAAGAAATGAAATGAATATTTAGTGTATATCAATGTGTGTGTCTCCTATATGATATATGGGGTGCCTTTGTCTGGATGTGCTTCCCATCCAGAGCTGCACAGCACAGAGGAAAGTTCCAGCGCTCCTGGAATCCCTCTGTGATGGAGCGCCAGTCTCCAGGTGAAGGCACAGCCATGAAGTCGTCCACTAGACAGTCCCAGATGGACGTCGCTGCCTGGGGGGTGATCTGGCTCACCGTGGACACACCGACTCTGAAACTGAACGCGATGGTCCTGAAGGAGTCCCCGGTGACAAGGAACCTGGACAAAATTGTTCAAAATCAGTATTATGTGTACTGCAGTTACAAAATACATCATTCAAATTCCAAAATACTTTTGTGATGTCAGATTTAAATCACAAAACATGAATCTTACATAAAACCTTTTGTAATTATAAGGATAATTACAAAATGTATATTAGATAATATCTAAAACAGTTGTGTTTTGTTTTAACTTTAACATATCATAATTTGATTGGTAGCAACTTTCACAACTACAGTGAGCCAATCACTCATAATTCCTAAACATGTCAATCAGGTAGGAATGAAGTAAGACATTAATAGAAATAAAGAGTTGTATGTTGACATGTAGCCCTTTCCTTGCTTAAATCATTAATATTTTTGAAAAATTAATCTGTGATAAGACATAGCTTATCAAGATAGAACCATGTAACTAGAGATGAACCAAACTGTTCACAGTTTTATCTAACTCTGTTTTAATAAAGGCTGTGACCCCTGCTATAGAGTCTGACAGCTGCAGGGATTATATACAAATATTCAACTATCCCAGAATTAAACCAGGTCTAAATAAAAAGGAGTGAGTATCACTACAAGGTTAACTCAGTGGTCCTAATGCTACAGTTTGATATCAGCAAACACCGAGCGCATACATTGATGTGACACCACAGCCATGCTATCATTCAAACACTGATAACAGCATAAATCGAATTAAATCGGGACTTGATGAGACCTTCTGAGTATCACTAGAAATATTATAAAGAGTCGTCTCTGTACCACAGTTTGCTTTCAGTAAACACCGACAGCATTCACTGTTAGCATAGCACATCCATGTTAGCAGTGTATAACTGGATGGATTAGCATATTAGCACAGATATCAATAAAGGACTACCGTATTAAATAGTTTTACTAACCTCAGGCAGACGGACAGGCGCTCTGCAGGTGGGATTGAGCGTCTGTAGTTGGTGTCTAGGCGGGCAATGCTGGGACCGACGAGGGAAAGCAGGTCCTCAAACTGGCCGACGGTGATAGCGCTGGAATCGGCCGTCATCCAGGCGCAGCTCCTGGAGCAAGTGGTGAAACTCACCAAACTTGATAAATTTGTTAATACTTTTAGCTAAATTTTATATCCATAAATGTAAGTTTACTAACAAAACACCATATTTCTGTCATTATTTTAAGGATGTGGAAATGTACATACAATCAATATCAGACTCCACCAACAAAAAGGCTCTCAAAACAATTTATGTATGTGAATTTTTGCGTGTATTCTTATAATTGTTACCTTTTTCTTTTACCCCTGGCTTTGTGTGTTCATGTTCTGTTGTTTTGTATACTTCATCTGTTCGTATGTTGTATACTCATTGTTTGTTAAATAAAGTTTATTTAAAAAAACAAAAAAAAACTCACCAAACTGCTCATGCCTCTGGAGGACCTGATGGACCCAGGTACGGCGAGGACGTCTTTTACGCTGCTGCTCTGCTCTCCACAGTACATAGAGAAGGGAGACTCTCTCTTCAAGCGCTAGCTCGATAGCTGCCATCTTGCAAAGATACCGGTCTGGCACAACTCCCTCCCACATTCCTCCCACATTTGATTTTTCTTGGACACGCGTTGAGACGCGAATGTACACGCGTCAAATTAGGGGCGTTTGGGGCGTTTTATTCGCGTCCATCGCGTTCGGCTAATTAGCGCGGCTAGCATTTTAATATCTGTTAAATGGTGTCATTGCTAATGTTCTGTCCTTATTGTGCGTCCCTTTGCCCAACTTGACAGACAGCTAACGGTTTCAATGAACATTGGAGGCGGAAGTAAGTTTAAGGCTTTTTACTTCGTCAGTAGTTCAATGATTGACATCCTTTTCTTCCCGTAAAACTAAAAACAAACACAAAGTAAATGTCACAAGATGTCTTTACCTCTTTACACACACTTCTAGGATATGAACTATACTGTTATATAGTATGTGTAATCAACAGCGACTCAGTATTGATCACAATACAACTTAGCGAGTTTAGCTTCCTCAAAGATAAACATAGCACATGAAATAACTGGTTTCTAAACAAATCTATGTAATAGAAATGCACCAAATAAACTTGTAAACATGTTGTACATTAATACTCACAAGCAATAACTCTCCAAGGCAGAAACGTTTTAAAGAGCAACAACATATTCTGCAGGCTAACAAGCGACCAGCTTCCTGTTTCCTCTACCCACAGGAACACAGAAAAACCCCACCAAAATAAAAGCAGGTGAGAATTCCCATTATGACCAGCAGAGGGTGCTGAAGAGAAAGAACCTATGCATGTCATAACACTCCCCGTCTGGTATTGTAAAATACCATTATGAACCAACTGAAACATCATAAACTGCAAGATTTTACAGATTATATCTGAATACAATGTTTACCATCATGACACACATACTTCTCAGTCCTTTGGGGACATCAATAACACTGTCTCTGACACAGGTCTCAGGTAAGTATTAATAGTTCCATTTCTTGAGACCCTCACTTCAATCTTCCTGACCCTGCCATCCTTATCCGGGAAGATCTGGTTGACAAGTCCCATTGGCCATTCATTCCGCCTCGCTTGTGCGTCTTTGATGAGCACCAAATCTCCCACCTTGAGGTTTGTATGGTTACGTTGCCACTTGTTCCGGCTTTGCAGTGTCCCTAAGTACTCCCGTCTCCATCTGGTCCAAAATGTGTTTGCAAGGTGTTGAACTTGCCTCCACTGCTGTCGATGGAGATCCTTCTCAATAAAACTTCCCGGAGGGGGAAGAGGAGTGCACACCTTCTGAGTGAGAAGCATGGAAGGTGTCAACAGGAAGGGTGTGTCAGGATCTGTTGTGATAGGAGACAAAGGTCTAGCATTAATGATGGCTGTTACCTCTGCCATTAGAGTAGAAAGCACCTCATGTGTCAAGTGAGAGTGCGGGGTTTGGAGAAGCATTGCATCCAGGATACGTCGGGACAATCCTATCATACGTTCCCAGCTTCCTCCCATATGAGAAGAGTGAGGTGGATTAAAGATCCAGGTGCATCCCTCTTCTCCCAGGTATGTTTTAATGCTTGACACGTCGGGATCTGTCAGTGTGAAACCTAGCTCCCGGCAAGCACCAACGAAATTAGTCCCACAATCGGATCGAATCTGCTTAACAGGCCCTCTCAAACTGAAGAATCGACGCAGGGAATTGATGAAACTTGATGCGTCCATCGACTCAATCAGTTCAATGTGCACAGCACGTGTGCTAAGACACGTAAAAAGAACAGCCCACCTTCTGCTATTTGCCTGGCCTCCTCTTGTGCGCCTTGTGACCACAGACCAAGGGCCAAATACATCCAAACCCACGAAGGTGAAAGGAGGTTCGGTGCTGATACGATCAGAAGGCAGATCTGCCATTCTTTGCTCAGTTGCTTTCTTCCTAAGTCTGTTGCAGGTGATACAGTTGTGGATAATCTGTTTGATTAGCCTCCTTGCTCCTGTAATCCAATATCCAGCAGTACGGACTGCACCTTCTGTGAACACCCGTCCCTGATGCATTACTCGCTGGTGATGGTGTTCTACTATCAACTTGGCAACATGGCTACCACCTGGAATAATGAGAGGATGTTTCTCCTTGTAGTCGATGTTGGCGTGTTTGAGCCTTCCACCTATCCTCAAGAGTCCTTGATCATCACAGTAGGGACTGAGTTTTTGTAAAGAGCTGTGTTTTGGTATGTCTTTACCATTAGCAATACAGGCAAGTTCCTCCTCAAACATTTCCTTCTGCACACTTTTGATGACGACAATCTCAGCCTTTGTCAGTTCCTCTGCTGTGCGAGACTGTTTGCAATGATGCCATGAACTGCAAGAGGGACCTTCATCTTTGCTCTTGAAGACCTTTGCAATATGAATGAGCAAACTAAGGGCCTTGAGGAGTTTCTTCAAAGAGGAAAAACGTCTGAACCTTTGCGATCCAAGCAGAGACCCATCATTACTCGTGTGAGTGACAAAGCTGCGTATTTCATCATCCAACTCGGGGTCCACAAGGTCATAGGTTTCAGCTTCTCTTGTAACACTAGCTTGTAACAAGAAGGCAGGTCCTTTAAGCCAGGCACTGTCACCAAGCATGGCGGCAGGCACCGAGCGTGTGCCTATGTCAGCAGGGTTAGAGCTCGTAGGGACATAGTGCCATTGTTTTGGTTCTGAAATCCTCCTGATTCGCTGCACCCTGTTGCCAACATATACATAGAACCTCTTCGTCTGGTTGCTTATATAGCCTAAAACCACACGACTGTCTGTGTAGAATTCAACTGCCTCAAGATTTAGGTCCAGTTCACTTGTGATGACTTCAGCAAGCTCTGCAGCTAAAACAGCAGCTCCCAATTCCAGTCTTGGAATTGTATGAGCAGATTGTGGGGCCAATTTTGCTTTCCCTAGAACGAAGCCCACCTTATGGTTCTGATTTTCGCCAGTGGTCTTTAGGAAAGCAACTGCTGCAATGGCTTTAGTGGAGGCATCTGAAAAGATGTGTAACTCTTTTCTGATTGCTGTTGACATCGTAGCAGAAGCGTAGGTCCTTGGAATATGTACATTCTTGAGATCGACAAGAGATTCTTTCCATGTATCCCACTCGGCCTCCCTTTCTCTAGGCAGTGGAGTGTCCCAGTCTAGGGCCTCACTTGAAAGTTCTCTCAGCAGCATCTTTCCCTGGATTGTAACCGGTGAAGCAAATCCTAAGGGATCAAAAAGACCATTGATTGTAGCTAAGACACCTCTCTTTGTAAAGGGCTTCACTGTCTCTGCTACTCGAAAGGTAAAGGCGTCTTTCTTTAGGTCCCATATCAGACCAAGACTTCGCTGTGTAGGTGTCACATCAGTCTCCAGATTTAGCTCTTTAAGCCCCTTTGCACGGTCATCTGGAGAAAACGCATCAAGAACCTCAGAGCTGTTTGATGCTATTTTATGCAGGCGAAGGTTAGATGTGGCAAGCATTTCCTGTGCTCTCTTCATTAGATCAATAGCTTCACTGGCTGTGGGCCTTGACATAAGCGCATCGTCAACGTAGAACTCCCTCTCAATGAAGCGTCGTGCATCTGATCCGAATTCCTCTTCACCATGAGCTGCTGCACATCGAAGGCCGTATATAGCTACGGATGGTGAGGGGCTGTTGCCAAACACGTGAACCTTCATTTGATACTCACAGATGTCATTGGCAGGATTGTTGTCTTCATGCCAGAGGAAGCGCAAATAGTTTCGATGGTCCTCTCTTACAATGAAACTGTGAAACATCTGTTCAATGTCAGCGGTTACTGCAACAGTTTCACGTCTGAACCTCAACAATACTCCCAATAAGCTATTATTGAGGTCAGGTCCAGAGAGGAGAACATCATTGAGAGAGACGCCATGGCACTTTGCACTTGAGTCAAACACAACCCTGATCTGATCCGGCTTCTGAGGATGGTACACCCCAAACGTAGGTAAGTACCAGCACTCCTTGTCCACCTCAAGTGGAGGAGCCAGTTCAGCATGGTCACGATCAAATATGTTCTGCATGAAAGCAAAGAAATGCCTCTTCATTTCAGGCCTTTTTTCAAGGGTGCGCTGAAGAGAGGATAAGCGTTTGACGGCCTGGTCGCGATTGTTGGGCAGCCACTGGCGAGGTCCCTTAAATGGAAGTGGCGCCACCCAGCTGTTGCTGTCATCTATGAACATCTCTCTCTTCATGACCTCTAGGAACAGTTTGTCTTCAATAGAAAGGCCGATTTTGTTATCGTCCTCGGATGTATCAAAGATGGTGCTTCCAAGAGTGCATGCCTTAACTATAGGTGTTTCGGTGGTAGGGAAGGCTTTACGCTCAGACTTGGACCCATAATTCTCTTTGATATGAACCATATTTGGACATGGTCTGAAATAGGATGGGCGATTGTTCTCAAGCACATTAGTGTGATAGGCATCCACAGCTGCAGGCTTATGAGCATCACCTAAACAGACGTCACCAATGATGACCCATCCCAGGTCCAGTTTCTGTGCATATGGGGCATTGTGAGGACCGTTTCTATGCTGCCTCGCTTTGTGGACACTAAGTAGGTCACGTCCAAGTAAAAGGAGGATCTCAGCTTTGTGATCGAGTGGTGGGATGAGATGGGCTATTGGCCTTAGATGAGCATGTTCTGCTGCCACCTCAGGGGTAGGTATCTCAGCTCTGTTACTCGGAATGTTATTACATTCAATTATTGTCGGCAGCGTGACTGATGTGGCTCCGTCTAGTGACTCCACTACAAAGCCTGTAGCTCTTCTACCCATCATTTCTGTTGTTCCCGCACATGTACGAAGTGTGAATGGAGACTCTGACCCCTCTATGCCATAAACATCAAAAAACTCTGACCTGGCAAGTGACCGATTACTCTGATCATCGAGCACGACATAAGCCTTTGTCACTCGCTCTGGCTGCGCTTTTGGGAAAACCTTTACCAAGCAGATCTTAGAACAGGATCTTCCTCTCTGAGCTTCTCCACATACTTCGGTACAAGTCGATGTTATAGCAGGCTGAGTTGTCTCTTCTGTGCCCTCCCCGCCATGACCAAAGAGAGTTGCAGGAGGTGGTCCTGGATGAAGGGCAGAGATATGATTCCTGCTTTCACATTCTGTACACTTGATTGTTGTGCTACAGTTCTTGGCCATGTGACTAGTGGAAGAACAGCATCTAAAACAGATACCATTGTCCTTGAGGAAGGTCTTACGCTCCTCAATGGGTTTATTGCGAAACCCTCTGCAGCGCTTGAGGGGATGTGGCTTTTTATGAATAGGGCACTGCCTTTCCACATCACAGGTTTGCTCTCTCACGCTGTCTTGGCCAGCTTTCCCCTGTGATATTTCCGTCTTGTGAGCAGAGACCAAACCCTTATAGGTCTTCCTCACTGTAGTATCTGATCTAAAGTGGTCTGTTGTAGATGCTAAGAGCCTGAAGCCTGGATCATTGCGGGCTTGTGCCTCTCTGCAGACAAAGTCACAGAGAAAGGAAAATGGCGGAAAAATGACACTATGGTCAACTTTATACCTAAAACCCTGAGAGAGCCACTTTTCCTGGATATTGTGTGGTAACTTGTCCACAATTGGAGCGACACCACGTGCAGTGTCAAGATAGCTTAGCCCTGGGAGATAACCCTCTGATTTTGCTGCCTCAACCTCTTGCAGCAGGTCACTAAGCTCTCTCAGCTTAACAGGATCTTTGCTACTGACCTTTGGGAAGTTTGTAAGCCTGTCGAACAGTGTTTTTTCAATTATCTCTGGAGAGCCAAAACATTCCTCCAAGCGCTCCCAGGCTTTGTCCAGTCCAACTTCAGGACGACAGACATGCACCGTCTTTATTCTTTTCACATGCCGTGCTGAGTCGTGCCCTAGCCACTTAATAAGGAGGTCCAACTCTTCACTGGGGCTGAGTTTTAGTCCACTGATTGCATTCAGAAAGGAGGATTTCCACGCCCAGTAATTTTCAGGGCAGTCATCAAACTTTGTGAGACCAGCATTAATAAGATCCCTCCGTGCCAAGTACCTTGCTATATCACCCACCTGAGCACCGCCATCTGGTAGGAGTTGAGGTGTGACTTGATCAGGCGACCTTTCCCTTGTGCTCTCTGGTGGGTGCGGTGTTGAGTGGAGATAAATACCAGACTTTGGTTCCTGAGATAGCCCTGATGTTGGAATGGCTTTGTTTCTCATTTTGAACAAGTGAGATTCAACATATGGAGTACCAAAGCTTTGCCTGGGTTGAATCGTGGGCTTCAGCTCATGAACAGTTGACTCTCTATGCTCTTCCTCTGGTTTAGCACTCTCGGTTGGCTGTAGATGCTGCTCCACATACTGCCGTGTCCTTTCAGCAGTCTCTTCAAAGGCTGGGTTCCTTTCAGTTTTGACAGACTCCTCTGCTGCAACCTCAAGGATGCTGGCTTCAGCCATAGCTGCTGCTACCTCCTTTTCATACTGTAAAGTGTTCAATTTGGCTTCTATGCGAGCCTTTTCAATCATCATTTCTGACTCTATTTTGGCATAATCGGCTCGTGCGCGAGCTGCCTCCAGTTTAGCACGAGCTGCAGCAGCGGCTCGACTGGCTGATGATCCACTTGATGCTATAGAGGCCACTGACCTGGTCTCTAGAGCCGACAGCTGCGTTATTTCTTTTGTGGCTTGTGTGTCCTCCATCCCACAATGCTGCTGTGTGGCAAGCGTAAGCAGTAGTAGAGATGAGACGTGCTGGCAGACGAAGTTGCTGTCTTTGATTATCTCTGCTCGCTGAGAAGCTGCTTTTTTACTGTTCTGTCCTTATTGTGCGTCCCTTTGCCCAACTTGACAGACAGCTAACGGTTTCAATGAACATTGGAGGCGGAAGTAAGTTTAAGGCTTTTTACTTCGTCAGTAGTTCAATGATTGACATCCTTTTCTTCCCGTAAAACTAAAAACAAACACAAAGTAAATGTCACAAGATGTCTTTACCTCTTTACACACACTTCTAGGATATGAACTATACTGTTATATAGTATGTGTAATCAACAGCGACTCAGTATTGATCACAATACAACTTAGCGAGTTTAGCTTCCTCAAAGATAAACATAGCACATGAAATAACTGGTTTCTAAACAAATCTATGTAATAGAAATGCACCAAATAAACTTGTAAACATGTTGTACATTAATACTCACAAGCAATAACTCTCCAAGGCAGAAACGTTTTAAAGAGCAACAACATATTCTGCAGGCTAACAAGCGACCAGCTTCCTGTTTCCTCTACCCACAGGAACACAGAAAAACCCCACCAAAATAAAAGCAGGTGAGAATTCCCATTATGACCAGCAGAGGGTGCTGAAGAGAAAGAACCTATGCATGTCATAACAGCTAACATATACCTGTTTTACAGCATGGTGAGTAGCGAGAACGCTAAGTTATTGTTAGCTTCGATAAGAAAAATGTGAAGATGTAATATTACCATGAGCTATATGCTAATGTTATTCACTCAAGCAAACATCTCAGTTACTGATTTGCTGCTTTCTAATATCTATGTTTATTTCTGGATATACCTATACCTACGTGCTTATATTACATCCCATATAAAGGGTGACAACGGCAGTAACTATAAATGACCATAAATTAACTGTAAATTACATTGCAGTGAGCTCCATTCTTATAGTTTTATTACGTGCACACGCAGTTGGCAACCGTAACCAAGGCAAGTGTTTAAATGCACTTCCACAACGTTCCATTCGTTCTTTTGTGCTGGCTCGTGAACTTGTCTTGACCTGCTCCAAACTCAGCTTGTGGAAAGATAACTTTTGGAGAATATTTCTACAGAAAGCGGAATTTACTAGAAAGCGACAGTACAAACGACTCGAAGAAGTCGTTTGTACTGTCGCTTTATGACGTGTTTCATAACAGCAAAGCTGGCTGGCTCGTCGTGGATCCGGACTCATTGAAAGTCACCTGGCTGGTACGTTTCAAAGATTCTTCAATTATTTTAAGAGTCACTAGACAACTATAATAATTTAACAAGTTCCAGTGTGAATATCAAATTTTAATGTGATCAAAATATGTGTATTCCAAGATTTTTCCCGGTAAATTGCGTGTATGCTTTAAATTTTGCGGGACAGCTGTAGAATTCATTAACGAGTGGCGGATGAATGTGAAAAAAGGTGTTACTTTGATTGAAGGCTTCAAATTTGACACTGCCCCCCAATAAAATGGTTAAACTAGCTTAACGGACAAAGATTCGTAAAATACTCCCCAAAAAAAGAATAAAAATAAAATCAGTTTCTATGGTAACAGCATTTCGTCACAATGATAGAACATGCAGGTGAACACACCAGATCCCCTGTAGCTCCTGACATCATTTTCTTCTCTGGATCAAAAGCTTCATTAGGTAAACTATAACGTTTTTTCCCAGCTACATAACGCAGTGATAAAAAAAATAATCAAAATAAAATAATATAAAAATAATATTGAAAACATTAAGCATAGTCAAAATAATCATGAAGTCAAACCTTTATGTGTGTGTTTTATTTTGTGTTTTATTTTAAAAATATGTGCTTGGAGTTCCACTGCCTTTGTTTGTATTGGGAACATTTAGGACATGAAATTGGTACATTAAACCTCTGATGCTGTTTCAAAATGTGTTACATTGTTAATGAAAGAATCGTAATAAATAAATAAATAAATAAGAGAATGAGCTGCCTAGTTAGTTATACATTTCCTGTAGTATAATTATGTAACAAGCTATTTATGTCCAGTTATTTAAAAATGAGTACCTATTATCCATTACCGACTCCAACGTAGTGTTTGCATAAAGGTTTAAAAAGGACAAATAAAACAAAATGAATGTATACAAAATAAAATAGTGTTACCATAAAAGTGTAGTGTGCACAGAGTGAGCTGCCTTGGGGGAGGTTTGGTGCTGTTCTATTAAAAATGGATGCTTCACTTAATGATGTGAACTTAGTTGACATCTTTTGATCTCACATGAAAAAGTCGAAGTGTCACTCAGTCTGACATAAATGTAGCCTAAAATGCTCTTCTGTCATCATCTGCTCAAACTAACAGATGTAGGTCTGTTGCTTTAGCACTGGCTGTTTATTACATTCCTAATGTTATTTTAAACTTGTTTCCTTACAGACTGTCTTGACTATGTGGTTGAGCGTCCTGCAGAAGAAGGCCTTCCTCAAGTCATCAGGATCCTGGATGACAGTCTCCTGAACGCCATCTCTTCTGATGAAGCACAGGACACTGATGCCCAGCGTGTCGGTGACGGTGAGTATATCCCTCCCTCAGTCTTCCCCTTTTCTCATAAAGAACTGGATGCTGATGCGTGTCAGCGAAGTGCAAGATGAAAAAACCCTCCCTGAAAATGAGGAATCAATGCTGGAAAGTCATTTTATTACTTTTAGGTCTGTTTGTTGCAAATCTCTTTCACTTGTCTTTATGTCTTGTAATATTTAAGTGTGTATTTATGTCTTGTATTGCTGGTAAGTAACTTTCTTGCACTGAGGTCTGTTTATTGCAAATATCTTTGACTTGTTTTTATGTTCTATAATGTTTATATGTGTATGTATGTCTTGCATTGCTGGTAAGTAACTTTCTTACACTGAGGTCTGTTTGTTGCAAATATCTTTGACTTGTTTTTATGTCTTATAATGTTTATGTGTGTATTTATGTTTTGTATTGCTGGTAAGTAACTTTCTTACACTGAGGTCTGTTTATTGCAAATATCTTTGATCTGTTTTTTTTATGTCTTATAATGTTTATGTGTGTAAGTATGTCTTGTAATGTTTATGTATGTATTTATGTCTTGTATTGCTGGTAAGTAACTTTCTTACACTGAGGTCTGTTTATTGCAAATATCTTTGACTTGTTTTTATGTCTCATAATGTTTATCTCTGTATTTATGTCTTGTATCGCCGGTAAGTAACTTTCTTGCACTGAGGTCTGTTTATTGCAAATATCTTTGACTTGTTTTTATGTCTTATAATGTTTATGTGTGTATTTATGTCTTGTATTGCTGGTAAGTAACTTTCTTGCACTGAGGTCTGTTTATTGCAAATATGTTTGACTTGTTTTTATGTCTTATAATGTTTATGTGTGTATTTATGTCTTGTATTTCTGGTAAGTAACTTTCTTGCACTGAGGTCTCTTTATTGCAAATATCTTTGACTTGTTTTTTTGTCTTATAATGTTTATGTGTGTATTTATGTCTTGTAATGTTTATGTGTGTATTTATGTCTTGTATTTCTGGTAAGTAACTTTCTTGCACTGAGGTCTCTTTATTGCAAATATCTTTGACTTGTTTTTTTGTCTTATAATGTTTATGTGTGTATTTATGTCTTGTAATGTTTATGTGTGTATTTATGTCTTGTAATGTTTATGTGTGTATTTATGTCTTGTAATGTTTATGTGTGTATTTATGTCTTGTAATGTTTATTTGTGTATTTATGTCTTGTATCGCCGGTAAGTAACTTTCTTGCACTGAGGTCTGGTTGTTGCAAATATGTTTGACTTGTTTTTATGTCTTATAATGTTTGTGTGTGTATTTATGTCTTGCATTTCTGGTAAGTAACTGTCTTGCACTGAGGTCTGTTTATTGCAAATATGTTTGACTTGTTTTTATGTCTTATAATGTTTGTGTGTGTTTATATGTCTTATAATGTTTGTGTGTGTATTTATGTCTTATAATGTTTATGTGTGCATGTATGTCTTGTATTTCTGGTAAGTAACTTTCTTGCACTGAGGTCTGGTTGTTGCAAATATGTTTGACTTGTTTTTATGTCTTATAATGTTTGTGTGTGTATTTATGTCTTGCATTTCTGGTAAGTAACTGTCTTGCACTGAGGTCTGTTTATTGCAAATATCTTTGACTTGTTTTTTTGTCTTATAATGTTTATGTGTGTATTTATGTCTTGTAATGTTTATGTGTGTATTTATGTCTTGTAATGTTTATGTGTGTATTTATGTCTTGTAATGTTTATGTGTGTATTTATGTTTTGTATTGCTGGTAAGTAACTTTCTTACACTGAGGTCTGTTTATTGCAAATATCTTTGATCTGTTTTTTTATGTCTTATAATGTTTATGTGTAAGTATGTCTTGTAATGTTTATGTATGTATTTATGTCTTGTATTGCTGGTAAGTAACTTTCTTGCACTGAGGTCTGTTTGTTGCAAATATCTTTGATTTGTTTTTATGTCTTATAGTGTTTATGTGTGTATTTAATTCTTGTATTGCTGGTAAGTAACTTTCTTGCACTGAGGTCTGATTATTGCACATATCTTTGACTTGTTTTTATGTCTTATAATGTTTATGTGTGTATTTATGTCTTGTATTTCTGGTAAGTAACTTTCTTGCACTGAGGTCTGGTTGTTGCAAATATCTTTGACTTGTTTTTATGTCTTATAATGTTTATGTGTGTATTTATGTCTTGTATTGCTGGTAAGTAACCTACTTGCACTGAGGTCTGATTATTGCAAATATCTTTGACTTGTTTTTATGTCTTATAATGTTTATGTGTGTATTTATGTCTTGTATTGCCGGTAAGTAACTTTCTTGCACTGAGCCTGTTTGTTGCAAACATCTTTGACTTGTTTTTATGTCTTATAATGTTTATGTGCGCATGTATGTCTTGTATTGCTGTTAAGTAACTTTCTTGCACTGTCTGTTTATTGCAAGTATCTTTGATCTGTTTTTTTGTCTTGTAATGTTTATGTGTGTATTTATGTCTTGTATTGCTGGTAAGTAACTTTCTTGCACTGAGGTCTGTTTATTGCAAATATCTTTGACATGTTTTTATGTCTTATAATGTTTATGTGTATTTATGTCTTGTATCGCCGGTAAGTAACTTTCTTGCACTGAGGTCTGGTTGTTGCAAATATCTTTGACTTGTTTTTATGTCTTATAATGTTTATTTGTGTATTTATGTCTTGTATCGCCGGTAAGTAACTTTCTTGCACTGAGGTCTGGTTGTTGCAAATATCTTTGACTTCTTTTTATGTCTTATAATGTTTATTTGTGTATTTATGTCTTGCATTGCTGTTAAGTAACTTTCTTTCACTGAGGTCTGTTTTTTGCAAATATCTTTGATCTGTTTTTTTGTCTTGTAGTGTTTATGTGTGTATTTATGTCTTATAATGTTTATGTGTGCATGTATGTCTTGTGTTGCTGGTAAGTAACTTTCTTGCACTGAGGTCTGTTTATTGCAAATATCTTTGACCTGTTTTTTTGTCTTGTAATATTTATGTGTGTATTTTTGTCTTTTATTGCTGGTAAGTAACTTCCTTGCACTAAGGTCTGGTTATTGCAAATATCTTTGACTTGTTTTTATGTCTTATAATGTTTATGTGTATTTATGTCTTGTATCGCCGGTAAGTAACTTTCTTGCACTGAGGTCTGGTTGTTGCAAATATCTTTGACTTGTTTTTATGTCTTATAATGTTTATTTGTGTATTTATGTCTTGTATCGCCGGTAAGTAACTTTCTTGCACTGAGGTCTGGTTGTTGCAAATATCTTTGACTTGTTTTTATGTCTTATAATGTTTATGTGTGTATTTATGTCTTGCATTGCTGTTAAGTAACTTTCTTGCACTGAGGTCTGTTTTTTGCAAATATCTTTGATCTGTTTTTTTGTCTTGTAGTGTTTATGTGTGTATTTATGTCTTATAATGTTTATGTGTGCATGTATGACTTGTGTTGCTGGTAAGTAACTTTCTTGCACTGAGGTCTGTTTATTGCAAATATCTTTGACTTGTTTTTATGTCTTATAATGTTTATGTGTGTATTTATGTCTTATAATGTTTATATGTGCATGTATGTCTTGTGTTGCTGGTAAGTAACTTTCTTGCACTGAGGTCTGTTTATTGCAAATATCTTTGACCTGTTTTTTTGTCTTGTAATATTTATGTGTGTATTTTTGTCTTTTATTGCTGGTAAGTAACTTCCTTGCACTAAGGTCTGGTTATTGCAAATATCTTTGACTTGTTTTTATGTCTTATAATGTTTATATGTGTATTTATGTCTTGTATTGCCGGTAAGTAACTTTCTTGCACTGAGGTCTGTTTATTGCAAATATCTTTGACCTGTTTTTTTGTCTTGTAATGTTTATGTGTGTATTTATGTCTTGTATTGCTGGTAAGTAACTTTCTTACACTGAGGTCTGGTTATTGCAAATATCTTTGACTTGTTGTTATGTCTTATAATGTTTATGTGTGTATGTATGTCTTATAATGTTTATGTGTGTATTTATGTCTTGTATTGCTGGTAAGTAACTTTCTTGCACTGAGGTCTGTTTATTGCAAATATCTTTGACCTGTTTTTTTGTCTTGTAATGTTTATGTGTGTATTTATGTCTTGTATTGCTGGTAAGTAACTTTCTTACACTGAGGTCTGGTTATTGCAAATATCTTTGACTTGTTGTTATGTCTTATAATGTTTATGTGTGTATGTATGTCTTATAATGTTTATGTGTGTATTTATGTCTTGTATTGCTGGTAAGTAACTTTCTTGCACTGAGGTCTGATTATTGCACATATCTTTGACTTGTTTTTATGTCTTATAATGTTTATGTGTGTATTTATGTCTTGTATTTCTGGTAAGTAACTTTCTTGCACTGAGGTCTGGTTGTTGCAAATATCTTTGACTTGTTTTTATGTCTTATAATGTTTATGTGTGTATTTATGTCTTGTATCGCCGGTAAGTAACTTTCTTGCACTGAGGTCTGGTTGTTGCAAATATCTTTGACTTGTTTTTATGTCTTATAATGTTTATGTGTGTATTTATTTCTTATAATGTTTATGTGTGCATGTATGTCTTGTGTTGCTGGTAAGTAACTTTCTTTCACTGAGGTCTGTTTTTTGCAAATATCTTTGATCTGTTTTTTTGTCTTGTAGTGTTTATGTGTGTATTTATTTCTTATAATGTTTATGTGTGCATGTATGTCTTGTGTTGCTGGTAAGTAACTTTCTTGCACTGAGGTCTGTTTATTGCAAATATCTTTGACTTGTTTTTATGTCTTATAATGTTTATGTGTGCATGTATGTCTTGTATTGCTGGTAAGTAACTTTCTTGCACTGAGGTCTGTTTATTGCAAATATCTTTGACTTGTTTTTTTGTCTTATAATGTTTATGTGTGTATTTATGTCTTATAATGTTTATGTGTGTATTTATGTCTAGTATTGCTGTTAAGTAACTTTCTTGCACTGAGGTCTGTTTTTTGCAAATATCTTTGATCTGTTTTTTTGTCTTGTAGTGTTTATGTGTGTATTTATGTCTTATAATGTTTATGTGTGCATGTATGTCTTGTGTTGCTGGTAAGTAACTTTCTTGCACTGAGGTCTGTTTATTGCAAATATCTTTGACTTGTTTTTATGTCTTATAATGTTTATGTGTGTATTTATGTCTTATAATGTTTATATGTGCATGTATGTCTTGTATTGCTGGTAAGTAACTTTCTTGCACTGAGGTCTGTTTATTGCAAATATCTTTGACTTGTTTTTATGTCTTATAATGTTTATGTGCGCATGTATGTCTTTTATTGCTGGTAAGTAACTTTGTTGCACTGAGGTCTGTTTATTGCAAATATCTTTGACTTGTTTTTTTGTCTTATAATGTTTATGTGTGTATTTATGTCTTATAATGTTTATGTGTGCATGTATGTCTTGTATTGCTGGTAAGTAACTTTCTTGCACTGAGGTCTGTTTATTGCAAATATCTTTGACTTGTTTTTATGTCTTATAGTGTTTATGTGTGTATTTATGTCTTGTATTGCTGGTAAGTAACTTTCTTGCACTGAGGTCTGATTATTGCACATATCTTTGACTTGTTTTTATGTCTTATAATGTTTGTGTGTGTTTATATGTCTTGTAATGTTTATGTGTATTTATGTCTTATAATGTTTATGTGTGTATTTATGTCTTGTATTGCTGGTAAGTAACTTTCTTGAAATGAGGTCTGTTTATTGCAAATATCTTTGACTTGTTTTTATGTCTTATAATGTTTATATGTGTATTTATGTCTTGTATTGCCGGTAAGTAACTTTCTTGCACTGAGGTCTGTTTATTGCAAATATCTTTGACTTGTTTTTTTGTCATATAATGTTTATGTGTGTATTTATGTCTTATAATGTTTATATGTGTATTTATGTCTTGTATTGCTGGTAAGTAACTTTCTTGCACTGAGGTCTGTTTATTGCAAATATCTTTGACTTGTTTTTATGTCTTATAGTGTTTATGTGTGTATTTATGTCTTGTATTGCTGGTAAGTAACTTTCTTGCACTGAGGTCTGATTATTGCACATATCTTTGACTTGTTTTTATGTCTTATAATGTTTGTGTGTGTTTATATGTCTTGTAATGTTTATGTGTATTTATGTCTTATAATGTTTATGTGTGTATTTATGTCTTGTATTGCTGGTAAGTAACTTTCTTGAAATGAGGTCTGTTTATTGCAAATATCTTTGACTTGTTTTTATGTCTTATAATGTTTATATGTGTATTTATGTCTTGTATTGCCGGTAAGTAACTTTCTTGCACTGAGGTCTGTTTATTGCAAATATCTTTGACTTGTTTTTTTGTCATATAATGTTTATGTGTGTATTTATGTCTTGTATTGCTGGTAAGTAACTTTCTTGCACTGAGGTCTGTTTATTGCAAATATCTTTGACTTGTTTTTTTGTCATATAATGTTTATGTGTGTATTTATGTCTTATAATGTTTATGTGTGTATTTATGTTTTGTATTGCTGGTAAGTAACTTTCTTACACTGAGGTCTGTTTATTGCAAATATCTTTGATCTGTTTTTTTATGTCTTATAATGTTTATGTGTGTAAGTATGTCTTGTAATGTTTATGTATGTATTTATGTCTTGTATTGCTGGTAAGTAACTTTCTTGCACTGAGGTCTGTTTGTTGCAAATATCTTTGATTTGTTTTTATGTCTTATAGTGTTCATGTGTGTATTTAATTCTTGTATTGCTGGTAAGTAACTTTCTTGCACTGAGGTCTGATTATTGCAAATATCTTTGATTTGTTTTTATGTCTTATAGTGTTCATGTGTGTATTTAATTCTTGTATTGCTGGTAAGTAACTTTCTTGCACTGAGGTCTGGTTGTTGCAAATATCTTTGACTTGTTTTTATGTCTTATAATGTTTATGTGTGTATTTATGTCTTGTATTTCTGGTAAGTAACTTTCTTGCACTGAGGTCTGGTTGTTGCAAATATCTTTGACTTGTTTTTATGTCTTATAATGTTTATGTGTGTATTTATTTCTTATAATGTTTATGTGTGCATGTATGTCTTGTGTTGCTGGTAAGTAACTTTCTTTCACTGAGGTCTGTTTTTTGCAAATATCTTTGATCTGTTTTTTTGTCTTGTAGTGTTTATGTGTGTATTTATTTCTTATAATGTTTATGTGTGCATGTATGTCTTGTGTTGCTGGTAAGTAACTTTCTTGCACTGAGGTCTGTTTATTGCAAATATCTTTGACTTGTTTTTATGTCTTATAATGTTTATGTGTGCATGTATGTCTTGTATTGCTGGTAAGTAACTTTCTTGCACTGAGGTCTGTTTATTGCAAATATCTTTGACTTGTTTTTTTGTCTTATAATGTTTATGTGTGTATTTATGTCTTATAATGTTTATGTGTGTATTTATGTCTAGTATTGCTGTTAAGTAACTTTCTTGCACTGAGGTCTGTTTTTTGCAAATATCTTTGATCTGTTTTTTTGTCTTGTAGTGTTTATGTGTGTATTTATGTCTTATAATGTTTATGTGTGCATGTATGTCTTGTGTTGCTGGTAAGTAACTTTCTTGCACTGAGGTCTGTTTATTGCAAATATCTTTGACTTGTTTTTATGTCTTATAATGTTTATGTGTGTATTTATGTCTTATAATGTTTATATGTGCATGTATGTCTTGTATTGCTGGTAAGTAACTTTCTTGCACTGAGGTCTGTTTATTGCAAATATCTTTGACTTGTTTTTATGTCTTATAATGTTTATGTGCGCATGTATGTCTTTTATTGCTGGTAAGTAACTTTGTTGCACTGAGGTCTGTTTATTGCAAATATCTTTGACTTGTTTTTTTGTCTTATAATGTTTATGTGTGTATTTATGTCTTATAATGTTTATGTGTGCATGTATGTCTTGTATTGCTGGTAAGTAACTTTCTTGCACTGAGGTCTGTTTATTGCAAATATCTTTGACTTGTTTTTATGTCTTATAGTGTTTATGTGTGTATTTATGTCTTGTATTGCTGGTAAGTAACTTTCTTGCACTGAGGTCTGATTATTGCACATATCTTTGACTTGTTTTTATGTCTTATAATGTTTGTGTGTGTTTATATGTCTTGTAATGTTTATGTGTATTTATGTCTTATAATGTTTATGTGTGTATTTATGTCTTGTATTGCTGGTAAGTAACTTTCTTGAAATGAGGTCTGTTTATTGCAAATATCTTTGACTTGTTTTTATGTCTTATAATGTTTATATGTGTATTTATGTCTTGTATTGCCGGTAAGTAACTTTCTTGCACTGAGGTCTGTTTATTGCAAATATCTTTGACTTGTTTTTTTGTCATATAATGTTTATGTGTGTATTTATGTCTTATAATGTTTATGTGTGTATTTATGTTTTGTATTGCTGGTAAGTAACTTTCTTACACTGAGGTCTGTTTATTGCAAATATCTTTGATCTGTTTTTTTATGTCTTATAATGTTTATGTGTGTAAGTATGTCTTGTAATGTTTATGTATGTATTTATGTCTTGTATTGCTGGTAAGTAACTTTCTTGCACTGAGGTCTGTTTGTTGCAAATATCTTTGATTTGTTTTTATGTCTTATAGTGTTCATGTGTGTATTTAATTCTTGTATTGCTGGTAAGTAACTTTCTTGCACTGAGGTCTGATTATTGCAAATATCTTTGATTTGTTTTTATGTCTTATAGTGTTCATGTGTGTATTTAATTCTTGTATTGCTGGTAAGTAACTTTCTTGCACTGAGGTCTGGTTGTTGCAAATATCTTTGACTTGTTTTTATGTCTTATAATGTTTATGTGTGTATTTATGTCTTGTATTTCTGGTAAGTAACTTTCTTGCACTGAGGTCTGGTTGTTGCAAATATCTTTGACTTGTTTTTATGTCTTATAATGTTTATGTGTGTATTTATTTCTTATAATGTTTATGTGTGCATGTATGTCTTGTGTTGCTGGTAAGTAACTTTCTTTCACTGAGGTCTGTTTTTTGCAAATATCTTTGATCTGTTTTTTTGTCTTGTAGTGTTTATGTGTGTATTTATTTCTTATAATGTTTATGTGTGCATGTATGTCTTGTGTTGCTGGTAAGTAACTTTCTTGCACTGAGGTCTGTTTATTGCAAATATCTTTGACTTGTTTTTATGTCTTATAATGTTTATGTGTGTATTTATGTCTTATAATGTTTATATGTGCATGTATGTCTTGTATTGCTGGTAAGTAACTTTCTTGCACTGAGGTCTGTTTATTGCAAATATCTTTGACCTGTTTTTTTGTCTTGTAATATTTATGTGTGTATTTTTGTCTTTTATTGCTGGTAAGTAACTTCCTTGCACTAAGGTCTGGTTATTGCAAATATCTTTGACTTGTTTTTATGTCTTATAATGTTTATATGTGTATTTATGTCTTGTATTGCCGGTAAGTAACTTTCTTGCACTGAGGTCTGTTTATTGCAAATATCTTTGACCTGTTTTTTTGTCTTGTAATGTTTATGTGTGTATTTATGTCTTGTATTGCTGGTGAGTAACTTCCTTGCACTAAGGTCTGGTTATTGCAAATATCTTTGACTTGTTTTTATGTCTTATAATGTTTGTGTGTGTATTTATATCTTGTATTGCTGGTAAGTAACTTTCTTGCACTGAGGTCTGTTTATTGCAAATATCTTTGACTTGTTTTTTTGTCTTATTATGTTTATGTGCGCGTGTATGTCTTTTATTGCTTGTAAGTAACTTTCTTGCACTGAGGTCTGTTTATTGCAAATATCTTTGACTTGTTTTTTTGTCTTATAATGTTTATGTGTGTATTTATGTCTTATAATGTTTATGTGTGTATTTATGTCTAGTATTGCTGTTAAGTAACTTTCTTGCACTGAGGTCTGTTTATTGCAAATATCTTTGACTTGTTTTTATGTCTTATAATGTTTATGTGTGTATTTATGTCTTATAATGTTTATATGTGCATGTATGTCTTGTATTGCTGGTAAGTAACTTTCTTGCACTGAGGTCTGTTTATTGCAAATATCTTTGACTTGTTTTTATGTCTTATAATGTTTATGTGCGCATGTATGTCTTTTATTGCTGGTAAGTAACTTTGTTGCACTGAGGTCTGTTTATTGCAAATATCTTTGACTTGTTTTTATGTCTTATAATGTTTATGTGTGTATTTATGTCTTATAATGTTTATGTGTGTATTTATGTCTTGTATTGCTGGTAAGTAACTTTCTTACACTGAGGTCTGTTTATTGCAAATATCTTTGACTTGTTTTTATGTCTTATAATGTTTATGTGTGTATGTATGTCTTATAATGTTTATGTGTGTATTTATGTCTTGTATTGCTGGTAAGTAACTTTCTTGCACTGAGGTCTGTTTATTGCAAATATCTTTGACTTGTTTTTATGTCTTATAGTGTTTATGTGTGTATTTATGTCTTGTATTGCTGGTAAGTAACTTTCTTGCACTGAGGTCTGATTATTGCAAAAATCTTTGACTTGTTTTTATGTCTTATAATGTTTATGTGTGTATTTATGTCCTGTATTGCTGGTAAGTAACTTTCTTGCACTGAGGTCTGATTATTGCACATATGTTTGACTTGTTTTTATGTCTTATAATGTTTATGTGTGTATTTATGTCTTGTATTTCTGGTAAGTAACTTTCTTGCACTGAGATCTAATTATTGCAAATATCTTTGACTTGTTTTTATGTCTTATAATGTTTATGTGTGTATTTATGTCTTGTATTGCCGGTAAGTAACTTTCTTGCACTGAGCCTGTTTGTTGCAAACATCTTTGACTTGTTTTTATGTCTTATAATGTTTGTGTGTGTTTATATGTCTTGTAATGTTTATGTGTATTTATGTCTTATAATGTTTATGTGTGTATTTATGTCTTGTATTGCTGGTAAGTAACTTTCTTGAAATGAGGTCTGTTTATTGCAAATATCTTTGACTTGTTTTTATGTCTTATAATGTTTATGTGCGCATGTATGTCTTTTATTGCTGGTAAGTAACTTTGTTGCACTGAGGTCTGTTTATTGCAAATATCTTTGACTTGTTTTTTTGTCTTATAATGTTTATGTGTGTATTTATGTCTTATAATGTTTATGTGTGTATTTATGTCTTGTATTGCTGGTAAGTAACTTTCTTGCACTGAGGTCTGTTTATTGCAAATATCTTTGACTTGTTTTTATGTCTCATAATGTTTATGTGCGCATGTATGTCTTTTATTGCTGGTAAGTAACTTTCTTGCACTGAGGTCTGTTTATTGCAAATATCTTTGACTTGTTTTTTTGTCTTATAATGTTTATGTGTGTATTTATGTCTTATAATGTTTATGTGTGTATTTATGTCTTGTATTGCTGGTAAGTAACTTTCTTGCACTGAGGTCTGTTTATTGCAAATATCTTTGACTTGTTTTTATGTCTTATAATGTTTATGTGTGTATTTATGTCTTATAATGTTTATGTGTGTATTTATGTCTTGTATTGCTGGTAAGTAACTTTCTTGCACTGAGGTCTGTTTATTGCAAATATCTTTGACTTGTTTTTTTGTCTTATAATGTTTATGTGTGTATTTATGTCTTATAATGTTTATGTGTGTATTTATGTCTTGTATTGCTGGTAAGTAACTTTCTTGCACTGAGGTCTGATTATTGCACATATGTTTGACTTGTTTTTATGTCTTATAATGTTTATGTGTGTATTTATGTCTTGTATTTCTGGTAAGTAACTTTCTTGCACTGAGGTCTGGTTGTTGCCAATATCTTTGACTTGTTTTTATGTCTTATAATGTTTATGTGTGTATTTATGTCTTGTATTGCTGGTAAGTAACCTACTTGCACTGAGGTCTGATTATTGCACATATCTTTGACTTGTTTTTATGTCTTATAATGTTTATGTGTGTATTTATGTCTTGTATTTCTGGTAAGTAACTTTCTTGCACTGAGATCTAATTATTGCAAATATCTTTGACTTGTTTTTATGTCTTATAATGTTTATGTGTGTATTTATGTCTTGTATTGCCGGTAAGTAACTTTCTTGCACTGAGCCTGTTTGTTGCAAACATCTTTGACTTGTTTTTATGTCTTATAATGTTTATGTGCGCATGTATGTCTTGTATTGCTGTTAAGTAACTTTCTTGCACTGTCTGTTTATTGCAAGTATCTTTGATCTGTTTTTTTGTCTTGTAATGTTTATGTGTGTATTTATGTCTTGTATTGCTGTTAAGTAACTTTCTTTCACTGAGGTCTGTTTTTTGCAAATATCTTTGATCTGTTTTTTTGTCTTGTAGTGTTTATGTGTGTATTTATGTCTTATAATGTTTATGTGTGCATGTATGTCTTGTGTTGCTGGTAAGTAACTTTCTTGCACTGAGGTCTGTTTATTGCAAATATCTTTGACCTGTTTTTTTGTCTTGTAATATTTATGTGTGTATTTTTGTCTTTTATTGCTGGTAAGTAACTTCCTTGCACTAAGGTCTGGTTATTGCAAATATCTTTGACTTGTTTTTATGTCTTATAATGTTTATGTGTATTTATGTCTTGTATCGCCGGTAAGTAACTTTCTTGCACTGAGGTCTGGTTGTTGCAAATATCTTTGACTTGTTTTTATGTCTTATAATGTTTATTTGTGTATTTATGTCTTGTATCGCCGGTAAGTAACTTTCTTGCACTGAGGTCTGGTTGTTGCAAATATCTTTGACTTGTTTTTATGTCTTATAATGTTTATGTGTGTATTTATGTCTTGCATTGCTGTTAAGTAACTTTCTTTCACTGAGGTCTGTTTTTTGCAAATATCTTTGACTTGTTTTTATGTCTTATAATGTTTATGTGTGTATTTATGTCTTGCATTGCTGTTAAGTAACTTTCTTTCACTGAGGTCTGTTTATTGCAAATATCTTTGACCTGTTTTTTTGTCTTGTAATATTTATGTGTGTATTTTTGTCTTTTATTGCTGGTAAGTAACTTCCTTGCACTAAGGTCTGGTTATTGCAAATATCTTTGACTTGTTTTTATGTCTTATAATGTTTATATGTGTATTTATGTCTTGTATTGCCGGTAAGTAACTTTCTTGCACTGAGGTCTGGTTATTGCAAATATCTTTGACCTGTTTTTTTGTCTTGTAATGTTTATGTGTGTATTTATGTCTTGTATTGCTGGTAAGTAACTTTCTTACACTGAGGTCTGGTTATTGCAAATATCTTTGACTTGTTTTTATGTCTTATAATGTTTATATGTGTATTTATGTCTTGTATTGCTGGTAAGTAACTTTCTTACACTGAGGTCTGGTTATTGCAAATATCTTTGACTTGTTTTTATGTCTTATAATGTTTATATGTGTATTTATGTCTTGTATTGCTGGTAAGTAACTTTCTTACACTGAGGTCTGATTATTGCAAATATCTTTGACTTGTTTTTATGTCTTATAATGTTTATATGTGTATTTATGTCTTGTATTGCTGGTAAGTAACTTTCTTACACTGAGGTCTGTTTATTGCAAATATCTTTGACTTGTTGTTATGTCTTATAATGTTTATGTGTGTATGTATGTCTTATAATGTTTATGTGTGTATTTATGTCTTGTATTGCTGGTAAGTAACTTTCTTGCACTGAGGTCTGTTTATTGCAAATATCTTTGACTTGTTTTTATGTCTTATAGTGTTTATGTGTGTATTTATGTCTTGTATTGCTGGTAAGTAACTTTCTTGCACTGAGGTCTGATTATTGCACATATCTTTGACTTGTTTTTATGTCTTATAATGTTTATGTGTGTATTTATGTCTTGTATTTCTGGTAAGTAACTTTCTTGCACTGAGGTCTGCTTGTTGCAAAAATCTTTGACTTGTTTTTATGTCTTATAATGTTTATGTGTGTATTTATGTCTTGCAATGTTTATGTGTGTGTTTATGTCTTGCATTGCTGGTAAGTAACTTTTTTGCACTGAGGTCTGTATATTGCAAATATCTTTGACTTGTTTTTATGTCTTATAATGTTTATGTGTGCATGTATGTCTTGTATTGCTGGCAAGTAACTTTCTTGCACTGAGGTCTGTTTGTTGCAAATATCTTTGATCTGTTTTTTTGTCTTATAATGTTTATGTGTGTATTTATGTCTTGTAATGTTTATGTGTATTTATGTCTTGTATTGCTGGTAAGTAACTTTCTTGCACTGAGGTCTGTTTATTGCAAATATCTTTGACTTGTTTTTATGTCTTATAATGTTTATGTGTGTATTTATGTCTTGTATTGCTGGTAAGTAACTTTCTTACACTGAGGTCTGTTTATTGCAAATATCTTTGACTTGTTTTTATGTCTTATAATGTTTATGTGTGTATGTATGTCTTATAATGTTTATGTGTGTATTTATGTCTTGTATTGCTGGTAAGTAACTTTCTTGCACTGAGGTCTGTTTATTGCAAATATCTTTGACTTGTTTTTATGTCTTATAGTGTTTATGTGTGTATTTATGTCTTGTATTGCTGGTAAGTAACTTTCTTGCACTGAGGTCTGATTATTGCACATATGTTTGACTTGTTTTTATGTCTTATAATGTTTATGTGTGTATTTATGTCTTGTATTGCTGGTAAGTAACTTTCTTGCACTGAGGTCTGATTATTGCACATATGTTTGACTTGTTTTTATGTCTTATAATGTTTATGTGTGTATTTATGTCTTGTATTTCTGGTAACTAACTTTCTTGCACTGAGATCTAATTATTGCAAATATCTTTGACTTGTTTTTATGTCTTATAATGTTTATGTGTGTATTTATGTCTTGTATTGCCGGTAAGTAACTTTCTTGCACTGAGCCTGTTTGTTGCAAACATCTTTGACTTGTTTTTATGTCTTATAATGTTTGTGTGTGTTTATATGTCTTGTAATGTTTATGTGTATTTATGTCTTATAATGTTTATGTGTGTATTTATGTCTTGTATTGCTGGTAAGTAACTTTCTTGAAATGAGGTCTGTTTATTGCAAATATCTTTGACTTGTTTTTATGTCTTATAATGTTTATATGTGTATTTATGTCTTGTATTGCCGGTAAGTAACTTTCTTGCACTGAGGTCTGTTTATTGCAAATATCTTTGACTTGTTTTTTTGTCATATAATGTTTATGTGTGTATTTATGTCTTATAATGTTTATGTGTGTATTTATGTCTTGCATTTCTGGTAAGTAACTTTGTTGCACTGAGGTCTGTTTATTGCAAATATCTTTGACTTGTTTTTATGTCTTATAATGTTTATGTGTGTATTTATGTCTTGCAATGTTTATGTGTGTGTTTATGTCTTATAATGTTTATGTGTGTATTTATGTCTTGCATTTCTGGTAAGTAACTTTGTTGCACTGAGGTCTGTTTATTGCAAACATCTTTGACTTGTTTTTATGTCTTATAATGTTTGTGTGTGTTTATATGTCTTGTAATGTTTATGTGTATTTATGTCTTATAATGTTTATGTGTGTATTTATGTCTTGTATTGCTGGTAAGTAACTTTCTTGCACTGAGGTCTGTTTATTGCAAATATCTTTGACTTGTTTTTATGTCTTATAATGTTTATGTGTGTATTTATGTCTTGTATTGCTGGTAAGTAACTTTCTTGCACTGAGGTCTGTTTATTGCAAATATCTTTGACTTGTTTTTATGTCTTATAGTGTTTATGTGTGTATTTATGTCTTGTATTGCTGGTAAGTAACTTTCTTGCACTGAGGTCTGATTATTGCACATATCTTTGACTTGTTTTTATGTCTTATAATGTTTATGTGTGTATTTATGTCTTGTATTTCTGGAAAGTAACTTTCTTGCACTGAGGTCTGCTTGTTGCAAAAATCTTTGACTTGTTTTTATGTCTTATAATGTTTATGTGTGTATTTATGTCTTGTATTGCCGGTAAGTAACTTTCTTGCACTGAGATCTAATTATTGCAAATATCTTTGACTTGTTTTTATGTCTTATAATGTTTATGTGTGTATTTATGTCTTGTATTGCCGGTAAGTAACTTTCTTGCACTGAGCCTGTTTGTTGCAAACATCTTTGACTTGTTTTTATGTCTTATAATGTTTGTGTGTGTTTATATGTCTTGTAATGTTTATGTGTATTTATGTCTTATAATGTTTATGTGTGTATTTATGTCTTGTATTGCTGGTAAGTAACTTTCTTGAAATGAGGTCTGTTTATTGCAAATATCTTTGACTTGTTTTTATGTCTTATAATGTTTATATGTGTATTTATGTCTTGTATTGCCGGTAAGTAACTTTCTTGCACTGAGGTCTGTTTATTGCAAATATCTTTGACTTGTTTTTTTGTCATATAATGTTTATGTGTGTATTTATGTCTTATAATGTTTATGTGTGTATTTATGTCTTGCATTTCTGGTAAGTAACTTTGTTGCACTGAGGTCTGTTTATTGCAAATATCTTTGACTTGTTTTCATGTCTTATAGTGTTTATGTGTGTATTTATGTCTTGTATTGCTGGTAAGTAACTTTTTTGCACTGAGGTCTGATTATTGCACATATCTTTGACTTGTTTTTATGTCTTATAATGTTTATGTGTGTATTTATGTCTTGTATTTCTGGTAAGTAACTTTCTTGCACTGAGGTCTGCTTGTTGCAAAAATCTTTGACTTGTTTTTATGTCTTATAATGTTTATGTGTGTATTTATGTCTTGCAATGTTTATGTGTGTGTTTATGTCTTGCATTGCTGGTAAGTAACTTTTTTGCACTGAGGTCTGTATATTGCAAATATCTTTGACTTGTTTTTATGTCTTATAATGTTTATGTGTGCATGTATGTCTTGTATTGCTGGCAAGTAACTTTCTTGCACTGAGGTCTGTTTGTTGCAAATATCTTTGATCTGTTTTTTTGTCTTATAATGTTTATGTGTGTATTTATGTCTTGTAATGTTTATGTGTATTTATGTCTTGTATTGCTGGTAAGTAACTTTCTTGCACTGAGGTCTGTTTATTGCAAATATCTTTGACTTGTTTTTATGTCTTATAATGTTTATGTGTGTATGTATGTCTTATAATGTTTATGTGTGTATTTATGTCTTGTATTGCTGGTAAGTAACTTTCTTGCACTGAGGTCTGTTTATTGCAAATATCTTTGACTTGTTTTTATGTCTTATAGTGTTTATGTGTGTATTTATGTCTTGTATTGCTGGTAAGTAACTTTCTTGCACTGAGGTCTGATTATTGCACATATGTTTGACTTGTTTTTATGTCTTATAATGTTTATGTGTGTATTTATGTCTTGTATTGCTGGTAAGTAACTTTCTTGCACTGAGGTCTGATTATTGCACATATGTTTGACTTGTTTTTATGTCTTATAATGTTTATGTGTGTATTTATGTCTTGTATTTCTGGTAAGTAACTTTCTTGCACTGAGATCTAATTATTGCAAATATCTTTGACTTGTTTTTATGTCTTATAATGTTTATGTGTGTATTTATGTCTTGTATTGCTGGTAAGTAACTTTCTTACACTGAGGTCTGTTTATTGCAAATATCTTTGACTTGTTTTTATGTCTTATAATGTTTATGTGTGTATGTATGTCTTATAATGTTTATGTGTGTATTTATGTCTTGTATTGCTGGTAAGTAACTTTCTTGCACTGAGGTCTGTTTATTGCAAATATCTTTGACTTGTTTTTATGTCTTATAGTGTTTATGTGTGTATTTATGTCTTGTATTGCTGGTAAGTAACTTTCTTGCACTGAGGTCTGATTATTGCACATATGTTTGACTTGTTTTTATGTCTTATAATGTTTATGTGTGTATTTATGTCTTGTATTGCTGGTAAGTAACTTTCTTGCACTGAGGTCTTATTATTGCACATATGTTTGACTTGTTTTTATGTCTTATAATGTTTATGTGTGTATTTATGTCTTGTATTTCTGGTAAGTAACTTTCTTGCACTGAGATCTAATTATTGCAAATATCTTTGACTTGTTTTTATGTCTTATAATGTTTATGTGTGTATTTATGTCTTGTATTGCCGGTAAGTAACTTTCTTGCACTGAGCCTGTTTGTTGCAAACATCTTTGACTTGTTTTTATGTCTTATAATGTTTGTGTGTGTTTATATGTCTTGTAATGTTTATGTGTATTTATGTCTTATAATGTTTATGTGTGTATTTATGTCTTGTATTGCCGGTAAGTAACTTTCTTGCACTGAGGTCTGTTTATTGCAAATATCTTTGACTTGTTTTTTTGTCATATAATGTTTATGTGTGTATTTATGTCTTATAATGTTTATGTGTGTATTTATGTCTTGCATTTCTGGTAAGTAACTTTGTTGCACTGAGGTCTGTTTATTGCAAATATCTTTGACTTGTTTTTATGTCTTATAATGTTTATGTGTGTATTTATGTCTTGCAATGTTTATGTGTGTGTTTATGTCTTGTATTGCTGGTAAGTAACTTTCTTGCACTGAGGTCTGTTTATTGCAAATATCTTTGACTTGTTTTTATGTCTTATAGTGTTTATGTGTGTATTTATGTCTTGTATTGCTGGTAAGTAACTTTCTTGCACTGAGGTCTGATTATTGCACATATCTTTGACTTGTTTTTATGTCTTATAATGTTTATGTGTGTATTTATGTCTTGTATTTCTGGAAAGTAACTTTCTTGCACTGAGGTCTGCTTGTTGCAAAAATCTTTGACTTGTTTTTATGTCTTATAATGTTTATGTGTGTATTTATGTCTTGTATTGCCGGTAAGTAACTTTCTTGCACTGAGATCTAATTATTGCAAATATCTTTGACTTGTTTTTATGTCTTATAATGTTTATGTGTGTATTTATGTCTTGTATTGCCGGTAAGTAACTTTCTTGCACTGAGCCTGTTTGTTGCAAACATCTTTGACTTGTTTTTATGTCTTATAATGTTTGTGTGTGTTTATATGTCTTGTAATGTTTATGTGTATTTATGTCTTATAATGTTTATGTGTGTATTTATGTCTTGTATTGCTGGTAAGTAACTTTCTTGAAATGAGGTCTGTTTATTGCAAATATCTTTGACTTGTTTTTATGTCTTATAATGTTTATATGTGTATCTATGTCTTGTATTGCCGGTAAGTAACTTTCTTGCACTGAGGTCTGTTTATTGCAAATATCTTTGACTTGTTTTCATGTCTTATAGTGTTTATGTGTGTATTTATGTCTTGTATTGCTGGTAAGTAACTTTCTTGCACTGAGGTCTGATTATTGCACATATCTTTGACTTGTTTTTATGTCTTATAATGTTTATGTGTGTATTTATGTCTTGTATTTCTGGTAAGTAACTTTCTTGCACTGAGGTCTGCTTGTTGCAAAAATCTTTGACTTGTTTTTATGTCTTATAATGTTTATGTGTGTATTTATGTCTTGCAATGTTTATGTGTGTGTTTATGTCTTGCATTGCTGGTAAGTAACTTTTTTGCACTGAGGTCTGTATATTGCAAATATCTTTGACTTGTTTTTATGTCTTATAATGTTTATGTGTGCATGTATGTCTTGTATTGCTGGCAAGTAACTTTCTTGCACTGAGGTCTGTTTGTTGCAAATATCTTTGATCTGTTTTTTTGTCTTATAATGTTTATGTGTGTATTTATGTCTTGTATTGCTGGTAAGTAACTTTCTTGCACTGAGGTCTGTTTATTGCAAATATCTTTGACTTGTTTTTATGTCTTATAGTGTTTATGTGTGTATTTATGTCTTGTATTGCTGGTAAGTAACTTTCTTGCACTGAGGTCTGATTATTGCACATATGTTTGACTTGTTTTTATGTCTTATAATGTTTATGTGTGTATTTATGTCTTGTATTGCTGGTAAGTAACTTTCTTGCACTGAGGTCTGATTATTGCACATATGTTTGACTTGTTTTTATGTCTTATAATGTTTATGTGTGTATTTATGTCTTGTATTTCTGGTAAGTAACTTTCTTGCACTGAGATCTAATTATTGCAAATATCTTTGACTTGTTTTTATGTCTTATAATGTTTATGTGTGTTTATATGTCTTGTAATGTTTATGTGTATTTATGTCTTATAATGTTTATGTGTGTATTTATGTCTTGTATTGCCGGTAAGTAACTTTCTTGCACTGAGCCTGTTTGTTGCAAACATCTTTGACTTGTTTTTATGTCTTATAATGTTTGTGTGTGTTTATATGTCTTGTAATGTTTATGTGTATTTATGTCTTATAATGTTTATGTGTGTATTTATGTCTTGTATTGCTGGTAAGTAACTTTCTTGAAATGAGGTCTGTTTATTGCAAATATCTTTGACTTGTTTTTATGTCTTATAATGTTTATATGTGTATTTATGTCTTGTATTGCCGGTAAGTAACTTTCTTGCACTGAGGTCTGTTTATTGCAAATATCTTTGACTTGTTTTCATGTCTTATAGTGTTTATGTGTGTATTTATGTCTTGTATTGCTGGTAAGTAACTTTCTTGCACTGAGGTCTGGTTGTTGCAAATATCTTTGACTTGTTTTTATGTCTTATAATGTTTGTGTGTGTTTATATGTCTTGTAATGTTTATGTGTATTTATGTCTTATAATGTTTATGTGTGTATTTATGTCTTGTATTGCCGGTAAGTAACTTTCTTGCACTGAGCCTGTTTGTTGCAAACATCTTTGACTTGTTTTTATGTCTTATAATGTTTGTGTGTGTTTATATGTCTTGTAATGTTTATGTGTATTTATGTCTTATAATGTTTATGTGTGTATTTATGTCTTGTATTGCTGGTAAGTAACTTTCTTGCACTGAGGTCTGTTTATTGCAAATATCTTTGACTTGTTTTTTTGTCATATACTGTTTATGTGTGTATTTATGTCTTGCATTTCTGGTAAGTAACTTTGTTGCACTGAGGTCTGTTTATTGCAAATATCTTTGACTTGTTTTTATGTCTTATAATGTTTATGTGTGTATTTATGTCTTGCAATGTTTATGTGTGTGTTTATGTCTTATAATGTTTATGTGTGTATTTATGTCTTGTATTTCTGGTAAGTAACTTTGTTGCACTGAGGTCTGTTTATTGCAAACATCTTTGACTTGTTTTTATGTCTTATAATGTTTGTGTGTGTTTATATGTCTTGTAATGTTTATGTGTATTTATGTCTTATAATGTTTATGTGTGTATTTATGTCTTGTATTGCTGGTAAGTAACTTTCTTGCACTGAGGTCTGTTTATTGCAAATATCTTTGACTTGTTTTTATGTCTTATAATGTTTATGTGTGTATTTATGTCTTGTATTGCTGGTAAGTAACTTTCTTACACTGAGGTCTGTTTATTGCAAATATCTTTGACTTGTTTTTATGTCTTATAATGTTTATGTGTGTATTTATGTCTTATAATGTTTATGTGTGTATTTATGTCTTGTATTGCTGGTAAGTAACTTTCTTGCACTGAGGTCTGTTTATTGCAAATATCTTTGACTTGTTTTTATGTCTTATAGTGTTTATGTGTGTATTTATGTCTTGTATTGCTGGTAAGTAACTTTCTTGCACTGAGGTCTGATTATTGCACATATCTTTGACTTGTTTTTATGTCTTATAATGTTTATGTGTGTATTTATGTCTTGTATTTCTGGTAAGTAACTTTCTTGCACTGAGGTCTGCTTGTTGCAAAAATCTTTGACTTGTTTTTATGTCTTATAATGTTTATGTGTGTATTTATGTCTTGTATTGCCGGTAAGTAACTTTCTTGCACTGAGATCTAATTATTGCAAATATCTTTGACTTGTTTTTATGTCTTATAATGTTTATGTGTGTATTTATGTCTTGTATTGCCGGTAAGTAACTTTCTTGCACTGAGCCTGTTTGTTGCAAACATCTTTGACTTGTTTTTATGTCTTATAATGTTTGTGTGTGTTTATATGTCTTGTAATGTTTATGTGTATTTATGTCTTATAATGTTTATGTGTGTATTTATGTCTTGTATTGCTGGTAAGTAACTTTCTTGAAATGAGGTCTGTTTATTGCAAATATCTTTGACTTGTTTTTATGTCTTATAATGTTTATATGTGTATTTATGTCTTGTATTGCCGGTAAGTAACTTTCTTGCACTGAGGTCTGTTTATTGCAAATATCTTTGACTTGTTTTTTTGTCATATAATGTTTATGTGTGTATTTATGTCTTATAATGTTTATGTGTGTATTTATGTCTTGCATTTCTGGTAAGTAACTTTGTTGCACTGAGGTCTGTTTATTGCAAATATCTTTGACTTGTTTTCATGTCTTATAATGTTTATGTGTGTATTTATGTCTTGCAATGTTTATGTGTGTGTTTATGTCTTGCATTGCTGGTAAGTAACTTTCTTGCACTGAGGTCTGCTTGTTGCAAAAATCTTTGACTTGTTTTTATGTCTTATAATGTTTATGTGTGTATTTATGTCTTGTATTGCCGGTAAGTAACTTTCTTGCACTGAGATCTAATTATTGCAAATATCTTTGACTTGTTTTTATGTCTTATAATGTTTATGTGTGTATTTATGTCTTGTATTGCCGGTAAGTAACTTTCTTGCACTGAGCCTGTTTGTTGCAAACATCTTTGACTTGTTTTTATGTCTTATAATGTTTGTGTGTGTTTATATGTCTTGTAATGTTTATGTGTATTTATGTCTTATAATGTTTATGTGTGTATTTATGTCTTGTATTGCTGGTAAGTAACTTTCTTGAAATGAGGTCTGTTTATTGCAAATATCTTTGACTTGTTTTTATGTCTTATAATGTTTATATGTGTATTTATGTCTTGTATTTCTGGTAAGTAACTTTGTTGCACTGAGGTCTGTTTATTGCAAATATCTTTGACTTGTTTTTATGTCTTATAATGTTTATGTGTGTATTTATGTCTTGCAATGTTTATGTGTGTATTTATGTCTTGCATTTCTGGTAAGTAACTTTGTTGCACTGAGGTCTGTTTATTGCAAACATCTTTGACTTGTTTTTATGTCTTATAATGTTTGTGTGTGTTTATATGTCTTGTAATGTTTATGTGTATTTATGTCTTATAATGTTTATGTGTGTATTTATGTCTTGTATTGCTGGTAAGTAACTTTCTTGCACTGAGGTCTGTTTATTGCAAATATCTTTGACTTGTTTTTATGTCTTATAATGTTTATGTGTGTATTTATGTCTTGTATTGCTGGTAAGTAACTTTCTTGCACTGAGGTCTGTTTATTGCAAATATCTTTGACTTGTTTTTATGTCTTATAGTGTTTATGTGTGTATTTATGTCTTGTATTGCTGGTAAGTAACTTTCTTGCACTGAGGTCTGATTATTGCACATATCTTTGACTTGTTTTTATGTCTTATAATGTTTATGTGTGTATTTATGTCTTGTATTTCTGGTAAGTAACTTTCTTGCACTGAGGTCTGCTTGTTGCAAAAATCTTTGACTTGTTTTTATGTCTTATAATGTTTATGTGTGTATTTATGTCTTGTATTGCCGGTAAGTTACTTTCTTGCACTGAGATCTAATTATTGCAAATATCTTTGACTTGTTTTTATGTCTTATAATGTTTATGTGTGTATTTATGTCTTGTATTGCCGGTAAGTAAGTTTCTTGCACTGAGCCTGTTTGTTGCAAACATCTTTGACTTGTTTTTATGTCTTATAATGTTTGTGTGTGTTTATATGTCTTGTAATGTTTATGTGTATTTATGTCTTATAATGTTTATGTGTGTATTTATGTCTTGTATTGCTGGTAAGTAACTTTCTTGAAATGAGGTCTGTTTATTGCAAATATCTTTGACTTGTTTTTATGTCTTATAATGTTTATATGTGTATTTATGTCTTGTATTGCCGGTAAGTAACTTTCTTGCACTGAGGTCTGTTTATTGCAAATATCTTTGACTTGTTTTTTTGTCATATAATGTTTATGTGTGTATTTATGTCTTATAATGTTTATGTGTGTATTTATGTCTTGCATTTCTGGTAAGTAACTTTGTTGCACTGAGGTCTGTTTATTGCAAATATCTTTGACTTGTTTTTATGTCTTATAATGTTTATGTGTGTATTTATGTCTTGTATTGCCGGTAAGTAACTTTCTTGCACTGAGCCTGTTTGTTGCAAACATCTTTGACTTGTTTTTATGTCTTATAATGTTTATGTGTGTATTTATGTCTTGTATTGCCGGTAAGTAACTTTCTTGCACTGAGCCTGTTTGTTGCAAACATCTTTGACTTGTTTTTATGTCTTATAATGTTTGTGTGTGTTTATATGTCTTGTAATGTTTATGTGTATTTATGTCTTATAATGTTTATGTGTGTATTTATGTCTTGTATTGCTGGTAAGTAACTTTCTTGAAATGAGGTCTGTTTATTGCAAATATCTTTGACTTGTTTTTATGTCTTATAATGTTTATATGTGTATTTATGTCTTGTATTGCCGGTAAGTAACTTTCTTGCACTGAGGTCTGTTTATTGCAAATATCTTTGACTTGTTTTCATGTCTTATAGTGTTTATGTGTGTATTTATGTCTTGTATTGCTGGTAAGTAACTTTCTTGCACTGAGGTCTGATTATTGCACATATCTTTGACTTGTTTTTATGTCTTATAATGTTTATGTGTGTATTTATGTCTTGTATTTCTGGTAAGTAACTTTCTTGCACTCAGGTCTGCTTGTTGCAAAAATCTTTGACTTGTTTTTATGTCTTATAATGTTTATGTGTGTATTTATGTCTTGCAATGTTTATGTGTGTGTTTATGTCTTGCATTGCTGGTAAGTAACTTTTTTGCACTGAGGTCTGTATATTGCAAATATCTTTGACTTGTTTTTATGTCTTATAATGTTTATGTGTGCATGTATGTCTTGTATTGCTGGCAAGTAACTTTCTTGCACTGAGGTCTGTTTGTTGCAAATATCTTTGATCTGTTTTTTTGTCTTATAATGTTTATGTGTGTATTTATGTCTTGTAATGTTTATGTGTATTTATGTCTTGTATTGCTGGTAAGTAACTTTCTTGCACTGAGGTCTGTTTATTGCAAATATCTTTGACTTGCTTTTATGTCTTATAATGTTTATGTGTGTATTTATGTCTTGTATTGCTGGTAAGTAACTTTCTTACACTGAGGTCTGTTTATTGCAAATATCTTTGACTTGTTTTTATGTCTTATAATGTTTATGTGTGTATGTATGTCTTATAATGTTTATGTGTGTATTTATGTCTTGTATTGCTGGTAAGTAACTTTCTTGCACTGAGGTCTGTTTATTGCAAATATCTTTGACTTGTTTTTATGTCTTATAGTGTTTATGTGTGTATTTATGTCTTGTATTGCTGGTAAGTAACTTTCTTGCACTGAGGTCTGATTATTGCACATATGTTTGACTTGTTTTTATGTCTTATAATGTTTATGTGTGTATTTATGTCTTGTATTGCTGGTAAGTAACTTTCTTGCACTGAGGTCTGATTATTGCACATATGTTTGACTTGTTTTTATGTCTTATAATGTTTATGTGTGTATTTATGTCTTGTATTTCTGGTAAGTAACTTTCTTGCACTGAGATCTAATTATTGCAAATATCTTTGACTTGTTTTTATGTCTTATAATGTTTATGTGTGTATTTATGTCTTGTATTGCCGGTAAGTAACTTTCTTGCACTGAGCCTGTTTGTTGCAAACATCTTTGACTTGTTTTTATGTCTTATAATGTTTGTGTGTGTTTATATGTCTTGTAATGTTTATGTGTATTTATGTCTTATAATGTTTATGTGTGTATTTATGTCTTGTATTGCTGGTAAGTAACTTTCTTGAAATGAGGTCTGTTTATTGCAAATATCTTTGACTTGTTTTTATGTCTTATAATGTTTATATGTGTATTTATGTCTTGTATTGCCGGTAAGTAACTTTCTTGCACTGAGGTCTGTTTATTGCAAATATCTTTGACTTGTTTTTTTGTCATATAATGTTTATGTGTGTATTTATGTCTTGCATTTCTGGTAAGTAACTTTGTTGCACTGAGGTCTGTTTATTGCAAATATCTTTGACTTGTTTTTATGTCTTATAATGTTTATGTGTGTATTTATGTCTTGCATTGCTGTTAAGTAACTTTCTTTCACTGAGGTCTGTTTATTGCAAATATCTTTGACTTGTTTTTTTGTCATATAATGTTTATGTGTGTATTTATGTCTTGCATTTCTGGTAAGTAACTTTGTTGCACTGAGGTCTGTTTATTGCAAACATCTTTGACTTGTTTTTATGTCTTATAATGTTTGTGTGTGTTTATATGTCTTGTAATGTTTATGTGTATTTATGTCTTATAATGTTTATGTGTGTATTTATGTCTTGTATTGCTGGTAAGTAACTTTCTTGCACTGAGGTCTGTTTATTGCAAATATCTTTGACTTGTTTTTATGTCTTATAATGTTTATGTGTGTATTTATGTCTTGCAATGTTTATGTGTGTGTTTATGTCTTATAATGTTTATGTGTGTATTTATGTCTTGCATTTCTGGTAAGTAACTTTGTTGCACTGAGGTCTGTTTATTGCAAACATCTTTGACTTGTTTTTATGTCTTATAATGTTTGTGTGTGTTTATATGTCTTGTAATGTTTATGTGTATTTATGTCTTATAATGTTTATGTGTGTATTTATGTCTTGTATTGCTGGTAAGTAACTTTCTTGCACTGAGGTCTGTTTATTGCAAATATCTTTGACTTGTTTTTATGTCTTATAATGTTTATGTGTGTATTTATGTCTTGTATTGCTGGTAAGTAACTTTCTTACACTGAGGTCTGTTTATTGCAAATATCTTTGACTTGTTTTTATGTCTTATAATGTTTATGTGTGTATTTATGTCTTATAATGTTTATGTGTGTATTTATGTCTTGTATTGCTGGTAAGTAACTTTCTTGCACTGAGGTCTGTTTATTGCAAATATCTTTGACTTGTTTTTATGTCTTATAGTGTTTATGTGTGTATTTATGTCTTGTATTGCTGGTAAGTAACTTTCTTGCACTGAGGTCTGATTATTGCACATATCTTTGACTTGTTTTTATGTCTTATAATGTTTATGTGTGTATTTATGTCTTGTATTTCTGGTAAGTAACTTTCTTGCACTGAGGTCTGCTTGTTGCAAAAATCTTTGACTTGTTTTTATGTCTTATAATGTTTATGTGTGTATTTATGTCTTGTATTGCCGGTAAGTAACTTTCTTGCACTGAGATCTAATTATTGCAAATATCTTTGACTTGTTTTTATGTCTTATAATGTTTATGTGTGTATTTATGTCTTGTATTGCCGGTAAGTAACTTTCTTGCACTGAGCCTGTTTGTTGCAAACATCTTTGACTTGTTTTTATGTCTTATAATGTTTGTGTGTGTTTATATGTCTTGTAATGTTTATGTGTATTTATGTCTTATAATGTTTATGTGTGTATTTATGTCTTGTATTGCTGGTAAGTAACTTTCTTGAAATGAGGTCTGTTTATTGCAAATATCTTTGACTTGTTTTTATGTCTTATAATGTTTATATGTGTATTTATGTCTTGTATTGCCGGTAAGTAACTTTCTTGCACTGAGGTCTGTTTATTGCAAATATCTTTGACTTGTTTTTTTGTCATATAATGTTTATGTGTGTATTTATGTCTTATAATGTTTATGTGTGTATTTATGTCTTGCATTTCTGGTAAGTAACTTTGTTGCACTGAGGTCTGTTTATTGCAAATATCTTTGACTTGTTTTCATGTCTTATAATGTTTATGTGTGTATTTATGTCTTGCAATGTTTATGTGTGTGTTTATGTCTTGCATTGCTGGTAAGTAACTTTCTTGCACTGAGGTCTGTATATTGCAAATATCTTTGACTTGTTTTTATGTCTTATAATGTTTATGTGTGCATGTATGTCTTGTAATGTTTATGTGTATTTATGTCTTGTATTGCTGGTAAGTAACTTTCTTGCACTGAGGTCTGTTTATTGCAAATATCTTTGACTTGTTTTTATGTCTTATAATGTTTATGTGTGTATTTATGTCTTGCATTGCTGTTAAGTAACTTTCTTTCACTGAGGTCTGTTTTTTGCAAATATCTTTGACCTGTTTTTTTGTCTTGTAATGTTTATGTGTGTTTTTATGTCTTATAATGTTTATGTGTGTATTTATGTCTTGTATTGCTGGTACGTAACTTTCTTGCACTGAGGTCTGATTATTGCAAATATCTTTGACTTGTTTTTATGTCTTATAATGTTTATGTGTGTATTTATGTCTTGTATTGCTGATAAGTAACTTTCTTGCACTGAGGTCTGTTTATTGCAAATATCTTTGACTTGTTTTTATGTCTTATAGTGTTTATGTGTGTATTTATGTCTTGTATTGCTGGTAAGTAACTTTGTTGCACTGAGGTCTGTTTATTGCAAACATCTTTGACTTGTTTTTATGTCTTATAATGTTTGTGTGTGTTTATATGTCTTGTAATGTTTATGTGTATTTATGTCTTATAATGTTTATGTGTGTATTTATGTCTTGTATTGCTGGTAAGTAACTTTCTTGCACTGAGGTCTGTTTATTGCAAATATCTTTGACTTGTTTTTATGTCTTATAATGTTTATGTGTGTATTTATGTCTTGTATTGCTGGTAAGTAACTTTCTTACACTGAGGTCTGTTTATTGCAAATATCTTTGACTTGTTTTTATGTCTTATAGTGTTTATGTGTGTATTTATGTCTTGTATTGCTGGTAAGTAACTTTGTTGCACTGAGGTCTGTTTATTGCAAACATCTTTGACTTGTTTTTATGTCTTATAATGTTTGTGTGTGTTTATATGTCTTGTAATGTTTATGTGTATTTATGTCTTATAATGTTTATGTGTGTATTTATGTCTTGTATTGCTGGTAAGTAACTTTCTTGCACTGAGGTCTGTTTATTGCAAATATCTTTGACTTGTTTTTATGTCTTATAATGTTTATGTGTGTATTTATGTCTTATAATGTTTATGTGTGTATTTATGTCTTGTATTGCTGGTAAGTAACTTTCTTGCACTGAGGTCTGTTTATTGCAAATATCTTTGACTTGTTTTTATGTCTTATAGTGTTTATGTGTGTATTTATGTCTTGTATTGCTGGTAAGTAACTTTCTTGCACTGAGGTCTGATTATTGCACATATCTTTGACTTGTTTTTATGTCTTATAATGTTTATGTGTGTATTTATGTCTTGTATTTCTGGTAAGTAACTTTCTTGCACTGAGGTCTGCTTGTTGCAAAAATCTTTGACTTGTTTTTATGTCTTATAATGTTTATGTGTGTATTTATGTCTTGTATTGCCGGTAAGTAACTTTCTTGCACTGAGATCTAATTATTGCAAATATCTTTGACTTGTTTTTATGTCTTATAATGTTTATGTGTGTATTTATGTCTTGTATTGCCGGTAAGTAACTTTCTTGCACTGAGCCTGTTTGTTGCAAACATCTTTGACTTGTTTTTATGTCTTATAATGTTTGTGTGTGTTTATATGTCTTGTAATGTTTATGTGTATTTATGTCTTATAATGTTTATGTGTGTATTTATGTCTTGTATTGCTGGTAAGTAACTTTCTTGAAATGAGGTCTGTTTATTGCAAATATCTTTGACTTGTTTTTATGTCTTATAATGTTTATATGTGTATTTATGTCTTGTATTGCCGGTAAGTAACTTTCTTGCACTGAGGTCTGTTTATTGCAAATATCTTTGACTTGTTTTTTTGTCATATAATGTTTATGTGTGTATTTATGTCTTATAATGTTTATGTGTGTATTTATGTCTTGCATTTCTGGTAAGTAACTTTGTTGCACTGAGGTCTGTTTATTGCAAATATCTTTGACTTGTTTTCATGTCTTATAATGTTTATGTGTGTATTTATGTCTTGCAATGTTTATGTGTGTGTTTATGTCTTGCATTGCTGGTAAGTAACTTTCTTGCACTGAGGTCTGTATATTGCAAATATCTTTGACTTGTTTTTATGTCTTATAATGTTTATGTGTGCATGTATGTCTTGTATTGCTGGCAAGTAACTTTCTTGCACTGAGGTCTGTTTGTTGCAAATATCTTTGATCTGTTTTTTTGTCTTATAATGTTTATGTGTGTATTTATGTCTTGTAATGTTTATGTGTATTTATGTCTTGTATTGCTGGTAAGTAACTTTCTTGCACTGAGGTCTGTTTATTGCAAATATCTTTGACTTGTTTTTATGTCTTATAATGTTTATGTGTGTATTTATGTCTTGCATTGCTGTTAAGTAACTTTCTTTCACTGAGGTCTGTTTTTTGCAAATATCTTTGACCTGTTTTTTTGTCTTGTAATGTTTATGTGTGTTTTTATGTCTTATAATGTTTATGTGTGTATTTATGTCTTGTATTGCTGGTACGTAACTTTCTTGCACTGAGGTCTGATTATTGCAAATATCTTTGATTTGTTTTTATGTCTTATAATGTTTATGTGTGTATTTATGTCTTGTATTTCTGGTAAGTAACTTTCTTGCACTGAGGTCTGATTATTGCAAATATCTTTGACTTGTTTTTATGTCTTATAATGTTTATGTGTGTATTTATGTCTTGTATTGCTGATAAGTAACTTTCTTGCACTGAGGTCTGTTTATTGCAAATATCTTTGACTTGTTTTTATGTCTTATAGTGTTTATGTGTGTATTTATGTCTTGTATTGCTGGTAAGTAACTTTCTTGCACTGAGGTCTGATTATTGCAAATATCTTTGACTTGTTTTTATGTCTTATAATGTTTATGTGTGTATTTATGTCTTATATTGCTGGTAAGTAACTTTCTTGCACTGAGGTCTGTTTATTGCAAATATCTTTGACTTGTTTTTATGTCTTATAATGTTTATGTGTTTACTTATGTCTTGTATTGCTGGTAAGTAACTTTCTTGCACTGAGGTCTGTTTATTGCAAATATCTTTGACTTGTTTTTATGTCTTATAGTGTTTATGTGTGTATTTATGTCTTGTATTGCTGGTAAGTAACTTTCTTGCACTGAGGTCTGTTTATTGCAAATATCTTTGACTTGTTTTTATGTCTTATAATGTTTATGTGTGTATTCATGTCTTGTATTTCTGGTAAGAAACTTTCTTGCACTGAGGTCTGATTATTGCAAATATCTTTGACTTGTTTTTATGTCTTATAATGTTTATGTGTGTATTTATGTCTTGTATTGCTGGTAAGTAACTTTGTTGCACTGAGGTCTGTTTATTGCAAATATCTTTGACTTGTTTTTATGTCTTATAGTGTTTATGTGTGTATTTATGTCTTGTATTGCTGGTAAGTAACTTTCTTGCACTGAGGTCTGGTTGTTGCAAATATCTTTGACTTGTTTTTATGTCTTATAATGTTTATGTGTGTATTTATGTCTTGTATCGCCGGTAAGTAACTTTCTTGCACTGAGCCTGTTTGTTGCAAACATCTTTAACTTATTTTTATGTCTTATAATGTTTATGTGTGTTTATATGTCTTGTAATGTTTATGTGTGTATTTATGTCTTGTATTGCTGGTAAGTAACTTTCTTGCACTGAGGTCTGCTTGTTGCAAAAATCTTTGACTTGTTTTTATGTCTTATAATGTTTATGTGTGTATTTATGTCTTGTATTGCCGGTAAGTAACTTTCTTGCACTGAGATCTAATTATTGCAAATATCTTTGACTTGTTTTTATGTCTTATAATGTTTATGTGTGTATTTATGTCTTGTATTGCCGGTAAGTAAGTTTCTTGCACTGAGCCTGTTTGTTGCAAACATCTTTGACTTGTTTTTATGTCTTATAATGTTTGTGTGTGTTTATATGTCTTGTAATGTTTATGTGTATTTATGTCTTATAATGTTTATGTGTGTATTTATGTCTTGTATTGCTGGTAAGTAACTTTCTTGCACTGAGGTCTGTTTATTGCAAATATCTTTGACTTGTTTTTATGTCTTATAATGTTTATGTGTGTATTTATGTCTTGTATTGCCGGTAAGTAACTTTCTTGCACTGAGGTCTGTTTATTGCAAATATCTTTGACTTGTTTTTTTGTCATATAATGTTTATGTGTGTATTTATGTCTTATAATGTTTATGTGTGTATTTATGTCTTGCATTTCTGGTAAGTAACTTTGTTGCACTGAGGTCTGTTTATTGCAAATATCTTTGACTTGTTTTTATGTCTTATAATGTTTATGTGTGTATTTATGTCTTGCAATGTTTATGTGTGTGTTTATGTCTTATAATGTTTATGTGTGTATTTATGTCTTGCATTTCTGGTAAGTAACTTTGTTGCACTGAGGTCTGTTTATTGCAAACATCTTTGACTTGTTTTTATGTCTTATAATGTTTGTGTGTGTTTATATGTCTTGTAATGTTTATGTGTATTTATGTCTTATAATGTTTATGTGTGTATTTATGTCTTGTATTGCTGGTAAGTAACTTTCTTGCACTGAGGTCTGTTTATTGCAAATATCTTTGACTTGTTTTTATGTCTTATAATGTTTATGTGTGTATTTATGTCTTGTATTTCTGGTAAGTAACTTTCTTGCACTGAGGTCTGCTTGTTGCAAAAATCTTTGACTTGTTTTTATGTCTTATAATGTTTATGTGTGTATTTATGTCTTGTATTGCCGGTAAGTAACTTTCTTGCACTGAGATCTAATTATTGCAAATATCTTTGACTTGTTTTTATGTCTTATAATGTTTATGTGTGTATTTATGTCTTGTATTGCCGGTAAGTAACTTTCTTGCACTGAGCCTGTTTGTTGCAAACATCTTTGACTTGTTTTTATGTCTTATAATGTTTGTGTGTGTTTATATGTCTTGTAATGTTTATGTGTATTTATGTCTTATAATGTTTATGTGTGTATTTATGTCTTGTATTGCTGGTAAGTAACTTTCTTGAAATGAGGTCTGTTTATTGCAAATATCTTTGACTTGTTTTTATGTCTTATAATGTTTATATGTGTATTTATGTCTTGTATTGCCGGTAAGTAACTTTCTTGCACTGAGGTCTGTTTATTGCAAATATCTTTGACTTGTTTTCATGTCTTATAGTGTTTATGTGTGTATTTATGTCTTGTATTGCTGGTAAGTAACTTTCTTGCACTGAGGTCTGATTATTGCACATATCTTTGACTTGTTTTTATGTCTTATAATGTTTATGTGTGTATTTATGTCTTGTATTTCTGGTAAGTAACTTTCTTGCACTGAGGTCTGCTTGTTGCAAAAATCTTTGACTTGTTTTTATGTCTTATAATGTTTATGTGTGTATTTATGTCTTGCAATGTTTATGTGTGTGTTTATGTCTTGCATTGCTGGTAAGTAACTTTTTTGCACTGAGGTCTGTATATTGCAAATATCTTTGACTTGTTTTTATGTCTTATAATGTTTATGTGTGCATGTATGTCTTGTATTGCTGGCAAGTAACTTTCTTGCACTGAGGTCTGTTTGTTGCAAATATCTTTGATCTGTTTTTTTGTCTTATAATGTTTATGTGTGTATTTATGTCTTGTAATGTTTATGTGTATTTATGTCTTGTATTGCTGGTAAGTAACTTTCTTGCACTGAGGTCTGTTTATTGCAAATATCTTTGACTTGTTTTTATGTCTTATAATGTTTATGTGTGTATGTATGTCTTATAATGTTTATGTGTGTATTTATGTCTTGTATTGCTGGTAAGTAACTTTCTTGCACTGAGGTCTGTTTATTGCAAATATCTTTGACTTGTTTTTATGTCTTATAGTGTTTATGTGTGTATTTATGTCTTGTATTGCTGGTAAGTAACTTTCTTGCACTGAGGTCTGATTATTGCACATATGTTTGACTTGTTTTTATGTCTTATAATGTTTATGTGTGTATTTATGTCTTGTATTTCTGGTAAGTAACTTTCTTGCACTGAGATCTAATTATTGCAAATATCTTTGACTTGTTTTTATGTCTTATAATGTTTATGTGTGTATTTATGTCTTGTATTGCCGGTATGTAACTTTCTTACACTGAGGTCTGTTTATTGCAAATATCTTTGACTTGTTTTTATGTCTTATAATGTTTATGTGTGTATTTATGTCTTGTATTGCTGGTAAGTAACTTTCTTGCACTGAGGTCTGATTATTGCACATATGTTTGACTTGTTTTTATGTCTTATAATGTTTATGTGTGTATTTATGTCTTGTATTTCTGGTAAGTAACTTTCTTGCACTGAGATCTAATTATTGCAAATATCTTTGACTTGTTTTTATGTCTTATAATGTTTATGTGTGTATTTATGTCTTGTATTGCCGGTATGTAACTTTCTTACACTGAGGTCTGTTTATTGCAAATATCTTTGACTTGCTTTTATGTCTTATAATGTTTATGTGTGTATTTATGTCTTGTATTGCTGGTAAGTAACTTTCTTACACTGAGGTCTGTTTATTGCAAATATCTTTGACTTGTTTTTATGTCTTATAATGTTTATGTGTGTATGTATGTCTTATAATGTTTATGTGTGTATTTATGTCTTGTATTGCTGGTAAGTAACTTTCTTGCACTGAGGTCTGTTTATTGCAAATATCTTTGACTTGTTTTTATGTCTTATAGTGTTTATGTGTGTATTTATGTCTTGTATTGCTGGTAAGTAACTTTCTTGCACTGAGGTCTGATTATTGCACATATGTTTGACTTGTTTTTATGTCTTATAATGTTTATGTGTGTATTTATGTCTTGTATTTCTGGTAAGTAACTTTCTTGCACTGAGATCTAATTATTGCAAATATCTTTGACTTGTTTTTATGTCTTATAATGTTTATGTGTGTATTTATGTCTTGTATTGCCGGTATGTAACTTTCTTGCACTGAGCCTGTTTGTTGCAAACATCTTTGACTTGTTTTTATGTCTTATAATGTTTGTGTGTGTTTATATGTCTTGTAATGTTTATGTGTATTTATGTCTTATAATGTTTATGTGTGTATTTATGTCTTGTATTGCTGGTAAGTAACTTTCTTGAAATGAGGTCTGTTTATTGCAAATATCTTTGACTTGTTTTTATGTCTTATAATGTTTATGTGTGTATTTATGTCTTATAATGTTTATGTGTGTATTTATGTCTTGTATTGCCGGTAAGTAACTTTCTTGCACTGAGGTCTGTTTATTGCAAATATCTTTGACTTGTTTTTTTGTCATATAATGTTTATGTGTGTATTTATGTCTTATAATGTTTATGTGTGTATTTATGTCTTGCATTTCTGGTAAGTAACTTTGTTGCACTGAGGTCTGTTTATTGCAAACATCTTTGACTTGTTTTTATGTCTTATAATGTTTGTGTGTGTTTATATGTCTTGTAATGTTTATGTGTATTTATGTCTTATAATGTTTATGTGTGTATTTATGTCTTGTATTGCTGGTAAGTAACTTTCTTGCACTGAGGTCTGTTTATTGCAAATATCTTTGACTTGTTTTTATGTCTTATAATGTTTATGTGTGTATTTATGTCTTGTATTGCTGGTAAGTAACTTTCTTACACTGAGGTCTGTTTATTGCAAATATCTTTGACTTGTTTTTATGTCTTATAATGTTTATGTGTGTATTTATGTCTTATAATGTTTATGTGTGTATTTATGTCTTGTATTGCTGGTAAGTAACTTTCTTGCACTGAGGTCTGTTTATTGCAAATATCTTTGACTTGTTTTTATGTCTTATAGTGTTTATGTGTGTATTTATGTCTTGTATTGCTGGTAAGTAACTTTCTTGCACTGAGGTCTGATTATTGCACATATCTTTGACTTGTTTTTATGTCTTATAATGTTTATGTGTGTATTTATGTCTTGTATTGCCGGTAAGTAACTTTCTTGCACTGAGATCTAATTATTGCAAATATCTTTGACTTGTTTTTATGTCTTATAATGTTTATGTGTGTATTTATGTCTTGTATTGCCGGTAAGTAACTTTCTTGCACTGAGCCTGTTTGTTGCAAACATCTTTGACTTGTTTTTATGTCTTATAATGTTTGTGTGTGTTTATATGTCTTGTAATGTTTATGTGTATTTATGTCTTATAATGTTTATGTGTGTATTTATGTCTTGTATTGCTGGTAAGTAACTTTCTTGAAATGAGGTCTGTTTATTGCAAATATCTTTGACTTGTTTTTATGTCTTATAATGTTTATATGTGTATTTATGTCTTGTATTGCCGGTAAGTAACTTTCTTGCACTGAGGTCTGTTTATTGCAAATATCTTTGACTTGTTTTTTTGTCATATAATGTTTATGTGTGTATTTATGTCTTATAATGTTTATGTGTGTATTTATGTCTTGCATTTCTGGTAAGTAACTTTGTTGCACTGAGGTCTGTTTATTGCAAATATCTTTGACTTGTTTTCATGTCTTATAATGTTTATGTGTGTATTTATGTCTTGCAATGTTTATGTGTGTGTTTATGTCTTGCATTGCTGGTAAGTAACTTTCTTGCACTGAGGTCTGTATATTGCAAATATCTTTGACTTGTTTTTATGTCTTATAATGTTTATGTGTGCATGTATGTCTTGTATTGCTGGCAAGTAACTTTCTTGCACTGAGGTCTGTTTGTTGCAAATATCTTTGATCTGTTTTTTTGTCTTATAATGTTTATGTGTGTATTTATGTCTTGTAATGTTTATGTGTATTTATGTCTTGTATTGCTGGTAAGTAACTTTCTTGCACTGAGGTCTGTTTGTTGCAAATATCTTTGATCTGTTTTTTTGTCTTATAATGTTTATGTGTGTATTTATGTCTTGTAATGTTTATGTGTGTGTTTATGTCTTGCATTGCTGGTAAGTAACTTTCTTGCACTGAGGTCTGTATATTGCAAATATCTTTGACTTGTTTTTATGTCTTATAATGTTTATGTGTGCATGTATGTCTTGTATTGCTGGCAAGTAACTTTCTTGCACTGAGGTCTGTTTTTTGCAAATATCTTTGACCTGTTTTTTTGTCTTGTAATGTTTATGTGTGTTTTTATGTCTTATAATGTTTATGTGTGTATTTATGTCTTGTATTGCTGGTACGTAACTTTCTTGCACTGAGGTCTGATTATTGCAAATATCTTTGATTTGTTTTTATGTCTTATAATGTTTATGTGTGTATTTATGTCTTGTATTTCTGGTAAGTAACTTTCTTGCACTGAGGTCTGATTATTGCAAATATCTTTGACTTGTTTTTATGTCTTATAATGTTTATGTGTGTATTTATGTCTTGTATTGCTGATAAGTAACTTTCTTGCACTGAGGTCTGTTTATTGCAAATATCTTTGACTTGTTTTTATGTCTTATAGTGTTTATGTGTGTATTTATGTCTTGTATTGCTGGTAAGTAACTTTGTTGCACTGAGGTCTGTTTATTGCAAACATCTTTGACTTGTTTTTATGTCTTATAATGTTTGTGTGTGTTTATATGTCTTGTAATGTTTATGTGTATTTATGTCTTATAATGTTTATGTGTGTATTTATGTCTTGTATTGCTGGTAAGTAACTTTCTTGCACTGAGGTCTGTTTATTGCAAATATCTTTGACTTGTTTTTATGTCTTATAATGTTTATGTGTGTATTTATGTCTTGTATTGCTGGTAAGTAACTTTCTTACACTGAGGTCTGTTTATTGCAAATATCTTTGACTTGTTTTTATGTCTTATAGTGTTTATGTGTGTATTTATGTCTTATAATGTTTATGTGTGTATTTATGTCTTATAATGTTTATGTGTGTATTTATGTCTTGTATTGCTGGTAAGTAACTTTCTTGCACTGAGGTCTGTTTATTGCAAATATCTTTGACTTGTTTTTATGTCTTATAATGTTTATGTGTGTATTTATGTCTTATAATGTTTATGTGTGTATTTATGTCTTGTATTGCTGGTAAGTAACTTTCTTGCACTGAGGTCTGTTTATTGCAAATATCTTTGACTTGTTTTTATGTCTTATAGTGTTTATGTGTGTATTTATGTCTTGTATTGCTGGTAAGTAACTTTCTTGCACTGAGGTCTGATTATTGCACATATCTTTGACTTGTTTTTATGTCTTATAATGTTTATGTGTGTATTTATGTCTTGTATTTCTGGTAAGTAACTTTCTTGCACTGAGGTCTGCTTGTTGCAAAAATCTTTGACTTGTTTTTATGTCTTATAATGTTTATGTGTGTATTTATGTCTTGTATTGCCGGTAAGTAACTTTCTTGCACTGAGATCTAATTATTGCAAATATCTTTGACTTGTTTTTATGTCTTATAATGTTTATGTGTGTATTTATGTCTTGTATTGCCGGTAAGTAACTTTCTTGCACTGAGCCTGTTTGTTGCAAACATCTTTGACTTGTTTTTATGTCTTATAATGTTTGTGTGTGTTTATATGTCTTGTAATGTTTATGTGTATTTATGTCTTATAATGTTTATGTGTGTATTTATGTCTTGTATTGCTGGTAAGTAACTTTCTTGAAATGAGGTCTGTTTATTGCAAATATCTTTGACTTGTTTTTATGTCTTATAATGTTTATATGTGTATTTATGTCTTGTATTGCCGGTAAGTAACTTTCTTGCACTGGGGTCTGTTTATTGCAAATATCTTTGACTTGTTTTCATGTCTTATAATGTTTATGTGTGTATTTATGTCTTGCAATGTTTATGTGTGTGTTTATGTCTTGCATTGCTGGTAAGTAACTTTGTTGCACTGAGGTCTGTATATTGCAAATATCTTTGACTTGTTTTTATGTCTTATAATGTTTATGTGTGCATGTATGTCTTGCATTGCTGGTAAGTAACTTTGTTGCACTGAGGTCTGTTTGTTGCAAATATCTTTGATCTGTTTTTTTGTCTTATAATGTTTATGTGTGTATTTATGTCTTGTAATGTTTATGTGTATTTATGTCTTGTATTGCTGGTAAGTAACTTTCTTGCACTGAGGTCTGTTTATTGCAAATATCTTTGACTTGTTTTTATGTCTTATAATGTTTATGTGTGTATTTATGTCTTGCATTGCTGTTAAGTAACTTTCTTTCACTGAGGTCTGTTTTTTGCAAATATCTTTGACCTGTTTTTTTGTCTTGTAATGTTTATGTGTGTTTTTATGTCTTATAATGTTTATGTGTGTATTTATGTCTTGTATTGCTGGCACGTAACTTTCTTGCACTGAGGTCTGATTATTGCAAATATCTTTGATTTGTTTTTATGTCTTATAATGTTTATGTGTGTATTTATGTCTTGTATTTCTGGTAAGTAACTTTCTTGCACTGAGGTCTGATTATTGCAAATATCTTTGACTTGTTTTTATGTCTTATAATGTTTATGTGTGTATTTATGTCTTGTATTGCTGATAAGTAACTTTCTTGCACTGAGGTCTGTTTATTGCAAATATCTTTGACTTGTTTTTATGTCTTATAGTGTTTATGTGTGTATTTATGTCTTGTATTGCTGGTAAGTAACTTTCTTGCACTGAGGTCTGTTTATTGCAAATATCTTTGACTTGTTTTTATGTCTTATAATGTTTATGTGTGTATTTATGTCTTGTATTGCTGGTAAGTAACTTTCTTGCACTGAGGTCTGATTATTGCAAATATCTTTGACTTGTTTTTATGTCTTATAGTGTTTATGTGTGTATTTATGTCTTGTATTTCTGGTAAGAAACTTTCTTGCACTGAGGTCTGATTATTGCAAATATCTTTGACTTGTTTTTATGTCTTATAATGTTTATGTGTGTATTTATGTCTTGTATTGCTGGTAAGTAACTTTGTTGCACTGAGGTCTGTTTATTGCAAATATCTTTGACTTGTTTTTATGTCTTATAGTGTTTATGTGTGTATTTATGTCTTGTATTGCTGGTAAGTAACTTTCTTGCACTGAGGTCTGGTTGTTGCAAATATCTTTGACTTGTTTTTATGTCTTATAATGTTTATGTGTGTATTTATGTCTTGTATCGCCGGTAAGTAACTTTCTTGCACTGAGCCTGTTTGTTGCAAACATCTTTAACTTATTTTTATGTCTTATAATGTTTGTGTGTGTTTATATGTCTTGTAATGTTTATGTGTGTATTTATGTCTTGTATTGCTGGTAAGTAACTTTCTTGCACTGAGGTCTGTTTATTGCAAATATCTTTGACTTGTTTTTATGTCTTATAATGTTTATGTGTGTATTTATGTCTTATAATGTTTATGTGTGTATTTATGTCTTGTATTGCTGGTAAGTAACTTTCTTGCACTGAGGTCTGTTTATTGCAAATATCTTTGACTTGTTTTTATGTCTTATAATGTTTATGTGTGTATTTATGTCCTGTATTGCTGGTAAGTAACTTTCTTGCACTGAGGTCTGATTATTGCACATATGTTTGACTTGTTTTTATGTCTTATAATGTTTATGTGTGTATTTATGTCTTGTATTGCCGGTAAGTAACTTTCTTGCACTGAGCCTGTTTGTTGCAAACATCTTTGACTTGTTTTTATGTCTTATAATGTTTGTGTGTGTTTATATGTCTTGTAATGTTTATGTGTATTTATGTCTTATAATGTTTATGTGTGTATTTATGTCTTGTATTGCTGGTAAGTAACTTTCTTGAAATGAGGTCTGTTTATTGCAAATATCTTTGACTTGTTTTTTTGTCATATAATGTTTATGTGTGTATTTATGTCTTATAATGTTTATGTGTGTATTTATGTCTTGCATTTCTGGTAAGTAACTTTGTTGCACTGAGGTCTGATTATTGCAAATATCTTTGACTTGTTTTTATGTCTTATAGTGTTTATGTGTGTATTTATGTCTTGCAATGTTTATGTGTGTGTTTATGTCTTGCATTGCTGGTAAGTAACTTTTTTGCACTGAGGTCTGTATATTGCAAATATCTTTGACTTGTTTTTATGTGTTATAATGTTTATGTGTGCATGTATGTCTTGTATTGCTGGCAAGTAACTTTCTTGCACTGAGGTCTGTTTGTTGCAAATATCTTTGATCTGTTTTTTTGTCTTATAATGTTTATGTGTGTATTTATGTCTTGTAATGTTTATGTGTATTTATGTCTTGTATTGCTGGTAAGTAACTTTCTTGCACTGAGGTCTGTTTATTGCAAATATCTTTGACCTGTTTTTATGTCTTATAATGTTTATGTGTGTATTTATGTCTTGTATTGCTGGTAACTAACTTTCTTGCACTGAGGTCTGTTTATTGCAAATATCTTTGACTTCTTTTTATGTCTTATAGTGTTTATGTGTGTATTTATGTCTTGTATTGCTGGTAAGTAACTTTCTTGCACTGAGGTCTGATTATTGCACATATCTTTGACTTGTTTTTATGTCTTATAATGTTTATGTGTGTATTTATGTCTTGTATTGCTGGTAAGTAACTTTCTTGCACTGAGGTCTGATTATTGCACATATGTTTGACTTGTTTTTATGTCTTATAATGTTTATGTGTGTATTTATGTCTTGTATTTCTGGTAAGTAACTTTCTTGCACTGAGATCTAATTATTGCAAATATCTTTGACTTGTTTTTATGTCTTATAATGTTTATGTGTGTATTTATGTCTTGTATTGCCGGTAAGTAACTTTCTTGCACTGAGCCTGTTTGTTGCAAACATCTTTGACTTGTTTTTATGTCTTATAATGTTTGTGTGTGTTTATATGTCTTGTAATGTTTATGTGTATTTATGTCTTATAATGTTTATGTGTGTATTTATGTCTTGTATTGCTGGTAAGTAACTTTCTTGAAATGAGGTCTGTTTATTGCAAATATCTTTGACTTGTTTTTATGTCTTATAATGTTTATATGTGTATTTATGTCTTGTATTGCCGGTAAGTAACTTTCTTGCACTGAGGTCTGTTTATTGCAAATATCTTTGACTTGTTTTTTTGTCATATAATGTTTATGTGTGTATTTATGTCTTATAATGTTTATGTGTGTATTTATGTCTTGCATTTCTGGTAAGTAACTTTGTTGCACTGAGGTCTGTTTATTGCAAATATCTTTGACTTGTTTTTATGTCTTATAATGTTTATGTGTGTATTTATGTCTTGCAATGTTTATGTGTGTGTTTATGTCTTGCATTGCTGGTAAGTAACTTTTTTGCACTGAGGTCTGTATATTGCAAATATCTTTGACTTGTTTTTATGTCTTATAATGTTTATGTGTGTATTTATGTCTTGTATTGCTGGCAAGTAACTTTCTTGCACTGAGGTCTGTTTGTTGCAAATATCTTTGATCTGTTTTTTTGTCTTATAATGTTTATGTGTGTATTTATGTCTTGTAATGTTTATGGATATTTATGTCTTGTATTGCTGGTAAGTAACTTTCTTGCACTGAGGTCTGTTTATTGCAAATATCTTTGACTTGTTTTTATGTCTTATAGTGTTTATGTGTGTATTTATGTCTTGTATTGCTGGTAAGTAACTTTCTTGCACTGAGGTCTGATTATTGCAAATATCTTTGACTTGTTTTTATGTCTTATAATGTTTATGTGTGTATTTATGTCTTGTATTGCTGGTAAGTAACTTTCTTGCACTGAGGTCTGATTATTGCAAATATCTTTGACTTGTTTTTATGTCTTATAGTGTTTATGTGTGTATTTATGTCTTGTATTGCTGGTAAGTAACTTTCTTGCACTGAGGTCTGTTTATTGCAAATATCTTTGACTTGTTTTTATGTCTTATAATGTTTATGTGTGTATTCATGTCTTGTATTTCTGGTAAGAAACTTTCTTGCACTGAGGTCTGATTATTGCAAATATCTTTGACTTGTTTTTATGTCTTATAATGTTTATGTGTGTATTTATGTCTTGTATTGCTGGTAAGTAACTTTGTTGCACTGAGGTCTGTTTATTGCAAATATCTTTGACTTGTTTTTATGTCTTATAGTGTTTATGTGTGTATTTATGTCTTGTATTGCTGGTAAGTAACTTTCTTGCACTGAGGTCTGGTTGTTGCAAATATCTTTGACTTGTTTTTATGTCTTATAATGTTTATGTGTGTATTTATGTCTTGTATCGCCGGTAAGTAACTTTCTTGCACTGAGCCTGTTTGTTGCAAACATCTTTAACTTATTTTTATGTCTTATAATGTTTGTGTGTGTTTATATGTCTTGTAATGTTTATGTGTGTATTTATGTCTTGTATTGCTGGTAAGTAACTTTCTTGCACTGAGGTCTGTTTATTGCAAATATCTTTGACTTGTTTTTATGTCTTATAATGTTTATGTGCGCATGTATGTCTTTTATTGCTGGTAAGTAACTTTCTTGCACTGAGGTCTGTTTATTGCAAATATCTTTGACTTGTTTTTTTGTCTTATAATGTTTATGTGTGTATTTATGTCTTATAATGTTTATGTGTGTATTTATGTCTTGTATTGCTGGTAAGTAACTTTCTTGCACTGAGGTCTGTTTATTGCAAATATCTTTGACTTGTTTTTATGTCTTATAATGTTTATGTGTGTATTTATGTCCTGTATTGCTGGTAAGTAACTTTCTTGCACTGAGGTCTGATTATTGCACATATGTTTGACTTGTTTTTATGTCTTATAATGTTTATGTGTGTATTTATGTCTTGTATTGCCGGTAAGTAACTTTCTTGCACTGAGCCTGTTTGTTGCAAACATCTTTGACTTGTTTTTATGTCTTATAATGTTTGTGTGTGTTTATATGTCTTGTAATGTTTATGTGTATTTATGTCTTATAATGTTTATGTGTGTATTTATGTCTTGTATTGCTGGTAAGTAACTTTCTTGAAATGAGGTCTGTTTATTGCAAATATCTTTGACTTGTTTTTTTGTCATATAATGTTTATGTGTGTATTTATGTCTTATAATGTTTATGTGTGTATTTATGTCTTGCATTTCTGGTAAGTAACTTTGTTGCACTGAGGTCTGATTATTGCAAATATCTTTGACTTGTTTTTATGTCTTATAGTGTTTATGTGTGTATTTATGTCTTGCAATGTTTATGTGTGTGTTTATGTCTTGCATTGCTGGTAAGTAACTTTTTTGCACTGAGGTCTGTATATTGCAAATATCTTTGACTTGTTTTTATGTCTTATAATGTTTATGTGTGCATGTATGTCTTGTATTGCTGGCAAGTAACTTTCTTGCACTGAGGTCTGTTTGTTGCAAATATCTTTGATCTGTTTTTTTGTCTTATAATGTTTATGTGTGTATTTATGTCTTGTAATGTTTATGTGTATTTATGTCTTGTATTGCTGGTAAGTAACTTTCTTGCACTGAGGTCTGTTTATTGCAAATATCTTTGACCTGTTTTTATGTCTTATAATGTTTATGTGTGTATTTATGTCTTGTATTGCTGGTAAGTAACTTTCTTGCACTGAGGTCTGTTTATTGCAAATATCTTTGACTTGTTTTTATGTCTTATAGTGTTTATGTGTGTATTTATGTCTTGTATTGCTGGTAAGTAACTTTCTTGCACTGAGGTCTGATTATTGCACATATCTTTGACTTGTTTTTATGTCTTATAATGTTTATGTGTGTATTTATGTCTTGTATTGCTGGTAAGTAACTTTCTTGCACTGAGGTCTGATTATTGCACATATGTTTGACTTGTTTTTATGTCTTATAATGTTTATGTGTGTATTTATGTCTTGTATTTCTGGTAAGTAACTTTCTTGCACTGAGATCTAATTATTGCAAATATCTTTGACTTGTTTTTATGTCTTATAATGTTTATGTGTGTATTTATGTCTTGTATTGCCGGTAAGTAACTTTCTTGCACTGAGCCTGTTTGTTGCAAACATCTTTGACTTGTTTTTATGTCTTATAATGTTTGTGTGTGTTTATATGTCTTGTAATGTTTATGTGTATTTATGTCTTATAATGTTTATGTGTGTATTTATGTCTTGTATTGCTGGTAAGTAACTTTCTTGAAATGAGGTCTGTTTATTGCAAATATCTTTGACTTGTTTTTATGTCTTATAATGTTTATATGTGTATTTATGTCTTGTATTGCCGGTAAGTAACTTTCTTGCACTGAGGTCTGTTTATTGCAAATATCTTTGACTTGTTTTTTTGTCATATAATGTTTATGTGTGTATTTATGTCTTATAATGTTTATGTGTGTATTTATGTCTTGCATTTCTGGTAAGTAACTTTGTTGCACTGAGGTCTGTTTATTGCAAATATCTTTGACTTGTTTTTATGTCTTATAATGTTTATGTGTGTATTTATGTCTTGCAATGTTTATGTGTGTGTTTATGTCTTGCATTGCTGGTAAGTAACTTTTTTGCACTGAGGTCTGTATATTGCAAATATCTTTGACTTGTTTTTATGTCTTATAATGTTTATGTGTGTATTTATGTCTTGTATTGCTGGCAAGTAACTTTCTTGCACTGAGGTCTGTTTGTTGCAAATATCTTTGATCTGTTTTTTTGTCTTATAATGTTTATGTGTGTATTTATGTCTTGTAATGTTTATGGATATTTATGTCTTGTATTGCTGGTAAGTAACTTTCTTGCACTGAGGTCTGTTTATTGCAAATATCTTTGACTTGTTTTTATGTCTTATAATGTTTATGTGTGTATTTATGTCTTGTATTGCCGGTAAGTAACTTTCTTGCACTGAGGTCTGATTATTGCACATATCTTTGACTTGTTTTTATGTCTTATAATGTTTATGTGTGTATTTATGTCTTGTATTGCTGGTAAGTAACTTTCTTGCACTGAGGTCTGATTATTGCACATATCTTTGACTTGTTTTTATGTCTTATAATGTTTATGTGTGTATTTATGTCTTGTATTGCCGGTAAGTAACTTTCTTGCACTGAGGTCTGATTATTGCACATATCTTTGACTTGTTTTTATGTCTTATAATGTTTATGTGTGTATTTATGTCTTGTATTGCTGGTAAGTAACTTTCTTGAAATGAGGTCTGTTTATTGCAAATATCTTTGACTTGTTTTTATGTCTTATAATGTTTATATGTGTATTTATGTCTTGTATTGCCGGTAAGTAACTTTCTTGCACTGAGGTCTGTTTATTGCAAATATCTTTGACTTGTTTTTTTGTCATATAATGTTTATGTGTGTATTTATGTCTTATAATGTTTATGTGTGTATTTATGTCTTGCATTTCTGGTAAGTAACTTTGTTGCACTGAGGTCTGTTTATTGCAAATATCTTTGACTTGTTTTTATGTCTTATAATGTTTATGTGTGTATTTATGTCTTGCAATGTTTATGTGTGTGTTTATGTCTTGCATTGCTGGTAAGTAACTTTTTTGCACTGAGGTCTGTATATTGCAAATATCTTTGACTTGTTTTTATGTCTTATAATGTTTATGTGTGTATTTATGTCTTGTATTGCTGGCAAGTAACTTTCTTGCACTGAGGTCTGTTTGTTGCAAATATCTTTGATCTGTTTTTTTGTCTTATAATGTTTATGTGTGTATTTATGTCTTGTAATGTTTATGGATATTTATGTCTTGTATTGCTGGTAAGTAACTTTCTTGCACTGAGGTCTGTTTATTGCAAATATCTTTGACTTGTTTTTATGTCTTATAATGTTTATGTGTGTATTTATGTCTTGTATTGCCGGTAAGTAACTTTCTTGCACTGAGGTCTGATTATTGCACATATCTTTGACTTGTTTTTATGTCTTATAATGTTTATGTGTGTATTTATGTCTTGTATTGCTGGTAAGTAACTTTCTTGCACTGAGGTCTGATTATTGCACATATCTTTGACTTGTTTTTATGTCTTATAATGTTTATGTGTGTATTTATGTCTTGTATTGCCGGTAAGTAACTTTCTTGCACTGAGGTCTGATTATTGCACATATCTTTGACTTGTTTTTATGTCTTATAATGTTTATGTGTGTATTTATGTCTTGTATTGCTGGTAAGTAACTTTCTTGCACTGAGGTCTGATTATTGCACATATCTTTGACTTGTTTTTATGTCTTATAATGTTTATGTGTGTATTTATGTCTTGTATTGCCGGTAAGTAACTTTCTTGCACTGAGCCTGTTTGTTGCAAACATCTTTGACTTGTTTTTATGTCTTATAATGTTTATGTGTGTATTTATGTCTTGTATTGCCGGTAAGTAACTTTCTTGCACTGAGATCTAATTATTGCAAATATCTTTGACTTGTTTTTATGTCTTATAATGTTTATGTGTGTATTTATGTCTTGTATTGCCGGTAAGTAACTTTCTTGCACTGAGCCTGTTTGTTGCAAACATCTTTGACTTGTTTTTATGTCTTATAATGTTTATGTGTGTATTTATGTCTTGTATTGCCGGTAAGTAACTTTCTTGCACTGAGGTCTGCTTGTTGCAAAAATCTTTGACTTGTTTTTATGTCTTATAATGTTTATGTGTGTATTTATGTCTTGTATTGCCGGTAAGTAACTTTCTTGCACTGAGATCTAATTATTGCAAATATCTTTGACTTGTTTTTATGTCTTATAATGTTTATGTGTGTATTTATGTCTTGTATTGCCGGTAAGTAACTTTCTTGCACTGAGCCTGTTTGTTGCAAACATCTTTGACTTGTTTTTATGTCTTATAATGTTTGTGTGTGTTTATATGTCTTGTAATGTTTATGTGTATTTATGTCTTATAATGTTTATGTGTGTATTTATGTCTTGTATTGCTGGTAAGTAACTTTCTTGAAATGAGGTCTGTTTATTGCAAATATCTTTGACTTGTTTTTATGTCTTATAATGTTTATATGTGTATTTATGTCTTGTATTGCCGGTAAGTAACTTTCTTGCACTGAGGTCTGTTTATTGCAAATATCTTTGACTTGTTTTTTTGTCATATAATGTTTATGTGTGTATTTATGTCTTATAATGTTTATGTGTGTATTTATGTCTTGCATTTCTGGTAAGTAACTTTGTTGCACTGAGGTCTGTTTATTGCAAATATCTTTGACTTGTTTTTATGTCTTATAATGTTTATGTGTGTATTTATGTCTTGCAATGTTTATGTGTGTGTTTATGTCTTGCATTGCTGGTAAGTAACTTTCTTGCACTGAGGTCTGTATATTGCAAATATCTTTGACTTGTTTTTATGTCTTATAATGTTTATGTGTGCATGTATGTCTTGTATTGCTGGCAAGTAACTTTCTTGCACTGAGGTCTGTTTATTGCAAATATCTTTGACTTGTTTTTATGTCTTATAATGTTTATGTGTGTATTTATGTCTTGCATTGCTGTTAAGTAACTTTCTTTCACTGAGGTCTGTTTTTTGCAAATATCTTTTACCTGTTTTTTTGTCTTGTAATGTTTATGTGTGTTTTTATGTCTTATAATGTTTATGTGTGTATTTATGTCTTGTATTGCTGGTACGTAACTTTCTTGCACTGAGGTCTGATTATTGCAAATATCTTTGACTTGTTTTTATGTCTTATAATGTTTATGTGTGTATTTATGTCTTGTATTGCTGGTAAGTAACTTTCTTGCACTGAGGTCTGATTATTGCAAATATCTTTGACTTGTTTTTATGTCTTATAATGTTTATGTGTGTATTTATGTCTTGTATTGCTGGTAAGTAACTTTCTTGCACTGAGGTCTGTTTATTGCAAATATCTTTGACTTGTTTTTATGTCTTATAATGTTTATGTGTGTACTTATGTCTTGTATTGCTGGTAAGTAACTTTCTTGCACTGAGGTCTGTTTATTGCAAATATCTTTGACTTGTTTTTATGTCTTATAGTGTTTATGTGTGTATTTATGTCTTGTATTGCTGGTAAGTAACTTTGTTGCACTGAGGTCTGTTTATTGCAAATATCTTTGACTTGTTTTTATGTCTTATAATGTTTATGTGTGTACTTATGTCTTGTATTGCTGGTAAGTAACTTTCTTGCACCGAGGTCTGTTTGTTGCAAATATCTTTGATCTGCTTTTTTTTGTCTTATAATGTTTATGTGTGTATTTATGTCTTGTATTGCTGTTAAGTAACTTTCTTACACTGAGGTCTGTTTATTGCAAATATTTTTGACTTTTTTTTATGTCTTATAATGTTTATGTGTGTATGTATGTCTTATAATGTTTATGTGTGTATTTATGTCTTGTATTGCTGGTAAGAAACTTCCTTGCACTAAGGTCTGGTTATTGCAAATATCTTTGACTTGTTTTTATGTCTTATAATGTTTATATGTGTATTTATGTCTTGTATTGCTGGTAAGTAACTTTCTTGCACTGAGGTCTGATTATTGCAAATATCTTTGACTTGTTTTTATGTCTTATAGTGTTTATGTGTGTATTTATGTCTTGTATTGCTGGTAAGAAACTTCCTTGCACTAAGGTCTGGTTATTGCAAATATCTTTGACTTGTTTTTATGTCTTATAATGTTTATATGTGTATTTATGTCTTGTATTGCTGGTAAGTAACTTTCTTGCACTGAGGTCTGATTATTGCAAATATCTTTGACTTGTTTTTATGTCTTATAGTGTTTATGTGTGTATTTATGTCTTGTATTGCTGGTAAGTAACTTTCTTGCACTGAGGTCTGTTTATTGCAAATATCTTTGACTTGTTTTTATGTCTTATAATGTTTATGTGTGTATTTATGTCTTGTATTGCCGGTAAGTAACTTTCTTGCACTGAGGTCTGTTTGTTGCAAATATCTTTGATCTGTTTTCGTTTCTTATAATGTTTATGTGTGTATTTATGTCTTGTGTCGCTGGTAAGTAACTTTCTTGCACTGAGGTCTGTTTATTGCAAATATCTTTGACTTGTTTTTATGTCTTATAATGTTTATGTGTGTATTTATGTCTTGTGTCGCTGGTAAGTAACTTTCTTGCACTGAGGTCTGATTATTGCAAATATCTTTGACTTGTTTTTATGTCTTATAGTGTTTATGTGTGTATTTATGTCTTGTATTGCTGGTAAGTAACTTTCTTGCACTGAGGTCTGTTTATTGCAAATATCTTTGACTTGTTTTTATGTCTTATAATGTTTATGTGTGTATTTATGTCTTGTATTGCCGGTAAGTAACTTTCTTGCACTGAGGTCTGTTTGTTGCAAATATCTTTGATCTGTTTTCGTTTCTTATAATGTTTATGTGTGTATTTATGTCTTGTGTCGCTGGTAAGTAACTTTCTTGCACTGAGGTCTGTTTATTGCAAATATCTTTGACCTGTTTTTATGTCTTATAATGTTTATGTGTGTATTTATGTCTTGTATTGCTGGTAAGTAACTTTCTTGCACTGAGGTCTGATTATTGCAAATATCTTTGACTTGTTTTTATGTCTTATAATGTTTATGTGTGTATTTATGTCTTGTATTTCTGGTAAGTAACTTTCTTGCACTGAGGTCTGATTATTGCAAATATCTTTGACTTGTTTTTATGTCTTATAATGTTTATGTGTGTATTTATGTCTTGTATTGCTGGTAAGTAACTTTCTTGCACCGAGGTCTGTTTGTTGCAAATATCTTTGATCTGCTTTTTTTTGTCTTATAATGTTTATTTGTGTATTTATGTCTTGTATTGCTGGTAAGTAACTTTCTTGCACTGAGGTCTGATTATTGCAAATATCTTTGACTTGTTTTTATGTCTTATAGTGTTTATGTGTGTATTTATGTCTTGCAATGTTTATGTGTGTGTTTATGTCTTGCATTGCTGGTAAGTAACTTTTTTGCACTGAGGTCTGTATATTGCAAATATCTTTGACTTGTTTTTATGTCTTATAATGTTTATGTGTGCATGTATGTCTTGTATTGCCGGCAAGTAACTTTCTTGCACTGAGGTCTGTTTGTTGCAAATATCTTTGATCTTTTTTTTTGTCTTATAATGTTTATGTGTGTTTTTATGTCTTATAATGTTTATGTGTGTATTTATGTCTTGTATTGCTGGTACGTAACTTTCTTGCACTGAGGTCTGATTATTGCAAATATCTTTGACTTGTTTTTATGTCTTATAATGTTTATGTGTGTATTTATGTCTTGTATTTCTGGTAAGTAACTTTCTTGCACTGAGGTCTGATTATTGCAAATATCTTTGACTTGTTTTTATGTCTTATAATGTTTATGTGTGTATTTATGTCTTTTATTGGTGATAAGTAACTTTCTTGCACTGAGGTCTGTTTATTGCAAATATCTTTGACTTGTTTTTATGTCTTATAGTGTTTATGTGTGTATTTATGTCTTGTATTGCTGGTAAGTAACTTTCTTGCACTGAGGTCTGTTTATTGCAAATATCTTTGACTTGTTTTTATGTCTTATAATGTTTATGTGTGTACTTATGTCTTGTATTGCTGGTAAGTAACTTTCTTGCACTGAGGTCTGTTTATTGCAAATATCTTTGACTTGTTTTTATGTCTTATAGTGTTTATGTGTGTATTTATGTCTTGTATTGCTGGTAAGTAACTTTCTTGCACTGAGGTCTGTTTATTGCAAATATCTTTGACTTGTTTTTATGTCTTATAATGTTTATGTGTGTATTCATGTCTTGTATTTCTGGTAAGAAACTTTCTTGCACTGAGGTCTGATTATTGCAAATATCTTTGACTTGTTTTTATGTCTTATAATGTTTATGTGTGTATTTATGTCTTGTATTGCTGGTAAGTAACTTTGTTGCACTGAGGTCTGTTTATTGCAAATATCTTTGACTTGTTTTTATGTCTTATAATGTTTATGTGTGTATTTATGTCTTGTATTGCTGGTAAGTAACTTTCTTGCACTGAGGTCTGGTTGTTGCAAATATCTTTGACTTGTTTTTATGTCTTATAATGTTTATGTGTGTATTTATGTCTTGTATCGCCGGTAAGTAACTTTCTTGCACTGAGCCTGTTTGTTGCAAACATCTTTAACTTATTTTTATGTCTTATAATGTTTGTGTGTGTTTATATGTCTTGTAATGTTTATGTGTGTATTTATGTCTTGTATTGCTGGTAAGTAACTTTCTTGCACTGAGGTCTGTTTATTGCAAATATCTTTGACTTGTTTTTATGTCTTATAATGTTTATGTGTGTATTTATGTCTTGTATCGCCGGTAAGTAACTTTCTTGCACTGAGGTCTGTTTTTTGCAAATATCTTTGATCTGTTTTTTTGTCTTGTAGTGTTTATGTGTGTATTTATGTCTTGTATTGCTGGTAAGTAACTTTCTTGCACTGAGGTCTGTTTATTGCAAATATCTTTGACTTGTTTTTATGTCTTATAATGTTTATGTGTGTATTTATGTCTTATAATGTTTATGTGTGTATTTATGTCTTGTATTGCTGGTAAGTAACTTTCTTGCACTGAGGTCTGTTTATTGCAAATATCTTTGACTTGTTTTTATGTCTTATAGTGTTTATGTGTGTATTTATGTCTTGTATTGCTGGTAAGTAACTTTCTTGCACTGAGGTCTGATTATTGCACGTATCTTTGACTTGTTTTTATGTCTTATAATGTTTATGTGTGTATTTATGTCTTGTAATGTTTATGTGTGTATTTATGTCTTGTATTGCTGGTAAGTAACTTTCTTGCACTGAGGTCTGATTATTGCAAATATCTTTGACTTGTTTTTATGTCTTATAATGTTTATGTGTGTATTTATGTCTTGTATTGCTGGTAATTAACTTTCTTGAACTGAGGTCTGTTTGTTGCAAATATCTTTGATCTGTTTTTTTTGTCTTATAATGTTTATGTGTGTATTTATGTCTTGTATTGCTTGTAAGTAACTTTCTTGCACTGAGGTCTGATTATTGCAAATATCTTTGACTTGTTTTTATGTCTTATAATGTTTATGTGTGTATTTATGTCTTGTATTTCTGGTAAGTAACTTTCTTGCACTGAGGTCTGATTATTGCAAATATCTTTGACTTGTTTTTATGTCTTATAATGTTTATGTGTGTATTTATGTCTTGTATTTCTGGTAAGTAACTTTCTTGCACTGAGGTCTTGTTGTTGCAAATATCTTTGACTTGTTTTTATGTCTTATAATGTTTATGTGTGTATTTATGTCTTATATTGCTGTTAAATGTGTAATTATGTCTTGTATTGCTGGTAAGTAACTTTCTTGCACTGAGGTCTGTTTATTGCAAATATCTTTCACTTGTTTTTATGTCTTGTAATGTTTATGTGTGCATGTATGTCTTGTATTGCTGGTAAGTAACTTTCTTGCACTGAGGTCTGTTTGTTGCAAATATCTTTGACTTGTTTTTATGTCTTATAATGTTTATGTGTGTATTTATGTCTTGTAATGTTTATGTGTGTATTTATGTCTTGTATTGCTGGTAAGTAACTTTCTTGCACTGAGGTCTGATTATTGCAAATATCTTTGACTTGTTTTTATGTCTTATAATGTTTATGTGTGTATTTATGTCTTGTATTGCTGGTAATTAACTTTCTTGAACTGAGGTCTGTTTTTTGCAAATATCTTTGATCTGTTTTTTTTGTCTTATAATGTTTATGTGTGTATTTATGTCTTGTAATGTTTATGTGTGTATTTATGTCTTGTATTGCTTGTAAGTAACTTTCTTCCACTGAGGTCTGATTATTGCAAATATCTTTGACTTGTTTTTATGTCTTATAATGTTTATGTGTGTATTTATGTCTTGTATTTCTGGTAAGTAACTTTCTTGCACTGAGGTCTGATTATTGCAAATATCTTTGACTTGTTTTTATGTCTTATAATGTTTATGTGTGTATTTATGTCTTGTATTGCTGGTAAGTAACTTTCTTGAACTGAGGTCTGTTTATTGCAAATATCTTTGATCTGTTTTTTTGTCTTATAATATTTATGTGTGTATTTATGTCTTGTATTGCTGGTAAGTAACTTTCTTGAACTGAGGTCTGTTTATTGCAAATATTTTTGACTTGTTTTTATGTCTTATAATGTTTATGTGTGTATGTATGTCTTATAATGTTTATGTGTGTATTTATGTCTTGTATTTCTGGTAAGTAACTTTCTTGAACTGAGGTCTGTTTATTGCAAATATCTTTGATCTGTTTTTTTGTCTTATAATGTTTATGTGTGTATTTATGTCTTGTATTGCTGGTAAGTAACTTTCTTGAACTGAGGTCTGTTTATTGCAAATATTTTTGACTTGTTTTTATGTCTTATAATGTTTATGTGTGTATGTATGTCTTATAATGTTTATGTGTGTATTTATGTCTTGTATTGCTGGTAAGTAACTTTCTTGAACTGAGGTCTGTTTATTGCAAATATTTTTGACTTGTTTTTATGTCTTATAATGTTTATGTGTGTATTTATGTCTTGTAATGTTTATGTGTGTATTTATGTCTTGTATTGCTGGTAAGTAACTTTCATGCACTGAGGTCTGTTTATTGCAAGTATCTTTGATCTGTTTTTTTGTCTTGTAATGTTTATGTGTGTATTTATGTCTTGTATTGCTGGTAAGTAACTTTCTTACACTGAGGTCTGTTTATTGCAAATATCTTTGACTTGTTTTTATGTCTTATAATGTTTGTGTGTGTTTATATGTCTTGTAATGTTTATGTGTATTTATGTCTTATAATGTTTATGTGTGTATTTATGTCTTGCATTTCTGGTAAGTAACTTTCTTACACTGAGGTCTGTTTATTGCAAATATCTTTGACTTGTTTTTATGTCTTATAATGTTTATGTGTGTATGTATGTCTTATAATGTTTATGTGTGTATTTATGTCTTGTATTGCTGGTAAGAAACTTCCTTGCACTAAGGTCTGGTTATTGCAAATATCTTTGACTTGTTTTTATGTCTTATAGTGTTTATGTGTGTATATATGTCTTGTATTGCTGGTAAGTAACTTTCTTGCACTGAGGTCTGATTATTGCAAATATCTTTGACTTGTTTTTATGTCTTGTAATGTTTATGTGTGTATTTTTGTCTTGTATTGCTGGTAAGAAACTTCCTTGCACTAAGGTCTGGTTATTGCAAATATCTTTGACTTGTTTTTATGTCTTATAGTGTTTATGTGTGTATTTATGTCTTGTATTGCTGGTAAGTAACTTTCTTGCACTGAGGTCTGTTTATTGCAAATATCTTTGACTTGTTTTTATGTCTTATAGTGTTTATGTGTGTATTTATGTCTTGTATTGCTGGTAAGTAACTTTCTTGCACTGAGGTCTGTTTATTGCAAATATCTTTGACTTGTTTTTATGTCTTATAATGTTTATATGTGTATTTATGTCTTGTATTGCCGGTAAGTAACTTTCTTGCACTGAGGTCTGTTTATTGCAAATATCTTTGACTTGTTTTTTTGTCATATAATGTTTATGTGTGTATTTATGTCTTATAATGTTTATGTGTGTATTTATGTTTTGTATTGCTGGTAAGTAACTTTCTTACACTGAGGTCTGTTTATTGCAAATATCTTTGATCTGTTTTTTTATGTCTTATAATGTTTATGTGTGTAAGTATGTCTTGTAATGTTTATGTATGTATTTATGTCTTGTATTGCTGGTAAGTAACTTTCTTACACTGAGGTCTGTTTATTGCAAATATCTTTGACTTGTTTTTATGTCTCATAATGTTTATCTCTGTATTTATGTCTTGTATTGCTGGTAAGTAACTTTCTTGCACTGAGGTCTGTTTGTTGCAAATATCTTTGATTTGTTTTTATGTCTTATAGTGTTTATGTGTGTATTTAATTCTTGTATTGCTGGTAAGTAACTTTCTTGCACTGAGGTCTGATTATTGCACATATCTTTGACTTGTTTTTATGTCTTATAATGTTTATATGTGTATTTATGTCTTGTATTTCTGGTAAGTAACTTTCTTGCACTGAGGTCTGGTTGTTGCAAATATCTTTGACTTGTTTTTATGTCTTATAATGTTTATATGTGTATTTATGTCTTGTATTGCTGGTAAGTAACTTTCTTGCACTGAGGTCTGATTATTGCACATATCTTTGACTTGTTTTTATGTCTTATAATGTTTATGTGTGTATTTATGTCTTGTATTTCTGGTAAGTAACTTTCTTGCACTGAGATCTAATTATTGCAAATATCTTTGACTTGTTTTTATGTCTTATAATGTTTATGTGTGTATTTATGTCTTGTATTGCCGGTAAGTAACTTTCTTGCACTGAGCCTGTTTGTTGCAAACATCTTTGACTTGTTTTTATGTCTTATAATGTTTATGTGCGCATGTATGTCTTGTATTGCTGTTAAGTAACTTTCTTGCACTGAGGTCTGTTTATTGCAAGTATCTTTGATCTGTTTTTTTGTCTTGTAATGTTTATGTGTGTATTTATGTCTTGTATTGCTGGTAAGTAACTTTCTTGCACTGAGGTCTGTTTATTGTAAATATCTTTGACTTGTTTTTATGTCTTATAATGTTTATGTGTATTTATGTCTTGTATCGCCGGTAAGTAACTTTCTTGCACTGAGGTCTGGTTGTTGCAAATATCTTTGACTTGTTTTTATGTCTTATAATGTTTATGTGTGTATTTAGGTCTTGCATTGCTGTTAAGTAACTTTCTTTCACTGAGGTCTGTTTTTTGCAAATATCTTTGACCTGTTTTTTTGTCTTGTAATGTTTATGTGTGTTTTTATGTCTTATAATGTTTATGTGTGTATTTATGTCTTGTATTGCTGGTAAGTAACTTTCTTGCACTGAGGTCTGATTATTGCAAATATCTTTGACTTGTTTTTATGTCTTATAATGTTTATGTGTGTATTTATGTCTTGTAATGTTTATGTGTGTATTTATGTCTTGTATTTCTGGTAAGTAACTTTCTTGCACTGAGGTCTGATTATTGCAAATATCTTTGACTTGTTTTTACGTCTTATAATGTTTATGTGTGTATTTATGTCTTGTATTGCTGATAAGTAACTTTCTTGCACTGAGGTCTGTTTATTGCAAATATCTTTGACTTGTTTTTATGTCTTATAATGTTTATGTGTGTATTTATGTCTTGTATTGCTGGTAAGTAACTTTCTTGCACTGAGGTCTGTTTATTGCAAATATCTTTGACTTGTTTTTATGTCTATAATGTTTATGTGTGTATGTATGTCTTATAATGTTTATGTGTGTATGTATGTCTTATAATGTTTATATGTGTATTTATGTCTTGTATTGCTGGTAAGAAACTTCCTTGCACTAAGGTCTGGTTATTGCAAATATCTTTGACTTGTTTTTATGTCTTATAGTGTTTATGTGTGTATATATGTCTTGTATTGCTGGTAAGTAACTTTCTTGCACTGAAGTCTGATTATTGCAAATATCTTTGACTTGTTTTTATGTCTTATAATGTTTATATGTGTATTTATGTCTTGTATTGCTGGTAAGTAACTTTCTTGCACTGAAGTCTGATTATTGCAAATATCTTTGACTTGTTTTTATGTCTTATAGTGTTTATGTGTGTATATATGTCTTGTATTGCTGGTAAGTAACTTTCTTGCACTGAGGTCTGTTTATTGCAAATATCTTTGACTTTTTTTATGTCTTGTAATGTTTATGTGTGTATTTTTGTCTTGTATTGCTGGTAAGAAACTTCCTTGCACTGAGGTCTGGTTATTGCAAATATCTTTGACTTGTTTTTATGTCTTATAATGTTTATATGTGTATTTAAGTCTTGTATTGCTGGTAAGTAACTTTCTTGCACTGAGGTCTGATTATTGCAAATATCTTTGACTTGTTTTTATGTCTTGTAATGTTTATGTGTGTATTTTTGTCTTGTATTGCTGGTAAGAAACTTCCTTGCACTAAGGTCTGGTTATTGCAAATATCTTTGACTTGTTTTTATGTCTTATAGTGTTTATGTGTGTATTTATGTCTTGTATTGCTGGTAAGTAACTTTCTTGCACTGAGGTCTGTTTATTGCAAATATCTTTGACTTGTTTTTATGTCTTATAATGTTTATATGTGTATTTATGTCTTGTATTGCCGGTAAGTAACTTTCTTGCACTGAGGTCTGTTTATTGCAAATATCTTTGACTTGTTTTTTTGTCATATAATGTTTATGTGTGTATTTATGTCTTATAATGTTTATGTGTGTATTTATGTTTTGTATTGCTGGTAAGTAACTTTCTTACACTGAGGTCTGTTTATTGCAAATATCTTTGACTTGTTTTTATGTCTCATAATGTTTATCACTGTATTTATGTCTTGTATTGCTGGTAAGTAACTTTCTTGCACTGAGGTCTGTTTGTTGCAAATATCTTTGACCTGTTTTTATGTCTTATAATGTTTATGTGTGTATTTATGTCTTATAATGTTTATGTGTGTATTTATGTCTTGTATTGCTGGTAAGTAACTTTCTTGCACTGAGGTCTGTTTATTGCAAATATCTTTGACTTGTTTTTTTGTCTTATTATGTTTATGTGCGCGTGTATGTCTTTTATTGCTTGTAAGTAACTTTCTTGCACTGAGGTCTGTTTATTGCAAATATCTTTGACTTGTTTTTTTGTCTTATTATGTTTATGTGCGCGTGTATGTCTTTTATTGCTTGTAAGTAACTTTCTTGCACTGAGGTCTGTTTATTGCAAATATCTTTGACTTGTTTTTTTGTCTTATAATGTTTATGTGTGTATTTATGTCTTATAATGTTTATGTGTGTATTTATGTCTTGTATTGCTGGTAAGTAACTTTCTTGCACTGAGGTCTGTTTATTGCAAATATCTTTGACTTGTTTTTTTGTCTTATAATGTTTATGTGTGTATTTATGTCTTGTATTGCTGGTAAGTAACTTTCTTGCACTGAGGTCTGTTTATTGCAAATATCTTTGACTTGTTTTTTTGTCTTATTATGTTTATGTGCGCGTGTATGTCTTTTATTGCTTGTAAGTAACTTTCTTGCACTGAGGTCTGTTTATTGCAAATATCTTTGACTTGTTTTTTTGTCTTATAATGTTTATGTGTGTATTTATGTCTTATAATGTTTATGTGTGTATTTATGTCTTGTATTGCTGTTAAGTAACTTTCTTGCACTGAGGTCTGTTTATTGCAAATATCTTTGACTTGTTTTTATGTCTTATAGTGTTTATGTGTGTATTTATGTCTTGTATTGCTGGTAAGTAACTTTCTTGCACTGAGGTCTGATTATTGCAAATATCTTTGACTTGTTTTTATGTCTTATAATGTTTATGTGTGTATTTATGTCTTGTATTGCTGATAAGTAACTTTCTTGCACTGAGGTCTGTTTGTTGCAAATATCTTTGACTTGTTTTTTTGTCTTATAATGTTTATGTGTGTATTTATGTCTTGTAATGTTTATGTGTATTTATGTCTTGTATTGCTGGTAAGTAACTTTCTTGCACTGAGGTCTGCTTATTGCAAATATCTTTGACTTGTTTTTATGTCTTATAATGTTTATGTGTGTATTTATGTCTTGTATCGCCGGTAAGTAACTTTCTTGCACTGAGGTCTGGTTGTTGCAAATATCTTTGACTTGTTTTTATGTCTTGTAATGTTTATGTGTGTTTTTATGTCTTATAATGTTTATGTGTGTATTTATGTCTTGTATTGCTGGTAAGTAACGTTCTTGCACTGAGGTCTGATTATTGCAAATATCTTTGACTTGTTTTTATGTCTTATAATGTTTATGTGTGTATTTATGTCTTGTAATGTTTATGTGTGTATTTATGTCTTGTATTTCTGGTAAGTAACTTTCTTGCACTGAGGTCTGATTATTGCAAATATCTTTGACTTGTTTTTATGTCTTATAGTGTTTATGTGTGTATTTATGTCTTGTATTGCTGGTAAGTAACTTTCTTGCACTGAGGTCTGTTTGTTGCAAATATCTTTGACTTGTTTTTATGTCTTATAATGTTTATGTGTGTATTTATGTCTTGTGTCGCTGGTAAGTAACTTTCTTGCACTGAGGTCTGTTTATTGCAAATATCTTTGACCTGTTTTTATGTCTTATAATGTTTATGTGTGTATTTATGTCTTGTATTGCTGGTAAGTAACTTTCTTGCACTGAGGTCTGTTTATTGCAAATATCTTTGAGTTGTTTTTATGTCTTATAATGTTTATGTGTGTACTTATGTCTTGTATTGCTGGTAAGTAACTTTCTTGCACTGAGGTCTTTTTATTGCAAATATCTTTGACTTGTTTTTATGTCTTATAATGTTTATGTGTGTATTTATGTCTTGTATTGCTGGTAAGTAACTTTCTTGCACTGAGGTCTGTTTATTGCAAATATCTTTGACTTGTTTTTATGTCTTATAATGTTTATGTGTGTATTCATGTCTTGTATTTCTGGTAAGTAACTTTCTTGCACTGAGGTCTGATTATTGCAAATATCTTTGACTTGTTTTTATGTCTTATAATGTTTATGTGTGTATTTATGTCTTGTATTGCTGGTAAGTAACTTTGTTGCACTGAGGTCTGTTTATTGCAAATATCTTTGACTTGTTTTTATGTCTTACAGTGTTTATGTGTGTATTTATGTCTTGTATTGCTGGTAAGTAACTTTGTTGCACTGAGGTCTGTTTATTGCAAATATCTTTGACTTGTTTTTATGTCTTATAATGTTTATGTGTGTATTTATTTCTTATAATGTTTATGTGTGCATGTATGTCTTGTGTTGCTGGTAAGTAACTTTCTTGCACTGAGGTCTGTTTATTGCAAATATCTTTGACTTGTTTTTATGTCTTATAATGTTTATGTGTGTATTTATGTCTTATAATGTTTATATGTGCATGTATGTCTTGTATTGCTGGTAAGTAACTTTCTTGCACTGAGGTCTGTTTATTGCAAATATCTTTGACCTGTTTTTTTGTCTTGTAATATTTATGTGTGTATTTTTGTCTTTTATTGCTGGTAAGTAACTTCCTTGCACTAAGGTCTGGTTATTGCAAATATCTTTGACTTGTTTTTATGTCTTATAATGTTTGTGTGTGTATTTATATCTTGTATTGCTGGTAAGTAACTTTCTTGCACTGAGGTCTGTTTATTGCAAATATCTTTGACTTGTTTTTTTGTCTTATTATGTTTATGTGCGCGTGTATGTCTTTTATTGCTTTAAGTAACTTTCTTGCACTGAGGTCTGTTTATTGCAAATATCTTTGACTTGTTTTTTTGTCTTATAATGTTTATGTGTGTATTTATGTCTTATAATGTTTATGTGTGTATTTATGTCTTGTATTGCTGTTAAGTAAGTTTCTTGCACTGAGGTCTGATTATTGCAAATATCTTTGACTTGTTTTTATGTCTTATAATGTTTATGTGTGTATTTATGTCTTGTATTGCTGATAAATAACTTTCTTGCACTGAGGTCTGTTTATTGCAAATATCTTTGACCTGTTTTTTTGTCTTGTAATGTTTATGTGTGTATTTATGTCTTGTATTGCTGGTGAGTAACTTCCTTGCACTAAGGTCTGGTTATTGCAAATATCTTTGACTTGTTTTTATGTCTTATAATGTTTGTGTGTGTATTTATATCTTGTATTGCTGGTAAGTAACTTTCTTGCACTGAGGTCTGTTTATTGCAAATATCTTTGACTTGTTTTTTTGTCTTATTATGTTTATGTGCGCGTGTATGTCTTTTATTGCTTTAAGTAACTTTCTTGCACTGAGGTCTGTTTATTGCAAATATCTTTGACTTGTTTTTTTGTCTTATAATGTTTATGTGTGTATTTATGTCTTATAATGTTTATGTGTGTATTTGTGTCTTGTATTGCTGTTAAGTAACTTTCTTGCACTGAGGTCTGATTATTGCAAATATCTTTGACTTGTTTTTATGTCTTATAATGTTTATGTGTGTATTTATGTCTTGTATTGCTGATAAATAACTTTCTTGCACTGAGGTCTGTTTGTTGCAAATATCTTTGATCTGTTTTTTTGTCTTATAATGTTTATGTGTGTATTTATGTCTTGTAATGTTTATGTGTATTTATGTCTTGCATTGCTGTTAAGTAACTTTCTTTCACTGAGGTCTGTTTTTTGCAAATATCTTTGACCTGTTTTTTTGTCTTGTAATGTTTATGTGTGTTTTTATGTCTTATAATGTTTATGTGTGTATTTATGTCTTGTATTGCTGGTAAGTAACTTTCTTGCACTGAGGTCTGATTATTGCAAATATCTTTGACTTGTTTTTATGTCTTATAATGTTTATGTGTGTACTTATGTCTTGTATTGCTGGTAAGTAACTTTCTTGCACTGAGGTCTGTTTATTGCAAATATCTTTGACTTGTTTTTATGTCTTATAATGTTTATGTGTGTATTTATGTCTTGTATTGCTGGTAAGTAACTTTCTTGCACTGAGGTCTGTTTATTGCAAATATCTTTGACTTGTTTTTATGTCTTATAATGTTTATGTGTGTATTCATGTCTTGTATTTCTGGTAAGTAACTTTCTTGCACTGAGGTCTGATTATTGCAAATATCTTTGACTTGTTTTTATGTCTTATAATGTTTATGTGTGTATTTATGTCTTGTATTGCTGGTAAGTAACTTTGTTGCACTGAGGTCTGTTTATTGCAAATATCTTTGACTTGTTTTTATGTCTTATAGTGTTTATGTGTGTATTTATGTCTTGTATTGCTGGTAAGTAACTTTGTTGCACTGAGGTCTGTTTATTGCACATATCTTTGACTTGTTTTTATGTCTTATAATGTTTATGTGTGTATTTATTTCTTATAATGTTTATGTGTGCATGTATGTCTTGTGTTGCTGGTAAGTAACTTTCTTGCACTGAGGTCTGTTTATTGCAAATATCTTTGACTTGTTTTTATGTCTTATAATGTTTATGTGTGTATTTATTTCTTATAATGTTTATGTGTGCATGTATGTCTTGTGTTGCTGGTAAGTAACTTTCTTGCACTGAGGTCTGTTTATTGCAAATATCTTTGACCTGTTTTTTTGTCTTGTAATATTTATGTGTGTATTTTTGTCTTTTATTGCTGGTAAGTAACTTCCTTGCACTAAGGTCTGGTTATTGCAAATATCTTTGACTTGTTTTTATGTCTTATAATGTTTGTGTGTGTATTTATATCTTGTATTGCTGGTAAGTAACTTTCTTGCACTGAGGTCTGTTTATTGCAAATATCTTTGACTTGTTTTTTTGTCTTATTATGTTTATGTGCGCGTGTATGTCTTTTATTGCTTTAAGTAACTTTCTTGCACTGAGGTCTGTTTATTGCAAATATCTTTGACTTGTTTTTTTGTCTTATAATGTTTATGTGTGTATTTATGTCTTATAATGTTTATGTGTGTATTTATGTCTTGTATTGCTGATAAATAACTTTCTTGCACTGAGGTCTGTTTATTGCAAATATCTTTGACCTGTTTTTTTGTCTTGTAATGTTTATGTGTGTATTTATGTCTTGTATTGCTGGTGAGTAACTTCCTTGCACTAAGGTCTGGTTATTGCAAATATCTTTGACTTGTTTTTATGTCTTATAATGTTTGTGTGTGTATTTATATCTTGTATTGCTGGTAAGTAACTTTCTTGCACTGAGGTCTGTTTATTGCAAATATCTTTGACTTGTTTTTTTGTCTTATTATGTTTATGTGCGCGTGTATGTCTTTTATTGCTTTAAGTAACTTTCTTGCACTGAGGTCTGTTTATTGCAAATATCTTTGACTTGTTTTTTTGTCTTATAATGTTTATGTGTGTATTTATGTCTTATAATGTTTATGTGTGTATTTATGTCTTGTATTGCTGTTAAGTAACTTTCTTGCACTAAGGTCTGATTATTGCAAATATCTTTGACTTGTTTTTATGTCTTATAATGTTTATGTGTGTATTTATGTCTTGTATTGCTGATAAATAACTTTCTTGCACTGAGGTCTGGTTGTTGCAAATATCTTTGACTTGTTTTTATGTCTTATAATGTTTATGTGTGTATTTATGTCTTGTAATGTTTATGTGTATTTATGTCTTGCATTGCTGTTAAGTAACTTTCTTTCACTGAGGTCTGTTTTTTGCAAATATCTTTGACCTGTTTTTTTGTCTTGTAATGTTTATGTGTGTTTTTATGTCTTATAATGTTTATGTGTGTATTTATGTCTTGTATTGCTGGTAAGTAACTTTCTTGCACTGAGGTCTGATTATTGCAAATATCTTTGACTTGTTTTTATGTCTTATAATGTTTATGTGTGTATTTATGTCTTGTAATGTTTATGTGTGTATTTATGTCTTGTATTTCTGGTAAGTAACTTTCTTGCACTGAGGTCTGATTATTGCAAATATCTTTGACTTGTTTTTATGTCTTATAATGTTTATGTGTGTATTTATGTCTTGTATTGCTGATAAGTAACTTTCTTGCACTGAGGTCTGTTTATTGCAAATATCTTTGACTTGTTTTTATGTCTTATAATGTTTGTGTGTGTATTTATATCTTGTATTGCTGGTAAGTAACTTTCTTGCACTGAGGTCTGTTTATTGCAAATATCTTTGACTTGTTTTTATGTCTTATAATGTTTATGTGTGTACTTATGACTTGTATTGCTGGTAAGTAACTTTCTTGCACTGAGGTCTGTTTATTGCAAATATCTTTGACTTGTTTTTATGTCTTATAATGTTTATGTGTGTATTCATGTCTTGTATTTCTGGTAAGTAACTTTCTTGCACTGAGGTCTGATTATTGCAAATATCTTTGACTTGTTTTTATGTCTTATAATGTTTATGTGTGTATTTATGTCTTGTATTGCTGGTAAGTAACTTTCTTGCACTGAGGTCTGGTTGTTGCAAATATCTTTGACTTGTTTTTATGTCTTATAATGTTTATGTGTGTATTTATGTCTTGTATTGCTGGTAAGTAACTTTGTTGCACTGAGGTCTGTTTATTGCAAATATCTTTGACTTGTTTTTATGTCTTATAATGTTTATGTGTGTATTTATGTCTTGTAATGTTTATGTGTGTATTTATGTCTTGTATTGCTGGTAAGTAACTTTCTTGCACTGAGGTCTGTTTATTGCAAATATCCTTGACTTGTTTTTATGTCTTATAATGTTTATGTGTGTATTTATGTCTTGTATCGCCGGTAAGTAACTTTCTTGCACTGAGGTCTGTTTTTTGCAAATATCTTTGATCTGTTTTTTTGTCTTGTAGTGTTTATGTGTGTATTTATGTCTTATAATGTTTATATGTGCATGTATGTCTTGTGTTGCTGGTAAGTAACTTTCTTGCACTGAGGTCTGTTTATTGCAAATATCTTTGACCTGTTTTTTTGTCTTGTAATGTTTATGTGTGTATTTTTGTCTTGTATTGCTGGTAAGAAACTTCCTTGCACTGAGGTCTGGTTATTGCAAATATCTTTGACTTGTTTTTATGTCTTATAATGTTTATGTGTGTATTTATGTCTTGTATTGCTGGTAAGTAACTTTCTTGAACTGAGGTCTGTTTATTGCAAATATCTTTGATCTGTTTTTTTGTCTTATAATGTTTATGTGTGTATTTATGTCTTGTATTGCTGGTAAGTAACTTTCTTGAACTGAGGTCTGTTTATTGCAAATATTTTTGACTTGTTTTTATGTCTTATAATGTTTATGTGTGTATGTATGTCTTATAATGTTTATGTGTGTATTTATGTCTTGTATTGCTGGTAAGTAACTTTCTTGAACTGAGGTCTGTTTATTGCAAATATCTTTGACCTGTTTTTTTGTCTTGTAATGTTTATGTGTGTATTTTTGTCTTGTATTGCTGGTAAGAAACTTCCTTGCACTAAGGTCTGGTTATTGCAAATATCTTTGACTTGCTTTTATGTTTTATAATGTTTATGTGTGTATTTATGTCTTGTATTGCTGGTAAGTAACTTTCTTGAACTGAGGTCTGTTTATTGCAAATATTTTTGACTTGTTTTTATGTCTTATAATGTTTATGTGTGTATTTATGTCTTGTAATGTTTATGTGTGTATTTATGTCTTGTATTGCTGGTAAGTAACTTCCTTGCACTAAAGTCTGGTTATTGCAAATATCTTTGACTTGTTTTTATGTCTTGTAATGTTTATGTGTGTATTTATGTCTTGTATTGCTGGTAATTAACTTTGTTGCACTGAGGTCTGTTTATTGCAAATATCTTTGATCTGTTTTTTTGTCTTGTAATGTTTATGTGTGTATTTATGTCTTGTATTGCTGGTAAGTAACTTTCTTACACTGAGGTCTGTTTATTGCAAATATCTTTGACTTGTTTTTACGTCTTATAATGTTTATGTGTGTATGTATGTCTTATAATGTTTATGTGTGTATGTATGTCTTATAATGTTTATGTGTGTATTTATGTCTTGTATTGCTGGTAAGAAACTTCCTTGCACTAAGGTCTGTTTATTGCAAATATCTTTGACTTGTTTTTATGTCTTATAGTGTTTATGTGTGTATTTATGTCTTGTATTGCTGGTAAGTAACTTTCTTGCACTGAGGTCTGTTTATTGCAAATATCTTTGACTTGTTTTTATGTCTTATAATGTTTATATGTGTATTTATGTCTTGTATTGCCGGTAAGTAACTTTCTTGCACTGAGGTCTGTTTATTGCAAATATCTTTGACTTGTTTTTATGTCTCATAATGTTTATCTCTGTATTTATGTCTTGTATTGCTGGTAAGTAACTTTCTTGCACTGAGGTCTGTTTGTTGCAAATATCTTTGACTTGTTTTTTTGTCATATAATGTTTATGTGTGTATTTATGTCTTGTAATGTTTATGTGTGTATTTATGTCTTGTATTGCTGGTAAGTAACTTTCTTGCACTGAGGTCTGTTTATTGCAAATATCTTTGACTTGTTTTTATGTCTTATAATGTTTATGTGTGTATTTATGTCTTGTATTGCTGGTAAGTAACTTTCTTGCACTGAGGTCTGTTTATTGCAAATATCTTTGACTTGTTTTTATGTCTTATAATGTTTATGTGTATTTATGTCTTGTATTGCCGGTAAGTAACTTTCTTGCACTGAGTTCTGGTTGTTGCAAACATCTTTGACTTGTTTTTATGTCTTATAATGTTTATGTGTGTATTTATGTCTTATAATGTTTATGTGTGTATTTATGTCTTATAATGTTTATGTGTGTATTTATGTCTTGTATTGCTGGTAAGTAACTTTCTTGCACTGAGGTCTGGTTGTTGCAAATATCTTTGACTTGTTTTTATGTCTTATAATGTTTATGTGTATTTATGTCTTGTATCGCCGGTAAGTAACTTTCTTGCACTGAGTTCTGGTTGTTGCAAACATCTTTGACTTGTTTTTATGTCTTATAATGTTTATGTGTGTATTTATGTCTTGTAATGTTTATGTGTATTTATGTCTTGTATTGCTGGTAAGTAACTTTCTTGCACTGAGGTCTGCTTATTGCAAATATCTTTGACTTGTTTTTATGTCTTGTAATGTTTATGTGTATTTATGTCTTGTATTGCTGGTAAGTAACTTTCTTGCACTGAGGTCTGCTTATTGCAAATATCTTTGACTTGTTTTTATGTCTTATAATGTTTATGTGTGTATTTATGTCTTGTATTGCTGTTAAGTAACTTTCTTTCACTGAGGTCTGTTTTTTGCAAATATCTTTGACCTGTTTTTTTGTCTTGTAATGTTTATGTGTGTATTTATGTCTTGTATTGCTGGTAAGTAACTTTCTTGCACTGAGGTCTGATTATTGCAAATATCTTTGACTTGTTTTTATGTCTTATAATGTTTATGTGTGTATTTATGTCTTATAATGTTTATGTGTGTATTTATGTCTTGTATTGCTGGTAAGTAACTTTCTTGCACTGAGGTCTGTTTATTGCAAATATCTTTAACTTGTTTTTATGTCTTATAGTGTTTATGTGTGTATTTATGTCTTGTATTGCTGGTAAGTAACTTTCTTGCACTGAGGTCTGATTATTGCAAATATCTTTGACTTGTTTTTATGTCTTATAATGTTTATGTGTGTATTTATGTCTTGTATTGCTGGTAAGTAACTTTCTTGCACTGAGGTCTGTTTATTGCAAATATCTTTGACTTGTTTTTATGTCTTATAATGTTTATGTGTGTATTCATGTCTTGTATTTCTGGTAAGTAACTTTCTTGCACTGAGGTCTGATTATTGCAAATATCTTTGACTTGTTTTTATGTCTTATAATGTTTATGTGTGTACTTATGACTTGTATTGCTGGTAAGTAACTTTCTTGCACTGAGGTCTGTTTATTGCAAATATCTTTGACTTGTTTTTATGTCTTATAATGTTTATGTGTGTATTCATGTCTTGTATTTCTGGTAAGTAACTTTCTTGCACTGAGGTCTGATTATTGCAAATATCTTTGACTTGTTTTTATGTCTTATAATGTTTATGTGTGTATTTATGTCTTGTATTGCTGGTAAGTAACTTTGTTGCACTGAGGTCTGTTTATTGCAAATATCTTTGACTTGTTTTTATGTCTTATAGTGTTTATGTGTGTATTTATGTCTTGTATTGCTGGTAAGTAACTTTCTTGCACTGAGGTCTGGTTGTTGCAAATATCTTTGACTTGTTTTTATGTCTTATAATGTTTATGTGTGTATTTATGTCTTGTATTGCTGGTAAGTAACTTTGTTGCACTGAGGTCTGTTTATTGCAAATATCTTTGACTTGTTTTTATGTCTTATAATGTTTATGTGTGTATTTATGTCTTGTAATGTTTATGTGTGTATTTATGTCTTGTATTGCTGGTAAGTAACTTTCTTGCACTGAGGTCTGTTTATTGCAAATATCTTTGACTTGTTTTTATGTCTTATAATGTTTATGTGTGTATTTATGTCTTGTATCGCTGGTAAGTAACTTTCTTGCACTGAGGTCTGTTTTTTGCAAATATCTTTGATCTGTTTTTTTGTCTTGTAGTGTTTATGTGTGTATTTATGTCTTATAATGTTTATATGTGCATGTATGTCTTGTGTTGCTGGTAAGTAACTTTCTTGCACTGACGTCTGTTTATTGCAAATATCTTTGACTTGTTTTTATGTCTTATAATGTTTATGTGTGTATTTATGTCTTATAATGTTTATGTGTGTATTTATGTCTTATAATGTTTATGTGTGTATTTATGTCTTGTATTGCTGGTAAGTAACTTTCTTGCACTGAGGTCTGGTTGTTGCAAATATCTTTGACTTGTTTTTATGTCTTATAATGTTTATGTGTGTATTTATGTCTTGTATTGCTGGTAAGTAACTTTGTTGCACTGAGGTCTGTTTATTGCAAATATCTTTGACTTGTTTTTATGTCTTATAATGTTTATGTGTGTATTTATGTCTTGTAATGTTTATGTGTGTATTTATGTCTTGTATTGCTGGTAAGTAACTTTCTTGCACTGAGGTCTGTTTATTGCAAATATCCTTGACTTGTTTTTATGTCTTATAATGTTTATGTGTGTATTTATGTCTTGTATCGCCGGTAAGTAACTTTCTTGCACTGAGGTCTGTTTTTTGCAAATATCTTTGATCTGTTTTTTTGTCTTGTAGTGTTTATGTGTGTATTTATGTCTTATAATGTTTATATGTGCATGTATGTCTTGTGTTGCTGGTAAGTAACTTTCTTGCACTGAGGTCTGTTTATTGCAAATATCTTTGACTTGTTTTTATGTCTTATAATGTTTATGTGTGTATTTATGTCTTATAATGTTTATATGTGCATGTATGTCTTGTATTGCTGGTAAGTAACTTTCTTGCACTGAGGTCTGTTTATTGCAAATATCTTTGACCTGTTTTTTTGTCTTGTAATGTTTATGTGTGTATTTTTGTCTTGTATTGCTGGTAAGAAACTTCCTTGCACTAAGGTCTGGTTATTGCAAATATCTTTGACTTGTTTTTATGTCTTATAATGTTTATGTGTGTATTTATGTCTTGTATTGCTGGTAAGTAACTTTCTTGAACTGAGGTCTGTTTATTGCAAATATCTTTGATCTGTTTTTTTGTCTTATAATGTTTATGTGTGTATTTATGTCTTGTATTGCTGGTAAGTAACTTTCTTGAACTGAGGTCTGTTTATTGCAAATATTTTTGACTTGTTTTTATGTCTTATAATGTTTATGTGTGTATGTATGTCTTATAATGTTTATGTGTGTATTTATGTCTTGTATTGCTGGTAAGTAACTTTCTTGAACTGAGGTCTGTTTATTGCAAATATCTTTGACCTGTTTTTTTGTCTTGTAATGTTTATGTGTGTATTTTTGTCTTGTATTGCTGGTAAGAAACTTCCTTGCACTAAGGTCTGGTTATTGCAAATATCTTTGACTTGTTTTTATGTCTTATAATGTTTATGTGTGTATTTATGTCTTTTATTGCTGGTAAGTAACTTTCTTGCACTGAGGTCTGTTTATTGCAAATATCTTTGACCTGTTTTTTTGTCTTGTAATGTTTATGTGTATTTATGTCTTGTATCGCCGGTAAGTAACTTTCTTGCACTGAGGTCTGTTTATTGCAAATATCTTTGACTTGTTTTTATGTCTTATAGTGTTTATGTGTGTATTTATGTCTTGTATTGCTGGTAAGTAACTTTCTTGCACTGAGGTCTGTTTATTGCAAATATCTTTGACTTGTTTTTATGTCTTATAATGTTTATATGTGTATTTATGTCTTGTATTGCCGGTAAGTAACTTTCTTGCACTGAGGTCTGTTTATTGCAAATATCTTTGACTTGTTTTTTTGTCATATAATGTTTATGTGTGTATTTATGTCTTGTAATGTTTATGTGTGTATTTATGTCTTGTATTGCTGGTAAGTAACTTTCTTACACTGAGGTCTGTTTATTGCAAATATCTTTGACTTGTTTTTATGTCTTATAGTGTTTATGTGTGTATTTATGTCTTGTATTGCTGGTAAGTAACTTTCTTGCACTGAGGTCTGTTTATTGCAAATATCTTTGACTTGTTTTTATGTCTTATAGTGTTTATGTGTGTATTTATGTCTTGTATTGCTGGTAAGTAACTTTCTTGCACTGAGGTCTGTTTATTGCAAATATCTTTGACTTGTTTTTATGTCTTATAATGTTTATATGTGTATTTATGTCTTGTATTGCCGGTAAGTAACTTTCTTGCACTGAGGTCTGTTTATTGCAAATATCTTTGACTTGTTTTTTTGTCATATAATGTTTATGTGTGTATTTATGTCTTGTAATGTTTATGTATGTATTTATGTCTTGTATTGCTGGTAAGTAACTTTCTTGCACTGAGGTCTGATTATTGCAAATATCTTTGACTTGTTTTTATGTCTTATAATGTTTATGTGTGTATTTATGTCTTGTATTGCTGGTAAGTAACTTTCTTGCACCGAGGTCTGTTTGTTGCAAATATCTTTGATCTGTTTTTTTGTCTTGTAGTGTTTATGTGTGTATTTATGTCTTATAATGTTTATATGTGCATGTATGTCTTGTGTTGCTGGTAAGTAACTTTCTTGCACTGAGGTCTGGTTGTTGCAAATATCTTTGACTTGTTTTTATGTCTTATAATGTTTATGTGTGTATTTATGTCTTATAATGTTTATGTGTGTATTTATGTCTTGTATTGCTGGTAAGTAACTTTCTTGCACTGAGGTCTGGTTGTTGCAAATATCTTTGACTTGTTTTTATGTCTTATAATGTTTATGTGTGTATTTATGTCTTGTATTGCTGGTAAGTAACTTTGTTGCACTGAGGTCTGTTTATTGCAAATATCTTTGACTTGTTTTTATGTCTTATAATGTTTATGTGTGTATTTATGTCTTGTAATGTTTATGTGTGTATTTATGTCTTGTATTGCTGGTAAGTAACTTTCTTGCACTGAGGTCTGTTTATTGCAAATATCCTTGACTTGTTTTTATGTCTTATAATGTTTATGTGTGTATTTATGTCTTGTATCGCCGGTAAGTAACTTTCTTGCACTGAGGTCTGTTTTTTGCAAATATCTTTGATCTGTTTTTTTGTCTTGTAGTGTTTATGTGTGTATTTATGTCTTATAATGTTTATATGTGCATGTATGTCTTGTGTTGCTGGTAAGTAACTTTCTTGCACTGAGGTCTGTTTATTGCAAATATCTTTGACTTGTTTTTATGTCTTATAATGTTTATGTGTGTATTTATGTCTTATAATGTTTATATGTGCATGTATGTCTTGTATTGCTGGTAAGTAACTTTCTTGCACTGAGGTCTCTTTATTGCAAATATCTTTGACCTGTTTTTTTGTCTTGTAATGTTTATGTGTGTATTTTTGTCTTGTATTGCTGGTAAGAAACTTCCTTGCACTAAGGTCTGGTTATTGCAAATATCTTTGACTTGTTTTTATGTCTTATAATGTTTATGTGTGTATTTATGTCTTGTATTGCTGGTAAGTAACTTTCTTGAACTGAGGTCTGTTTATTGCAAATATCTTTGATCTGTTTTTTTGTCTTATAATGTTTATGTGTGTATTTATGTCTTGTATTGCTGGTAAGTAACTTTCTTGAACTGAGGTCTGTTTATTGCAAATATTTTTGACTTGTTTTTATGTCTTATAATGTTTATGTGTGTATGTATGTCTTATAATGTTTATGTGTGTATTTATGTCTTGTATTGCTGGTAAGTAACTTTCTTGAACTGAGGTCTGTTTATTGCAAATATCTTTGACCTGTTTTTTTGTCTTGTAATGTTTATGTGTGTATTTTTGTCTTGTATTGCTGGTAAGAAACTTCCTTGCACTAAGGTCTGGTTATTGCAAATATCTTTGACCTGTTTTTTTGTCTTGTAATGTTTATGTGTATTTATGTCTTGTATCGCCGGTAAGTAACTTTCTTGCACTGAGTTCTGGTTGTTGCAAATATCTTTGACTTGCTTTTATGTCTTATAATGTTTATGTGTGTATTTATGTCTTGTATTGCTGGTAAGTAACTTCCTTGCACTGAGGTCTGTTTATTGCAAATATCTTTGACTTGTTTTTATGTCTTATAATGTTTATGTGTATTTATGTCTTGTATCGCCGGTAAGTAACTTTCTTGCACTGAGGTCTGTTTATTGCAAATATCTTTGACCTGTTTTTTTGTCTTGTAATATTTATGTGTGTATTTTTGTCTTTTATTGCTGGTAAGTAACTTCCTTGCACTAAGGTCTGGTTATTGCAAATATCTTTGACTTGTTGTTATGTCTTATAATGTTTATATGTGTATTTATGTCTTGTATTGCTGGTAAGTAACTTTCTTGCACTGAGGTCTGATTATTGCAAATATCTTTGACTTGTTTTTATGTCTTACAGTGTTTATGTGTGTATTTATGTCTTGTATTGCTGGTAAGTAACTTTCTTGCACTGAGGTCTGTTTATTGCAAATATCTTTGACTTGTTTTTATGTCTTGTAATGTTTATGTGTGTATTTTTGTCTTGTATTGCTGGTAAGAAACTTCCTTGCACTAAGGTCTGGTTATTGCAAATATCTTTGACTTGTTTTTATGTCTTATAATGTTTATATGTGTATTTATGTCTTGTATTGCTGGTAAGTAACTTTCTTGCACTGAGGTCTGGTTATTGCAAATATCTTTGACTTGTTTTTATGTCTATAATGTTTATGTGTGTATGTATGTCTTATAATGTTTATGTGTGTATGTATGTCTTATAATGTTTATGTGTGTATTTATGTCTTGTATTGCTGGTAAGAAACTTCCTTGCACTAAGGTCTGGTTATTGCAAATATCTTTGACTTGTTTTTATGTCTTATAATGTTTATATGTGTATTTATGTCTTGTATTGCTGGTAAGTAACTTTCTTGCACTGAAGTCTGATTATTGCAAATATCTTTGACTTGTTTTTATGTCTTATAGTGTTTATGTGTGTATATATGTCTTGTATTGCTGGTAAGTAACTTTCTTGCACTGAAGTCTGATTATTGCAAATATCTTTGACTTGTTTTTATGTCTTATAGTGTTTATGTGTGTATATATGTCTTGTATTGCTGGTAAGTAACTTTCTTGCACTGAAGTCTGATTATTGCAAATATCTTTGACTTGTTTTTATGTCTTATAGTGTTTATGTGTGTATATATGTCTTGTATTGCTGGTAAGTAACTTTCTTGCACTGAAGTCTGATTATTGCAAATATCTTTGACTTGTTTTTATGTCTTGTAATGTTTATGTGTGTATTTTTGTCTTGTATTGCTGGTAAGAAACTTCCTTGCACTAAGGTCTGGTTATTGCAAATATCTTTGACTTGTTTTTATGTCTTATAGTGTTTATGTGTGTATTTATGTCTTGTATTGCTGGTAAGTAACTTTCTTGCACTGAGGTCTGTTTATTGCAAATATCTTTGACTTGTTTTTATGTCTTATAATGTTTATATGTGTATTTATGTCTTGTATTGCCGGTAAGTAACTTTCTTGCACTGAGGTCTGTTTATTGCAAATATCTTTGACTTGTTTTTTTGTCATATAATGTTTATGTGTGTATTTATGTCTTGTAATGTTTATGTGTGTATTTATGTCTTGTATTGCTGGTAAGTAACTTTCTTACACTGAGGTCTGTTTATTGCAAATATCTTTGACTTGTTTTTATGTCTTATAGTGTTTATGTGTGTATTTATGTCTTGTATTGCTGGTAAGTAACTTTCTTGCACTGAGGTCTGTTTATTGCAAATATCTTTGACTTGTTTTTATGTCTTATAGTGTTTATGTGTGTATTTATGTCTTGTATTGCTGGTAAGTAACTTTCTTGCACTGAGGTCTGTTTATTGCAAATATCTTTGACTTGTTTTTATGTCTTATAATGTTTATATGTGTATTTATGTCTTGTATTGCCGGTAAGTAACTTTCTTGCACTGAGGTCTGTTTATTGCAAATATCTTTGACTTGTTTTTTTGTCATATAATGTTTATGTGTGTATTTATGTCTTGTAATGTTTATGTATGTATTTATGTCTTGTATTGCTGGTAAGTAACTTTCTTACACTGAGGTCTGTTTATTGCAAATATCTTTGACTTGTTTTTATGTCTCATAATGTTTATCTCTGTATTTATGTCTTGTATTGCTGGTAAGTAACTTTCTTGCACTGAGGTCTGTTTGTTGCAAATATCTTTGATTTGTTTTTTTGTCTTGTAATGTTTATGTGTGTATTTATGTCTTGTATTGCTGGTAAGTAACTTTCTTGCACTGAGGTCTGTTTATTGCAAATATCTTTGACTTGTTTTTATGTCTTATAGTGTTTATGTGTGTATTTATGTCTTGTATTGCTGGTAAGTAACTTTCTTGCACTGAGGTCTGTTTATTGCAAATATCTTTGACTTGTTTTTATGTCTTATAGTGTTTATGTGTGTATTTATGTCTTGTATTGCTGGTAAGTAACTTTCTTGCACTGAGGTCTGTTTATTGCAAATATCTTTGACTTGTTTTTATGTCTTATAATGTTTATGTGTGTATTTATGTCTTGTATTGCTGGTAAGTAACTTTCTTGCACTGAGGTCTGTTTATTGCAAATATCTTTGACTTGTTTTTATGTCTTATAATGTTTATGTGTGTATTTATGTCTTGTATTGCTGGTAAGTAACTTTGTTGCACTGAGGTCTGTTTATTGCAAATATCTTTGACTTGTTTTTATGTCTTATAGTGTTTATGTGTGTATTTATGTCTTGTATTGCTGGTAAGTAACTTTGTTGCACTGAGGTCTGTTTATTGCAAATATCTTTGACTTGTTTTTATGTCTTATAATGTTTATGTGTGTATTTATGTCTTGTATCGCCGGTAAGTAACTTTCTTGCACTGAGGTTTGTTTTTTGCAAATATCTTTGATCTGTTTTTTTGTCTTGTAGTGTTTATGTGTGTATTTATGTCTTATAATGTTTATATGTGCATGTATGTCTGTTGTTGCTGGTAAGTAACTTTCTTGCACTGAGGTCTGTTTATTGCAAATATCTTTGACTTGTTTTTATGTCTTATAATGTTTATGTGTGTATTTATGTCTTATTATGTTTATATGTGCATGTATGTCTTGTATTGCTGGTAAGTAACTTTCTTGCACTGAGGTCTGGTTATTGCAAATATCTTTGACTTGTTTTTATGTCTTATAATGTTTATGTGTGTATTTATGTCTTGTATTGCTGGTAAGTAACTTTCTTGAACTGAGGTCTGTTTATTGCAAATATCTTTGATCTGTTTTTTTGTCTTATAATGTTTATGTGTGTATTTATGTCTTGTATTGCTGGTAAGTAACTTTCTTGAACTGAGGTCTGTTTATTGCAAATATTTTTGACTTGTTTTTATGTCTTATAATGTTTATGTGTGTATGTATGTCTTATAATGTTTATGTGTGTATTTATGTCTTGTATTGCTGGTAAGTAACTTTCTTGAACTGAGGTCTGTTTATTGCAAATATCTTTGACTTGTTTTTATGTCTTATAATGTTTATGTGTGTATTTTTGTCTTGTATTGCTGGTAAGAAACTTCCTTGCACTAAGGTCTGGTTATTGCAAATATCTTTGACTTGTTTTTATGTCTTATAATGTTTATGTGTGTATTTATGTCTTGTATTGCTGGTAAGTAACTTTCTTGAACTGAGGTCTGTTTATTGCAAATATCTTTGACCTGTTTTTTTGTCTTGTAATGTTTATGTGTGTATTTATGTCTTGTATTGCTGGTAAGTAACTTTCTTGAACTGAGGTCTGTTTATTGCAAATATCTTTGACTTGTTTTTATGTCTTATAATGTTTATGTGTGTATTTATGTCTTGTATTGCTGGTAAGTAACTTTCTTGAACTGAGGTCTGTTTATTGCAAATATTTTTGACTTGTTTTTATGTCTTATAATGTTTATGTGTGTATTTATGTCTTGTAATGTTTATGTGTGTATTTATGTCTTGTATTGCTGGTAAGTAACTTCCTTGCACTAAAGTCTGGTTATTGCAAATATCTTTGACTTGTTTTTATGTCTTGTAATGTTTATGTGTGTATTTATGTCTTGTATTGCTGGTAATTAACTTTGTTGCACTGAGGTCTGTTTATTGCAAATATCTTTGACTTGTTTTTACGTCTTATAATGTTTATGTGTGTATGTATGTCTTATAATGTTTATGTGTGTATGTATGTCTTATAATGTTTATGTGTGTATTTATGTCTTGTATTGCTGGTAAGAAACTTCCTTGCACTAAGGTCTGGTTATTGCAAATATCTTTGACTTGTTTTTATGTCTTATAATGTTTATATGTGTATTTATGTCTTGTATTGTTGGTAAGTAACTTTCTTGCACTGAAGTCTGTTTATTGCAAATATCTTTGACTTGTTTTTATGTCTTATAGTGTTTATGTGTGTATATATGTCTTGTATTGCTGGTAAGTAACTTTCTTGCACTGAGGTCTGATTATTGCAAATATCTTTGACTTGTTTTTATGTCTTGTAATGTTTATGTGTGTATTTTTGTCTTGTATTGCTGGTAAGAAACTTCCTTGCACTAAGGTCTGTTTATTGCAAATATCTTTGACTTGTTTTTATGTCTTATAGTGTTTATGTGTGTATTTATGTCTTGTATTGCTGGTAAGTAACTTTCTTGCACTGAGGTCTGTTTATTGCAAATATCTTTGACTTGTTTTTATGTCTTATAATGTTTATATGTGTATTTATGTCTTGTATTGCCGGTAAGTAACTTTCTTGCACTGAGGTCTGTTTATTGCAAATATCTTTGACTTGTTTTTTTGTCATATAATGTTTATGTGTGTATTTATGTCTTGTAATGTTTATGTATGTATTTATGTCTTGTATTGCTGGTAAGTAACTTTCTTACACTGAGGTCTGTTTATTGCAAATATCTTTGACTTGTTTTTATGTCTCATAATGTTTATCTCTGTATTTATGTCTTGTATTGCTGGTAAGTAACTTTCTTGCACTGAGGTCTGTTTGTTGCAAATATCTTTGACTTGTTTTTTTGTCATATAATGTTTATGTGTGTATTTATGTCTTGTAATGTTTAAGTGTGTATTTATGTCTTGTATTGCTGGTAAGTAACTTTCTTGCACTGAGGTCTGTTTATTGCAAATATCTTTGACTTGTTTTTATGTCTTATAATGTTTATGTGTGTATTTATGTCTTGTATTGCTGGTAAGTAACTTTCTTGCACTGAGGTCTGTTTATTGCAAATATCTTTGACTTGTTTTTATGTCTTATAATGTTTATGTGTATTTATGTCTTGTATCGCCGGTAAGTAACTTTCTTGCACTGAGTTCTGGTTGTTGCAAATATCTTTGACTTGTTTTTATGTCTTATAATGTTTATGTGTGTATTTATGTCTTGTATTGCTGGTAAGTAACTTTCTTGCACTGAGGTCTGTTTATTGCAAATATCTTTGACTTGTTTTTATGTCTTATAATGTTTATGTGTATTTATGTCTTGTATCGCCGGTAAGTAACTTTCTTGCACTGAGTTCTGGTTGTTGCAAATATCTTTGATCTGTTTTTTTGTCTTGTAGTGTTTATGTGTGTATTTATTTCTTATAATGTTTATGTGTGCATGAATGTCTTGTGTTGCTGGTAAGTAACTTTCTTGCACTGAGGTCTGTTTATTGCAAATATCTTTGACTTGTTTTTATGTCTTATAATGTTTATGTGTGTATTTATGTCTTATAATGTTTATATGTGCATGTATGTCTTGTATTGCTGGTAAGTAACTTTCTTGCACTGAGGTCTGTTTATTGCAAATATCTTTGACCTGTTTTTTTGTCTTGTAATATTTATGTGTGTATTTTTGTCTTTTATTGCTGGTAAGTAACTTCCTTGCACTAAGGTCTGGTTATTGCAAATATCTTTGACTTGTTTTTATGTCTTATAATGTTTATATGTGTATTTATGTCTTGTATTGCCGGTAAGTAACTTTCTTGCACTGAGGTCTGTTTATTGCAAATATCTTTGACCTGTTTTTTTGTCTTGTAATGTTTATGTGTGTATTTATGTCTTGTATTGCTGGTGAGTAACTTCCTTGCACTAAGGTCTGGTTATTGCAAATATCTTTGACTTGTTTTTATGTCTTATAATGTTTGTGTTTGTATTTATATCTTGTATTGCTGGTAAGTAAGTTTCTTGCACTGAGGTCTGTTTATTGCAAATATCTTTGACTTGTTTTTTTGTCTTATTATGTTTATGTGCGCGTGTATGTCTTTTATTGCTTGTAAGTAACTTTCTTGCACTGAGGTCTGTTTATTGCAAATATCTTTGACTTGTTTTTATGTCTTATAATGTTTATGTGTGTATTTATGTCTTGTAATGTTTATGTGTATTTATGTCTTGTATTGCTGGTAAGTAACTTTCTTGCACTGAGGTCTGCTTATTGCAAATATCTTTGACTTGTTTTTATGTCTTATAATGTTTATGTGTGTATTTATGTCTTGCATTGCTGTTAAGTAACTTTCTTTCACTGAGGTCTGTTTTTTGCAAATATCTTTGACCTGTTTTTTTGTCTTGTAATGTTTATGTGTGTTTTTATGTCTTATAATGTTTATGTGTGTATTTATGTCTTGTATTGCTGGTAAGTAACTTTCTTGCACTGAGGTCTGATTATTGCAAATATCTTTAACTTGTTTTTATGTCTTATAATGTTTATGTGTGTATTTATGTCTTGTAATGTTTATGTGTGTATTTATGTCTTGTATTTCTGGTAAGTAACTTTCTTGCACTGAGGTCTGATTATTGCAAATATCTTTGACTTGTTTTTATGTCTTATAATGTTTATGTGTGTATTTATGTCTTGTATTTCTGGTAAGTAACTTTCTTGCACTGAGGTCTGTTTATTGCAAATATCTTTAACTTGTTTTTATGTCTTATAGTGTTTATGTGTGTATTTATGTCTTGTATTGCTGGTAAGTAACTTTCTTGCACTGAGGTCTGATTATTGCAAATATCTTTGACTTGTTTTTATGTCTTATAATGTTTATGTGTGTATTTATGTCTTGTATTGCTGGTAAGTAACTTTCTTGCACTGAGGTCTGTTTATTGCAAATATCTTTGACTTGTTTTTATGTCTTATAATGTTTATGTGTGTATTCATGTCTTGTATTTCTGGTAAGTAACTTTCTTGCACTGAGGTCTGATTATTGCAAATATCTTTGACTTGTTTTTATGTCTTATAATGTTTATGTGTGTACTTATGACTTGTATTGCTGGTAAGTAACTTTCTTGCACTGAGGTCTGTTTATTGCAAATATCTTTGACTTGTTTTTATGTCTTATAATGTTTATGTGTGTATTCATGTCTTGTATTTCTGGTAAGTAACTTTCTTGCACTGAGGTCTGATTATTGCAAATATCTTTGACTTGTTTTTATGTCTTATAATGTTTATGTGTGTATTTATGTCTTGTATTGCTGGTAAGTAACTTTGTTGCACTGAGGTCTGTTTATTGCAAATATCTTTGACTTGTTTTTATGTCTTATAGTGTTTATGTGTGTATTTATGTCTTGTATTGCTGGTAAGTAACTTTCTTGCACTGAGGTCTGTTTATTGCAAATATCTTTGACTTGTTTTTATGTCTTATAATGTTTATGTGTGTATTTATGTCTTGTATCGCCGGTAAGTAACTTTCTTGCACTGAGGTCTGTTTTTTGCAAATATCTTTGATCTGTTTTTTTGTCTTGTAGTGTTTATGTGTGTATTTATGTCTTATAATGTTTATATGTGCATGTATGTCTTGTGTTGCTGGTAAGTAACTTTCTTGCACTGACGTCTGTTTATTGCAAATATCTTTGACCTGTTTTTTTGTCTTGTAATGTTTATGTGTGTATTTTTGTCTTGTATTGCTGGTAAGAAACTTCCTTGCACTAAGGTCTGGTTATTGCAAATATCTTTGACTTGTTTTTATGTCTTATAATGTTTATGTGTGTATTTATGTCTTGTATTGCTGGTAAGTAACTTTCTTGAACTGAGGTCTGTTTATTGCATATATCTTTGATCTGTTTTTTTGTCTTATAATGTTTATGTGTGTATTTATGTCTTGTATTGCTGGTAAGTAACTTTCTTGAACTGAGGTCTGTTTATTGCAAATATTTTTGACTTGTTTTTATGTCTTATAATGTTTATGTGTGTATGTATGTCTTATAATGTTTATGTGTGTATTTATGTCTTGTATTGCTGGTAAGTAACTTTCTTGCACTGAGGTCTGTTTATTGCAAATATTTTTGACTTGTTTTTATGTCTTATAATGTTTATGTGTGTATTTATGTCTTGTAATGTTTATGTGTGTATTTATGTCTTGTATTGCTGGTAAGTAACTTCCTTACACTAAAGTCTGGTTATTGCAAATATCTTTGACTTGTTTTTATGTCTTGTAATGTTTATGTGTGTATTTATGTCTTGTATTGCTTGTAAGTAACTTTCTTGCACTGAGGTCTGTTTATTGCAAATATCTTTGACCTGTTTTTATGTCTTATAATGTTTATGTGTGTATGTATGTCTTGTAATGTTTATGTGTGTATTTATGTCTTGTATTGCTGGTAATTAACTTTGTTGCACTGAGGTCTGTTTATTGCAAATATCTTTGATCTGTTTTTTTTGTCTTATAATGTTTATGTGTGTATTTATGTCTTGTAATGTTTATGTGTGTATTTATGTCTTGTATTGCTGGTAATTAACTTTGTTGCACTGAGGTCTGTTTATTGCAAATATCTTTGATTTGTTTTTTTGTCTTGTAATGTTTATGTGTGTATGTATGTCTTATAATGTTTATGTGTGTATTTATGTCTTGTATTGCTGGTAAGAAACTTCCTTGCACTAAGGTCTGGTTATTGCAAATATCTTTGACTTGTTTTTATGTCTATAATGTTTATGTGTGTATGTATGTCTTATAATGTTTATGTGTGTATTTATGTCTTGTATTGCTGGTAAGAAACTTCCTTGCACTAAGGTCTGGTTATTGCAAATATCTTTGACTTGTTTTTATGTCTTATAATGTTTATATGTGTATTTATGTCTTGTATTGCTGGTAAGTAACTTTCTTGCACTGAAGTCTGTTTATTGCAAATATCTTTGACTTGTTTTTATGTCTTATAGTGTTTATGTGTGTATATATGTCTTGTATTGCTGGTAAGTAACTTTCTTGCACTGAGGTCTGATTATTGCAAATATCTTTGACTTGTTTTTATGTCTTGTAATGTTTATGTGTGTATTTTTGTCTTGTATTGCTGGTAAGAAACTTTCTTGCACTAAGGTCTGTTTATTGCAAATATCTTTGACTTGTTTTTATGTCTTATAGTGTTTATGTGTGTATTTATGTCTTGTATTGCTGGTAAGTAACTTTCTTGCACTAAGGTCTGTTTATTGCAAATATCTTTGACTTGTTTTTATGTCTTATAGTGTTTATGTGTGTATTTATGTCTTGTATTGCTGGTAAGTAACTTTCTTGCACTGAGGTCTGTTTATTGCAAATATCTTTGACTTGTTTTTATGTCTTATAGTGTTTATGTGTGTATTTATGTCTTGTATTGCTGGTAAGTAACTTTCTTGCACTGAGGTCTGTTTATTGCAAATATCTTTGACTTGTTTTTATGTCTTATAATGTTTATATGTGTATTTATGTCTTGTATTGCCGGTAAGTAACTTTCTTGCACTGAGGTCTGTTTATTGCAAATATCTTTGACTTGTTTTTTTGTCATATAATGTTTATGTGTGTATTTATGTCTTGTAATGTTTATGTATGTATTTATGTCTTGTATTGCTGGTAAGTAACTTTCTTACACTGAGGTCTGTTTATTGCAAATATCTTTGACTTGTTTTTATGTCTCATAATGTTTATCTCTGTATTTATGTCTTGTATTGCTGGTAAGTAACTTTCTTGCACTGAGGTCTGTTTGTTGCAAATATCTTTGATTTGTTTTTTTGTCTTGTAATGTTTATGTGTGTATTTATGTCTTGTATTGCTGGTAAGTAACTTTCTTGCACTGAGGTCTGTTTATTGCAAATATCTTTGACTTGTTTTTATGTCTTATAGTGTTTATGTGTGTATTTATGTCTTGTATTGCTGGTAAGTAACTTTCTTGCACTGAGGTCTGTTTATTGCAAATATCTTTGACTTGTTTTTATGTCTTATAATGTTTATGTGTATTTATGTCTTGTATCGCCGGTAAGTAACTTTCTTGCACTGAGTTCTGGTTGTTGCAAATATCTTTGACTTGTTTTTATGTCTTATAATGTTTATGTGTGTATTTATGTCTTGTATTGCTGGTAAGTAACTTCCTTGCACTGAGGTCTGTTTATTGCAAATATCTTTGACTTGTTTTTATGTCTTATAATGTTTATGTGTGTATTTATGTCTTGTATCGCCGGTAAGTAACTTTCTTGCACTGAGGTCTGTTTATTGCAAATATCTTTGACCTGTTTTTTTGTCTTGTAATATTTATGTGTGTATTTTTGTCTTTTATTGCTGGTAAGTAACTTCCTTGCACTAAGGTCTGGTTATTGCAAATATCTTTGACTTGTTGTTATGTCTTATAATGTTTATATGTGTATTTATGTCTTGTATTGCTGGTAAGTAACTTTCTTGCACTGAGGTCTGATTATTGCAAATATCTTTGACTTGTTTTTATGTCTTACAGTGTTTATGTGTGTATGTATGTCTTGTATTGCTGGTAAGTAACTTTCTTGCACTGAGGTCTGTTTATTGCAAATATCTTTGACTTGTTTTTATGTCTTGTAATGTTTATGTGTGTATTTTTGTCTTGTATTGCTGGTAAGAAACTTCCTTGCACTAAGGTCTGGTTATTGCAAATATCTTTGACTTGTTTTTATGTCTTATAATGTTTATATGTGTATTTATGTCTTGTATTGCTGGTAAGTAACTTTCTTGCACTGAGGTCTGGTTATTGCAAATATCTTTGACTTGTTTTTATGTCTTGTAATGTTTATATGTGTATTTATGTCTTGTATTGCTGGTGAGTAACTTCCTTACACTAAGGTCTGATTATTGCAAATATCTTTGACTTGTTTTTATGTCTTATAATGTTTGTGTGTGTATTTATATCTTGTATTGCTGGTAAGTAACTTTCTTGCACTGAGGTCTGTTTATTGCAAATATCTTTGACCTGTTTTTATGTCTTATAATGTTTATGTGTGTATTTATGTCTTGTATTGCTGGTAAGTAACTTTCTTGCACTGAGGTCTGATTATTGCAAATATCTTTGACTTGTTTTTATGTCTTATAATGTTTATGTGTGTATTTATGTCTTGTATTGCTTGTAAGTAACTTTCTTGCACTGAGGTCTGATTATTGCAAATATCTTTGACTTGTTTTTATGTCTTATAATGTTTATGTGTGTATTTATGTCTTGTATTGCTGGTAAGTAACTTTCTTGCACCGAGGTCTGTTTGTTGCAAATATCTTTGATCTGCTTTTTTTTGTCTTATAATGTTTATGTGTGTATTTATGTCTTGTATTGCTGTTAAGTAACTTTCTTGCACTGGGGTCTGTTTATTGCAAGTATCTTTGATCTGTTTTTTTGTCTTGTAATGTTTATGTGTGTATTTATGTCTTGTATTGCTGGTAAGTAACTTTCTTGCACTGAGGTCTGGTTATTGCAAATATCTTTGACTTGTTTTTATGTCTTGTAATGTTTATATGTGTATTTATGTCTTGTATTGCTGGTGAGTAACTTCCTTACACTAAGGTCTGATTATTGCAAATATCTTTGACTTGTTTTTATGTCTTATAATGTTTGTGTGTGTATTTATATCTTGTATTGCTGGTAAGTAACTTTCTTGCACTGAGGTCTGTTTATTGCAAATATCTTTGACCTGTTTTTATGTCTTATAATGTTTATGTGTGTATTTATGTCTTGTGTCGCTGGTAAGTAACTTTCTTGCACTGAGGTCTGTTTATTGCAAATATCTTTGACCTGTTTTTATGTCTTATAATGTTTATGTGTGTATTTATGTCTTGTATTGCTGGTAAGTAACTTTCTTGCACTGAGGTCTGATTATTGCAAATATCTTTGACTTGTTTTTATGTCTTATAATGTTTATGTGTGTATTTATGTCTTGTATTGCTGTTAAGTAACTTTCTTGCACTGGGGTCTGTTTATTGCAAGTATCTTTGATCTGTTTTTTTGTCTTGTAATGTTTATGTGTGTATTTATGTCTTGTATTGCTGGTAAGTAACTTTCTTGCACTGAGGTCTTGTTGTTGCAAATATCTTTGACTTGTTTTTATGTCTTATAATGTTTATGTGTGTATTTATGTCTTATATTGCTGTTAAATGTGTAATTATGTCTTGTATTGCTGGTAAGTAACTTTCTTGCACTGAGGTCTGTTTGTTGCAAATATCTTTGATCTGTTTTTTTTGTCTTATAATGTTTATGTGTGTATTTATGTCTTGTATTGCCGGTAAGTAACTTTCTTGCACTGAGCCTGTTTGTTGCAAACATCTTTGACTTGTTTTTATGTCTTATAATGTTTGTGTGTGTTTATATGTCTTATAATGTTTATGTGTGTATTTATGTCTTGTATTGCTGGTAAGTAACTTTCTTGCACTGAGGTCTGTTTATTGCAAATATCTTTGACTTGTTTTTATGTCTTATAATGTTTATGTGTGTATTTATGTCTTGTATCGCCGGTAAGTAACTTTCTTGCACTGAGGTCTGTTTTTTGCAAATATCTTTGATCTGTTTTTTTGTCTTGTAGTGTTTATGTGTGTATTTATGTCTTATAATGTTTATATGTGCATGTATGTCTTGTGTTGCTGGTAAGTAACTTTCTTGCACTGAGGTCTGGTTATTGCAAACATCTTTGACTTGTTTTTATGTCTTATAATGTTTATGTGTGTATTTATGTCTTGTATTGCTGGTAAGTAACTTTCTTGAACTGAGGTCTGTTTATTGCAAATATTTTTGACTTGTTTTTATGTCTTATAATGTTTATGTGTGTATGTATGTCTTATAATGTTTATGTGTGTATTTATGTCTTGTATTGCTGGTAAGTAACTTTCTTGAACTGAGGTCTGTTTATTGCAAATATTTTTGACTTGTTTTTATGTCTTATAATGTTTATGTGTGTATTTATGTCTTGTAATGTTTATGTGTGTATTTATGTCTTGTATTGCTGGTAAGTAACTTTCTTACACTAAAGTCTGGTTATTGCAAATATCTTTGACTTGTTTTTATGTCTTGTAATGTTTATGTGTGTATTTATGTCTTGTATTGCTTGTAAGTAACTTTCTTGCACTGAGGTCTGTTTATTGCAAATATCTTTGACCTGTTTTTATGTCTTATAATGTTTATGTGTGTATGTATGTCTTGTAATGTTTATGTGTGTATTTATGTCTTGTATTGCTGGTAATTAACTTTGTTGCACTGAGGTCTGTTTATTGCAAATATCTTTGATCTGTTTTTTTTGTCTTATAATGTTTATGTGTGTATTTATGTCTTGTAATGTTTATGTGTGTATTTATGTCTTGTATTGCTGGTAATTAACTTTGTTGCACTGAGGTCTGTTTATTGCAAATATCTTTGATCTGTTTTTTTGTCTTGTAATGTTTATGTGTGTATTTATGTCTTGTATTGCTGGTAAGTAACTTTCTTACACTGAGGTCTGTTTATTGCAAATATCTTTGACTTGTTTTTATGTCTATAATGTTTATGTGTGTATGTATGTCTTATAATGTTTATGTGTGTATTTATGTCTTATAATGTTTATGTGTGTATTTATGTCTTGTATTGCTGGTAAGAAACTTCCTTGCACTAAGGTCTGGTTATTGCAAATATCTTTGACTTGTTTTTATGTCTTATAATGTTTATATGTGTATTTATGTCTTGTATTGCTGGTAAGTAACTTTCTTGCACTGAAGTCTGATTATTGCAAATATCTTTGACTTGTTTTTATGTCTTATAGTGTTTATGTGTGTATATATGTCTTGTATTGCTGGTAAGTAACTTTCTTGCACTGAGGTCTGATTATTGCAAATATCTTTGACTTGTTTTTATGTCTTGTAATGTTTATGTGTGTATTTTTGTCTTGTATTGCTGGTAAGAAACTTCCTTGCACTAAGGTCTGGTTATTGCAAATATCTTTGACTTGTTTTTATGTCTTATAGTGTTTATGTGTGTATTTATGTCTTGTATTGCTGGTAAGTAACTTTCTTGCACTGAGGTCTGTTTATTGCAAATATCTTTGACTTGTTTTTATGTCTTATAATGTTTATATGTGTATTTATGTCTTGTATTGCCGGTAAGTAACTTTCTTGCACTGAGGTCTGTTTATTGCAAATATCTTTGACTTGTTTTTTTGTCATATAATGTTTATGTGTGTATTTATGTCTTGTAATGTTTATGTATGTATTTATGTCTTGTATTGCTGGTAAGTAACTTTCTTACACTGAGGTCTGTTTATTGCAAATATCTTTGACTTGTTTTTATGTCTCATAATGTTTATCTCTGTATTTATGTCTTGTATTGCTGGTAAGTAACTTTCTTGCACTGAGGTCTGTTTGTTGCAAATATCTTTGATTTGTTTTTTTGTCTTGTAATGTTTATGTGTGTATTTATGTCTTGTATTGCTGGTAAGTAACTTTCTTGCACTGAGGTCTGATTATTGCAAATATCTTTGACTTGTTTTTATGTCTTACAGTGTTTATGTGTGTATTTATGTCTTGTATTGCTGGTAAGTAACTTCCTTGCACTAAGGTCTGGTTATTGCAAATATCTTTGACTTGTTTTTATGTCTTATAATGTTTATATGTGTATTTATGTCTTGTATTGCTGGTAAGTAACTTTCTTGCACTGAGGTCTGTTTATTGCAAATATCTTTGACTTGTTTTTATGTCTTATAATGTTTATGTGTATTTATGTCTTGTATCGCCGGTAAGTAACTTTCTTGCACTGAGTTCTGGTTGTTGCAAATATCTTTGACTTGTTTTTATGTCTTATAATGTTTATGTGTGTATTTATGTCTTGTATTGCTGGTAAGTAACTTCCTTGCACTGAGGTCTGTTTATTGCAAATATCTTTGACTTGTTTTTATGTCTTATAATGTTTATGTGTATTTATGTCTTGTATCGCCGGTAAGTAACTTTCTTGCACTGAGGTCTGTTTATTGCAAATATCTTTGACCTGTTTTTTTGTCTTGTAATATTTATGTGTGTATTTTTGTCTTTTATTGCTGGTAAGTAACTTCCTTGCACTAAGGTCTGGTTATTGCAAATATCTTTGACTTGTTGTTATGTCTTATAATGTTTATATGTGTATTTATGTCTTGTATTGCTGGTAAGTAACTTTCTTGCACTGAGGTCTGATTATTGCAAATATCTTTGACTTGTTTTTATGTCTTACAGTGTTTATGTGTGTATTTATGTCTTGTATTGCTGGTAAGTAACTTTCTTGCACTGAGGTCTGTTTATTGCAAATATCTTTGACTTGTTTTTATGTCTTGTAATGTTTATGTGTGTATTTTTGTCTTGTATTGCTGGTAAGAAACTTCCTTGCACTAAGGTCTGGTTATTGCAAATATCTTTGACTTGTTTTTATGTCTTATAATGTTTATATGTGTATTTATGTCTTGTATTGCTGGTAAGTAACTTTCTTGCACTGAGGTCTGGTTATTGCAAATATCTTTGACTTGTTTTTATGTCTTGTAATGTTTATATGTGTATTTATGTCTTGTATTGCTGGTGAGTAACTTCCTTACACTAAGGTCTGATTATTGCAAATATCTTTGACTTGTTTTTATGTCTTATAATGTTTGTGTGTGTATTTATATCTTGTATTGCTGGTAAGTAACTTTCTTGCACTGAGGTCTGTTTATTGCAAATATCTTTGACCTGTTTTTATGTCTTATAATGTTTATGTGTGTATTTATGTCTTGTATTGCTGGTAAGTAACTTTCTTGCACTGAGGTCTGATTATTGCAAATATCTTTGACTTGTTTTTATGTCTTATAATGTTTGTGTGTGTATTTATATCTTGTATTGCTGGTAAGTAACTTTCTTGCACTGAGGTCTGTTTATTGCAAATATCTTTGACCTGTTTTTATGTCTTATAATGTTTATGTGTGTATTTATGTCTTGTATTGCCGGTAAGTAACTTTCTTGCACTGAGGTCTGTTTATTGCAAATATCTTTGACTTGTTTTTATGTCTTATAATGTTTATATGTGTATTTATGTCTTGTATTGCCGGTAAGTAACTTTCTTGCACTGAGGTCTGTTTATTGCAAATATCTTTGACTTGTTTTTTTGTCATATAATGTTTATGTGTGTATTTATATCTTGTATTGCTGGTAAGTAACTTTCTTGCACTGAGGTCTGATTATTGCAAATATCTTTGACTTGTTTTTATGTCTTATAATGTTTATATGTGTATTTATGTCTTGTATTGCTGGTAAGTAACTTTCTTACACTGAGGTCTGTTTATTGCAAATATCTTTGACTTGTTTTTATGTCTCATAATGTTTATCTCTGTATTTATGTCTTGTATTGCTGGTAAGTAACTTTCTTGCACTGAGGTCTGTTTGTTGCAAATATCTTTGATTTGTTTTTTTGTCTTGTAATGTTTATGTGTGTATTTATGTCTTGTATTGCTGGTAAGTAACTTTCTTGCACTGAGGTCTGTTTATTGCAAATATCTTTGACTTGTTTTTATGTCTTATAATGTTTATGTGTATTTATGTCTTGTATCGCCGGTAAGTAACTTTCTTGCACTGAGTTCTGGTTGTTGCAAATATCTTTGACTTGTTTTTATGTCTTATAATGTTTATGTGTGTATTTATGTCTTGTATTGCTGGTAAGTAACTTCCTTGCACTGAGGTCTGTTTATTGCAAATATCTTTGACTTGTTTTTATGTCTTATAATGTTTATGTGTATTTATGTCTTGTATCGCCGGTAAGTAACTTTCTTGCACTGAGGTCTGTTTATTGCAAATATCTTTGACCTGTTTTTTTGTCTTGTAATATTTATGTGTGTATTTTTGTCTTTTATTGCTGGTAAGTAACTTCCTTGCACTAAGGTCTGGTTATTGCAAATATCTTTGACTTGTTTTTATGTCTTATAATGTTTATATGTGTATTTATGTCTTGTATTGCTGGTAAGTAACTTTCTTGCACTGAGGTCTGATTATTGCAAATATCTTTGACTTGTTTTTATGTCTTACAGTGTTTATGTGTGTATTTATGTCTTGTATTGCTAGTAAGTAACTTTCTTGCACTGAGGTCTGTTTATTGCAAATATCTTTGACTTGTTTTTATGTCTTGTAATGTTTATGTGTGTATTTTTGTCTTGTATTGCTGGTAAGAAACTTCCTTGCACTAAGGTCTGGTTATTGCAAATATCTTTGACTTGTTTTTATGTCTTGTAATGTTTATATGTGTATTTATGTCTTGTATTGCTGGTGAGTAACTTCCTCACACTAAGGTCTGATTATTGCAAATATCTTTGACTTGTTTTTATGTCTTATAATGTTTGTGTGTGTATTTATATCTTGTATTGCTGGTAAGTAACTTTCTTGCACTGAGGTCTGTTTATTGCAAATATCTTTGACCTGTTTTTATGTCTTATAATGTTTATGTGTGTATTTATGTCTTGTATTGCTGGTAAGTAACTTTCTTGCACTGAGGTCTGATTATTGCAAATATCTTTGACTTGTTTTTATGTCTTATAATGTTTATGTGTGTATTTATGTCTTGTATTGCTGGTAAGTAACTTTCTTGCACCGAGGTCTGTTTGTTGCAAATATCTTTGATCTGCTTTTTTTTGTCTTATAATGTTTATGTGTGTATTTATGTCTTGTATTGCTGTTAAGTAACTTTCTTGCACTGGGGTCTGTTTATTGCAAGTATCTTTGATCTGTTTTTTTGTCTTATAATGTTTATGTGTGTATTTATGTCTTGTATTGCTGGTAAGTAACTTTCTTGCACCGAGGTCTGTTTGTTGCAAATATCTTTGATCTGCTTTTTTTTGTCTTATAATGTTTATGTGTGTATTTATGTCTTGTATTGCCGGTAAGTAACTTTCTTGCACTGAGGTCTGTTTGTTGCAAATATCTTTGACTTGTTTTTATGTCTTATAATGTTTATGTGTGTATTTATGTCTTGTATTGCTGGTAAGTAACTTTCTTGCACTGAGGTCTGTTTATTGCAAATATCTTTGACCTGTTTTTATGTCTTATAATGTTTATGTGTGTATGTATGTCTTGTAATGTTTATGTGTGTATTTATGTCTTGTATTGCTGGTAATTAACTTTGTTGCACTGAGGTCTGTTTATTGCAAATATCTTTGATCTGTTTTTTTTGTCTTATAATGTTTATGTGTGTATTTATGTCTTGTAATGTTTATGTGTGTATTTATGTCTTGTATTGCTGGTAATTAACTTTGTTGCACTGAGGTCTGTTTATTGCAAATATCTTTGATCTGTTTTTTTGTCTTGTAATGTTTATGTGTGTATTTATGTCTTGTATTGCTGGTAAGTAACTTTCTTACACTGAGGTCTGTTTATTGCAAATATCTTTGACTTGTTTTTATGTCTATAATGTTTATGTGTGTATGTATGTCTTATAATGTTTATGTGTGTATTTATGTCTTATAATGTTTATGTGTGTATTTATGTCTTGTATTGCTGGTAAGAAACTTCCTTGCACTAAGGTCTGGTTATTGCAAATATCTTTGACTTGTTTTTATGTCTTATAATGTTTATATGTGTATTTATGTCTTGTATTGCTGGTAAGTAACTTTCTTGCACTGAAGTCTGATTATTGCAAATATCTTTGACTTGTTTTTATGTCTTATAGTGTTTATGTGTGTATATATGTCTTGTATTGCTGGTAAGTAACTTTCTTGCACTGAGGTCTGATTATTGCAAATATCTTTGACTTGTTTTTATGTCTTGTAATGTTTATATGTGTATTTATGTCTTGTATTGCTGGTAAGAAACTTCCTTGCACTAAGGTCTGGTTATTGCAAATATCTTTGACTTGTTTTTATGTCTTGTAATGTTTATATGTGTATTTTTGTCTTGTATTGCTGGTAAGAAACTTCCTTGCACTAAGGTCTGGTTATTGCAAATATCTTTGACTTGTTTTTATGTCTTATAGTGTTTATGTGTGTATTTATGTCTTGTATTGCTGGTAAGTAACTTTCTTGCACTGAGGTCTGTTTATTGCAAATATCTTTGACTTGTTTTTATGTCTTATAATGTTTATATGTGTATTTATGTCTTGTATTGCTGGTAAGTAACTTTCTTGCACTGAGGTCTGTTTATTGCAAATATCTTTGACTTGTTTTTTTGTCATATAATGTTTATGTGTGTATTTATGTCTTGTATCGCCGGTAAGTAACTTTCTTGCACTGAGTTCTGGTTGTTGCAAATATCTTTGACTTGTTTTTATGTCTTATAATGTTTATGTGTGTATTTATGTCTTGTATTGCTGGTAAGTAACTTCCTTGCACTGAGGTCTGTTTATTGCAAATATCTTTGACTTGTTTTTATGTCTTATAATGTTTATGTGTATTTATGTCTTGTATCGCCGGTAAGTAACTTTCTTGCACTGAGGTCTGTTTATTGCAAATATCTTTGACCTGTTTTTTTTGTCTTGTAATATTTATGTGTGTATTTTTGTCTTTTATTGCTGGTAAGTAACTTCCTTGCACTAAGGTCTGGTTATTGCAAATATCTTTGACTTGTTGTTATGTCTTATAATGTTTATATGTGTATTTATGTCTTGTATTGCTGGTAAGTAACTTTCTTGCACTGAGGTCTGATTATTGCAAATATCTTTGACTTGTTTTTATGTCTTACAGTGTTTATGTGTGTATTTATGTCTTGTATTGCTGGTAAGTAACTTTCTTGCACTGAGGTCTGTTTATTGCAAATATCTTTGACTTGTTTTTATGTCTTGTAATGTTTATGTGTGTATTTTTGTCTTGTATTGCTGGTAAGAAACTTCCTTGCACTAAGGTCTGGTTATTGCAAATATCTTTGACTTGTTTTTATGTCTTATAATGTTTATATGTGTATTTATGTCTTGTATTGCTGGTAAGTAACTTTCTTGCACTGAGGTCTGGTTATTGCAAATATCTTTGACTTGTTTTTATGTCTTGTAATGTTTATATGTGTATTTATGTCTTGTATTGCTGGTGAGTAACTTCCTTACACTAAGGTCTGATTATTGCAAATATCTTTGACTTGTTTTTATGTCTTATAATGTTTGTGTGTGTATTTATATCTTGTATTGCTGGTAAGTAACTTTCTTGCACTGAGGTCTGTTTATTGCAAATATCTTTGACCTGTTTTTATGTCTTATAATGTTTATGTGTGTATTTATGTCTTGTATTGCTGGTAAGTAACTTTCTTGCACTGAGGTCTGATTATTGCAAATATCTTTGACTTGTTTTTATGTCTTATAATGTTTGTGTGTGTATTTATATCTTGTATTGCTGGTAAGTAACTTTCTTGCACTGAGGTCTGTTTATTGCAAATATCTTTGACCTGTTTTTATGTCTTATAATGTTTATGTGTGTATTTATGTCTTGTATTGCCGGTAAGTAACTTTCTTGCACTGAGGTCTGTTTATTGCAAATATCTTTGACTTGTTTTTATGTCTTATAATGTTTATATGTGTATTTATGTCTTGTATTGCCGGTAAGTAACTTTCTTGCACTGAGGTCTGTTTATTGCAAATATCTTTGACTTGTTTTTTTGTCATATAATGTTTATGTGTGTATTTATGTCTTGTAATGTTTATGTATGTATTTATGTCTTGTATTGCTGGTAAGTAACTTTCTTACACTGAGGTCTGTTTATTGCAAATATCTTTGACTTGTTTTTATGTCTCATAATGTTTATCTCTGTATTTATGTCTTGTATTGCTGGTAAGTAACTTTCTTGCACTGAGGTCTGTTTGTTGCAAATATCTTTGATTTGTTTTTTTGTCTTGTAATGTTTATGTGTGTATTTATGTCTTGTATTGCTGGTAAGTAACTTTCTTGCACTGAGGTCTGTTTATTGCAAATATCTTTGACTTGTTTTTATGTCTTATAATGTTTATGTGTATTTATGTCTTGTATCGCCGGTAAGTAACTTTCTTGCACTGAGTTCTGGTTGTTGCAAATATCTTTGACTTGTTTTTATGTCTTATAATGTTTATGTGTATTTATGTCTTGTATCGCCGGTAAGTAACTTTCTTGCACTGAGGTCTGTTTATTGCAAATATCTTTGACCTGTTTTTTTGTCTTGTAATATTTATGTGTGTATTTTTGTCTTTTATTGCTGGTAAGTAACTTCCTTGCACTAAGGTCTGGTTATTGCAAATATCTTTGACTTGTTTTTATGTCTTATAATGTTTATATGTGTATTTATGTCTTGTATTGCTGGTAAGTAACTTTCTTGCACTGAGGTCTGATTATTGCAAATATCTTTGACTTGTTTTTATGTCTTACAGTGTTTATGTGTGTATTTATGTCTTGTATTGCTAGTAAGTAACTTTCTTGCACTGAGGTCTGTTTATTGCAAATATCTTTGACTTGTTTTTATGTCTTGTAATGTTTATGTGTGTATTTTTGTCTTGTATTGCTGGTAAGAAACTTCCTTGCACTAAGGTCTGGTTATTGCAAATATCTTTGACTTGTTTTTATGTCTTATAATGTTTATATGTGTATTTATGTCTTGTATTGCTGGTAAGTAACTTTCTTGCACTGAGGTCTGGTTATTGCAAATATCTTTGACTTGTTTTTATGTCTTGTAATGTTTATATGTGTATTTATGTCTTGTATTGCTGGTGAGTAACTTCCTCACACTAAGGTCTGATTATTGCAAATATCTTTGACTTGTTTTTATGTCTTATAATGTTTGTGTGTGTATTTATATCTTGTATTGCTGGTAAGTAACTTTCTTGCACTGAGGTCTGTTTATTGCAAATATCTTTGACCTGTTTTTATGTCTTATAATGTTTATGTGTGTATTTATATCTTGTATTGCTGGTAAGTAACTTTCTTGCACCGAGGTCTGTTTGTTGCAAATATCTTTGATCTGCTTTTTTTTGTCTTATAATGTTTATGTGTGTATTTATGTCTTGTATTGCTGTTAAGTAACTTTCTTGCACTGGGGTCTGTTTATTGCAAGTATCTTTGATCTGTTTTTTTGTCTTGTAATGTTTATGTGTGTATTTATGTCTTGTATTGCTGGTAAGTAACTTTCTTGCACTGAGGTCTGGTTATTGCAAATATCTTTGACTTGTTTTTATGTCTTGTAATGTTTATATGTGTATTTATGTCTTGTATTGCTGGTGAGTAACTTCCTTACACTAAGGTCTGATTATTGCAAATATCTTTGACTTGTTTTTATGTCTTATAATGTTTGTGTGTGTATTTATATCTTGTATTGCTGGTAAGTAACTTTCTTGCACTGAGGTCTGTTTATTGCAAATATCTTTGACCTGTTTTTATGTCTTATAATGTTTATGTGTGTATTTATGTCTTGTGTCGCTGGTAAGTAACTTTCTTGCACTGAGGTCTGTTTATTGCAAATATCTTTGACCTGTTTTTATGTCTTATAATGTTTATGTGTGTATTTATGTCTTGTATTGCCGGTAAGTAACTTTCTTGCACTGAGGTCTGTTTGTTGCAAATATCTTTGACTTGTTTTTATGTCTTATAATGTTTATGTGTGTATTTATGTCTTGTATTGCTGGTAAGTAACTTTCTTGCACCGAGGTCTGTTTGTTGCAAATATCTTTGATCTGCTTTTTTTTTGTCTTATAATGTTTATGTGTGTATTTATGTCTTGTATTGCTGTTAAGTAACTTTCTTGCACCGAGGTCTGTTTGTTGCAAATATCTTTGATCTGCTTTTTTTTTGTCTTATAATGTTTATGTGTGTATTTATGTCTTGTGTCGCTGGTAAGTAACTTTCTTGCACTGAGGTCTGTTTATTGCAAATATCTTTGACCTGTTTTTATGTCTTATAATGTTTATGTGTGTATTTATGTCTTGTATTGCCGGTAAGTAACTTTCTTGCACTGAGGTCTGTTTGTTGCAAATATCTTTGACTTGTTTTTATGTCTTATAATGTTTATGTGTGTATTTATGTCTTGTATTGCTGGTAAGTAACTTTCTTGCACCGAGGTCTGTTTGTTGCAAATATCTTTGATCTGTTTTTTTGTCTTGTAATGTTTATGTGTGTATTTATGTCTTGTATTGCTGGTAAGTAACTTTCTTGCACTGAGGTCTTGTTGTTGCAAATATCTTTGACTTGTTTTTATGTCTTATAATGTTTATGTGTGTATTTATGTCTTATATTGCTGTTAAATGTGTAATTATGTCTTGTATTGCTGGTAAGGAACTTTCTTGCACTGAGGTCTGTTTGTTGCAAATATCTTTGATCTGTTTTTTTTGTCTTATAATGTTTATGTGTGTATTTATGTCTTGTAATGTTTATGTGTGTATTTATGTCTTGTATTGCTGGTAAGTAACTTTCTTGCACTGAGGTCTGATTATTGCAAATATCTTTGACTTGTTTTTATGTCTTATAATGTTTATGTGTGTATTTATGTCTTGTATTGCTGGTAAGTAACTTTCTTGCACTGAGGTCTGTTTATTGCAAATATCTTTGACTTGTTTTTGTCTTATAATGTTTATGTGTGTATTTATGTCTTGTATTGCTGGTAAGTAACTTTCTTGCACTGAGGTCTGATTATTGCAAATATCTTTGACTTGTTTTTATGTCTTATAATGTTTGTGTGTGTATTTATATCTTGTATTGCTGGTAAGTAACTTTCTTGCACTGAGGTCTGTTTATTGCAAATATCTTTGACCTGTTTTTATGTCTTATAATGTTTATGTGTGTATTTATGTCTTGTGTCGCTGGTAAGTAACTTTCTTGCACTGAGGTCTGTTTATTGCAAATATCTTTGACTTGTTTTTGTCTTATAATGTTTATGTGTGTATTTATGTCTTGTATTGCCGGTAAGTAACTTTCTTGCACTGAGGTCTGTTTGTTGCAAACATCTTTGACTTGTTTTTATGTCTTATAATGTTTATGTGTGTATTTATGTCTTGTATTGCTGGTAAGTAACTTTCTTGCACTGAGGTCTGATTATTGCAAATATCTTTGACTTGTTTTTATGTCTTATAATGTTTATGTGTGTATTTATGTCTTGTATTGCTGTTAAGTAACTTTCTTGCACTGGGGTCTGTTTATTGCAAGTATCTTTGATCTGTTTTTTTGTCTTGTAGTGTTTATGTGTGTATTTATGTCTTATAATGTTTATATGTGCATGTATGTCTTGTGTTGCTGGTAAGTAACTTTCTTGCACTGACGTCTGTTTATTGCAAATATCTTTGACTTGTTTTTATGTCTTATAATGTTTATGTGTGTATTTATGTCTTATAATGTTTATGTGTGTATTTATGTCTTATAATGTTTATATGTGCATGTATGTCTTGTGTTGCTGGTAAGTAACTTTCTTGCACTGAGGTCTGTTTATTGCAAATATCTTTGACCTGTTTTTATGTCTTATAATGTTTATGTGTGTATTTATATCTTGTATTGCTGGTAAGTAACTTTCTTGCACTGAGGTCTGTTTATTGCAAATATCTTTGACCTGTTTTTATGTCTTATAATGTTTATGTGTGTATTTATGTCTTGTGTCGCTGGTAAGTAACTTTCTTGCACTGAGGTCTGTTTATTGCAAATATCTTTGACTTGTTTTTATGTCTTATAATGTTTATATGTGTATTTATGTCTTGTATTGCCGGTAAGTAACTTTCTTGCACTGAGATCTGTTTATTGCAAATATCTTTGACTTGTTTTTTTGTCATATAATGTTTATGTGTGTATTTATGTCTTGTAATGTTTATGTATGTATTTATGTCTTGTATTGCTGGTAAGTAACTTTCTTACACTGAGGTCTGTTTATTGCAAATATCTTTGACTTGTTTTTATGTCTCATAATGTTTATCTCTGTATTTATGTCTTGTATTGCTGGTAAGTAACTTTCTTGCACTGAGGTCTGTTTGTTGCAAATATCTTTGATTTGTTTTTTTGTCTTATAGTGTTTATGTGTGTATTTATGTCTTGTATTGCTGGTAAGTAACTTTCTTGCACTGAGGTCTGTTTATTGCAAATATCTTTGACTTGTTTTTATGTCTTATAATGTTTATGTGTATTTATGTCTTGTATCGCCGGTAAGTAACTTTCTTGCACTGAGTTCTGGTTGTTGCAAATATCTTTGACTTGTTTTTATGTCTTATAATGTTTATCTGTGTATTTATGTCTTGTATTGCTGGTAAGTAACTTCCTTGCACTGAGGTCTGTTTATTGCAAATATCTTTGACCTGTTTTTATGTCTTATAATGTTTATGTGTATTTATGTCTTGTATCGCCGGTAAGTAACTTTCTTGCACTGAGGTCTGTTTATTGCAAATATCTTTGACCTGTTTTTTTGTCTTGTAATATTTATGTGTGTATTTTTGTCTTTTATTGCTGGTAAGTAACTTCCTTGCACTAAGGTCTGGTTATTGCAAATATCTTTGACTTGTTTTTATGTCTTATAATGTTTATATGTGTATTTATGTCTTGTATTGCTGGTAAGTAACTTTCTTGCACTGAGGTCTGATTATTGCAAATATCTTTGACTTGTTTTTATGTCTTACAGTGTTTATGTGTGTATTTATGTCTTGTATTGCTGGTAAGTAACTTTCTTGCACTGAGGTCTGTTTATTGCAAATATCTTTGACTTGTTTTTATGTCTTGTAATGTTTATGTGTGTATTTTTGTCTTGTATTGCTGGTAAGAAACTTCCTTGCACTAAGGTCTGGTTATTGCAAATATCTTTGACTTGTTTTTATGTCTTATAATGTTTATATGTGTATTTATGTCTTGTATTGCTGGTAAGTAACTTTCTTGCACTGAGGTCTGGTTATTGCAAATATCTTTGACTTGTTTTTATGTCTTGTAATGTTTATATGTGTATTTATGTCTTGTATTGCTGGTGAGTAACTTCCTCACACTAAGGTCTGATTATTGCAAATATCTTTGACTTGTTTTTATGTCTTATAATGTTTGTGTGTGTATTTATATCTTGTATTGCTGGTAAGTAACTTTCTTGCACTGAGGTCTGTTTATTGCAAATATCTTTGACCTGTTTTTATGTCTTATAATGTTTATGTGTGTATTTATGTCTTGTATTGCCGGTAAGTAACTTTCTTGCACTGAGGTCTGTTTGTTGCAAACATCTTTGACTTGTTTTTATGTCTTATAATGTTTATGTGTGTATTTATGTCTTGTATTGCTGGTAAGTAACTTTCTTGCACTGAGGTCTGATTATTGCAAATATCTTTGACTTGTTTTTATGTCTTATAATGTTTATGTGTGTATTTATGTCTTGTATTGCTGTTAAGTAACTTTCTTGCACTGGGGTCTGTTTATTGCAAGTATCTTTGATCTGTTTTTTTGTCTTGTAGTGTTTATGTGTGTATTTATGTCTTATAATGTTTATATGTGCATGTATGTCTTGTGTTGCTGGTAAGTAACTTTCTTGCACTGACGTCTGTTTATTGCAAATATCTTTGACTTGTTTTTATGTCTTATAATGTTTATGTGTGTATTTATGTCTTATAATGTTTATGTGTGTATTTATGTCTTATAATGTTTATATGTGCATGTATGTCTTGTGTTGCTGGTAAGTAACTTTCTTGCACTGAGGTCTGTTTATTGCAAATATCTTTGACCTGTTTTTATGTCTTATAATGTTTATGTGTGTATTTATATCTTGTATTGCTGGTAAGTAACTTTCTTGCACTGAGGTCTGTTTATTGCAAATATCTTTGACCTGTTTTTATGTCTTATAATGTTTATGTGTGTATTTATGTCTTGTATTGCCGGTAAGTAACTTTCTTGCACTGAGGTCTGTTTATTGCAAATATCTTTGACTTGTTTTTATGTCTTATAATGTTTATATGTGTATTTATGTCTTGTATTGCCGGTAAGTAACTTTCTTGCACTGAGATCTGTTTATTGCAAATATCTTTGACTTGTTTTTTTGTCATATAATGTTTATGTGTGTATTTATGTCTTGTAATGTTTATGTATGTATTTATGTCTTGTATTGCTGGTAAGTAACTTTCTTACACTGAGGTCTGTTTATTGCAAATATCTTTGACTTGTTTTTATGTCTCATAATGTTTATCTCTGTATTTATGTCTTGTATTGCTGGTAAGTAACTTTCTTGCACTGAGGTCTGTTTGTTGCAAATATCTTTGATTTGTTTTTTTGTCTTATAGTGTTTATGTGTGTATTTATGTCTTGTATTGCTGGTAAGTAACTTTCTTGCACTGAGGTCTGTTTATTGCAAATATCTTTGACTTGTTTTTATGTCTTATAATGTTTATGTGTATTTATGTCTTGTATCGCCGGTAAGTAACTTTCTTGCACTGAGTTCTGGTTGTTGCAAATATCTTTGACTTGTTTTTATGTCTTATAATGTTTATCTGTGTATTTATGTCTTGTATTGCTGGTAAGTAACTTCCTTGCACTGAGGTCTGTTTATTGCAAATATCTTTGACCTGTTTTTATGTCTTATAATGTTTATGTGTATTTATGTCTTGTATCGCCGGTAAGTAACTTTCTTGCACTGAGGTCTGTTTATTGCAAATATCTTTGACCTGTTTTTTTGTCTTGTAATATTTATGTGTGTATTTTTGTCTTTTATTGCTGGTAAGTAACTTCCTTGCACTAAGGTCTGGTTATTGCAAATATCTTTGACTTGTTTTTATGTCTTATAATGTTTATATGTGTATTTATGTCTTGTATTGCTGGTAAGTAACTTTCTTGCACTGAGGTCTGATTATTGCAAATATCTTTGACTTGTTTTTATGTCTTACAGTGTTTATGTGTGTATTTATGTCTTGTATTGCTGGTAAGTAACTTTCTTGCACTGAGGTCTGTTTATTGCAAATATCTTTGACTTGTTTTTATGTCTTGTAATGTTTATGTGTGTATTTTTGTCTTGTATTGCTGGTAAGAAACTTCCTTGCACTAAGGTCTTGTTATTGCAAATATCTTTGACTTGTTTTTATGTCTTATAATGTTTATATGTGTATTTATGTCTTGTATTGCTGGTAAGTAACTTTCTTGCACTGAGGTCTGGTTATTGCAAATATCTTTGACTTGTTTTTATGTCTTGTAATGTTTATATGTGTATTTATGTCTTGTATTGCTGGTGAGTAACTTCCTCACACTAAGGTCTGATTATTGCAAATATCTTTGACTTGTTTTTATGTCTTATAATGTTTGTGTGTGTATTTATATCTTGTATTGCTGGTAAGTAACTTTCTTGCACTGAGGTCTGTTTATTGCAAATATCTTTGACCTGTTTTTATGTCTTATAATGTTTATGTGTGTATTTATGTCTTGTATTGCTGGTAAGTAACTTTCTTGCACTGAGGTCTGATTATTGCAAATATCTTTGACTTGTTTTTATGTCTTATAATGTTTATGTGTGTATTTATGTCTTGTATTGCTGGTAAGTAACTTTCTTGCACCGAGGTCTGTTTGTTGCAAATATCTTTGATCTGCTTTTTTTTGTCTTATAATGTTTATGTGTGTATTTATGTCTTGTATTGCTGTTAAGTAACTTTCTTGCACTGGGATCTGTTTATTGCAAGTATCTTTGATCTGTTTTTTTGTCTTGTAATGTTTATGTGTGTATTTATGTCTTGTATTGCTGGTAAGTAACTTTCTTGCACTGAGGTCTGGTTATTGCAAATATCTTTGACTTGTTTTTATGTCTTGTAATGTTTATATGTGTATTTATGTCTTGTATTGCTGGTGAGTAACTTCCTTACACTAAGGTCTGATTATTGCAAATATCTTTGACTTGTTTTTATGTCATATAATGTTTGTGTGTGTATTTATATCTTGTATTGCTGGTAAGTAACTTTCTTGCACTGAGGTCTGTTTATTGCAAATATCTTTGACCTGTTTTTATGTCTTATAATGTTTATGTGTGTATTTATGTCTTGTGTCGCTGGTAAGTAACTTTCTTGCACTGAGGTCTGTTTATTGCAAATATCTTTGACCTGTTTTTATGTCTTATAATGTTTATGTGTGTATTTATGTCTTGTATTGCCGGTAAGTAACTTTCTTGCACTGAGGTCTGTTTGTTGCAAACATCTTTGACTTGTTTTTATGTCTTATAATGTTTATGTGTGTATTTATGTCTTGTATTGCTGGTAAGTAACTTTCTTGCACTGAGGTCTGATTATTGCAAATATCTTTGACTTGTTTTTATGTCTTATAATGTTTATGTGTGTATTTATGTCTTGTATTGCTGGTAAGTAACTTTCTTGCACCGAGGTCTGTTTGTTGCAAATATCTTTGATCTGTTTTTTTGTCTTGTAATGTTTATGTGTGTATTTATGTCTTGTATTGCTGGTAAGTAACTTTCTTGCACTGAGGTCTTGTTGTTGCAAATATCTTTGACTTGTTTTTATGTCTTATAATGTTTATGTGTGTATTTATGTCTTATATTGCTGTTAAATGTGTAATTATGTCTTGTATTGCTGGTAAGGAACTTTCTTGCACTGAGGTCTGTTTGTTGCAAATATCTTTGATCTGTTTTTTTTGTCTTATAATGTTTATGTGTGTATTTATGTCTTGTAATGTTTATGTGTGTATTTATGTCTTGTATTGCTGGTAAGTAACTTTCTTGCACTGAGGTCTGGTTATTGCAAATATCTTTGACTTGTTTTTATGTCTTATAATGTTTATGTGTGTATTTATGTCTTGTATTTCTGGTAAGTAACTTTCTTGCACTGAGGTCTTGTTGTTGCAAATATCTTTGATCTGTTTTTTTTGTCTTATAATGTTTATGTGTGTATTTATGTCTTGTAATGTTTATGTGTGTATTTATGTCTTGTATTGCTGGTAAGTAACTTTCTTGCACTGAGGTCTGATTATTGCAAATATCTTTGACTTGTTTTTATGTCTTATAATGTTTATGTGTGTATTTATGTCTTGTATTGCTGGTAAGTAACTTTCTTGCACTGAGGTCTGTTTATTGCAAATATCTTTGACTTGTTTTTATGTCTTATAATGTTTAAGTGTGTACTTATGTCTTGTATTGCTGGTAAGTAACTTTCTTGCACTGAGGTCTGTTTATTGCAAATATCTTTGACTTGTTTTTGTCTTATAATGTTTATGTGTGTATTTATGTCTTGTATTGCTGGTAAGTAACTTTCTTGCACTGAGGTCTGATTATTGCAAATATCTTTGACTTGTTTTTATGTCTTATAATGTTTGTGTGTGTATTTATATCTTGTATTGCTGGTAAGTAACTTTCTTGCACTGAGGTCTGTTTATTGCAAGTATCTTTGATCTGTTTTTTTGTCTTGTAGTGTTTATGTGTGTATTTATGTCTTATAATGTTTATATGTGCATGTATGTCTTGTGTTGCTGGTAAGTAACTTTCTTGCACTGAGGTCTGTTTATTGCAAATATCTTTGACTTGTTTTTATGTCTTATAATGTTTATATGTGCATGTATGTCTTATATTGCTGGTAAGTAACTTTCTTGCACTGAGGTCTGTTTATTGCAAATATCTTTGACCTGTTTTTTTGTCTTGTAATGTTTATGTGTGTATTTTTGTCTTGTATTGCTGGTAAGAAACTTCCTTGCACTAAGGTCTGGTTATTGCAAATATCTTTGACTTGTTTTTATGTCTTATAATGTTTATGTGTGTATTTATGTCTTGTATTGCTGGTAAGTAACTTTCTTGAACTGAGGTCTGTTTATTGCAAATATCTTTGATCTGTTTTTTTGTCTTATAATGTTTATGTGTGTATTTATGTCTTGTATTGCTGGTAAGTAACTTTCTTGAACTGAGGTCTGTTTATTGCAAATATTTTTGACTTGTTTTTATGTCTTATAATGTTTATGTGTGTATGTATGTCTTATAATGTTTATGTGTGTATTTATGTCTTGTATTGCTGGTAAGTAACTTTCTTGAACTGAGGTCTGTTTATTGCAAATATTTTTGACTTGTTTTTATGTCTTGTAATGTTTATGTGTGTATTTATGTCTTGTAATGTTTATGTGTGTATTTATGTCTTGTATTGCTGGTAAGTAACTTCCTTACACTAAAGTCTGGTTATTGCAAATATCTTTGACTTGTTTTTATGTCTTGTAATGTTTATGTGTGTATTTATGTCTTGTATTGCTTGTAAGTAACTTTCTTGCACTGAGGTCTGTTTATTGCAAATATCTTTGACCTGTTTTTATGTCTTATAATGTTTATGTGTGTATGTATGTCTTGTAATGTTTATGTGTGTATTTATGTCTTGTAATGTTTATGTGTGTATTTATGTCTTGTATTGCTGGTAATTAACTTTGTTGCACTGAGGTCTGTTTATTGCAAATATCTTTGACTTGTTTTTATGTCTATAATGTTTATGTGTGTATGTATGTCTTATAATGTTTATGTGTGTATGTAGGTCTTATAATGTTTATGTGTGTATTTATGTCTTGTATTGCTGGTAAGAAACTTCCTTGCACTAAGGTCTGGTTATTGCAAATATCTTTGACTTGTTTTTATGTCTTATAATGTTTATATGTGTATTTATGTCTTGTATTGCTGGTAAGTAACTTTCTTGCACTGAAGTCTGATTATTGCAAATATCTTTGACTTGTTTTTATGTCTTATAGTGTTTATGTGTGTATATATGTCTTGTATTGCTGGTAAGTAACTTTCTTGCACTGAGGTCTGATTATTGCAAATATCTTTGACTTGTTTTTATGTCTTGTAATGTTTATGTGTGTATTTTTGTCTTGTATTGCTGGTAAGAAACTTCCTTGCACTAAGGTCTGGTTATTGCAAATATCTTTGACTTGTTTTTATGTCTTATAGTGTTTATGTGTGTATTTATGTCTTGTATTGCTGGTAAGTAACTTTCTTGCACTGAGGTCTGTTTATTGCAAATATCTTTGACTTGTTTTTATGTCTTATAGTGTTTATGTGTGTATTTATGTCTTGTATTGCTGGTAAGTAACTTTCTTGCACTGAGGTCTGTTTATTGCAAATATCTTTGACTTGTTTTTATGTCTTATAATGTTTATATGTGTATTTATGTCTTGTATTGCCGGTAAGTAACTTTCTTGCACTGAGGTCTGTTTATTGCAAATATCTTTGACTTGTTTTTTTGTCATATAATGTTTATGTGTGTATTTATGTCTTGTAATGTTTATGTATGTATTTATGTCTTGTATTGCTGGTAAGTAACTTTCTTACACTGAGGTCTGTTTATTGCAAATATCTTTGACTTGTTTTTATGTCTCATAATGTTTATCTCTGTATTTATGTCTTGTATTGCTGGTAAGTAACTTTCTTGCACTGAGGTCTGTTTGTTGCAAATATCTTTGATTTGTTTTTTTGTCTTGTAATGTTTATGTGTGTATTTATGTCTTGTATTGCTGGTAAGTAACTTTCTTGCACTGAGGTCTGTTTATTGCAAATATCTTTGACTTGTTTTTATGTCTTATAGTGTTTATGTGTGTATTTATGTCTTGTATTGCTGGTAAGTAACTTTCTTGCACTGAGGTCTGTTTATTGCAAATATCTTTGACTTGTTTTTATGTCTTATAATGTTTATGTGTATTTATGTCTTGTATCGCCGGTAAGTAACTTTCTTGCACTGAGTTCTGGTTGTTGCAAATATCTTTGACTTGTTTTTATGTCTTATAATGTTTATGTGTGTATTTATGTCTTGTATTGCTGGTAAGTAACTTTCTTGCACTGAGGTCTGTTTATTGCAAATATCTTTGACTTGTTTTTATGTCTTATAATGTTTATGTGTATTTATGTCTTGTATCGCCGGTAAGTAACTTTCTTGCACTGAGGTCTGTTTATTGCAAATATCTTTGACCTGTTTTTTTGTCTTGTAATATTTATGTGTGTATTTTTGTCTTTTATTGCTGGTAAGTAACTTCCTTGCACTAAGGTCTGGTTATTGCAAATATCTTTGACTTGTTGTTATGTCTTATAATGTTTATATGTGTATTTATGTCTTGTATTGCTGGTAAGTAACTTTCTTGCACTGAGGTCTGATTATTGCAAATATCTTTGACTTGTTTTTATGTCTTACAGTGTTTATGTGTGTATTTATGTCTTGTATTGCTGGTAAGTAACTTTCTTGCACTGAGGTCTGTTTATTGCAAATATCTTTGACTTGTTTTTATGTCTTGTAATGTTTATATGTGTATTTATGTCTTGTATTGCTGGTAAGTAACTTTCTTGCACTGAGGTCTGGTTATTGCAAATATCTTTGACTTGTTTTTATGTCTTATAATGTTTGTGTGTGTATTTATATCTTGTATTGCTGGTAAGTAACTTTCTTGCACTGAGGTCTGTTTATTGCAAATATCTTTGACTTGTTTTTATGTCTTATAATGTTTATATGTGTATTTATATCTTGTATTGCTGGTAAGTAACTTTCTTGCACTGAGGTCTGTTTATTGCAAATATCTTTGACCTGTTTTTATGTCTTATAATGTTTATGTGTGTATTTATGTCTTGTAATGTTTATGTGTGTATATATGTCTTGTATTGCTGGTAAGTAACTTTCTTGCACTGAGGTCTGATTATTGCAAATATCTTTGACTTGTTTTTATGTCTTATAATGTTTATGTGTGTATTTATGTCTTGTATTGCTGGTAAGTAACTTTGTTGCACTGAGGTCTGTTTATTGCAAATATCTTTGACTTGTTTTTATGTCTTATAATGTTTAAGTGTGTACTTATGTCTTGTATTGCTGGTAAGTAACTTTCTTGCACTGAGGTCTGGTTATTGCAAATATCTTTGACTTGTTTTTGTCTTATAATGTTTATGTGTGTATTTATGTCTTGTATTGCTGGTAAGTAACTTTCTTGCACTGAGGTCTGATTATTGCAAATATCTTTGACTTGTTTTTATGTCTTATAATGTTTGTGTGTGTATTTATATCTTGTATTGCTGGTAAGTAACTTTCTTGCACTGAGGTCTGTTTATTGCAAATATCTTTGACCTGTTTTTATGTCTTATAATGTTTATGTGTGTATTTATGTCTTGTGTCGCTGGTAAGTAACTTTCTTGCACTGAGGTCTGTTTATTGCAAATATCTTTGACCTGTTTTTATGTCTTATAATGTTTATGTGTGTATTTATGTCTTGTATTGCCGGTAAGTAACTTTCTTGCACTGAGGTCTGTTTGTTGCAAACATCTTTGACTTGTTTTTATGTCTTATAATGTTTATGTGTGTATTTATGTCTTGTATTGCTGGTAAGTAACTTTCTTGCACTGAGGTCTGATTATTGCAAATATCTTTGACTTGTTTTTATGTCTTATAATGTTTATGTGTGTATTTATGTCTTGTATTGCTGGTAAGTAACTTTCTTGCACCGAGGTCTGTTTGTTGCAAATATCTTTGATCTGCTTTTTTTTGTCTTATAATGTTTATGTGTGTATTTATGTCTTGTATTGCTGTTAAGTAACTTTCTTGCACTGGGGTCTGTTTATTGCAAGTATCTTTGATCTGTTTTTTTGTCTTGTAATGTTTATGTGTGTATTTATGTCTTGTATTGCTGGTAAGTAACTTTCTTGCACTGAGGTCTGATTATTGCAAATATCTTTGACTTGTTTTTATGTCTTATAATGTTTATGTGTGTATTTATGTCTTGTATTGCTGTTAAGTAACTTTCTTGCACTGGGGTCTGTTTATTGCAAGTATCTTTGATCTGTTTTTTTGTCTTGTAGTGTTTATGTGTGTATTTATGTCTTATAATGTTTATATGTGCATGTATGTCTTGTGTTGCTGGTAAGTAACTTTCTTGCACTGACGTCTGTTTATTGCAAATATCTTTGACTTGTTTTTATGTCTTATAATGTTTATGTGTGTATTTATGTCTTATAATGTTTATGTGTGTATTTATGTCTTATAATGTTTATATGTGCATGTATGTCTTGTGTTGCTGGTAAGTAACTTTCTTGCACTGAGGTCTGTTTATTGCAAATATCTTTGACCTGTTTTTATGTCTTATAATGTTTATGTGTGTATTTATATCTTGTATTGCTGGTAAGTAACTTTCTTGCACTGAGGTCTGTTTATTGCAAATATCTTTGACCTGTTTTTATGTCTTATAATGTTTATGTGTGTATTTATGTCTTGTATTGCCGGTAAGTAACTTTCTTGCACTGAGGTCTGTTTATTGCAAATATCTTTGACTTGTTTTTATGTCTTATAATGTTTATATGTGTATTTATGTCTTGTATTGCCGGTAAGTAACTTTCTTGCACTGAGATCTGTTTATTGCAAATATCTTTGACTTGTTTTTTTGTCATATAATGTTTATGTGTGTATTTATGTCTTGTAATGTTTATGTATGTATTTATGTCTTGTATTGCTGGTAAGTAACTTTCTTACACTGAGGTCTGTTTATTGCAAATATCTTTGACTTGTTTTTATGTCTCATAATGTTTATCTCTGTATTTATGTCTTGTATTGCTGGTAAGTAACTTTCTTGCACTGAGGTCTGTTTGTTGCAAATATCTTTGATTTGTTTTTTTGTCTTATAGTGTTTATGTGTGTATTTATGTCTTGTATTGCTGGTAAGTAACTTTCTTGCACTGAGGTCTGTTTATTGCAAATATCTTTGACTTGTTTTTATGTCTTATAATGTTTATGTGTATTTATGTCTTGTATCGCCGGTAAGTAACTTTCTTGCACTGAGTTCTGGTTGTTGCAAATATCTTTGACTTGTTTTTATGTCTTATAATGTTTATCTGTGTATTTATGTCTTGTATTGCTGGTAAGTAACTTCCTTGCACTGAGGTCTGTTTATTGCAAATATCTTTGACCTGTTTTTATGTCTTATAATGTTTATGTGTATTTATGTCTTGTATCGCCGGTAAGTAACTTTCTTGCACTGAGGTCTGTTTATTGCAAATATCTTTGACCTGTTTTTTTGTCTTGTAATATTTATGTGTGTATTTTTGTCTTTTATTGCTGGTAAGTAACTTCCTTGCACTAAGGTCTGGTTATTGCAAATATCTTTGACTTGTTTTTATGTCTTATAATGTTTATATGTGTATTTATGTCTTGTATTGCTGGTAAGTAACTTTCTTGCACTGAGGTCTGATTATTGCAAATATCTTTGACTTGTTTTTATGTCTTACAGTGTTTATGTGTGTATTTATGTCTTGTATTGCTGGTAAGTAACTTTCTTGCACTGAGGTCTGTTTATTGCAAATATCTTTGACTTGTTTTTATGTCTTGTAATGTTTATGTGTGTATTTTTGTCTTGTATTGCTGGTAAGAAACTTCCTTGCACTAAGGTCTGGTTATTGCAAATATCTTTGACTTGTTTTTATGTCTTATAATGTTTATATGTGTATTTATGTCTTGTATTGCTGGTAAGTAACTTTCTTGCACTGAGGTCTGGTTATTGCAAATATCTTTGACTTGTTTTTATGTCTTGTAATGTTTATATGTGTATTTATGTCTTGTATTGCTGGTGAGTAACTTCCTCACACTAAGGTCTGATTATTGCAAATATCTTTGACTTGTTTTTATGTCTTATAATGTTTGTGTGTGTATTTATATCTTGTATTGCTGGTAAGTAACTTTCTTGCACTGAGGTCTGTTTATTGCAAATATCTTTGACCTGTTTTTATGTCTTATAATGTTTATGTGTGTATTTATGTCTTGTATTGCTGGTAAGTAACTTTCTTGCACTGAGGTCTGATTATTGCAAATATCTTTGACTTGTTTTTATGTCTTATAATGTTTATGTGTGTATTTATGTCTTGTATTGCTGGTAAGTAACTTTCTTGCACCGAGGTCTGTTTGTTGCAAATATCTTTGATCTGCTTTTTTTTGTCTTATAATGTTTATGTGTGTATTTATGTCTTGTATTGCTGTTAAGTAACTTTCTTGCACTGGGATCTGTTTATTGCAAGTATCTTTGATCTGTTTTTTTGTCTTGTAATGTTTATGTGTGTATTTATGTCTTGTATTGCTGGTAAGTAACTTTCTTGCACTGAGGTCTGGTTATTGCAAATATCTTTGACTTGTTTTTATGTCTTGTAATGTTTATATGTGTATTTATGTCTTGTATTGCTGGTGAGTAACTTCCTTACACTAAGGTCTGATTATTGCAAATATCTTTGACTTGTTTTTATGTCATATAATGTTTGTGTGTGTATTTATATCTTGTATTGCTGGTAAGTAACTTTCTTGCACTGAGGTCTGTTTATTGCAAATATCTTTGACCTGTTTTTATGTCTTATAATGTTTATGTGTGTATTTATGTCTTGTGTCGCTGGTAAGTAACTTTCTTGCACTGAGGTCTGTTTATTGCAAATATCTTTGACCTGTTTTTATGTCTTATAATGTTTATGTGTGTATTTATGTCTTGTATTGCCGGTAAGTAACTTTCTTGCACTGAGGTCTGTTTGTTGCAAACATCTTTGACTTGTTTTTATGTCTTATAATGTTTATGTGTGTATTTATGTCTTGTATTGCTGGTAAGTAACTTTCTTGCACTGAGGTCTGATTATTGCAAATATCTTTGACTTGTTTTTATGTCTTATAATGTTTATGTGTGTATTTATGTCTTGTATTGCTGGTAAGTAACTTTCTTGCACCGAGGTCTGTTTGTTGCAAATATCTTTGATCTGTTTTTTTGTCTTGTAATGTTTATGTGTGTATTTATGTCTTGTATTGCTGGTAAGTAACTTTCTTGCACTGAGGTCTTGTTGTTGCAAATATCTTTGACTTGTTTTTATGTCTTATAATGTTTATGTGTGTATTTATGTCTTATATTGCTGTTAAATGTGTAATTATGTCTTGTATTGCTGGTAAGGAACTTTCTTGCACTGAGGTCTGTTTGTTGCAAATATCTTTGATCTGTTTTTTTTGTCTTATAATGTTTATGTGTGTATTTATGTCTTGTAATGTTTATGTGTGTATTTATGTCTTGTATTGCTGGTAAGTAACTTTCTTGCACTGAGGTCTGGTTATTGCAAATATCTTTGACTTGTTTTTATGTCTTATAATGTTTATGTGTGTATTTATGTCTTGTATTTCTGGTAAGTAACTTTCTTGCACTGAGGTCTTGTTGTTGCAAATATCTTTGATCTGTTTTTTTTGTCTTATAATGTTTATGTGTGTATTTATGTCTTGTAATGTTTATGTGTGTATTTATGTCTTGTATTGCTGGTAAGTAACTTTCTTGCACTGAGGTCTGATTATTGCAAATATCTTTGACTTGTTTTTATGTCTTATAATGTTTATGTGTGTATTTATGTCTTGTATTGCTGGTAAGTAACTTTCTTGCACTGAGGTCTGTTTATTGCAAATATCTTTGACTTGTTTTTATGTCTTATAATGTTTAAGTGTGTACTTATGTCTTGTATTGCTGGTAAGTAACTTTCTTGCACTGAGGTCTGTTTATTGCAAATATCTTTGACTTGTTTTTGTCTTATAATGTTTATGTGTGTATTTATGTCTTGTATTGCTGGTAAGTAACTTTCTTGCACTGAGGTCTGATTATTGCAAATATCTTTGACTTGTTTTTATGTCTTATAATGTTTGTGTGTGTATTTATATCTTGTATTGCTGGTAAGTAACTTTCTTGCACTGAGGTCTGTTTATTGCAAGTATCTTTGATCTGTTTTTTTGTCTTGTAGTGTTTATGTGTGTATTTATGTCTTATAATGTTTATATGTGCATGTATGTCTTGTGTTGCTGGTAAGTAACTTTCTTGCACTGAGGTCTGTTTATTGCAAATATCTTTGACTTGTTTTTATGTCTTATAATGTTTATATGTGCATGTATGTCTTATATTGCTGGTAAGTAACTTTCTTGCACTGAGGTCTGTTTATTGCAAATATCTTTGACCTGTTTTTTTGTCTTGTAATGTTTATGTGTGTATTTTTGTCTTGTATTGCTGGTAAGAAACTTCCTTGCACTAAGGTCTGGTTATTGCAAATATCTTTGACTTGTTTTTATGTCTTATAATGTTTATGTGTGTATTTATGTCTTGTATTGCTGGTAAGTAACTTTCTTGAACTGAGGTCTGTTTATTGCAAATATCTTTGATCTGTTTTTTTGTCTTATAATGTTTATGTGTGTATTTATGTCTTGTATTGCTGGTAAGTAACTTTCTTGAACTGAGGTCTGTTTATTGCAAATATTTTTGACTTGTTTTTATGTCTTATAATGTTTATGTGTGTATGTATGTCTTATAATGTTTATGTGTGTATTTATGTCTTGTATTGCTGGTAAGTAACTTTCTTGAACTGAGGTCTGTTTATTGCAAATATTTTTGACTTGTTTTTATGTCTTGTAATGTTTATGTGTGTATTTATGTCTTGTAATGTTTATGTGTGTATTTATGTCTTGTATTGCTGGTAAGTAACTTCCTTACACTAAAGTCTGGTTATTGCAAATATCTTTGACTTGTTTTTATGTCTTGTAATGTTTATGTGTGTATTTATGTCTTGTATTGCTTGTAAGTAACTTTCTTGCACTGAGGTCTGTTTATTGCAAATATCTTTGACCTGTTTTTATGTCTTATAATGTTTATGTGTGTATGTATGTCTTGTAATGTTTATGTGTGTATTTATGTCTTGTAATGTTTATGTGTGTATTTATGTCTTGTATTGCTGGTAATTAACTTTGTTGCACTGAGGTCTGTTTATTGCAAATATCTTTGACTTGTTTTTATGTCTATAATGTTTATGTGTGTATGTATGTCTTATAATGTTTATGTGTGTATGTAGGTCTTATAATGTTTATGTGTGTATTTATGTCTTGTATTGCTGGTAAGAAACTTCCTTGCACTAAGGTCTGGTTATTGCAAATATCTTTGACTTGTTTTTATGTCTTATAATGTTTATATGTGTATTTATGTCTTGTATTGCTGGTAAGTAACTTTCTTGCACTGAAGTCTGATTATTGCAAATATCTTTGACTTGTTTTTATGTCTTATAGTGTTTATGTGTGTATATATGTCTTGTATTGCTGGTAAGTAACTTTCTTGCACTGAGGTCTGATTATTGCAAATATCTTTGACTTGTTTTTATGTCTTGTAATGTTTATGTGTGTATTTTTGTCTTGTATTGCTGGTAAGAAACTTCCTTGCACTAAGGTCTGGTTATTGCAAATATCTTTGACTTGTTTTTATGTCTTATAGTGTTTATGTGTGTATTTATGTCTTGTATTGCTGGTAAGTAACTTTCTTGCACTGAGGTCTGTTTATTGCAAATATCTTTGACTTGTTTTTATGTCTTATAGTGTTTATGTGTGTATTTATGTCTTGTATTGCTGGTAAGTAACTTTCTTGCACTGAGGTCTGTTTATTGCAAATATCTTTGACTTGTTTTTATGTCTTATAATGTTTATATGTGTATTTATGTCTTGTATTGCCGGTAAGTAACTTTCTTGCACTGAGGTCTGTTTATTGCAAATATCTTTGACTTGTTTTTTTGTCATATAATGTTTATGTGTGTATTTATGTCTTGTAATGTTTATGTATGTATTTATGTCTTGTATTGCTGGTAAGTAACTTTCTTACACTGAGGTCTGTTTATTGCAAATATCTTTGACTTGTTTTTATGTCTCATAATGTTTATCTCTGTATTTATGTCTTGTATTGCTGGTAAGTAACTTTCTTGCACTGAGGTCTGTTTGTTGCAAATATCTTTGATTTGTTTTTTTGTCTTGTAATGTTTATGTGTGTATTTATGTCTTGTATTGCTGGTAAGTAACTTTCTTGCACTGAGGTCTGTTTATTGCAAATATCTTTGACTTGTTTTTATGTCTTATAGTGTTTATGTGTGTATTTATGTCTTGTATTGCTGGTAAGTAACTTTCTTGCACTGAGGTCTGTTTATTGCAAATATCTTTGACTTGTTTTTATGTCTTATAATGTTTATGTGTATTTATGTCTTGTATCGCCGGTAAGTAACTTTCTTGCACTGAGTTCTGGTTGTTGCAAATATCTTTGACTTGTTTTTATGTCTTATAATGTTTATGTGTGTATTTATGTCTTGTATTGCTGGTAAGTAACTTTCTTGCACTGAGGTCTGTTTATTGCAAATATCTTTGACTTGTTTTTATGTCTTATAATGTTTATGTGTATTTATGTCTTGTATCGCCGGTAAGTAACTTTCTTGCACTGAGGTCTGTTTATTGCAAATATCTTTGACCTGTTTTTTTGTCTTGTAATATTTATGTGTGTATTTTTGTCTTTTATTGCTGGTAAGTAACTTCCTTGCACTAAGGTCTGGTTATTGCAAATATCTTTGACTTGTTGTTATGTCTTATAATGTTTATATGTGTATTTATGTCTTGTATTGCTGGTAAGTAACTTTCTTGCACTGAGGTCTGATTATTGCAAATATCTTTGACTTGTTTTTATGTCTTACAGTGTTTATGTGTGTATTTATGTCTTGTATTGCTGGTAAGTAACTTTCTTGCACTGAGGTCTGTTTATTGCAAATATCTTTGACTTGTTTTTATGTCTTGTAATGTTTATATGTGTATTTATGTCTTGTATTGCTGGTAAGTAACTTTCTTGCACTGAGGTCTGGTTATTGCAAATATCTTTGACTTGTTTTTATGTCTTATAATGTTTGTGTGTGTATTTATATCTTGTATTGCTGGTAAGTAACTTTCTTGCACTGAGGTCTGTTTATTGCAAATATCTTTGACTTGTTTTTATGTCTTATAATGTTTATATGTGTATTTATATCTTGTATTGCTGGTAAGTAACTTTCTTGCACTGAGGTCTGTTTATTGCAAATATCTTTGACCTGTTTTTATGTCTTATAATGTTTATGTGTGTATTTATGTCTTGTAATGTTTATGTGTGTATATATGTCTTGTATTGCTGGTAAGTAACTTTCTTGCACTGAGGTCTGATTATTGCAAATATCTTTGACTTGTTTTTATGTCTTATAATGTTTATGTGTGTATTTATGTCTTGTATTGCTGGTAAGTAACTTTCTTGCACTGAGGTCTGGTTATTGCAAATATCTTTGACTTGTTTTTGTCTTATAATGTTTATGTGTGTATTTATGTCTTGTATTGCTGGTAAGTAACTTTCTTGCACTGAGGTCTGATTATTGCAAATATCTTTGACTTGTTTTTATGTCTTATAATGTTTGTGTGTGTATTTATATCTTGTATTGCTGGTAAGTAACTTTCTTGCACTGAGGTCTGTTTATTGCAAATATCTTTGACCTGTTTTTATGTCTTATAATGTTTATGTGTGTATTTATGTCTTGTGTCGCTGGTAAGTAACTTTCTTGCACTGAGGTCTGTTTATTGCAAATATCTTTGACCTGTTTTTATGTCTTATAATGTTTATGTGTGTATTTATGTCTTGTATTGCCGGTAAGTAACTTTCTTGCACTGAGGTCTGTTTGTTGCAAACATCTTTGACTTGTTTTTATGTCTTATAATGTTTATGTGTGTATTTATGTCTTGTATTGCTGGTAAGTAACTTTCTTGCACTGAGGTCTGATTATTGCAAATATCTTTGACTTGTTTTTATGTCTTATAATGTTTATGTGTGTATTTATGTCTTGTATTGCTGGTAAGTAACTTTCTTGCACCGAGGTCTGTTTGTTGCAAATATCTTTGATCTGCTTTTTTTTGTCTTATAATGTTTATGTGTGTATTTATGTCTTGTATTGCTGTTAAGTAACTTTCTTGCACTGGGGTCTGTTTATTGCAAGTATCTTTGATCTGTTTTTTTGTCTTGTAATGTTTATGTGTGTATTTATGTCTTGTATTGCTGGTAAGTAACTTTCTTGCACTGAGGTCTGATTATTGCAAATATCTTTGACTTGTTTTTATGTCTTATAATGTTTATGTGTGTATTTATGTCTTGTATTTCTGGTAAGTAACTTTCTTGCACTGAGGTCTTGTTGTTGCAAATATCTTTGACTTGTTTTTATGTCTTATAATGTTTATGTGTGTATTTATATCTTGTATTGCTGGTAAGTAACTTTCTTGCACTGAGGTCTGTTTGTTGCAAATATCTTTGATCTGTTTTTTTTGTCTTATAATGTTTATGTGTGTATTTATGTCTTGTAATGTTTATGTGTGTATTTATGTCTTGTATTGCTGGTAAGTAACTTTCTTGCACTGAGGTCTGATTATTGCAAATATCTTTGACTTGTTTTTATGTCTTATAATGTTTATGTGTGTATTTATGTCTTGTATTGCTGGTAAGTAACTTTCTTGCACTGAGGTCTGTTTATTGCAAATATCTTTGACTTGTTTTTATGTCTTATAATGTTTAAGTGTGTACTTATGTCTTGTATTGCTGGTAAGTAACTTTCTTGCACTGAGGTCTGTTTATTGCAAATATCTTTGACTTGTTTTTGTCTTATAATGTTTATGTGTGTATTTATGTCTTGTATTGCTGGTAAGTAACTTTGTTGCACTGAGGTCTGTTTATTGCAAATATCTTTGACTTGTTTTTATGTCTTATAGTGTTTATGTGTGTATTTATGTCTTGTATTGCTGGTAAGTAACTTTCTTGCACTGAGGTCTGGTTGTTGCAAATATCTTTGACTTGTTTTTATGTCTTATAATGTTTATGTGTGTATTTATGTCTTGTATTGCTGGTAAGTAACTTTGTTGCACTGAGGTTTGTTTATTGCAAATATCTTTGACTTGTTTTTATGTCTTATAATGTTTATGTGTGTATTTATGTCTTGTATTGCCGGTAAGTAACTTTCTTGCACTGAGCCTGTTTGTTGCAAACATCTTTGACTTGTTTTTATGTCTTATAATGTTTATGTGTGTATTTATGTCTTGTATTGCCGGTAAGTAACTTTCTTGCACTGAGCCTGTTTGTTGTAAACATCTTTGACTTGTTTTTATGTCTTATAATGTTTATGTGTATTTATGTCTTATAATGTTTATGTGTGTATTTATGTCTTGTATTGCTGGTAAGTAACTTTCTTGCACTGAGGTCTGTTTATTGCAAATATCTTTGACTTGTTTTTATGTCTTATAATGTTTATGTGTGTATTTATGTCTTGTATCGCCGGTAAGTAACTTTCTTGCACTGAGGTCTGTTTTTTGCAAATATCTTTGATCTGTTTTTTTGTCTTGTAGTGTTTATGTGTGTATTTATGTCTTATAATGTTTATATGTGCATGTATGTCTTGTGTTGCTGGTAAGTAACTTTCTTGCACTGAGGTCTGTTTATTGCAAATATCTTTGACTTGTTTTTATGTCTTATAATGTTTATGTGTGTATTTATGTCTTATAATGTTTATATGTGCATGTATGTCTTGTATTGCTGCTAAGAAACTTCCTTGCACTAAGGTCTGGTTATTGCAAATATCTTTGACTTGTTTTTATGTCTTATAGTGTTTATGTTTGTATTTATGTCTTGTATTGCTGGTAAGTAACTTTCTTGCACTGAGGTCTGGTTGTTGCAAATATCTTTGACTTGTTTTTATGTCTTATAATGTTTATGTGTGTATTTATGTCTTGTATTGCTGGTAAGTAACTTTCTTGCACTGAGGTCTGATTATTGCAAATATCCTTGACTTGTTTTTATGTCTTATAATGTTTATGTGTGTATTTATGTCTTGTATTTCTGGTAAGTAACTTTCTTGCACTGAGCCTGTTTGTTGCAAACATCTTTGATCTGTTTTCGTTTCTTATAATGTTTATGTGTGTATTTATGTCTTGTATTGCTGGTAAGTAACTTTCTTGCACTGAGGTCTGTTTATTGCAAATATCTTTGACTTGTTTTTATGTCTTATAATGTTTATGTGTGTATTTATGTCTTGTATTGCTGGTAAGTAACTTTCTTGCACTGAGGTCTGTTTATTGCAAATATCTTTGACTTGTTTTTATGTCTTATAATGTTTAAGTGTGTACTTATGTCTTGTATTGCTGGTAAGTAACTTTCTTGCACTGAGGTCTGTTTATTGCAAATATCTTTGACTTGTTTTTGTCTTATAATGTTTATGTGTGTATTCATGTCTTGTATTTCTGGTAAGTAACTTTCTTGCACTGAGGTCTGATTATTGCAAATATCTTTGACTTGTTTTTATGTCTTATAATGTTTATGTGTGTATTTATGTCTCGTATTGCTGGTAAGTAACTTTGTTGCACTGAGGTCTGTTTATTGCAAATATCTTTGACTTGTTTTTATGTCTTATAGTGTTTATGTGTGTATTTATGTCTTGTATTGCTGGTAAGTAACTTTCTTGCACTGAGGTCTGGTTGTTGCAAATATCTTTGACTTGTTTTTATGTCTTATAATGTTTATGTGTGTATTTATGTCTTGTATTGCTGGTAAGTAACTTTGTTGCACTGAGGTTTGTTTATTGCAAATATCTTTGACTTGTTTTTATGTCTTATAATGTTTATGTGTGTATTTATGTCTTGTATTGCCGGTAAGTAACTTTCTTGCACTGAGCCTGTTTGTTGCAAACATCTTTGACTTGTTTTTATGTCTTATAATGTTTATGTGTGTATTTATGTCTTGTATTGCCGGTAAGTAACTTTCTTGCACTGAGCCTGTTTGTTGCAAACATCTTTGACTTGTTTTTATGTCTTATAATGTTTATGTGTATTTATGTCTTATAATGTTTATGTGTGTATTTATGTCTTGTATTGCTGGTAAGTAACTTTCTTGCACTGAGGTCTGTTTATTGCAAATATCTTTGACTTGTTTTTATGTCTTATAATGTTTATGTGTGTATTTATGTCTTGTATCGCCGGTAAGTAACTTTCTTGCACTGAGGTCTGTTTTTTGCAAATATCTTTGATCTGTTTTTTTGTCTTGTAGTGTTTATGTGTGTATTTATGTCTTATAATGTTTATATGTGCATGTATGTCTTGTGTTGCTGGTAAGTAACTTTCTTGCACTGAGGTCTGTTTATTGCAAATATCTTTGACTTGTTTTTATGTCTTATAATGTTTATGTGTGTATTTATGTCTTATAATGTTTATATGTGCATGTATGTCTTGTATTGCTGGTAAGTAACTTTCTTGCACTGAGGTCTGTTTATTGCAAATATCTTTGACCTGTTTTTTTGTCTTGTAATGTTTATGTGTGTATTTATGTCTTATAATGTTTATATGTGCATGTATGTCTTGTATTGCTGCTAAGAAACTTCCTTGCACTAAGGTCTGGTTATTGCAAATATCTTTGACTTGTTTTTATGTCTTATAGTGTTTATGCTTGTATTTATGTCTTGTATTGCTGGTAAGTAACTTTCTTGCACTGAGGTCTGGTTGTTGCAAATATCTTTGACTTGTTTTTATGTCTTATAATGTTTATGTGTGTATTTATGTCTTGTATTGCTGGTAAGTAACTTTCTTGCACTGAGGTCTGATTATTGCAAATATCCTTGACTTGTTTTTATGTCTTATAATGTTTATGTGTGTATTTATGTCTTGTATTGCTGGTAAGTAACTTTCTTGCACTGAGGTCTGATTATTGCAAATATCTTTGACTTGTTTTTATGTCTTATAATGTTTATGTGTGTATTTATGTCTTGTATTGCTGGTAAGTAACTTTCTTGCACTGAGGTCTGATTATTGCAAATATCTTTGACTTGTTTTTATGTCTTATAATTTTTATGTGTGTATTTATGTCTTGTATTGCTGGTAAGTAACTTTCTTGCACCGAGGTCTGTTTGTTGCAAATATCTTTGATCTGCTTTTTTTTGTCTTATAATGTTTATGTGTGTATTTATGTCTTGTAATGTTTATGTGTGTATTTATGTCTTGTATTGCTGTTAAGTAACTTTCTTACACTGAGGTCTGTTTATTGCAAGTATCTTTGATCTGTTTTTTTTGTCTTGTAATGTTTATGTGTGTATTTATGTCTTGTATTGCTGGTAAGTAACTTTCTTACACTGAGGTCTGTTTATTGCAAATATCTTTGACTTGTTTTTATGTCTTATAATGTTTATGTGTGTATGTATGTCTTATAATGTTTATGTGTGTATTTATGTCTTGTATTTCTGGTAAGTAACTTTCTTGCACTGAGGTCTGATTATTGCAAATATCTTTGACTTGTTTTTATGTCTTATAATGTTTATGTGTGTATTTATGTCTTGTATTTCTGGTAAGTAACTTTCTTGCACTGAGGTCTGATTATTGCAAATATCTTTGACTTGTTTTTATGTCTTATAATGTTTATGTGTGTATTCATGTCTTGTATTTCTGTTAAGTAACTTTCTTGCACTGAGGTCTGGTTGTTGCAAACATCTTTGACTTGTTTTTATGTCTTATAATGTTTATGTGTGTATTTATGTCTTATAATGTTTATATGTGCATGTATGTCTTGTATTGCTGGTAAGAAACTTCCTTGCACTAAGGTTTGGTTGTTGCAAACATCTTTGACTTGTTTTTATGTCTTATAATGTTTATGTGTGTATGTATGTCTTATAATGTTTATGTGTGTATTTATGTCTTGTATTTCTGGTAAGTAACTTTCTTGCACTGAGGTCTGATTATTGCAAATATCTTTGACTTGTTTTTATGTCTTATAATGTTTGTGTGTGTATTTATATCTTGTATTGCTGGTAAGTAACTTTCTTGCACTGAGGTCTGTTTGTTGCAAATATCTTTGATCTGTTTTCGTTTCTTATAATGTTTATGTGTGTATTTATGTCTTGTATTGCTGGTAAGTAACTTTCTTGCACTGAGGTCTGATTATTGCAAATATCTTTGACTTGTTTTTATGTCTTATAATGTTTATGTGTGTATTTATGTCTTGTATTGCTGGTAAGTAACTTTCTTGCACCGAGGTCTGTTTGTTGCAAATATCTTTGATCTGCTTTTTTTTGTCTTATAATGTTTATGTGTGTATTTATGTCTTGTAATGTTTATGTGTGTATTTATGTCTTGTATTGCTGGTAAGAAACTTTCTTGCACTGAGGTCTGTTTATTGCAAATATCTTTGACTTGTTTTTATGTCTTATAATGTTTATGTGTGTATTTATGTCTTATAATGTTTATGTGTGTATTTTTGTCTTGTATTGCTGGTAAGAAACTTCCTTGCACTGAGGTCTGATTATTGCAAATATCTTTGATCTGTTTTCGTTTCTTATAATGTTTATGTGTGTATTTATGTCTTGTACTGCTGGTAAGTAACTTTCTTGCACTGAGGTCTGATTATTGCAAATATCTTTGACTTGTTTTTATGTCTTATAATGTTTATGTGTGTATTTATGTCTTGTATTGCTGGTAAGTAACTTTCTTGCACCGAGGTCTGTTTGTTGCAAATATCTTTGATCTGCTTTTTTTTGTCTTATAATGTTTATGTGTGTATTTATGTCTTGTAATGTTTATGTGTGTATTTATGTCTTGTATTGCTGTTAAGTAACTTTCTTACACTGAGGTCTGTTTATTGCAAGTATCTTTGATCTGTTTTTTTGTCTTGTAATGTTTATGTGTGTATTTATGTCTTGTATTGCTGGTAAGTAACTTTCTTACACTGAGGTCTGTTTATTGCAAATATCTTTGACCTGTTTTTATGTCTTATAATGTTTATGTGTGTATTTATGTCTTGTATTGCTGGTAAGAAACTTTCTTGCACTGAGGTCTGTTTATTGCAAATATCTTTGACTTGTTTTTATGTCTTATAATGTTTATGTGTGTATGTATGTCTTATAATGTTTATGTGTGTATTTATGTCGTGTATTGCTGGTAAGAAACTTTCTTGCACTGAGGTCTGTTTATTGCAAATATCTTTGACTTGTTTTTTTGTCTTGTAATGTTTATGTGTGTATTTATGTCGTGTATTGCTGGTAAGAAACTTTCTTGCACTGAGGTCTGTTTATTGCAAATATCTTTGACTTGTTTTTATGTCTTATAATGTTTATGTGTGTATGTATGTCTTATAATGTTTATGTGTGTATTTATGTCGTGTATTGCTGGTAAGAAACTTTCTTGCACTGAGGTCTGTTTATTGCAAATATCTTTGACTTGTTTTTATGTCTTATAATGTTTATGTGTGTATGTATGTCTTATAATGTTTATGTGTGTATTTATGTCGTGTATTGCTGGTAAGAAACTTCCTTGCACTAAGGTCTGGTTATTGCAAATATCTTTGACTTGTTTTTATGTCTTATAATGTTTATATGTGTATTTATGTCTTGTATTGCTGGTAAGTAACTTTCTTGCACTGAGGTCTGTTTATTGCAAATATCTTTGACTTGTTTTTATGCCTTATAATGTTTATATGTGTATTTATGTCTTGTATTGCTGGTGAGTAACTTTCTTGCACTGAGGTCTGTTTATTGCAAATATCTTTGACCTGTTTTTATGTCTTATAATGTTTGTGTGTGTATTTATATCTTGTATTGCTGGTAAGTAACTTTCTTGCACTGAGGTCTGTTTATTGCAAATATCTTTGACCTGTTTTTATGTCTTATAATGTTTGTGTGTGTATTTATGTCTTGTATTGCCGGTAAGTAACTTTCTTGCACTGAGCCTGTTTGTTGCAAACATCTTTGACTTGTTTTTATGTCTTATAATGTTTATGTGTGTATTTATGTCTTGTATTGCTGGTAAGTAACTTTCTTGCACTGAGGTCTGATTATTGCAAATATCTTTGACTTGTTTTTATGTCTTATAATGTTTATGTGTGTATTTATGTCTTGTATTGCTGGTAAGTAACTTTCTTGCACCGAGGTCTGTTTGTTGCAAATATCTTTGATCTGCTTTTTTTTTGTCTTATAATGTTTATGTGTGTATTTATGTCTTGTATTGCTGTTAAGTAACTTTCTTGCACTGGGGTCTGTTTATTGCAAGTATCTTTGATCTGTTTTTTTGTCTTGTAATGTTTATGTGTGTATTTATGTCTTGTATTGCTGGTAAGTAACTTTCTTGCACTGAGGTCTGATTATTGTAAATATCTTTGACTTGTTTTTATGTCTTATAGTGTTTATGTGTGTATTTATGTCTTGTATTGCTGGTAAGTAACTTTCTTGCACTGAGGTCTGATTATTGCACATATCTTTGACTTGTTTTTATGTCTTATAATGTTTATGTGTGTATTTATGTCTTATATTGCTGGTAAGTAACTTTCTTGCACTGAGGTCTGTTTTTTGCAAATATCTTTGATCTGTTTTTTTGTCTTGTAGTGTTTATGTGTGTATTTATGTCTTATAATGTTTATATGTGCATGTATGTCTTCTGTTGCTGGTAAGTAACTTTCTTGCACTGAGGTCTGTTTATTGCAAATATCTTTGACTTGTTTTTATGTCTTATAATGTTTATGTGTGTATTTATGTCTTATATTGCTGGTAAGTAACTTTCTTGCACTGAGGTCTGTTTTTTGCAAATATCTTTGATCTGTTTTTTTGTCTTGTAGTGTTTATGTGTGTATTTATGTCTTATAATGTTTATATGTGCATGTATGTCTTCTGTTGCTGGTAAGTAACTTTCTTGCACTGAGGTCTGTTTATTGCAAATATCTTTGACTTGTTTTTATGTCTTATAATGTTTATGTGTGTATTTATGTCTTATAATGTTTATATGTGCATGTATGTCTTGTATTGCTGGTAAGTAACTTTCTTGCACTGAGGTCTGTTTATTGCAAATATCTTTGACCTGTTTTTTTGTCTTGTAATGTTTATGTGTGTATTTATGTCTTGTAATGTTTATGTGTGTATTTATGTCTTGTATTGCTGGTAAGTAACTTTTTTGCACTGAGGTCTGATTATTGCAAATATCTTTGACTTGTTTTTATGTCTTATAATGTTTATGTGTGTATTTATGTCTTGTATTGCTGATAAGTAACTTTCTTGCACTGAGGTCTTATTATTGCAAATATCTTTGACTTGTTTTTATTTCTTATAGTGTTTATGTGTGTATTCATGTCTTGTATTTCTGGTAAGTAACTTTCTTGCACTGAGGTCTGGTTGTTGCAAATATCTTTGACTTGTTTTTATGTCTTATAATGTTTATGTGTGTATGTATGTCTTGTAATGTTTATGTGTGTATTTATGTCTTGTATTGCTGGTAAGTAACTTTTTTGCACTGAGGTCTGATTATTGCAAATATCTTTGACTTGTTTTTATGTCTTATAATGTTTATGTGTGTATTTATGTCTTGTATTGCTGATAAGTAACTTTCTTGCACTGAGGTCTTATTATTGCAAATATCTTTGACTTGTTTTTATTTCTTATAGTGTTTATGTGTGTATTCATGTCTTGTATTTCTGGTAAGTAACTTTCTTGCACTGAGGTCTGGTTGTTGCAAATATCTTTGACTTGTTTTTATGTCTTATAATGTTTATGTGTGTATGTATGTCTTATAATGTTTATGTGTGTATTTATGTCTTGTATTGCTGGTAAGTAACTTTCTTGCACTGAGGTCTGATTATTGCAAATATCTTTGACTTGTTTTTATGTCTTATAATGTTTATGTGTGTATTTATGTCTTGTATTGCTGGTAAGTAACTTTCTTGAACTGAGGTCTGTTTATTGCAAATATCTTTGACTTTTTTTTATGTCTTATAATGTTTATGTGTGTATTTATGTCTTGTATTGCTGGTAAGTAACTTTCTTGAACTGAGGTCTGTTTATTGCAAATATCTTTGACTTTTTTTTATGTCTTATAATGTTTATGTGTGTATTTATGTCTTGTATTGCTGGTAAGTAACTTTCTTGCACTGAGGTCTGATTATTGCAAATATCTTTGACTTGTTTTTATGTCTTATAATGTTTATGTGTGTATTTATGTCTTGTATTGCTGGTAAGTAACTTTCTTGAACTGAGGTCTGTTTATTGCAAATATCTTTGACTTTTTTTTATGTCTTATAATGTTTATGTGTGTATTTATGTCTTGTATTGCTGGTAAGTAACTTTCTTGCACTGAGGTCTGATTATTGCAAATATCTTTGACTTGTTTTTATGTCTTATAAAGTTTATGTGTGTATTTATGTCTTGTATTTCTGGCAAGTAACTTTCTTGCACTGAGCCTGTTTGTTGCAAACATCTTTGACTTGTTTTTATGTCTTATAATGTTTATGTGTGTATTTATGTCTTGCATTGCTGTTAAGTAACTTTCTTTCACTGAGGTCTTTTTTTTGCAAATATCTTTGATCTGTTTTTTTGTCTTGTAGTGTTTATGTGTGTATTTATGTCTTATAATGTTTATATGTGCATGTATGTCTTGTATTGCTGGTAAGTAACTTTCTTGCACTGAGGTCTGTTTATTGCAAATATCTTTCACCTGTTTTTTTGTCTTGTAATGTTTATGTGTGTATTTATGTCTTGCAATGTTTATATGTGTGTTTATGTCTTGCATTGCTGGTAAGTAACTTTCTTGCACTGAGGTCTGTATATTGCAAATATCTTTGACTTTTTTTTATGTCTTATAATGTTAATGTGTGTATTTATGTCTTGTAATGTTTATGTGTGTATTTATGTCTTGTATTGCTGTTAAGTAACTTTCTTGCACTGAGGTCTGTTTATTGCAAATATCTTTGATCTGTTTTTTTGTCTTGTAATGTTTATGTGTGTATTTATGTCTTGTATTGCTGTTAAGTAACTTTCTTGCACTGAGGTCTGTTTATTGCAAGTATCTTTGATCTGTTTTTTTGTCTTGTAATGTTTATGTGTGTATTTATGTCTTGTATTGCTGGTAAGTAACTTTCTTGCACTGCGGTCTGATTATTGCAAATATCTTTGACTTGTTTTTATGTCTTATAATGTTTATGTGTGCATGTATGTCTTGTATTGCTGGTAAGTAACTTTCTTTCACTGAGGTCTGTTTTTTGCAAATATCTTTGATCTGTTTTTTTTGTCTTATAATGTTTATGTGTGTATTTATGTCTTGTAATGTTTATGTGTGTATTTATGTCTTGTATTGCTGGTAAGTAACTTTCTTGCACTGAGGTCTGATTATTGCAAATATCTTTGACTTGTTTTTATGTCTTATAATGTTTATGTGTGTATTTATGTCTTGTATTTCTGGTAAGTAACTTTCTTGCACTGAGGTCTGATTATTGCAAATATCTTTGACTTGTTTTTATGTCTTATAGTGTTTATGTGTGTATTTATGTCTTGTATTGCTGGTAAGTAACTTTCTTGCACTGAGGTCTGGTTGTTGCAAATATCTTTGACTTGTTTTTATGTCTTATAATGTTTATGTGTGCATGTATGTCTTGTATTGCTGATAAGTAACTTTCTTGCACTGAGGTCTGGTTGTTGCAAACATCTTTGACTTGTTTTTATGTCTTATAATGTTTATGTGTGTATTTATGTCTTATAATGTTTATATGTGCATGTATGTCTTGTATTGCTGGTAAGAAACTTCCTTGCACTGAGGTCTGATTATTGCAAATATCTTTGACTTGTTTTTATGTCTTACAGTGTTTATGTGTGTATTTATGTCTTGTATTGCTGGTAAGTAACTTTCTTGCACTGAGGTCTGATTATTGCAAATATCTTTGACTTGTTTTTATGTCTTATAATGTTTATGTGTGTATTTATGTCTTGCAATGCTGGTAAGTAACTTTCTTGCACTGAGGTCTGTATATTGCAAATATCTTTGACTTTTTTTTATGTCTTATAATGTTAATGTGTGTATTTATGTCTTGTAATGTTTATGTGTGTATTTATGTCTTGTATTGCTGTTAAGTAACTTTCTTGCACTGAGGTCTGTTTATTGCAAATATCTTTGATCTGTTTTTTTGTCTTGTAATGTTTATGTGTGTATTTATGTCTTGTATTGCTGTTAAGTAACTTTCTTGCACTGAGGTCTGTTTATTGCAAGTATCTTTGATCTGTTTTTTTGTCTTGTAATGTTTATGTGTGTATTTATGTCTTGTATTGCTGGTAAGTAACTTTCTTGCACTGCGGTCTGATTATTGCAAATATCTTTGACTTGTTTTTATGTCTTATAATGTTTATGTGTGCATGTATGTCTTGTATTGCTGGTAAGTAACTTTCTTTCACTGAGGTCTGTTTTTTGCAAATATCTTTGATCTGTTTTTTTTGTCTTATAATGTTTATGTGTGTATTTATGTCTTGTAATGTTTATGTGTGTATTTATGTCTTGTATTGCTGGTAAGTAACTTTCTTGCACTGAGGTCTGATTATTGCAAATATCTTTGACTTGTTTTTATGTCTTATAATGTTTATTTGTGTATTTATGTCTTGTATTTCTGGTAAGTAACTTTCTTGCACTGAGGTCTGATTATTGCAAATATCTTTGACTTGTTTTTATGTCTTATAGTGTTTATGTGTGTATTTATGTCTTGTATTGCTGGTAAGTAACTTTCTTGCACTGAGGTCTGGTTGTTGCAAATATCTTTGACTTGTTTTTATGTCTTATAATGTTTATGTGTGCATGTATGTCTTGTATTGCTGATAAGTAACTTTCTTGCACTGAGGTCTGGTTGTTGCAAACATCTTTGACTTGTTTTTATGTCTTATAATGTTTATGTGTGTATTTATGTCTTATAATGTTTATATGTGCATGTATGTCTTGTATTGCTGGTAAGAAACTTCCTTGCACTGAGGTCTGATTATTGCAAATATCTTTGACTTGTTTTTATGTCTTACAGTGTTTATGTGTGTATTTATGTCTTGTATTGCTGGTAAGTAACTTTCTTGCACTGAGGTCTGATTATTGCAAATATCTTTGACTTGTTTTTATGTCTTACAGTGTTTATGTGTGTATTTATGTCTTGTATTGCTGGTAAGTAACTTTCTTGCACTGAGGTCTGATTATTGCAAATATCTTTGACTTGTTTTTATGTCTTATAATGTTTATGTGTGCATGTATGTCTTGTATTGCTGGTAAGTAACTTTCTTTCACTGAGGTCTGTTTTTTGCAAATATCTTTGATCTGTTTTTTTTGTCTTATAATGTTTATGTGTGTATTTATGTCTTGTAATGTTTATGTGTGTATTTATGTCTTGTATTGCTGGTAAGTAACTTTCTTGCACTGAGGTCTGATTATTGCAAATATCTTTGACTTGTTTTTATGTCTTATAATGTTTATGTGTGTATTTATGTCTTGTATTTCTGGTAAGTAACTTTCTTGCACTGAGGTCTGATTATTGCAAATATCTTTGACTTGTTTTTATGTCTTATAGTGTTTATGTGTGTATTTATGTCTTGTATTGCTGGTAAGTAACTTTCTTGCACTGAGGTCTGGTTGTTGCAAATATCTTTGACTTGTTTTTATGTCTTATAATGTTTATGTGTGCATGTATGTCTTGTATTGCTGATAAGTAACTTTCTTGCACTGAGGTCTGGTTGTTGCAAACATCTTTGACTTGTTTTTATGTCTTATAATGTTTATGTGTGTATTTATGTCTTATAATGTTTATATGTGCATGTATGTCTTGTATTGCTGGTAAGAAACTTCCTTGCACTGAGGTCTGTTTGTTGCAAATATCTTTGATCTGTTTTCGTTTCTTATAATGTTTATGTGTGTATTTATGTCTTGTATTGCTGGTAAGTAACTTTCTTGCACTGAGGTCTGATTATTGCAAATATCTTTGACTTGTTTTTATGTCTTATAATGTTTATGTGTGTATTTATGTCTTGTATTGCTGGTAAGTAACTTTCTTGCACCGAGGTCTGTTTGTTGCAAATATCTTTGATCTGCTTTTTTTTGTCTTATAATGTTTATGTGTGTATTTATGTCTTGTATTGCTGTTAAGTAACTTTCTTACACTGAGGTCTGTTTATTGCAAGTATCTTTGATCTGTTTTTTTGTCTTGTAATGTTTATGTGTGTATTTATGTCTTGTATTGCTGGTAAGTAACTTTCTTACACTGAGGTCTGTTTATTGCAAATATCTTTGACCTGTTTTTATGTCTTGTAATGTTTATGTGTGTATTTATGTCTTGTATTGCTGGTAAGAAACTTTCTTGCACTGAGGTCTGTTTATTGCAAATATCTTTGACTTGTTTTTATGCCTTATAATGTTTATATGTGTATTTATGTCTTGTATTGCTGGTGAGTAACTTCCTTACACTAAGGTCTGATTATTGCAAATATCTTTGACTTGTTTTTATGTCTTATAATGTTTGTGTGTGTATTTATATCTTGTATTGCTGGTAAGTAACTTTCTTGCACTGAGGTCTGTTTGTTGCAAATATCTTTGATCTGTTTTCGTTTCTTATAATGTTTATGTGTGTATTTATGTCTTGTGTCGCTGGTAAGTAACTTTCTTGCACTGAGGTCTGGTTATTGCAAATATCTTTGACTTGTTGTTATGTCTTATAATGTTTATATGTGTATTTATGTCTTGTATTGCTGGTGAGTAACTTCCTTACACTAAGGTCTGATTATTGCAAATATCTTTGACTTGTTTTTATGTCTTATAATGTTTGTGTGTGTATTTATATCTTGTATTGCTGGTAAGTAACTTTCTTGCACTGAGGTCTGTTTGTTGCAAATATCTTTGATCTGTTTTCGTTTCTTATAATGTTTATGTGTGTATTTATGTCTTGTGTCGCTGGTAAGTAACTTTCTTGCACTGAGGTCTGATTATTGCAAATATCTTTGACTTGTTGTTATGTCTTATAATGTTTATATGTGTATTTATGTCTTGTATTGCTGGTAAGAAACTTCCTTGCACTGAGGTCTGATTATTGCAAATATCTTTGACTTGTTTTTATGTCTTACAGTGTTTATGTGTGTATTTATGTCTTGTATTGCTGGTAAGTAACTTTCTTGCACTGAGGTCTGTTTATTGCAAATATCTTTGACTTGTTTTTATGTCTTATAATGTTTATGTGTGTATTTATGTCTTGTATTGCCGGTAAGTAACTTTCTTGCACTGAGGTCTGATTATTGCAAATATCTTTGACTTGTTTTTATGTCTTATAATGTTTATGTGTGTATTTATGTCTTGTATTGCTGTTAAGTAACTTTCTTGCACTGGGGTCTGTTTGTTGCAAATATCTTTGATCTGTTTTTTTGTCTTGTAATGTTTATGTGTGTATTTATGTCTTGTATTGCTGGTAAGTAACTTTCTTGCACTGAGGTCTGATTATTGCAAATATCTTTGACTTGTTTTTATGTCTTATAATGTTTATGTGTGTATTTATGTCTTGTATTGCTGTTAAGTAACTTTCTTGCACTGGGGTCTGTTTGTTGCAAATATCTTTGATCTGTTTTTTTGTCTTGTAATGTTTATGTGTGTATTTATGTCTTGTATTGCTGGTAAGTAACTTTCTTGCACTGAGGTCTGATTATTGCAAATATCTTTGACTTGTTTTTATGTCTTACAGTGTTTATGTGTGTATTTATGTCTTGTATTGCTGGTAAGTAACTTTCTTGCACTGAGCCTGTTTGTTGCAAACATCTTTGACTTGTTTTTATGTCTTATAGTGTTTATCTCTGTATTTATGTCTTGTATTGCTGGTAAGTAACTTTCTTGCACTGAGGTCTTGTTGTTGCAAATATCTTTGACTTGTTTTTATGTCTTATAATGTTTATGTGTGTATTTATGTCTTATATTGCTGTTAAATGTGTAATTATGTCTTGTATTGCTGGTAAGTAACTTTCTTGCACTGAGGTCTGTTTATTGCAAATATCTTTCACTTGTTTTTATGTCTTGTAATGTTTATGTGTGCATGTATGTCTTGTATTGCTGGTAAGTAACTTTCTTGCACTGAGGTCTGTTTGTTGCAAATATCTTTGATCTGTTTTTTTTGTCTTATAATGTTTATGTGTGTATTTATGTCTTGTAATGTTTATGTGTGTATTTATGTCTTGTATTGCTGGTAAGTAACTTTCTTGAACTGAGGTCTGTTTATTGCAAATATCTTTGATCTGTTTTTTTGTCTTATAATGTTTATGTGTGTATTTATGTCTTGCATTGCTGGTAAGTAACTTCCTTGCACTAAAGTCTGGTTATTGCAAATACCTTTGACTTGTTTTTATGTCTTATAATATTTATGTATGTATTTATGTCTTTTATTGCTGGTAAGTAACTTTGTTGCACTGAGGTCTGTTTATTGCAAATATCTTTGATCTGTTTTTTTGTCTTATAATGTTTATGTGTGTATTTATGTCTTGCATTGCTGGTAAGTAACTTTCTTGAACTGAGGTCTGTTTGTTGCAAATATCTTTGACCTGTTTTTTTGTCTTGTAATGTTTATGTGTGTATTTATGTCTTGTAATGTTTATGTGTGTATTTATGTCTTCTATTGCTGGTAAGTAACTTCCTTGCACTAACGTCTGGTTATTGCAAATACCTTTGACTTGTTTTTATGTCTTATAATATTTATGTATGTATTTATGTCTTTTATTGCTGGTAAGTAACTTTCTTGCACTGAGGTCTGTTTGTTGCAAATATCTTTGATCTGTTTTTTTTTCCTTATAATGTTTATGTGTGTATTTATGTCTTGTATTTCTGGTAAGTAACTCTCTTGCACTGAGGTCTGTTTATTGCAAATGTCTTTGACTTGTTTTTATGTCCTGTAATGTTTATGTGTGTATGTATGTCTTGTAATGTTTATGTGTGTATTTATGTCTTGTATTTCTGGTAAGTAACTCTCTTGCACTGAGGTCTGTTTATTGCAAATATCTTTGATCTGTTTTTATGTCTTATAATGTTTATGTGTGTATGTATGTCTTGTAATGTTTATGTGTGTATTTATGTCTTGTATTGCTGGTAAGTAACTTTCTTGCACCGAGGTCTGTTTGTTGCAAATATCTTTGATCTGCTTTTTTTTGTCTTATAATGTTTATGTGTGTATTTATGCCTTATAATGTTTATGTGTGTATTTATGTCTTGTATTGCTGGTAAGTAACTTTCTTGCACTGAGGTCTGTTTATTGCAAATATCTTTGACCTGTTTTTATGTCTTATAATGTTTATGTGTGTATGTATGTCTTGTAATGTTTATGTGTGTATTTATGTCTTGTATTGCTGGTAAGTAACTTTCTTGCACTGAGGTCTGTTTATTGCAAATATCTTTGACCTGTTTTTATGTCCTGTAATGTTTATGTGTGTATGTATGTCTTGTAATGTTTATGTGTGTATTTATGTCTTGTATTGCTGGTAATTAACTTTGTTGCACTGAGGTCTGTTTATTGCAAATATCTTTGATCTGTTTTTTTTGTCTTATAATGTTTATGTGTGTATTTATGTCTTGTAATGTTTATGTGTGTATTTATGTCTTGTATTTCTGGTAAGTAACTTTCTTGCACTGAGGTCTGATTATTGCAAATATCTTTGACTTGTTTTTATGTCTTGTAATGTTTATGTGTGCACATATGTCTTGTAATGTTTACGTGTGTATTTATGTCTTGTAATGTTTATGTGTGTATTTATGTCTTGTAATGTTTATGTGTGTATTTATGTCTTGTATTGCTGGTAAGTAACTTTCTTGCACTGAGATCTGTTTATTGCAAATATCTTTGACTTCTTTTCATGTCTTTTAATGTTTATTTGTGCAATTATGTCTTGTCATGCTGGTAAGTAACTTTCTTGCACTTTATTTTGTTGTGGAAAATTTAACAATAACCTACAACACACCCAGTGAGCTTGATTTGAAGTGAGTTTAATAAACACATTGCAATGTGGAGAGAGCATCCCAGTGAAACACTAGGACCTTCTCTGAATTGTGGCCACCGCCCTTACATCTTATATACAGACACACAGACAAAGAACATTCCACAAACTCACATGTTGGCCCCTCTCACAGGGGGGCTATACTTTGTCCCTCACAGAGAGAATTATGACCTTGTTTTCTGCTTGGCCGTTATGTAAGGATTTACATCCCTGATAAGCAGAAGGAGTCCCACTATCTGTTTAACATTTCCCATTACAATGGCCTCACTGTGTTAACATTCCACATGCATGTAAACTAGTGACAGGAGTGAGAAAGTGATATTACTATAACTAATGTGATATGATTCAATATGTGATTAATACATGAGAAAAGAAATCTGCCACCACAATTTCAAATATTTGTTCAATCTGCAAAGGTGGTCTCTTGTTTTTACATAAGGTATAGCCTGTGGCTAAGGGATCAGAGGTAAGGTAAAAACACATAACAGATGAAAAGTAAATTGAAGAACTCTGTGATCTGTGAATTCATGCTTTTCTCTTTGTCTTTTTGTCTTCAGGTGCTTTACACTTGTCCTCTCCCAGCATTCAGCACTTCAGACACTCAACGTCCAAGACGGAGCTAACACAGAGAGATACTCCACCCAGAAGACAGCCTTACCCCAACCCGATGAGAAGGATGGATGACCAAATGACAAACTGGAGATTGGTGCTGTGTTCCAGCTATGTAAGTTATCACCTCACATTGGCTACAAACTGTCTTGAAGACTAAATCCTTCCAATAGCTGGTGTAAATCATCGTCCTACAGTACTGTAGGTTTAAGTTTATTTATAGTTATTGTGTGTATATGTTGAGTTTAAAATTGCATTTTAACAACATACTGCAGCTGCCAACAATGAAAATGCTGTATTGTGTTAAAATGACGTCTTTCTCGTGTTATTGCTTTGCAGAGCAGCTGAGAGTGGACAGAGCTGCACAGAGGACCAAAGATCCACTCTGAGCACTTCATACCTGACTGGCCACAGCACCACCCCTCCTCACCCAGGGTGCTGACCCCGTCTGCACAGAGGGAGTTGTGAACATGCACTTCTGTGTCGGTTGGTTTAGGATCTTCCTCACACTCACACTGATGAAGACTGTCACTGGAAGATGTCTCCATTGCATCAGCAGGAAGCATTTGTATTAGAGATGGACCGATCCGATATTACGTATCGGTATCGGTCCGATACTGACCTAAATTACTGGATCGGATATCGGAGAAAAATAAAAAATGTAATCCGACCCATTAAATATCACAAAAGCACCTCACAAAACTTGCAACACGCCGTAACTCACCTCAGAACGTTAGCACGTCGTAGCAGTATGCATCACGTGATAGAGCAGTTGTGGCATGCGGGACCTGTTGGTGGTCTGGATAGCATTTGGAGCTTCGCTAGCAACCTGGCATTTCATCTCTGACAAAGTTATCCCGAGAGAAGTAAAGCAAGTGTGTAAGTCCATCTCTGAATGTAAAGCATTCCTGCGTTAAGCTTAACAAGCGACTGCCTCTTCTTGCTGCTATTTCAATCATGAAACTGCTTAATGATCAGCTGATCGGCTTTTCTGTCGCGAGTCCGTCTCTCTTGTTTGTTTTTGGCCCAGTTTGCACCAGAAAGAGGAAACCAGCGGCTGAAGAACAGCAGCACGTTTAAGCTTGATAAGCTGTTGTTAGAATTTATTTATTATTACTTTCTACACCAGGATCTTTTTCTACGTAGCTGACGCTGGTAACTGTGCAGGGGCGGATCTAGCAAAGTTTAGCCAGGGGGGCCGATAGGGCATGAACAGGGAAAAGGGGGCACAAAGACATACTTTTCTTTCTTATTCTCATTTAAAATGTCTAGCTTTTAATAAATAATTATCTGAATCTTACACCCAAAGTTTTAATTTGATGTAAAAGGAATAGAAGTCAATTACTGTACATAGTGACTATTAAGTCTAATATATATACCCTAGTAAGCTATAGTACTTTTTACTTTGGGAAGGTACCATCTGTGCAGTCTGCAATTTTGTTGAAGAAAGATGTTGAATCTATTTAATATTTCTTGAAAAATAATTTCACACTGCATCAACTTAAGGTTGATTACGTCGATTAAGCATCATGAGGTGGAGCGTGAGGGGTGGTTCCCTATTTTTTATTCATTTATTTTTGTTGTTGCTGGGAGTTGGAACCCTATTAGTTAGGTTGCTTAATATTTACGCTAAGTACTCTTTAAAATACCAGAATAGGGAGGATGGTGTAGGTTTAAGTTGATTAGATTGATCAGTATTGCTCAACTATGAAATATTTTTTTTGCATACAGGTATAACAGAATAGCTTTAGTGTAGTTGTTGTTTTAAACTTGAGTATGAACTTATACAAAATGCAGCAAGATATTTTAAAAAAACAGTTTTGTTGATTAAAAAACACTATATCGGATTCATATCGGTATCGGCAGATATCCAAATTTATGATATCGGTATCGGTATCGGACATAAAAAAGTGGTATCGTGCCATCTCTAATTTGTATAATATTACAGTTTGTGATGTTTTATACATGTTTTTATTGCTTCACTTCAAAGTAGGAGATATAAAATAAACCAGTTTTCATAATATTTTCTGTGTATTTAGTTGTTTTCTTAATAAGTTATTTAATGGGACATTTTTAGCTAATAACCAGACCTTCTGATACGGATGATATGCGAGTGCTGAAATCTGATAGTGTTTGTAATGTTCCTTTGTTCTCAGGAATGTGGCTTGGGTGGACTTGCATACACACTGAAAATGGTTTCAAGTTTTATTGTCATGTACAGATAAACAGTGTAGCCACATTTACCCATAATGAAATTCTTTGGCTCGTGCTCCTCTGCTTTACATGAGCATATAGAAAGTGTTAAATTAAGAAGAAATTAACAGGAAATATCATTAATAATAATGATAAAGAGAAAAAAGAGAGAAAAATAGTATAAAATATTTAGAGTATTTCAGACAAGTTGGTATTTACAGTTTGTGCAGATCTTGTGCAACGAGCATTTAAGTGGCATTAGTTGAAGTGACAGTGTGTAGAGTCCTGTAATTGTAGTGAGTGTGTAATGGTGTGTATAGAATGTCAGCAGTTCAAAAGCCTGATGGCTTGTGGGTAAAAGCTGTCTCTATGTCTGGTAGTGCGGGTCTGAATGCTCCTGAACTTCCTGCCAGACAGCAGGAATGTGAAAAGTCTGTGGCTGGGGTGGCTAGGATCAGAGAGGATCCGCTGTGTCTTCTTCATGCAGCGCAGTCTGTAGAGATCCTGCATGGCTGGCAGTTCAGTCCTGGTGATGCGCTGTGCTGATCTCACCACCCTCTGCAGAGCTTTGCGGTCCAGAGCATTACAGCTGCCGTACCAGGTGGTGATGCAGCCAGTCAGAATACTCTAAGGTGCTATTGAAGGTGAAGGTGGTATTGTACAGAGAGAACAAAGAGCTCACCTGAAAGTGCACAGATTATTGGCAGTAAGAAGGAGTAACTATAAATTACCATAAATTAACTTTGCACTTCATTCGTACAGTTCTATCACATGCACTTAACCAAGGAGCAACCGAGAGTATATAAAGGCTGCAGAATGTTCCATTTGTCTCTTTATACTTGACCTGTTTCTTCTCACTGACTATGAACTTTCTTGAAGATCAAATCCATCCGTTGGTATGAATCATCATCCTGTGCCAGCAGCACTGTAGATTTAAGTTTATTTGTAGTTATGTGAATGTAAATATGTTGGGTTTAAAAGGGCATTTTAACAACATACTACAGCTACCAACAATGGAAATGCTGTTTTTGTATTAAAATGGCGACTTTCTTGTGTTATTGCTTTGCAGGGCAGTGTCTTTAGCAATCCTGGAACAGCTGAGAGTGGACAGAGCTGCACAGAGGACCAAAGATCCACTCTCAGCACTTGATATCTGACCAGCCCCTGCACCACCCTGCTTCAGCTAACTTCTCATCTTTTTAAGATTAGGCTTAAAACTTTCCTTTTTGCTAAAGCATATAGTTAGGGCTTGTTACGGTCGCTGACCTCTAGTGGCTCTCCCTCTGTGGAAGAGTTTTTTTTCTCCTTTTTCTTGTGTTGCAGGTCTGCCTCATGAGCCACAGCTGAGGTGTGTTCCAGCTCGTCAGCCACGGCATATAGTCTGCCATCCTAAACTGCCACACCGCTGCCACTTCCCCCATTTTTGCCAGAGCTGTGAGCTATAGTGTTTTGGGCAGCAGGCCTGAGTGAGTGAGTGAGTGAGTGAGTGAGTGAGTGAGTGAGTGAGTGAGTGAGTGAGTGAGAGCAAGAGAGAGAGAGAGACACCTTAAACTCTGTGAAACTTTGGTTTTCTTTCTTTTATTGTAAGCAAAGGTGTGCCCTTACTGTGTTAATTAGTTCATCGTTGTGGAAGCAGGTAGGGGTTCTCTGCCATTTTTGTTTCAACTGTTTTCTCCTGTTTTGGTTAGACAGGGAGCTCAGCCATTGTATTTTGTTTTGGTTAGAGAGTACTTGGTTTGATTTTTAGCTAAAGGGGGTGTTTTGTTTGTTGTTTTGGCCTTGGAGACCCTGAAGAAGAGAGCTTCCTTGTGTTTATTTTTACTGTAGTAGTTTCGGGCAATAAATCATGTTTAATGACATCTATTCTCCAGTAGTTCATGTTTTCTCTTTCACTTTGTGTTACCCCTCACTCCAGTCAACACTTCGTTTTTAAGTGGGGCGTAACAGGGCTGGACCAGGTGACGCTGAAGCCACCCTTAGTTATGCTGCAATAGACGTAGGCTGCCGGGGATTCCCATGATGCATTGAGTTTTTCCTTTCCAGTCACCAGTTTCTCACTCACTATGTGTTAATAAACCTCTCTGCATTGAATCATATCTGTTATTAATCTCTGTCTCTCTTCCACAGCATGTCTTTATCCTGTCTTCCTTCTCTCACCCCAACCGGTCGCAGCAGATGGCCCCGCCCCTCCCTGAGCCTGGTTCTGCTGGAGTTTTCTTCTTGTTCAAAGGGAGTTTTTCCTTCCCACTGTCGCCAAAGTGCTTGCTCATAGGGGGTCATATGATTGTTGAGTCTTTCTCGGTATCTATTATTGTATGATCTACTGTACAATACAAAGCGCCTTGAGGTGACTGCTGTTGTGATTTGGAGCTATATAAATAAAATTGAATTGAATTCTCAATATGTGAAAATTTGGTTTCAAGTAAAGGTCAAGCCATTTTATTAGGGAAGAAAATCATAAAATATAGAGTTTATTGCACATCAACAAGGGAAAAAAATACAAGAAACATCTGAAATAAATCATTTTAACAAGTACTATCAATCCTTTCACTATTAAGAAAAACTCACTGCATGTTTAGACCCTGATCGATCAGTTTTTTTGTGAGCTGAGTGAAAGGAATAAACTCATTTGGTAAGACAACATATATAATATAAGTAACATAAACAATAACAGTAACAGAAGCACAGCGGGTAGACAAACATACATAAGGATGCTCATTTTACAGACTTCATGATACAGGCCTACAGCTTGTGGAATAGTGCACTCCATGTTAAAAAAAATGTAAATATTTTCTAATAGCTCTGTGAATGATATATATACACATTTATTTATCTGTACATGTGAGGTTGTGTTGCATTCTGAGGTTCTTCCATAGTTTGGTTTGAAGGCCCTACACAGTGTCTGGTCAGGTGATCATAATCCTCTGCAAAAGTGCCTTTTAAAAAGAAAACAACCCTCTAAGTCAGGGGTGGGGAACTCCAGGCCTCAAGGGCCAGTGTCCTGTAGGTTTTAGATCTCACCCTGGGTCCACAAACCTGAATCAAATGATTATCATTAACAGGCCTCTGGAGAACTTCAAGACATGTTGAGGACATAATTTAGCCATTTAAATCAGCTGTTGGATCAAGAACACATCTAAAACCTACAGGACACCACCCATTGAAGCCTGGAGTTCCCCCACCCCTGCCAAGTCAAGAAAGGCAGTGGCTATAGTATGGTGTCCATTCAGATGGAAGACATGATCTTCTTTATGTCACCCCACAGTTTTAAAATCACAAAGTTTTTTTTTCACGGAATGGCTCTCTTCCACAGTTTTTTCTTTTTGTTCCGTCATCCTCCCCTCACCCCGAACCAACTCAAGGGTTTGCATGATGGATATTTCTTCCTGTTAAAAGGGAGTTTTTCCTTCTCACTGTCACCATTTGATTGTTGGGTTTTCTCTGTATTAACGTGGGGTGTTAACTTACAGTACAAAGTACCTTGAGCCGAATGTTGTTGTGATTTGGCGCTACATCAATAAAAATGAATGAGATCGGCATGTATGTGATTTGATAGAATCTGAGTTGCTTAGATAAAAGTTATAATCATAGACTTAGAAGCAATCAAAGTGCTGCAATGATAGCAAGTGTTGTTCTGTGCAAATGTTTGAGGCACTTGGATCTTTTGATTGTTTTCCATCGCACTGTACCACAAGGAAAGGCTCATGATTAGTCCCAGTTTTCCTCTGGAGCACATCACTGACCCTAAATATTTGACAAAAGTCATAAAGAGCTGTCTCCAGCAGCAAGATAAACAGCCAGTATGGTTTCCACAGAGTCTTAATGTCAACATAACAGAATCATTCAAGGATGATAAGACAGAACTCAGGCTAAACAAACAAGAAGTGGGACAACCTGCCCGTTGAGTACCTTAAGAAATTGTACGTCCATATTTATTGTGCTACAACTTTTCCCAACAGAATTCTGTAAGCATTTTTTTAACATATTAAACTATTCCTTCATTTAATTTAAGATTAATGCAAAACAACGTTTAATTTATCTGAAGCTGAGGTCACTTCTGCAGGTTTAAATGAAAAAATGCCCAGAGGTTTCCCATGTCACATTAGTATAACTGATAATGGAAAAAAATAACCTTTGACTCCTATAAATGTACAACCCTATGAAAATAACATCAAACACAAAGGGAGGAGAAACCAATGAATATTTCTCTGTTGCTGATTTAGAATCTGTGGGAAACACTGTCGCACATGTTTCCAGTCAAATGATTTCTACAAACACGCTGAAGTGTATGGTTCTTCTTTTTATACTCCATTGCTCAGTAAATCTGTGAATATGGCTTTTTCCCAGTAAACATCTGTCACAGAGGCAAAAACACAAAAAATGTTCAAAAAGATTACAAAATATGAGCATATTTATAATTGTATGTTAACTCATAGTAACTCATCCATGTCTTACTGGAACACAAATACCACCTGATATTACAACAAGGTCAGCACACTGTAAAAGTTATTTTAACCCCATATTTAAATTAAATTTTAAAAAAGTAAACATTCCTGTTACAACTAATAAATTTTTGTAATTAAAAGTAAAAAGAAAATGTAAAAAAAAATAGTCCTTTTAAATTTGATGCCAGCAACACAAAGTCAAGACTGAGGAATATTTATCACGGTTTTCCAGACCTGTTGCTCTATAATCAAATATTCTCTCATGTTCAACAGTGCTCATGTGGTCTGGCAGTGTCTTATTTAAAGGTAGAGTGTGTAAAATCTCACCACCAGATGTCAGTAAATTGCAGTCAACTGAGCTCTGATTACTTATCATCTCAATTCAAGTGTAATAATTCCAGCTACGGTGCCTGCTGGTGGACAAACACTTTTCACTTAGCAATAAATCGGGAATTAAACAATGAATATGTGTTTTGCAGTTTTGCAGTACTTTTTTTGACACACGAATCACCTCTGACCACAGCCGTTCGACATTTAGCTATCAATATGCTGTTTGCTCTGGTAGATGCTGTAAAATTTAGTGAAAGGACTACGATTCGAGCCGATAAGTCAGTGAAGCGAACCTCAGTGAGCTGCTGATAAGCACCGCTGTTTTTACCGTTGTTAGCTGCTGTTAGCTGGCATTATGTTGGACTTTGACACCTAGCAAGTAAACTCTGATACAATGGGATACTCTGAAACAAAGTGTTTATCACAGGGAAAGTGACAAACACTTTCCTAACATTAGCTGGCCTAATGTTAACTTGTAAATGGCAGTTGTTGTTTAGCTGGCTTGTTGGTAACAATAAGTAATTGTGACAATATCGTAAATTAGCATGATTATGCACATTAGAAGTTCTAATTTAGAACCCTAACTTCAGTTCAGGAGATGAGGTTAAGGTAAGAAGGAACAGGATAAGCTAGAAATGAGTGAGGAGAGGTAAAGAAAAAGACAAAATGATAAAAATGTACATGTTCAAATGTTAAATAGTCAGATATAGTTTGAAGGAACTGTAAAATACAAAGTTGTAAGGTGTATTATGTATTTGGCCGGTCTATAGTCATGTACATGAAACACAATTAGGTGGAACGGTGATGTCCAACTCAGCTACTGTACTGTAGATGGTGGGCAACATGGTGCCTTCCACAAACCCACGCATCCTCCTATGTATTTTTAATGGATTCATTTAAAGTTTATAAGAATGCATCAATTTGTTGGGTGGCATAATTACTGACTGATCTATGTATATTTTTGAGTACACTATTTTTCTAATAAATAACATTAAAAACCCACTTACTGTACCTTTAAATAAGCACAGACCTCCCTGAAAATACTGGCTTTGAAAGCATGTGTTGCCCCCAAACTTGCATGTATCAGCCAACAATAATGGTGCTTTCACAGATGTGGAAATCACCCATGATAATGGCTTATTATGGACCAGAAATAATTTCCCATTTCTGAGAAACTGTTTTCTTGTTTAAATATTTGCTCAAACAGTCTTTCACAATGTGATGAACCCCTGGTCTATGGCCTGTTACCAGTTAGTTAATTAGCTGTGGGAACCAAGTGATTTTCAGCACTACACAACTTTTGCAGTCTTTTAAAGCTAGCATAAAATCCAACTTGAGGGTATATTTTCAATTTGCTGAAAGCATCAGTTTATATATATGTATATGTGTATATTTATTAACCTGTGTGTATCTGGTTTAAATGATGACACATGGGCTTTTATGTAATAAAGTACACTGTAAAAAACATGCATGCTGTTAAAAAAATTATGCAATTCTGCCACTCAACCCGGCAGTTATCAAAGAGAATATTACAGTCAAAGAGAATTACACAGAAAAGTGCCATTTCCTCACCACTCACTCATATCGATTGGCAGAGCGAACAGCCCTTTCCTCCAGAAGATAAATGAGACGTCCTGGAAAAACATGGGGGCATAGTTAGCTTCCCTCATGAGGGCAGATGACAAGAGTTGAGTCCAGATCCAAACGGAAGGCGGGGTATAGCGGCTGAGAGAACGAATAATGGAAAGTGTGCAGGAGCACCATGGAGTCCGAGATGCTGTAAAAGGACAAAGCTCCTTTCTGGCGCTCCAGAAACACGCCGATCCTGGGGGAGGGCGGTGCAGCGACCGTGGTCTTGCGGTTATCGTGCCATGCAGCATATCCAGCATGACTACACCTCAGCCGCCAAGAGTGCTCGTTGCGCCCAAGCAGGCAGGGCTTCCCGCCACCTTTGCGCCCGATCCCACGGTAGGTGACGCCTATGTCAATCCACCCACCTCCTCTCCACTCAACCTCCCAGTAGCTGGCACCACCAAACTGGCCCTCCCTGCACAGGACTTGCGCCACTGAGTCAAAGCGCTGTGGATGAGGCTGGTAGGGCTGTGGCTCCTCGCCACAATGAGCACCCTGGGGCCCCTCCAGGAGAACCAAGGTAGGATGAGCTGTCTCGGGGTCAAAGGTCAGATGGCACGAAACTAGAGCAAGGAAACAGAAAGAAAAAAAAACTAACAGTTAAACACCAAAAAGGCTCTGAATGAAACAGTTGGATTGCAAATGACATTTAGCAATGTCATTTGCAATCCAGGATTTATGACTAAATCCTTAGTCATAAATCACTAAGGATTTATGACTGAAATGTTACAACTCGTCAGGTGGCCATAACACTACAGAACACTTTTCTGTTAAGCAGAGGAGTGGGTGTTTGAGGGTAACTGATGCATAAAACTTTAAATTCTGAAACGTGAAGACAATTTAAACGTTCTATAGAAGTCTGGAAGTAAAGGTGTCTCAGGTCTGACCTTTGTAAACAACTTCCTGATGAGCAATTCATTTCAGTTTCATCTTAAAAATTTTGGGCATTCTGTTTATTAGAAAGGGAGATATTTTCATTAGCTAACAACCTGTGATTGACAAGTCCCTAGCCAATGAGAACAGTTTCACTGTAAGATCCATTGCTTGCTGATCAAATGTGTTTTCAAAACTCCAAGATGGTCATGATGCCATACCAACCAGCTGCATTCTAATTCTCCCCACTCTCCATTTGATTTTCCTCCTCTTATAAAGTCAGAATAAAGTTGGCATCAGGAGAAAACTTGCTATTATCCTCCTAATTTAGCAGAGAACTGAACCAGCTGTTGTCTACTCTGTCAGGTTGTAGAGGTTTTCCCACTGACGTTTAAGCCTTGCAGTATTTCAGTTGACTTTTTGGCACAGTGGACACAAACGACACACAGACACTGACCAAATGAATTATTAAACCCTGACAAGGTGCTGGTAATGCTGTAATTGTGTCAGCAGGCTCAGTCGTGTTGGAACATGGTGCTGATCTTAATGATAGACCAGGAAGTCATAAATACAGTATGATGTCCATCCATCATTAATGAGCATCTAGACTGAGGTTTCAGATTTCCCAGCAGGATTCTTATTATCTGGTCAAGTAGGAGGACGCAGAACAAGCAAAGACTGAGGGAAAAGAGGTGACAAAGCAGAGAAAGATGGGTAATGACAATTAGGGTGCTTGCTCTCAATGGTTGTACCAGGGACTAAAAAAGGCACTAAAAAAGGAAAAAAGCATGCTTCTGAGTCACACTTAAGGGAAAAAAGATGATATACTTACACCTGAGGAAAGCTGCCCTCATCCTCTGATCAGGCGCCTGCAGAGACAGAGACGACAGCGGGAACGACACTGGTGCTGCTTGAACGAGACAAAAAAACAGAAAAGTGCCTGCTGAACAAAACTGTATCAATAAAACATTTTTTATCTTCTTTTGCTTAAGCTGTAGAGGGATGATGAGCAAAATGTTGAATGAATTTTGAATAGCACGTTGGGAACACCACAAAAGTTTTCAAGTTAACAAATGGAAACATTTCTTTGTATTTTAAACCAGCTTAAACAGAAATAGGAAACATGTTTACATGCAGTTTAGTAACTTAGAGGCAGCGTTTTCATGCTGTTGGCCCTTTATCATGATGGCTGACCGTCGCTGTCCAAGGTTCAGCAGTACCAAGAGTGGGTGGCTTGGTTGGAAGGTAGTTATTGAACACATAACTTAACCTTTACTGGCATTTATTAAATTTGTAACGTGTTAATAATGAACACACCATGATTAGGTTGACTCTGGGACTCGCATTTTTGATTTCTGAACAAACAGAATCAGACTGTAACCATGTTAGAGGTTCTGTAAGGCGGTACAATCTAAGAATTTAATGAAAATCGAATTAAGCGTTGCAGGACGGTCTGCACTGCTAAACTCTATACACTACCTTGTACTTATTTAAACTTATGTAATGTTGTGCACTTTAAAAGCCCCTTTAAAAGTACCTTTCTAGTTTTATTGATTCCAAAAGCACAACACATTCACACAGCACTTATTGTACCCTTCAAGCAGGGTTCAAACAGCGCAATCCAACCTATCACCATGCCACCTCGTAGCATGGTGGTGGAATGGTAAGTCATTAAAATCCCCACTGTGATACATTTTCTTTTGTTATGAATCTCATGCAGACCTTCTCTGTAATGCAGTGACACTGGAGATAAGACTTGTAATGTCGCTTTTCTTGAATCATGATCTGGTTACTTGTCGGTAACTTACTGTTGTTGTCATGAGAGTAAGCCTCTTATCACACGTCAGTTCACAGGTACCTGGGCTATAATTGTATTTCTCTGATGCACTGAGTAAAACAAGACAAGTCCCTTGATATTCAAGAGGAGGCAACAGAAATCTCCCAAACTGGGGAGCGCACACCAAAGCAGTGAATTTCAGTTCAGTATTATTCATATAGCACCAATTCACAGCAACAGTCTCCTCCCCACAGTATTACAGAGAGAACCCCCCAATTAAGGCGATCCCCTATGAGGAAACGCTTGGCAACAATGGGAAAGAAAAACTCACTTTTAACAGAAAGAGACGTCCAACAGAACCAGGATCCGGGAGAGGCAGGATCTCATGTCATTTGGATATATCATATTTATTATATTAAATTATAGTCATGTGAAAAGAAACATTTCATATGACACTATGCAGCCTGGTGAAAAACTAAGTGCATGCTTATTGTTTCTATAGGGATGGTGAGTAGCAGCCAGGCGCTGCTAATCAAATCACTTGATTTGCTGATCATCAGCAAATGTGAGCAGATTTTAAAGGCATAGTTAGCATGTTAAAAGTTTATGACAGCACAATTAGAAAAAGTACTGAACAAGACTTTTTATTTGAAAAGGTTTTTGAGAGAAAACCTCTTTTCTCTGAAAAACATGGCAGCACAGTAAAGCTGCATTTGAACAAACTACAAGACTTGTGGATAGATGAGACCACACAGTTTGGCCAAAATGCACAGCACCACATTTGGAGGAAAAAAGTCAGAGCATATGAGTACAAACACCCCACACTAACTGCCAGGCATGGGGGTGGAGGTGTGATGATTTGGGCTCATTTTGCAGCCACTGGACCCGAGCACCTCGCAGTCTCCACTTTATACCAAAGTAAACTGAAGTGATGTTCAGCAGCTTCAAAATAAAAGAATCAGGATGTTTTGATGGCCAAGTCGACCTGACTGAAATGCTGTGTAATGAACTGAAGCAACATTGTAAAGAAGAGTGAGCCAAAATTCCTCCAGAAAAATGTGAGAGACTGTTTTTGTACACGAAGTAAGTATTACTACATTACATTATATTACATTATCTTTTTGCCACTTACCCCGGGTTGCATGTTGCCCTGTAGACAGTTGCACTTGCTGAGGTTTGGAGTTCACCGCACTGTGAATTCGACCACCTCCCCAATACAACAGATATGAATGGTATGAATGATATTTGGTTTGAAATAATGTCACAACAAACAACATGCCACTCAGTCAAATTCACAAATTTGGAGAGTTTCCATTAAAAGAAAGAAAGAAAGAAAGAAAGAAAGAAAGAAAGAAAGAAAGAAAGAAAGAAAGAAAGAAAGAAAGAAAGAAAGAAAGAAAGAAAGAAAGAAAGATCCCCTCTGAGCACATACAGGGAGTGCAGAATTATTAGGCAAGTTGTATTTTTGAGGAATAATTTTATTATTGAACAACAACCATGTTCTCAATGAACCCAAAAAATTCATTAATATCAAAGCTGAATGTTTTTGGAAGTAGTTTTTAGTTTTAGCTATTTTAGGGGGATATCTGTGTGTGCAGGTGACTATTACTGTGCATAATAATTAGGCAACTTAACAAAAAACAAATATATACCCATTTCAATTATTTATTTTTACCAGTGAAACCAATATAACATCTCCACATTCACAAATATACATTTCTGACATTCAAAAACAAAACAAAAACAAATCAGCGACCAATATAGCCACCTTTCTTTGCAAGGACACTCAAAAGCCTGCCATCCATGGATTCTGTCAGTGTTTTGATCTGTTCACCATCAACATTGCGTGCAGCAGCAACCACAGCCTCCCAGACACTGTTCAGAGAGGTGTACTGTTTTCCCTCCTTGTAAATCTCACATTTGATGATGGACCACAGGTTCTCAATGGGGTTCAGATCAGGTGAACAAGGTGGCCATGTCATTAGTTTTTCTTCTTTTATACCCTTTCTTGCCAGCCACGCTGTGGAGTACTTGGACGCGTGTGATGGAGCATTGTCCTGCATGAAAATCATGTTTTTCTTGAAGGATGCAGACTTCTTCCTGCACCACTGCTTGAAGAAGGTGTCTTCCAGAAACTGGCAGTAGGACTGGGAGTTGAGCTTGACTCCATCCTCAACCCGAAAAGGCCCCACAAGCTCATCTTTGATGATACCAGCCCAAGCCAGTACTCCACCTCCACCTTGCTGGCATCTGAGTCGGACTGGAGCTCTCTGCCCTTTACCAATCCAGTCACGGGCCCATCCATCTGACCCATCAAGACTCACTCTCATTTCATCAGTCCATAAAACCTTAGAAAAACCAGTCTTGAGATATTTCTTGGCCCAGTCTTGACGTTTCAGCTTGTGTGTCTTGTTCAGTGGTGGTCGTCTTTCAGCCTTTCTTACCTTGGCCATGTCTCTGAGTATTGCACACCTTGTGCTTTTGGGCACTCCAGTGATGTTGCAGCTCTGAAATATGGCCAAACTGGTGGCAAGTGGCATCTTGGCAGCTGCACGCTTGACTTTTCTCAGTTCATGGGCAGTTATTTTGCGCCTTGGTTTTTCCACACGCTTCTTGCGACCCTGTTGACTATTTTGAATGAAACGCTTGATTGTTCGATGATCACGCTTCAGAAGCTTTGCAATTTTCAGACTGCTGCATCCCTCTGCAAGATATCTCACTATTTTTGACTTTTCTGAGCCTGTCAAGTCCTTCTTTTGACCCATTTTGCCAAAGGAAAGGACAAAGGAGCTTGGAAAGAAAAGCGTCTGGACTTCTTTAAGTTGCTTGAAGACGTTTCACCTCTCATCCGAGAAGCTTCTTCAGTTCTAAGGTCAAATGGTGGAGAGTCCCAGATATAAACCCAGTGGGAGTGACCCCCCACAGAGGGACAAAAGGACCCCCTGATGATCCTCTAATCGCCTGAGCCAAGGTGTGAAACTGGGCGTGGGTCCCAATCAGCCAGAGTTTCGGGTGTGTTCATTGTGAAACCTGGCCCCACCTTATCATGTGAATTCCTGAGGTCAGATGGCCCAGGATGTGAGTGGGCGTTAAGGCGTCTGGGAAGGGATCTCAAAACTGGATTATAGATGGCAGAGAGTTGGTGTCGTAAACCCCCGCCTCTGTTCAAAGATGGTCGCTCACAGTGGACATAGATGGCTTCTTTCACTCCTCTTTCGAACCATCTGTCCTCTCTGTCCAAAATGTGAACATTGGCATCCTCGAAAGAGTGTCCTTTATCCTTAAGATGCAGATGGACTGCTGAGTCTTGTCCTGTGGAGGTGGCTCTTCTGTGTTGTGCCATGCGCTTGTGAAGTGGCTGTTTGGTCTCTCCAATGTAGAGGTCTGAGCATTCCTCGCTGCACTGTACAGCATACACCACATTGTTAAGTCTGTGTTTTGGCGTTTTGTCTTTCGGGTGAACCAGTTTCTGTCTGAGCGTGTTGCTGGGTCTGAAATACACTGGGATGTCATGCTTGGAGAAAACTCTCCTGAGTTTCTCTGATACACCGGCTACATAGGGGATGACAATGTTGTTGCGTCTGTCCTTCTTATCCTCCCTCGCTGTCCTAAGAAGGACAGACGCAACAACATTGTCATCCCCATTGTCAAGCTCCTTTGACTACGATGACCTGGATGACTGAGAACCTTCACAGACAAAGGAAAGGACGTTGCCTAATAATTATGCACACCTGATATAGGGTGTTGATGTCATTAGACCACACCCCTTCTCATTACAGAGATGCACATCACCTAATATGCTTAATTGGTAGTAGGCTTTCGAGCCTATACAGCTTGGAGTAAGACATGCATGAAGAGGATGATTGTTTTTTTTGTACTTTTTATATTTTACATTTATATTTATTATTGAAACTTGCACCAAGGGAGTGGCACTCCAATTTCGTTGTACTCTGTACAATGACAATAAAGGCTATTCTATTCTATTCTATTCTATTCTATGTGGACAAAATACTCATTTGCCAAATAATTCTGCACTCCCTGTAAAACCCCCACAAAAAAACAATTTAACCTCCTAGGACCTGGCGTCCACATATGTTGACTACCCATTTTGGGTTGTCTAGACCAAAATACCAAATTTTGCTGCAGAAGGGCCTGATATCCACTGACAAGGACGTTACACTGCCACTGTTCTATCGAAATTTAATGTGAATGTCCTCATATGTGAATCTCATTTTTCTCAGAAACAAAAAGAAGGTAAAAAAAAAAAAAAAAAAAAAAATCACGTAATTCTTTGTTTTTACATTCATCAGGTCCTAATCAGCCCAAATAGCAAAGATAAATTAAAAATGCTGCCATGGAAGAGTTTGGGTCTTAGGAGGTTAAAAAAGCTCTTAGGAAAAAAATATAAAAAATGAATTAATAACAAATCTGCAGTTATGCCGGCAACTTTTTGAGGCTGCAGTTACAGCAGTGCTTTGAGAAAAATGCTATCAGCAACATGGTAACATGCAGTGTCCACTATCTCAGCGTGCTAACATGCTTATAAAAAAGTGAAAGGATGGGACGATAAAATGTCCGAAGTTTGTCCATAAACAGCTGCAACGTATTTAACACACTGAATTTTAATGTAATGGTTTTGCTGCAAGAAAACTGTTTCACACTTTTTACAGCAATGAAATATTTTCTATAATATGGAGACTACTGCAGAAAGTGCTCACACTGATGGATCCACACTACAATCCCTTAATCACATCATGTCTTAATTAGCTCCACTATCTTTGTGCTAACCCCCTAATATAATGTGGACGGTGCTGCTTCAAATGACACCAAAATGAACAGATTAGAATAGAGAGGAGCTCATCCTGGTCCTCTTCAGCATCAATGATTAACAATTCCACTCGGTGTTAAAGGTCATAGAAAACCTGGTAAAAACGGGTCACCCTGAGCTTTGACTGTGCATGTTTGTGTGTGTCGTGTTTGTTGTGCTTACTTTTTACATGCTCTCCACCAGATTTGTAGTTATCATTAACTGGAAGAGAAATAATAACAAAAATAATAATAATAATACAGTGCACATACAGCTCATATATGTATATGAATCCATAAATGGACTTGTGATATGATCCGAATATAGACCATGGGAAGGGATGGGAATCGAGAACCGGTTCTCTACAAAAACCGGTTCCCAGTAGGCCAGTTCCTTGGAATCTTCCTGCCTATCGATTCCTCTTGCACTCTTGCTACGACCAGCTGATTTCAGTTCGTGTGTCTTTGGCGTGGATATGGACATTACATTACAACTTTGGCTCTTAGCAAGCGCCTGCAAAGACAGAATGCCAACGCTAAGCTAACCAAGAGCCCAGATTGACGTTAAAGCTGAGTAAATGCTGACCAAGTCCAGCACTGTGCTAAAATGAGCCATCATTTGCTGTGAAGTCAGCCGCTGGTGAACTTCAACAGGTAACAAACTGATGAGCAGTCAGGCTGCAGCCCCTGTTTCTACCTGTCCACATTTCTAAAGTAGAACTCCTGTGTCGACCGCTCTAAAGTCTCTTTGTGTTGGTTTTCATCTTTGATTTGTGCTGTCAGCTCTGTGTTGACACCAAAATACTAAGAGTCACGTGTGTGCTCATCAGGACAGGGATCTGTGTTGGTGTGTGGGGCTGTAGGTTTATATTGTTGACAGTGTTTCAGGTCATTTTACAAAGTAACATGAAAGGAACGTAATGAGTAGTATAACAAATGTCTTTCTCCTGGGTGTAATTAAGTAACGTGCGTTGTTACTTTTTAGAAAATTGCTCTGTGTAATATCTGCAATAACTTTTTTTATTTACTTTTTTGAGTAATGACGCCAACACTGATCACAACAAAGAGGAGAAATACCTCCAACATGCACAAACATTTGACCACTCGGCATGCTATTAATTCCCATGAATGTAATGGTAATGTGATATTCTCATTGAGAGCCATTGAGAATTGATAAGTCATATTGATAATGAATTGCTAAATTCTTATCAATTCCCATCCCTAACTGTGAGTCGGTGTTAGCATCTTTGAAGCTCATCCTGAGTCCAGGTGGTGCTACCTACCTGCGGGGGTGATCTTGTCGACCTCCTCCCTGCAGACCTCCTCTATGTGGCTACGGAGGTGGCCCAGTGCTCTCCTGGCACCACTGAAGGCCTCCGTGGGCAGGCTGAGGGTGCCGGAGTGCCGACCAGTGGCGAAAGGCATGCAGAGCAGCTGGGTGGCCTGAGCCAATGAGAAAAGAGTGGAAACTATACTCCAGGCGCTGCAGATTTGGCCCGCCTTCCCCCCCACCCTCCACCCTCAATTCCTCGTACAATTAAATTTGAAAATAACACTTAGGCAGTTGCCGTCTTTTTCCACTAGCCACTGCTGACTCATTCTCTCCTTTCATCCGTTCTTTCTGCTCATAACTCGTTCACACACTGACTGGATCTTTCTAAGTACCCACTCAGGTGAGTTCTTATGTCCTCCAGGATGCATTAACAGTAATGGGTGAGTATCCAATACAAGAGCTGCTAACGATTTGATTTTTCTGAGTGAGAACAATCGAGAGTAAAAGTGGGCGATGTGCAGGCGTCCTTTAAAGCACATCAGCAACCAATTCTGTTGTAATTGATGAGCCAATAACAGATAATCAATCAGCAGCCGTTTGGATAATTGATGATTTTCTGGAAACAATTGAGAACATCTGATAGCCCCAGTGTCTCAAATGTGAGAATGAAGTCTTTTCTTTCTTTTACTCTGAAGTTAGTTCAATATTTTATCAGTTTGTAATTCCATGACGGGTGAGAACAAAGTTCTACAACTTCACCAATAAACCGAACACTTGCACCTGCACGTTCATGATGCACATGGGATTGTGTCCAGTGACCTACAACGTCTGTTTCAGTTTGCTGTGAAGGACAGGTGATAAGCAAGGACTGTATTGGAGTTGCCAAAAACATGCATACAAGCATGTGAGGGCCTAACAAACTACTGAGTACTACTTTGAGTTGCTGCAATTAAATTTTATCAAAATGGACTAACCTACCTCATTATTTGTTCATTTTGATTTTTGATGTGTCTTTTCATTTCCTTTAAATGATGTGGCATCTTCTAATTCCTAACACATTATTGAATCCACATCAGTAAGAATATCCATCATGAGTTGCTTGCTTCACTGAAATCTGATTTTTTTTTTTTTTAAATTTTGGGAGCAGTGTATGCATCTTATATTAGGCCTTGGTGCAGCTACCCAAATTCGTTTCTGTCTTGTCTGTTTAAGCTCCTTTCCCTGTGTGGCCACCTTCTTTTTAAGCTTTCTTCTTTTTGATTGGTTGAGACTCAGAAACAGAAGGTTTGGTAGGTAATGGGAGGGGCTTCTGTGCTCATAACCAGAGCTGTGTGCCTTAGATCAGCAGTCCCCAACCTTTTTTGCGCCACGGACCGGTTTATGCCCGACAATATTTTCACGGACCGGCCTTTAAGGTGTCGCGGATAAATACAACAAAATAAAACTAGTACCAGTACAGAAAAAAAGAAGATTTATTCATAACACACGTGAAAAGACCCAGGAAAACTGAGTTAATGAAAAAACGATAACAAAATAACGCTGAAAACCGATAAAAACCCTGAAAACCAGACATTTCACACCTGAGCCTCAACTCTCGCGGCCCGGTACCAAACGACTCACGGACCGGTACCGGTCCGAGGCCCGGGGGTTGGGGACCGCTGCCTTAGATGACTATGTTTGATCTCAGTGACATCATAGAGGACCACAAGTAAAGGAAAATATTTCGGGAACTGAACGTTTAGAGCAGTCTGAAATCTTTTTGCCTCACAAAGATCACATGTATTTATGTGTCCCTCATGATTGTCAAGTTTAGCCATGTTTAATGTCAGCATATGGCAGAAAATAAGGAAACATATAACAGGTCTCCTTTAAGTAAGTATATAAGTAAGTGATATTAAAGAATGACTTTTAAGCCGACCTAGTGTCTTTCCATGAACAAACTTATATAATAATGTAACAAACTTCCTTCCCTTTGTAACCAGCAAACTGCATTCATCCTCACCTGTAAGAAATGAGCATTATCCTCAGACTGCAGCAGCTGGCTGATCTCCTCGTCTCGCCTCCTCAGCTCCTCCAGGTCCTTCTCCATCAGCTCTATGTCACTTTCAGCTCTCGCCACGATTGCGCGCTCTTTCGCTTCCAGCCTCGCTCGGGCCTACAGCACACAAGCAGAAGATTTAATTCCCTTACAAAACTGTGAACGTTTCACATTATTCTCCTCAGAGCTGCTACTGTTGCAAATACTGGCAATATTAGAACTTATGCTTCTAGCTCCTGCTACTCACCTCCGCCTTGGTTTTCTCCAGGCATAGTGCCATATCAGCAAACAGAGCCTCACCATCCTCCAGAACAGCAGACGCCGACACCTAAAAGACGCACATTAGAGTAGAACAGAGCATGTATTTAAAGATGGCATAAAGCAGAGAATGCAATCTTCTGGAAAACTCTTTGATGGCATCCTCAACAGCCTTATGATATATTAACAGACATATCTTCATGACATACTTCAAAAAGAAACCCATGTCATTTCGAATGGCCTCACTCTCTACATTAGGAGTGAGAAAAATTCTTATTTCACAGTGTTTAAGACATGCTTATTGTAGTTTCATCCAGGCATACAAACTTTCTTACAATGAACACAATTATATGGGTAATTAACAAGCAGAAAACTTTGGTGACGAAAAATTACGCCAAAAAAACAAATGAGGCTTCGTCCAAGAGTGGATCCACTGAGACTCCCATGTTAAAATATCCACCTTTAGCAGTGACACTGACAGGTCTATGGCCTAGTGCAAACACTTTATTTAACATCTATATCAATTTCACCTTTACTATAACTGTACGGTAAGTGAATTTTTGTGTTACTCACTTGTTTGGAATTTTTTAGGGCGTACTAAGGCGAGGTAGCTTTGACTGATGGCACGCCCAGAAGAAGCTAGCAGCCATCAGTTAGGCGTCACCTTTGGTAATTTGAAAATAGACCTCGTCTATTTTAGTGTTGGTGTCTCCCTGAGTGCTTGGGCATGGTGAGTAAAATTAGTGTTTTATTAGTCTGTTATTTGGCATCAATTAGCATTTATTTGTGACTGTGCATGAAATATGCACGATTTACGGATGCAGTGTGCTAGCATTACTTAGTTCACCCATTATAGTAACTTTTATATCTAATGTTGAGGCTTCATAATGTGGAAATCACAAACCAACAGGTTTGTTATGGACATAAGGTTGCCATCATTGCCCAGCTGTGGTTAGGTCCATCTTTTATACACAGTCTGTAGTATGTAGCCACATATTACACTCGCAGAGCATTGTGGCACTGCACATCAACCCATAAACCACCAACAGTGAAGCCTGGTGGTAGGAACATCATGGTGCGGGGCTGTTTTTCAACATAAGACACTGGCAGACTTCATATAACTGAAGGAAGGATAAATGGAGCAATGTACAGAGACAAGAATCTGCTGCCATCAACCAGGATGCTGAAGATGAAATGATGGTGGACGTTTAAGATCAGAAGACAGCTTGTGTGGAAGAATGGACCAAAATCACATCGGAGCAGTGCAGTTTTTCTGTACCGGAGGTATCTTGAAGGTGTCATTAGCAACAAAGACTTTTTTAGCAAGTATAAAATACATTTCAGCTAGCATGTTCAATTCTTATTCCCTGTGTCATATCACTTTATTACACAGTACTCAATTTATGGACTCTTTTTTTCTTTATATATGGTGAAAATGTTATCCCAATATATTCACTGCAAAAAATGTTGACCAATTCAGCACTTTAAAGAGAATATTACACTTTATATTTGTTAAATTACAAAACTACATTGTGGATATGTGGGAAGTTCAGATTTCAACCTTTTGGGACAGAACGGAAAATTTTCCCATTTAGTTCTTTGTAGGTTTTATGAGTAAAAATACACTAAATATAAACATTTAACATCCTGCACGTTTAAGTAGATCCATTACCATTTAAATTATTATTTTTAAAAATTAAAATTAAAATTAAAAATATTTTTTAATTTGCTAATATAACAGGCAAACTAACCAGAATCACACGATTACAATTTCAACCTCCAGAGCAACAAGCCAAGATGGCAGGGTATCTGTCTGAGGTTACTGTGAGCGGATAGAGTGACTTCCCAAGAGTGGATGGAAGGAGACGATGCTCGGGGGAGGGAGGAGAAATAGCTTTCCTGGAAGTCTGAAAGGGTGTTAGAGAAACTAGAATACAAATTGGCACTGTACTTGGAACTAACACGATCCCCAGAGGGCAGGATGTTGGTGTGCAGGGGAAAAATTTGCGTGAGTCTTGCCTACATTGCATAATAACAATAACAACATGATGACCTGAGAGAAAATCAAAAACAATTAAAATAACATTTGACTAATTTAAAAGCGAGCGTATGCATGTATTTTTTTTTTTACAGCTGTAAATAACTTAACGTTAAAACAAAAGAGTTGGTCAGTCACAGTGAACTCAAAATATACAACTGATATATACAGTACATATATATATATATATATATATATATATATATCCTGTTTCTTTAAAAACAGGACACATTAAAAATACTGAATGTCAAACAAGTAGCTGGAATTGAAAAAAAAAGACATTAAATTATTATTAGTAATTTCAAAACCCACATAATTCTCAGTTAAAGCAGACTCAGTGTCATTATAGAACATATGAATCATTAGTTTACAGGATTTTGTAAAAACAAACAAACAAAAATTGTGGATTTTTATACAAAAGTCTGAACAGAAAGAAGTAAAGGAGAGCACCAAGTTATTTCACAGTGTCTGTTTCAGCATCTTTCCAATGGTTTCCTGTCTCCCTTTGAATTGATTGACTCTTAATGGCTTTCCAACTTTCTCTCTCTACACTCATTTCAAGGTCAGTTTCATGAAATATTACAGTGTTAAAAACACAAAGAGGACTGAGCAGGTTTCCATCTCACACTACGCTCTGCAACACGGTGGTGTGAAAAAAATGAGTCGAGCCAATGAAAACTGTAGCATTTTTGGGATGATTCACATCATGGATGTGCAGCCAACAGAGCAGCAGCTTTTCAAAACTATGCCATGGAGAACTAGAGCAGTTCTGAAGGTAAAAGTGGGTCCAGCCTGTTACAGGCAAGGTGTCCTTAATAAAGTGTCCAGTGAGTGTAAGTTGCATAGATTTCAAACAGATGTCAGCATTAATTTTATATTCGACTGGTTGCTCCAGCAAATTCAGCCCAGGAGCTGATGTGCCAGTGGAAGTCACACTTGCTGTGAAGCATGGTGATGGAAATGTCATGCTTTGGAGTTCATTGCCATGTCAACGGATGGAGAGCTAGAAAACTATCGGCATCATATCAAACTGCTTGAAGAAAGCTTGAAGGCATGTCTGAAATTTGAAATTGAGACTATAGTGGAACTTTCAACAATGGTAATGGTCCTAGGCATGTTAGATCATCCAAAGGTGGGAACAGGAGAGCTGAAGCCCACTAAAATGAAGACATTTATCACAGAAGAGTGGTCAAAAGTTTCAGCAAGCCCGTGTTAGAGGCTGATGGATTAGTTTGTTTCTGTTAATTAGTGCGATACACCACAAGTACTAGACATCTATGGACATTAGGTTACATCTGGTCGGCCAGTCATTAACTTTAAAAAGACGTCCTGTTACAATTACATTTACTACTTGAAAAGTCATCTTTTAAGGATATTAATAGCCCAATTACCATGATACATACATTTACCTATACCCAATGAGCAGTTTTCTACTGATCTGTGACACAGGTGTGTCTATGAGTTTGTCCTTTCTGTAAGAGAAGCTGAGGTATTGGGTGACAACAGCTAACATTTTCCAGGTAAGTTCCTGGTGTACCAGTTAATTTCCCAGTACCAAGAACTACCCACAGGCCACAGAATCATCAGGACATACTGGGTGTGTTTGTGTTTTTGTCACCTTGAGAGACTCCAAGTTTTGTTGAAACTCCTGCAGCTCTCTCTCTCCGGTCCGTATCCTCCCCTGGACCATCCTCTGAGACTCCTGGAGCTGGAGCTGACAGACAAACAGAGAAACAGATGGAGGCGGACAGACAAACAATTAGAGAATAAGACATCCATTCAGATATTTGGCATGAGCATTTTTACTGCATTCGGGGGAATTACTGTCCATGTGGTGAAAGCTCGTAAAATATCTCATATATAACACAGCTGTTATACAAGTGCCTTATCTTTTAAAAGACTGATAACTGTTCATAAGCAACATCATTAATAAGTGCTAAACTGAGAGGTAATTACTAACTAATTATTAGTTGGCTTGCAAACCACCATTGAAAATTATCTGGATGGTTACTGTAAATTGCAGCTTTGGAAATTGCTACTAAAATACTCCACAGTACACCCACAAACATCATATGGATGGCTATGATAAAGGTGAAACTGATATTAATAATGGTTGTTTTCAGTGCGGTTGGGTTGGGTTTGGGAACCAACAAACTATACTGTTAGGATTTTCCTAAACCTAACAAATCAAATTATTTGCAGACATAATGAAAGGACATGTATGCTCATTATGCTCAGGTTTAACTTTAAATTATGGATGCATTGATGCAGCTTATTTTAAAATGCAAAAAAAGAAGAAGAAGATTTTATTGTAGTTGCTATCCACAAAGTTGGAAAGCATTAAGAGAAGCTGTGAGCACCGTCTGCAAGCAAAGGTCTAACTTAATGATTAAATCTGAAGCCAGGACAAATAGTGCAGCTATTATTTCTGATGGTGTTTGGCACAGAACAGAGTGTGTTTTATCTTCTCTGTCCAGGTACTGAGACATAATTTTGCATGATTTAACTTCTGTGGCATCACCTCAGCCAACTGCTGCTGTAAGGCGTCCTTACAGTGCAATAGTTATAAATCTAAATCTATTTAGTTAATCGATTTCACTCTTGTTTGGACTCTTCCTACATACTAAAGTCGTACTTAGCAGCTTATTATCTGCAGTAAATTTTGTGGGGATTCTGTAAGTTCAGTTCAACACTACTAAGTTTATTTTTAAGAAAAGAGAAGAAGAAAGTATTTCCTGTTTGTTTGATGAACAATGTTTTTCTTTTTAGAAGTGAACAGAAATTTTATGTGGCTCTTTCCAACTGAGGGTCCCCCCCCACACACACACACTTTTCGGGGTATCCTGACTTAATGTGAGAGTCTTAACTCTGTGCTGTATTATACGATACTCAGAGTTTCTCTCAGCAGTACCTGTCTCCTAGCTCTCTGCGCTTCCACACTGGGCGCTTCCTCCTGGTCGGCCTGGCACAGCAGGCAGTACCCGCTCCACTCCACCGCAGCCCCTGCCTCGGAGCCGCTCCCCTCGGGCTCCAGCCCCAGGCGGTGCTGAGCGCACAGCTTCTCCGCCACACATTCTACCGCTGGCACCAACTTGTGGCGTCGCAAAGTACCGACCTCACGGTGCGGCAGGACGTGAAGCTTGCAGAAAGACGCCAGGCACACCAGGCACGACTTGTCCGCCCTCAGTTTACTCTCCGCCGTGCAGAAGTCGCAGGGAACTTCCCCGACTCCCCCCAGGTAGACCTCCGGCGCTGTGTCAATCTCATTCAGCTTGAGTTTGCCGAGAACCTCGGCGAGCACAGTGTTCCTCCGCAGCACCGGCCGAGGGCTGAACGTGTCCCGGCACTGAGGGCAGCTGAACTGACCCGAGTCCACCCGGTCCCAGTAGCTGTTGATGCATGCCATGCAGTAGGTGTGTCCACAGGGGATAGACACCGGGTCCTTCAAGATGTCCAGGCAGATGGGACACCTGAACTGGCTCTCCGTCACCGAGATATTCGCCTGAGCCATCTCAGCGGTCGGCTCCGTCCACTTCCCCGGATCGGCTCTGAGCTGCCCGATCACTCCGTTCCTGATATTAACACAAGCATTTCCTGACTTCCACGTTATTGTGAAGAGGCGTGGTAAGCAGACAGGAATAGCCTTCCGCAATGTCATACCTCCCATTAGTTTAAGCGCCACCCTCGTGCCCTGATTATTGTCTTACAGGCATGTATGCATTAAGGTGGACAGGAAACTCTACAGCTAACTTACACCAAGGAGCCCTACTCTAAAAAACTATCACAGATTTAACACCGTCTGTGAAGCTGTTTTAAGAAATAAGTGTGTTCAAAGTATATTTAGCACCATCTTGCTCCAGTACAGAACATGACTTCACTGTGCCGGTTGGTTGGTTTCTGCTGAAAGACTTAAATTGGTCTATGTTAACTCAGTGGAAAATACTCAGGATCTACTTTTACTGTTTGTTTCTTTAGCAGTAGGCCTATACTGGCTGCACTGAAATGGGAAAAATGCACCTGTTAGCCGTAATACTTCAGTTTGTCAACATTTTATAAATGAGGACAGTGTGGAGGAGAACCCGTTTGAGTCAGGGGAAGCTATGGTTCAAGAAAGTCCTCTACAAACCCTAACATTAGGGCTAACAGCTGGATTTTCCTATTACTGTGCAGCTATCCAGCTCTTAAAACAACAACAACATAAAACTAAAACAAAATGTACATGCTTAGACTTCCTTTTTGTTTTAGTTTCCTTCTTTTACACTGAGTTATCATTTGTTTCAGTAGTTTGCTAACATAAACTTATACAAGTCTATCAGCAGCAACCATGATGGTCTGTTCTGTGCTGGCACTGCTAACATGCTCTAAAAACCTTAAACACTTATTTTTGAAACCCAACTTCACAGTTAAATCTATGACAGTTTTTTGGAGTAGGGCTGTATGGTGTAAATTAGTATTAATACATGGAGTTTTTTATTGTCACTCAAAATCACACAGATGCAGAATAGCAAACTTTTACTGGGTAAAGTGCCATTTATCAAAGGATGCCAGAAACCTTTGAAATAAAATCAATGTCTTTACGTCACTTCCACAGTAGCAATAGACATTCGCTTTAAATATGGCCCCTATCAATACTGTTCTTGGGCTGTAATTAACCTAAACTGATGATTGTGATTCAGGATGACCTTCTTTTATGTTAAGGATCAGTTTGACCCATTCCAGTTTTTGTGTTGACCAAAGTACTGGTCATCCTTTCTTTTTCGTTTCTTGTTCTTTCAAATTGTACCTACGTCGGCTTTTCCTGGAAGAACTGGGCAAAAGTCTTGTCACTTCCAAGATCCAGAGGCGAGTCAGACTAGCTCGATCCCCAGTAGCTGCAGCTGTCATTGAAAAAGTCAAGTCTGCACCCTCTAACCAATCTGCGATGGATCCTGTGTGGTGGTAAGACTACACACCTTTGCCGCTGGGTTCACAAGTTCGATTCCCACCCGGTCCTGGCTAGACCCCCATGCTTAATACCAACTCCTGGAATGGCGAGGCTATGTCTGCGGCTCGGACACAAGAGTTTTGCTACATGTTGTACTCTGTATAATTGTGTATGTGACAAATAAAGGTTGTTTGTTGTTAGATACAGGTGTGGGCCACTTCTGATCTATGTAAGATTTGCCAGTGGTGTATTAATCAAGCTGTGTAAAGCCCAAAGTATCACAGACTAAGCAAAATGTGTTTGCCAACTTGGTTTGGTTTTTTTAAGCTTACCTTTGTAAACTCTAAAGTTAATAAATGTTACTCATTTCTAATTTTTCTGAAATATTATATATAAACAGTATAAACCTCTAAAATTTTAACATCTGTTAAAATATTTTTTAACTTGTAAAAAAGGTTATTTTTCTGTGAGGCCTTTTAAAAAGAGAAGCTTTAACTAAAATATAGATCAACAGCCATCAGTGAATTTCAGTTGTTCAGTCGTTGAATGTGGTGGCAGTGACATCTACTGGCAACACTCTGCACATCCACGAGGCTTATGCAAAGACAGAATAGTTTTATTAACACTACAGCTTGTGGCGGACATGGAGAAAAAAGGGACAAGCTAACACGTGAGGTTAGGAAGGGGTCTCTATAGACTATCATGTTCACACCGGATACTGCGGTCTACAGTGAAAGTGGGAAGCAGGTGAAAGAAAACCTGGGGATGTGGAGGTATGCTCTGGAGAGAAGAGAAATGAAATTCAATCGAAGCAACAGAGAATAAGTGTGTGAATGAGAGAGAGGGAGGTGTGATAGTGAAGGTATGTGAGGTTAAATACCTGGAGACAACCATCCAAAGCAACAGATAGTGCAGAGGAGAGGTGAGGAAGAGGCTGCAGGCAGGGTGGAGGTGGTGGAGATGAGTGTCAGGGGGGATTTGTGACAGAAGCATAACAGCACAAGGGAAGGTTTACAAACTGATAGTTGGGTCTGATGTGATGTATTGTTTGGAGATAGTGGCACTGACTAAAGGACAGGAAGCTGAGCGGGAGATGGGCAGAACTGGAATGACACCAATGGATTGCCTGCTCCTCTTTGACAACCCTCAGTATGCAGAAGTGCGCACAGCCCTGAAATGGTTATTAGAAGGTTTAGTAGCGCCCTCTGCTGACATAGTGCTATATCACAGACTCACTGCTTATTTTTCACAGAAATTCACTAAATCTTCTCTTTTTAAAAATATTTCTTAATACCTAAATATGGTAATGCAAATTACAAATGGTAATAGATGTGTGGCACTGATCTTACACATCTGTCAGGCACCATGTATTGAAGTCAGTGCCAGATAATAAAATGAACATATTTACTATCTGAGAGCATATTTATATCTGAGTGTGCATTTGAATAGAATAGAATAGAATTCAACTTTATTGTCATTGCACATGCACAGGTACAGGGCAACGAAATGCAGTTTGCAACCATCCAGAAGTGCTTTAGCCATAATTTAGATATATTACAAAATATATATTAGCAATAATATAGGTATATAGGTATATATTACAGAAATGGGTCTATTATGGGTATGTTTCAATGTACACGGTATGAAGGTATGTTATGAATATGCTATAACTATAAGTTATAACATATTTATTTGTTTCCATAAGTTACACAATAGATGGATAATACCTGAGTTATAGTGAAAGTGCACATGACTTTTACATGCTTCGTTATTGTAATGTATCATGATTAAATCCAGAAACAGTGTGGCTTTATTGTGTCATTATAAAAAAAAAAGAAGACGGTGGTAGTTAGTTGAATGTTGTCTGCAATGTGACTGTTTTTTAATTTTGAACTGAATGTCAGCAGCAGTTCAGCAGCAGACTGAAGGTTAAGAGAGAGGGTTTTTCAGGTACTTAAGCTCTGCACACGCACACACACACACACACACACACACACACACACACACACACACACACACACACACACACACACACACACACACACACACACACACACACACACACACACACAGAGGTCAGGTCATTTTACCTGCCTCTAGTGTTAAGTGGTTCCCTTTGCAGGGTTTTGTTTGTCAGTGGGACCTTAGATTAGCACTGTAAGCTAGTTAAAAGCACTGATATGTGGGGAACTTCTGGCTATCCACATTAGGACAGAAATAGCTGCCTTAGTAAAGCTTCCTCTTCAGTGATGTGCTGTCATTTTCCAATTTTTATTTATCCTTCATTTGTTTCAGTAGCTGTTAAACAACCATTAAAATCTTCGTATTTAAAAACCTGAATTTCGAATCTGATGTCCAGATTAATTAAAATGTAAAATTAATGCCTGGCCTCTAAAGACTCTTTCTTAGTTCTTTAAACTTTCTCATCTGCATGTTTGTGATTTTTTTTCTCCAATCTGAATTCTTGAGTTCAGTCCAAGTCAGTGTCTGACTCTGAGCTCAGAGCAGGCAGAGAGACAAAGCCCTGAAAGAGGGTCTGGTCCCTTGACTCCCCTGGCTCTTTGTTCAAAGTGGGGCCGCGATGTACTTACTTAGAAAGAGCACTTTTCAGCTAGGCCGTAAGGCGATCCTGGGTCTTTCCTGGCCAGGGTGTGCCTTGGGCGTCTCTGGTTTACCTGCGGGACCAGGAGGAGTGGGTTGGGGGGGTGGGCTGGTCCTCTCTGCGTCGGGTAGCAGTGGGGAAAAGGAAAACAGGTGGTCAGTAGAAGAGGGGAGCGAGAGAGAGAGGCTGAGAGAAGGGAGGGGGGTTGGAGGGATGGATGTAAGGTGAGAACGCTGAGAAAGGACAAATAAACAAAGGTGGCGATGAGGGTCTGAGGTGAATTAATTGTATCAACCTTTCCCTCTTTGGCGACAGTCTCCAGAGAGAGCAGCCCAGGAAACAGCACACTATCAGCTTAGACCCAGAGATTGATGGTTCCTCTCCAAAAACAAAAGTGAACATCTTGTTTTGTTTTGTTTCGATTCTGCTTCAGAAAAATATAGGACATGGCCCAAAAAAGATCAGGTGAAGAAGATTCACAACAGATAAAAAATTATTTCAAATAAAGCTTTATCCTTCAAATGTATCAAATGTTTGAATTAGATTAGATTAGTTGCAGCAAAAGCTTAGAGATACATGGACAGTAAATGAGATTCTTTGCAAATCTGCTTCTAGTTTCTGAAAATCTGTTTGTTTTTCATGCAGCTAAAACACAACCAAGCCCTAACCCTAAATAATAGTTGGAAATGAGGAATGCTAAGAGCTTTTTTTTGGTGTAATACTATTCCTGCCTTTTGAATCACACAGTTAAGTTAATATACTCTCTGATCTAAGGCAAACAAAATGGTCAAAAATGGCATCTTCATCCCTTTAAAAGGAAATCTACGACACAGTTAACTCTACAACCGGTGAGGAAAACTGATTACATCATGCGTCAGCTGTATACAGAGTGATATGACGAGTAAACATTTATTGTCAGCAGTGAACTGTCTTCACAGTTGGGATTGCCATAAAAACTGCTTCAGAAGTCCATAACACGCTCAGCATCAGCTGGGTTAATTCTTAAACCAGGTAACTTAAATTCATTTTACATCGTGGGGCCACATACAGCCTGTTTAGTGTGCTGGAGTAGTGAAACTGCTCTAGTGTGAAAGGAACTTCAACTACACATTTAGTTGAGATGCTTTAATATGAGAAAAAGATGTGATGGTATAACAGTATTTTGTTTTTTCACACACTAAATAAATGTAGTGATGTAGTAACTGAAAGAAATGTGTCAACATAAGACTTTAGGTGTAAACTGTAAAATATAAATGTGGAAAATTACAGAAAACATAGCTCTGTAGCTCATGGTCATAGTGTGCTTAAAGCAGAAAGTTTGAGTTAATTCACAGAAAATGTCCTTTTTTAAGAATAAAATCTTTTTTTTTAAATTTTGTTTTACCATGGACCAATCGTAAAAAACAAAAGCATTTTGTGGTGGAGATGGGGGATATAGGAGAGGTGGAGGAAGAACTCAGCCTGGATGTTTATTGTTTTGCGTAGTCTGAAGGATGAGTGGATGACGGGGTGGGTGCAGTTTTCTTTGTGGTGGGGTCGGGTGGGCTGTCCCGGGCTCTGTGGGGCCGGGCGGCGCTGCTGAACTGGGCCCCGGATGGGCATGGGCCCCCTTTCCCTGGTGGGTTGCAGAGTATGGGGGTGTCTACTGGGGTCAGCGGGGGAGCTGGCACAGCTTCTCTCCACCCCAGGAAAAAGGGTAACACTACCTGGGTCTGAGTGCATGTTTCCCCCTCCAGGAGCAAGGGTACCTAGACCTGGGGCTTAGAGTACGCTTGGGGAGTGTGATTGTCATGGATCGCTGTGTGGCAGGCAGGATGAGGACCCAAAGTGCAAAACTCACAGACTCAAGGGATGAACTCAGAAATCACAGCTTTAATGCTGGAGAGGCAGATCGCAGGAAATACAAAACCAAACTGGGAACAACAAACTAAGTACTCGCAGAGAGACACAGGGAGATCCACACAGCATGAGGGAGAACGCGACACAGAACTGAGGGAGACGCAGACATAAATACACAGAGGGTTAACGAGGGAAGTGGGAGCACATGGGGAACACAGGTGACACTGATAATCATAACGAGACAGGGCGGAGTGAACATAACATGACGTATACAGGCGCGGGAGTCACAAAGTAAAACAGGAAGTACACGGGGGTTCAGACAGGAGGGGAGAGAGAGAGCACAGGAAGAACATAGCCATAACGGGCAGGGGAAACATGGAATAAACACAAAGAGAGACGAGGGCTCATAAATACACAGAGGGGCACACAGGGGGTAAGAGTCACGAAGGGAAAACACTTAGGGAACAACACAACAGGACAACTTAGGAAACATGGCCTAAATAAGGAACGAAATACAAAAAATACAAGAAACTAAGAATACTGGACCCACATGGCCCAGGACCATGACAGTGATTGTGTGTACAGTGTCTCTTTATGTCTGTCTCCACGTTGGGTGACAGCTGAATAATTGCATATGAGAGCATGAGGGTGGGAATGGATGTTTGTATCTGTGTGTGCCTGTTTGTCTGTGTCTATATGTCAGGTCGGGTATCAGACGGCACCTCTCAGGCCCTCCATGGTATGGAGGCCTATCTCCCCCCACCACTCCCCTGCCAGTGGCAGACACCCTCAGACATGGGTGGTTCTTTGTGTCCGGGAATGGGCGTCCAGGTACGCACCGGCTCACTCCTGGTTGCTGCTTGTCAGGGCCTGGAGCCTGGGGCTCGCTCGGGCCCCTTCGGGGGTGGGGTACCCTCGGCCTGGGGCTTGGTCACTCAGGCACAGCTGGCTGCTGGCAGAGCTCACGGGCGCGTCACTGCAACCCCCCCTGGCTTCTGCTTCGCGGCTGCTGGGTGAACCCTCATCTGGGGCTCTCCTCAGCTCTTTCTGGGACAGTGGCACAGCTGCCCCTCTGTTGGTCTTCCTTGGTCTCTGGTGCTCTGAGGGCCTCTGGATGTCTGGAGTCTTGATCTCCTCCATACCTGCTTCATGCCCTGGAGGACGGGGCTGTGGCTCCCCACACCCTCTAGCAGATCATTACATGAAGGAACCTTTTAAATACAAGCGTGCTCATGCTCACAGGTGTACACACGGGTGCTCACACACACAAACTACACCCTTTTTGGCTCCTACCTCAAAGCACACTGTGCGCTGTCGATCTTACGTGCTGCACAATAATGTTTAACATTTAGTATTTACTGTTATATTCTCATAGATCATCGTGATGTTGTTTATTATGTTGCTCTTTTTTTTCTTTGCTCGTTTTCTCTTTTTTCTTTGTCAACAGGTGATCCAGGTGATTAATATATGTATTTTTTGTCTGTTTGTTTTGTTTGTTGTTTGGTTTTTTTGCCCTTTATCACTTTCTTATTCGCCGCTGTTTTCCTTTCCCTCTTTCTTTCTCCCTTTTCTTTTCCCCAGTCATGTCTGTCCCATATTTAGCAAGTGAAAATAAAATAAAATAAACAATAAAAGGTGAATCAAATAGACCAATACGGCAAGGCTGGGATGGTCCATTTGGTAAAGTAAATCCGTTGGGCATCTTTCTTTGCCTTTAGACAATAATTCTGATGACAAAAGAACCAAACGGGACAGGCGAACCCCCCCCCCCCCCAAAAACCCAAATATTTATAGCCAATTAAAAAGAAGAAAAGGGCACATTTGTTCGTTTTCTCTGTTGCTTCATTTCTTTGGTGTACTATGAATGGATGGAAAAGCTGTAAAAATGATTCTTATATATATATATATATATATATATATATATATATATATATATATATATATCCTATTCATGGAGGGTTTCACCCCAAGTCCAGCACCCTGAGGCTGTACGCTAAGCGGAAGGAAGGGGGCCGGGGACTGGTGAGTGTCAGCACCACAGTCCAGGATGAGACAACGAACATCCAAGAATACATTGGGAAGATGGCCCCAACTGACCGAGTGCTCAGTGAATACCTCAGGCAGCAGAAACCCAAGAAAGAGGAGGGAGACGAGGAACCATCATGGAAGGACAGGCCCCTGCACGGTATGTACCACCGGCAGATAGAGGAGGTGGCTGATATCCAGAAATCCTACCAGTGGCTGGACAAAGCTGGACTGAAAGACAGCACAGAGGCACTAATCATGGCAGCACAAGAACAAGCTCTGAGTACAAGATCCATAGAGGCTGGGGTCTATCACACCAGGCAAGACCCCAGGTGCAGGCTGTGTAAAGATGCCCCAGAGACAATCCAGCACATAACAGCAGGGTGCAAGATGCTAGCAGGCAAGGCATACATGGAACGCCATAACCAAGTGGCCGGCATAGTGTACAGGAACATCTGTGCCGAGTATAACCTGGAAGTCCCGAGGTCAAAATGGGAGATGCCCCCAAGGGTGGTGGAGAATGACCGAGCTAAGATCCTGTGGGACTTCCAGATACAGACGGACAAAATGGTGGTGGCTAACCAACCGGACATAGTGGTGGTAGACAAACAGAAGAAGACGGCCGTAGTGATCGATGTAGCGGTTCCGAATGACAGCAATATCAGGAAGAAGGAACACGAGAAGCTGGAGAAATACCAAGGGCTCAGAGAAGAGCTCGAGAGGATGTGGAGGGTGAAGGTAACGGTGGTCCCCGTGGTAATCGGAGCACTAGGTGCGGTGACTCCCAAGATAGGCGAGTGGCTCCAGCAGATCCCGGGAATAACATCGGAGATCTCTGTCCAGAAGAGCGCAGTCCTGGGAACAGCTAAGATACTGCGCAGGACCCTCAAGCTCCCAGGCCTCTGGTAGAGGACCCGAGCTTGAAGGATAAACCGCCCGCAGGGGCGTGCTGGGTGTTTTTTATATATATATATTTACTTATATATTTACTTATATATTTACTTATTACTTGCAGTTACTGAAATTACAAAAAAGAACAAAAAAACCCTGCTTACTATTTACCATTTAAAATAAAAACAGACAAGTATGAAATAGACAACAGAAATATCTGTCAGCATATGCAGGTCCAGTTTAGAACAGAGCATCTTCAAAGCTGCGCTGTTTTAAAGTGGACCTGTGATTTTAATAAAGCAGGATATTGTATACAGTGGATAAGAGACGGTGAAATAACGGCATTGTTAGCAGAAGAAAGAGTCCCATCTCCTCTGTGTTTGTTGTAATCCAGTCTTCTCTGTTTGGTGTTGTGGTTGCTTCTCAAACTATGTTTCCCTTCCTTTCAAACTGTTGGTCCTTCCTGCTTTTATGAAAATATGGCAGTAAATATGATTGAGTTGTGATTCCTCTGAAGGCTCCTTTTGGCCATGTATTGCCAGTTATTGTAGCGCACATCAGAGCTGTTTACTGCACGTTACAAAGCCATACTGATGTTTTGAGTTAGGAGGACTCAGTTAACACAATGTGGACATAGCTCTTTCAAAGTGGGTCTCCTCAATGTCAGAGGTAGTAGACCGGAATGGCTTGGTTGACCAGGAGTTGTTGTGGTTCAGGACGTTAGGCCATCTGATCAGCAGGTTGGTGGTTTGAGTCCTGGCTGCTTCAGTCTGCATGCTAAAATGATTTGTTGGAGAAGTTCCTTGGACTGGCAACGTTAGTTAGAAAGTACTTAGACAAAACATAACTTTTTCAAATTAGATATATTGTATAAAGTACTTTGAGTCCTCAAGGGGAGTAGAAAAGTGCTCTGTATTTTATTTTGAAAGACTCACCCCTGTTCTTGAAGCACAGCTTCCTGCTGTGTTCTATAATAGATGCAGATCATTGTTCTTTTGTGAATGTCAGTCCTGACAGTCTTGCCTACTGTTTGCTGACAGGAAGCTCATTTTCATACACATATAGAGACTTTCTGAAGAGTCTGAATGTTTGTAAATGACAAAAAGCTATGTTGTCATTTTAAGGAATTAAAAAAAAACCTTTAAACTTTCTTTTCCACTTTGCTGTTATTTGCGTTGCCTCAAAATATAAACTTTTTTTTTTGCATTTTGAAGTACACCTACAAGAGAAACAGGGGTTCAAAAAGCAAAGTAAATGTCAAGTATATATGTCGTGATATCCTGCTGTGTCTTGTACCCCTGATATGACGCATGTTTAAGCTGCTATGCAGATCCTCACCGGATGTGCTTTATTTTGACAGCGGCGGGAGGAAATATTATTACCTGGTTCCTTGTAGCTTGACAGTGGCGACAGCGCAGAGCTGCAAGTGGAAAGTCAAATACATCTTTGCGCTTCTGGCTTTTTGCACAAAATGAGAGGAAATGCGAGTTTTTGCCTATGTGATCACAGCAGACACGAGTTTAGACCCTGATCGTGTGTGTGACTGACACGACTCTGAAACTGAAGCTGCACTTGTGAGAATTATCAGTTAATTGGGCCATTGAGGAACTGTAAAAAAGGAGGAAGACGAAGAAGTGATGGAGGACCCGTTACGAAATTAACCCAGAACTTAAAAAAAATGACGTTGATTTTAAATAAGGCGGCTAAGAGCACGTTTTAAATGACCTACAACATTTAACTGAGATTCTTTTTTTTAATTTATTTTGCTTTACCATGCGTAACAGATGGATACGCCGGAGGTTGCTTGTCTTAATTTTCACCTTCTTCATCATTCTCTACGTGGATTTTCAGCTTCGAACCAGCAGCCTTCCCAAAGTTATAGTGGTTCACCATCCATCACCCGGTGCGATCCACCACCGGACCATCCAGCAGGCTACCTTCCTGGTCAGGGACGCGCAGAACCCGGCGAAAAGTACCAGAAGCAGCGGGGATACAGCATTGGCCGATGGAGGTCGCTCGGTGCCCGAGGACGCACATGTCAGCCAGCCCGAACTGAAGGTGGAGGACGTCTACATAGCTGTGAAAACCACCGGGAGGTTCCACAAGACGCGCCTCGCGCTTCTTTTGGAGACCTGGATCTCCAGAACCAAAGCGCACGTGAGTGTGATGTCTGTTTCCTGAAACATCTTACTCTTCTCATCACACAGCAGCTCCTGATTCAAGCAAACCACCAGATTTTTAAAAAAGATTTAAACTCTCTCCTATATTTAGTAGAACATTCGTTTAAAAATATTTACGCAATCACAGGAAGCTGTTGATTTAACCGAACCCGTGAACAAAACAGATAAAAGAGGAACTCCAATGCATTTATTAATCCTATAATGGTATGACAGAATGAAACTGATATAACACGTAAAGCTCAAGAGTTTAATTTCTTAGAAATATTTCAGGCAAAACAAAGAAGAAAAAAGTAAACATGTGATCTGTCAAACCATGTGCCATGACTCTAAAGATGAAGTGAAAACACTCACTTCCTTTCTGCTCTGGTGCTGCAGGTCTGATGGCTCATTAAAGTTAAATTTAGTTTCTTTTGTTGATCACTTCATGCTAGTCTTGTCCCACTAGCATGAAGAAAAACACCCCAAACAAACAGAGAGTAACATAAAGAAATCAGTTCTGTTTTGGTTTTACAGTCTGCACGTCTCACTTCACGACTATGTAAGGGTCTATTTTTAAATATTGGCATAGAGTGTCAAACCTGTTAGAAAGCCTGATCTGTGAGGTATTGGGTATTCAGCTTAAAAGTCTTTTGCTACAGCTCATCCAACATTTTGAACATACAACAGTGGTGGTACTTGTGGTGCAGAATTTCAAAGGGGTTTGGGACATTTTTTTTCACCCTTTTCCTTCATCTGGGTAATTTCTGTTACTATACTTAGAAAACTAGTTACTGGCATGTATACAATACAATATATTTATTTTTTCAGGAACATATCTATCTTATACTTCAGTGGCATCAGCCTAAAGATGTTTGAGTTGTCTTTACCTGACCTTTAAAATCAGACTTCCTTTAGGTTCTGGAAACAACCCAAGTTACTCTGAGTCGCTTGTATCGGCTTAGAGGTTTTCATTGACCACTGTGCCTGTTTGTGTGTCAGTGCTGTCAAATATGCAAGTCAGTGAGCAGTTTCACTATTTAAAATTTCAGGATTCTTCTATTTAAATACACACATACAGTGTACAGAGTGTACATACAGAGTTCATTTCCTTTTTGACACCAGATGAAAGAGCTGAGGAAGCACATTTCTGTTAGCTTCTTTTCTTTTCACATCTCAGAGCGCTGAAAGACATTTTTAAAGACGCCTTGGTTTATACTCTTCCTCTTTCTCTTTGCAAACACAAAACAAAATGTTGCTTTAGCGTTTGTCGATGGTAGTGCCTGCACACAGTCACACACACACACACACACACACACACACACACACACACACACACACACACACACACACACACACACACACACACACACAGGCCCTATATTTATTTATCTATCTCTCTCTATATATGTATATCTATAGCTACACAATGACACAAAGATGCAACTACACACCCAGTGGTAGATGAAAACATACAGACGCATACACAGGAAGCTGCGCAGGCAGGCTGTCTCAGCCGAGGGGAAGCAGCCGCCGTGTAGTGACTCTGTTAACAATACTAAAACGGAAGCTGGTCATAGAAAAGGAAGTGTAGGGCTGATTGCAGAACAGAATGAACCCCATACCCACATATGCTTACACACACACACACACACACACACACACACACACACACACACACACACACACACACACACACACACACACACACACACACCTGGGGTGAAAAGTCAACCAGCTTGGCAGCAGCTTCCACAAAATATTGAAGCTAATCTGCTTAGACCTGACAGCAGCTGGCAACAGCTTGTTGGAAGCTCTAAAACAGTAAATACATTGTGATAATCCCTAATATGATCTTGGCCTCAGTCTAGCTTCGGATCTTCAAAAAATTCTATCACATCTTTCAGCACCAACAACAGAAATGATCTCAGAGGTGGAAACAGATATAAGTGGATGGAGAAATGGCTAACATCTTTAATGACCAATTTAGACATTTGGAGTAAAGGTTTTATGCTAAAAGTTAGAATTTTGGCCTCACGGTGGCGCAAGAGGACAAGTGAGGAGGATTTCAATCATTAAAATGTTTTGTTCCTGTGTACTCTATGGCTATGTATCCAGTAGAAGCTGAGATATTTCACATTCAGAGTGGAAAGTTTGATCTGGAGTGATGCACAGAGAAGAATTATCTCATTAAAAATTTAAAGCAAACTGTCAAAAAAGTTTTCGAATAGTTGTTACACTGTAAAATGAGCAATCTAGAAAGGTGGAGTTTTTCAGGAGTATAAATGTTGAAGAAAATATATCATCAAAGCACAAGTGTTATGGTACTAAATTTCCAGCTTTTAATATATATCTCAGTATATGAAGGATTATGAAACAAGAATGCCCCTAACTACTGAGCAGCATGCATTGTAGTATAAACCAAAAACAGGAGAGCATCTCATTTTAAAAGCTACAACAAATCATCATCTCAAGTCCCAAACTTGGAGATTGTCAAAAGAAGAAGTGATGCAACACAGTGGTAAACATGCCCCTGTCTCTTTATTTTATAAATGTTTAAATCACATTTTAAACCATTTTAATCCAACAGAAATGAGGATTTTTAACATTTGATATGTTTGACTTCTGTTATTTCTATTAAACATTGAGTGCCTTTTTTGTAGCGCATTATTCAGACACACGGTCATAAAAAATAATTAACTATGCTGTAATAGATACAAAGTGCTACACTGTGTGTTGTTCCTTGACAGTTGCCATCTTATAGACTAGTTTTAGTAAATCATTGGTATTTCACCTTACAACTCTAAATTGTTAATGGAGATTCAGTGTTTTATACCTGAAACTAAGTTCACTGATAAAGCTATCAGATCTGTGGTTCAGGTTATATATTGTGCACTTTTTAACTGCAATTTATTCTTGGTTTTGTTATTTCGGTTAGTCAGCATGCGAGAATGTGTGACCCTGTGCCTGGTTTCACAATTTCAGATTTTTTCTTACTCCCCAAAAACTGCCATTGGTATCAGCGTCAGTTTGGCCATAACAATTATAGAATGATTTTGCCCCCTTCTACTCTCAACAAATTTCCCATTCAAGCTTCTCAGAGTGCCACAGTTGAACAGACTGAGCATCCAAATGTCCGATTCAGAAGCCAGATTATCATCATCATACTACAAAGGAATCACTGAAATATTGATCAGAGCCCTTATTAAGATATATTGCAGTCATTTTGTGTTATGGGGTGGTACAAATCTTACTTAATAGCCCTTTAAGAGTGTGAAAAACAAGTTCAGATTTATGCATTCCCACCTGACCTCAGTGAAACGTCCCTGCAAACTCTGTTTACGAGCCGCTCCAACTCCACGCTCTGTCGTTTTCGTTCCTCGTCCCAGGCTGACTGATTTCAGTGCAGGTGCTTTAGTTTGAGTTATGGCCAGAGGTGGAGAAACTAATTGTAATGGCAAAATTTTCTCTGGAGGATTTAGTGGCGTAGGTGGTGGTGGTTGTCGTGATGATAGCGGGGGGGAGGATTGATCCTGGTATCTCATTACTCCTCCTTCTCCTGCTTCAGTGATGGAGAGATGACAGGAAGGGATGAAAAAAGGTTAAAAAAGGCCTTTGGGAGAACTAGTGAGGGGGGGGATAGAGCTCCAGCTGTATTAAAATGACCAAAGTAATGATTTAGAGGCTGTTTGATGTCACTTCAAGGGAGAACGGGAGAGCGAGCGAGAGGAATAGAGAATATTATAATTTGATTGATGGACTGGGATGCTATAATAAAACAGTGTACTTAAGAATAGATGAAGCCTTTCTCTTTGAATGCAGCAGAGAGGATATTATGGAAACTCACTTTAATGTAAATACAGAGAAAAATACACATAATCACAGCTAGTAAAACGGTCAGACAGTGAGCCTGCCATTTTTAAACACATGAATTTGCACAGTTACCTCAAATTAACACTAGTATGGCATTTCCCTGGAAGCTTACACAATTTTATAGACTGAAAGTTAACTTACTGGATTAATTTTGGAGCTCTCGTTCACATTTTACACTTCCTTCACAACTCCCTGCCTTCACTAACTAGAAGTGGGACTTACCAGACATCATCCGATATGATCATAATACAATATTATTCCGATTTTGTAACATTTTTGCTAATTAATTACATTATAACAAGCAATTATTATTATTACAATGGTGTATGTTCATATTAACTGCTTCATACTGCTTGGTTTCACTGCTTTCTGCTATTGGCCATATACTGTGTGTACATGTATTAGTGCAACTGCAATCTACATAGTGCTGCACCTCCACGAGAGAGCGTGGTAGAGGAATGATGGAAGCAGTAACAGTGTTGAACAAGAGAAGCCTGCACACCCTAAGCAACAGAATAAATACTGAAGAGTGCAGTGTTTTCAGTGTCTGACGTCTTTCTGTAGGAGTGACAACGGTTAAAAGACAAAAAGGAAACAAAAAGGCAAATGAGGCTCCTGGTGAAATAATGGAGGTGCTGAATATAGTTTCCCCAGAGACACTCACTGTGGCTCAACCAAAAGCAGAGCAAAAGAAAAGTTGCAACTTTGCTTATATCTGAGCATTTCTGCATTGTGGTGTTTTGTAAAATTGTAAATAATGAGGAAAAGAAGGAAAGAAAAAACAGGTTACATATTGGTGCAGTGGGTGGCACCATCAATTACAATGAGAATGTCAGGCCCTTTCCAGCTGGGGCCTTTCTGGGTGGAGTTTTGCATGTTCTCCCCGTGCCTGTGTGGGTTCTCTGTAAGTACTCCAGCTTCCTCTCACAGTCCAAAGACATGCATGCTAGGCTAATAGCTGATTTTACATTGACTGTTAGTGTAACTGGTCAATCTCTATGTGACAGCCCTGAGACAGCCGAGCTGTGACAATAAAGCTGACATTTTCACACCACTAGATGTCAGTATTGCTCTTCTATCTATCTATCTATCTATCTATCTATCTATCTATCTATCTATCTATCTATCTATCTATCTATCTATCTATCTATCTATCTATCTATCTATCTATCTATCTATCTATATAGTGATATGGGGGTCTGCCAAAGAAGAAACTGACTCAGCCATATCGTGCTGCTCTGACCACTCTGGATCATGATGCTGTGTGTGTATGTGTGTGTACAATGACTCATTGTTTTAGCTCACAGCAGGGAACCTTGTTTTTGTCACGTCGCATTGCTCCATCACATTGATCCCATTGATCCTTGTGAGTATATGATGTGTTTGTGTTCTTGCTCTCTAATGAGAGTACTTTCAGGATGATGTGTTACAGATGTTGAGAAGAAGACAGATAACCAATCGAAGCTCCTGTTTTTAATTCCTTATCTTCTTTTATATTTCCTTTTTTCTTTTGTATAGACGTTCATTTTCACAGACACAGAGGATGTGGACCTAACTTCAGAAGGTAAGCAGCAATCTTGAATCTCATTCACACAAAAATTTAGATTTAAATCAGAATATTTATATATGTGGGCGCATGCAAATGTGTCTTCCATTCCTTATATGGGATGTTTCTCAGATAATGCTGGCGCACACAACCTTAAATATGTAAGCTCATTCTCTGTTTCAAGATGACAATGCCACAGTGTACAAATGCAACACCACAGACATCAGGAAGACTTCTAATACTGGCGTGCACACAGGAATGAGATGAAGTGACCCATAACTCTTACCCAAGGCTACAGGATAACTAGGCAGCTGCCTTAGGCATCCCCTGTTGAAATATTTTGTTATTGCTCCTGCGCTGCTCTTTAAAGTCTGCCACTAACACCCGCTATCAACACCACTGCTCATACTGCAGCAATAAACATGTGACACAAAGTGGAGACTGCAGGCAGGCAGTTAAAGGACTCTCCAACAATCTGCAACGAAAATTTACATTAAAATCAGACATTTTGATATTAATCGAGCAGCAATAAATCCAGATGTGCCCAGATGTTGTGAGAGTCACCAAAAATGAATGCAACATAACCTCACAGGAGCTGAAGTTGTGTTTTTGGAAGTCTTTTTTTCCCCTAAGAGTATTAGGAAGGATGAATATGAGCATGCCCATACAGAGAGAGGCGCATACATTTACTCATGTGGCACGACAGCAGTAACTTCATCAATTATTTAGTTACAAACACTAAAACCCCCAAACCATAGCCACAGCCCTGGCTTAACCAACTCTGTAAATGCTTGTTGTGACTGCAACAGTGCTTCGATTTCCAGCTGGCCTCTCATTTCTAGTCTGTTTTGCCGAGTAAAAATGACAACTGGGCAGACTGCAAGCCAGACCTCATCACCCTACATCAGTGACTGTTTTTTACAAATGCTCCTGTGGGTAAATTGAAGGGAATCCTTTCAATCTGGGTCCTAAATATCGTGGAGTGTCTTAAATAGATAAGTTAAGTGGAGGCTGAGCTGTCTACTCATGCTGTTAGCTTGTTAGTTTTTTCCTTCTTCTGTTCACCCCTGTTATATTGTTTCCTCACTCTCTATCACACACATCTCTATCTTTATATTTTCTCTCCATTTCTAATATCACTTGTCAATCACAAACAGGGTTGATCATGGCTGATGGTAAAATAATGTACCATGCAGAATGGTATAATCATCAATACACCCAACCATGTGCAACTGCTTTGAAACAGATGGCATCCAGTAGTATCTCTTTCTCATCTCTCTCTGTCTGTCTCTGTCACCAGGTTATAACATGGTGGTAACAGACTGCCAGTCTGATCACAGTCAGCAGGCTCTGTCCTGCAAGATGTCTGCAGAGTACGACGGTTTCATGGCCTCAAACAAGAGGTGAGCCCGATTACGGTCTGTCTAACACCCTCTCTGCACCGGCTTTAAAGATCAGATTAAGATTGCAAACTTTAATGATCACCGTGGGGAAATCAGACCGTTACAGCAGCACTTAGTGCGGCAAGAAATCAAAGAAGTAAATTATGTTCCAGGGTTACAGAGGCATAAACAGAGGTGAGGATTATTACAGTCACACTTATTACAACAGTAATCTTTGAGGAGTTTAAAAGACTGGAATTTATTTAAGCATAACCTGTGCATTAATCGATCATCTTAACTACCTTTTCTGTGCGGTGCTGTCCAACTTGTAAAGGTATGAAGAACAGCCTTTTATGTTTTTATTTTTTATGCATTTGTAATAAAATGAATATAATTAAAAATATTATTAATATTAGGTTCGGAGGACAGACTTGTTTAGAAATTCTTGGAATTCTTTGAAAGAGGAGGAATTTCTTTGCCTTTTTCTGGTTCCTTCATTTCCTCTTCCATCTGCTGTTTTAAATGAATGAGTCTGTCCATCCATTCATCTGTGGCTTTTTCCTCTGCACCAAAATTCTCCTTCAGGGTTCTAATTGATTGTAGGAGCCTGGAAGTTTCTCCTGCGCTCCTGGCTACTTTCATTTTCCATGTCCTTTTGTGCCTGAAGTACTGATGTGGTCTGTCTGTGCTCAGCCAGGAGACGGCACTGGTCCTCCTCTCAAATATCATCTTTGGTCCTGTAGCATTCTGTGAATGTGGGCCAGTACAGCCTTACACCTGCTGTGATAAGTCTGTCTGAGCCTTCCTCTTAGTGTTTTTAACACTAAGATTGTCTTTGAGTTGTTTAATTTATTTGGGACAAATCTGCATCTGTGGGAGTTCTGTGCAAACGATACTTTTTTTCTTCCCACTGTCACCAAGTTTTAGCTCCATATGGGATTGTCTGAATGTTGGGGCTGTATTATTGTAGGGTCTTTAGTTTACAATATAAAGCACCTGGGGTGATTGTTGTGACTTGACACTATGTAAACAAAAATTAACTGAATTGAACTGAATCAGTGACTTATGAAGAATGTGGAACAGGAGCATATAATAATATCAAGGACATAAGAGTATCTGCATAGGGAATGAAATGTCTGCCTTATTTAAGGAGACAGAACTGTTTAAAGAGCTTCTTGCAACACAAAATGATGAGGCAGAACAGGAGACTAGGACAAAGGACACACTTTGAAAATGCAGAGTGGCACATAAACACATAGACAGTGAAAGGAGTTACGTGAAGAAGAAATACACAGTGAGAAGCCCCCAGCAGCCCAGGCCTATTGTAGCATAACTAAGGGAGGGTTCAGGGTCACCTGATCCAACCCTAACTATATGCTTTATCAAAAAGGAAAGTTTAAAGCCTAATCTTAAGAGCACAGAGGGTTTCTGCCTCACAGAAGGTATCAAGCTAGATTCTCTAATCCAGGGGTAGGCAACTCCAGGCCTCGAGTGCCAGTGTCCTGCAGGTTTTAGATATCACCCTGGGTCAACACACCTGAATCAAATGATTAGTTTGTTACCAGGCCTCTGGAGAGCTTCAAGACATGTTGAGGAGGTAATTTAAACACATAAATCAGCTGTGTTGGATCAAGGACACATCTAAAACCTGAAGAACACCTGCTTTCGAGGCCTGGAGTTGTTTCATCTCCTCTGTTAAATACTCTACCAAGACATCAGGTGACATAGATTAGACAAACATAATAACTTTTTTTCTTCTTCACCGTATTGGTGAGAAAGGACAGCCGGTGCACTCTTGTAGTGTGTTATTTCACATTGATTTTCTCACAGTTTTGAAGTAGTTACTTTTAACTAGCACCCTGTTTGCCCAAATGGCATCTAGGTAATTGGGACTAAGTAGGTCTTGACATATCCTGACATACAGCAATTTATGTCTTGTGGTTTGATAATTGGAGGCTCTGGCTTGGGTACTGTAACAGTCAATTTACGCACAGTTGTTTGGCAGTATTCTAGCAACTGCAGTAGGTGGGAAGCCCAAACAGCATGCTGATGCTTGATGACGTGAAGACTCCAGCGACACTTAAAGTATTAGGAAACAGCTTTATTAAGTGACCAATGCGTTTCAGCCTTCATCAGGGTCATTGCAAAATGTCAAACAGTTAAATAAAAAACAGGAAACAGAAAAAAATCCAAGTGGACCAATCACACCTTCAGGAAATATACAAGCTGACCAGTTAACATTTAACAAGGTGGTATTGGCTGATTTGTTAATTGGTTAAGCCGCAGCCCAAATAGGTTCTGGGCTGAACCACTACAGATTAAAACGGGGAGAAAATAAATAAATAAATGAAAACATTCCCATCATGTCTTAATGTAAGACATACTCAAAATTACACAGAAAAATGCAAATAATCTGGTGACAGTTGCAGAGAAGAGGACATTAAAGAAACTGTTGGACATTATGAACAATGCTGGGCATCCTCTGCACACGGCCATAAACAACCAGAGGAGTCTGTTCAGTGACAGGTTGCTTCTCCCAAAGTCAAGGACCAACAGACTTAAAAACTCCTTTGTCCCACACGCCATCAGACTGTTTAACTCCTTGCTGAAGGGGAGAGGGAGGGGAAACCGGGGGACAAAGGAGGGGGGAACAACCAGTCAGATTCTACGTTTCTCTGACTCGTGTCCTTAGCAGTACACATGGCACAAGTTTGAAGGGGATGTTGAGATCGATGGAAAACCAGCAAACAGATATACAGAAATTGCTTAATTAGTTAGATAAATGTATGACTGCATTCTGTAATAGCTAACATCATTAGATGGATGTGCAGTCAATAGCTGCCAAACTAATTATTCACCCACTATCACTTCTCAGATAAATTAACCGTGCCCTGGTTGCTTCAGTTTGAGGCTTGAGTCTGACAGCGTTGAGCCTCCTCTGTGTTCACTGAGCTTATTTGAACCACACCTTTCAGTCACTGTCAGCTATCCATAACACCTTTCAACTGGGGCAAAACTAAAATAATGCAATCTGCTCTTAATGGGCCCAGAATGAAGATGATGTATGATCCCCTACACTCTTGTCTGCATCTTTTCCAATTTCATGCCTTGTCTCGAACACTGCATTAGCACACAGTGCAGGCTACCCTTGTGTCATTGTTGTATTTATTAGCTCTTTGTGCGTTATGTGATCACAGAAGAAGAAGAAGCAGGAAAAAAACAGGATTAAAATATTTCCAAGAAACTGAAAAGTTTGTTTATTAGGGACTTGAATATGCACGAGACAATGCTGCTTGATGCTGCTGTACAATATAAAGTATTGACAATCCTTTGATACTGATCTATGGAAAAATGAATGAAACTTAACAGCTTGTGTTTGGGGTGGGAGTGAATGGGGGGGCGTTCATTATTAGAATGGCAGTGAAAATGTTTTCAAATTGGTTCCAAGGCACACTTACAAACCTCCCCAGTTTCACTCAAGTCCCACTCAAGAGGGAAGTGAGGATGTTTGGTTTGGAAGTAAGCCTTTTCTGTTGTTGGGCAGCAATTAGGATGGCAGAGGAAACAAGGCAGCACTTCAGTTTGGTACCAGCAGCTTTGTAATTTGGACTCTGATGTTGCAGTGCAAGCCTGTTTGGTTTGGAATGAGGCTCTGACATCATGTCCAGTCATTAAGATGGCAGAGAAAAAAATCAAACAGCTCGATTACTCACAGAGCAATTCAAGCTGTGAGGACAAAAACAAATGTAGATGAAAAAAGCTTCAAAATGGGAGAAGATCTTAAATCTTCTCCCATTAAAATGCCCAAATTCAACATTTCTTTGCTAGCTTTTCCAGAGCTCTTGTGACAGTATCACATAGAATGATCTGCCAAGATAACCAAGAGTTATCATTACACATACAACCTTATCTCTTATCACGTGACCTTAACAACTACCATTAACTGAAGAAGTTAACTAGAAGTTGAAGTAAATTATTACAGATGTACCTCATCATGTTCTTCTTCCACAAAAAGATTAAGTTCCCTCTGAAAGGGACACGATATCTTGCTTCACAGGCGTTCTTGAGCCACAATGACATCCTTCTCATGAAGAACACTGTCTGAATGAGTGGGGATAGAGCCATAACTTTAATTCTAATACTAATTGGGACACAAAAATATTTCAAGTAAATCTGATGAAAAACATTCCTTAAATAAGTTTGTGACTCTGCCTAAAAGTAGGGATTGAAAAGCCCCCCCCCCCCCTATAAGTCCTACTTTATTAATGCCTCAGTTAAGACTGCAGACACAATCAGTGTCTCTGGTTTTCTACCAGAGCCCTGAACAAACTCCATGCTAAGCCATGTTATGGATATAATAAGCCAAGAAATGTGATAAGTACCCCTACCTACATCTTTGCTTCATTAAGAATGTGCCTGCGAGTGCATAGCCGTGAATGTCAACGACATGCAGGCATCAGCAAAGCAACGTGATTGGCTCTGAAAGATTGGATGCTGATTTGCTGTCTGGGGTCAATTTCTGTTTTTCCATGTCTGTCTCATATAATGTCTCTGTTTATGTACAGCATTTCAGTCAGGTTGAGGTCTGGACCTTGACATTTTCAGCCACTCTGCTGTGTATTTACTAGTGTGCTAGAGATCATTGTCCTGTTCTACGAACCAATTTTGTGTGTCTGTTGGATATAAGAACACATATGGGTCTAGAATACATTGGTGTAGAGAGGAATTCATGGTCGACTCCAAGGTCCTAGGTAATGTGGCTGCAAAACAAGCCTAAATCATCACCCCTCCACCATCGTGCTTGGCAACCCCTTGCAACCCTTCCAAACAAGCCATCGGTTGTTTGTGCTGTCGTGATCTTTAACATTGAACGTGGTACCTGAGGCCTGTGGCATCTGAGCTGTAGTGCTTGTTTTTTTTTTTTGCTATATTTCTGAGAATTGCACTTTTTGACCTTGGGATAAATTTACTGAAACATTGACTCCAGGGAAGACTGGCAGCTGTGCTGCATGTTTTCTGTTTGTGAATTATTTTTCTCACTGCACAAATGATGGACTTCAAATTGTTTGTATTGTCTGCTCCACACCAGCGAACTGCCAAACCTTCTGCTTCTATAGAGGTGCTCGTACTCGCTGAGGATCAATTAATCAAGTGCACTTGATCAGCAGCACCTGACTGCTGCTTACTGCTTTAATTCCTAAGTACTTACTACTTAGTTTCTCATTGCACAGCACAGAGTCCCATAAAAACTCTTTTTCACATGCTGTACCTTGTAAACTGTGATATGAATAGTTTACAGACTGCTGTGACTCCAGGTGTCTTTTCTCTCTGTTCTCTCACCTGATCTCATGAATTTAACAGTCACATTTACAAGTTGGTGAGACTGTTAAAAGACTACACGCTGAGTCAAGCTCTGGGTCTGTGTTTGTTGGTTACTCGAGGTAAAGCCTATCAGTGATGTCTATAAACACAAACAGCAGGATACGAGCACATACAAATGCTTTTCAGTCTCTGTTGTAAATCTTGTGGTTAAGTGGCTGTCAGTTCTCTATTTAGATGAAGTATCTGGCACTATGTGCCAACATAACCTTTTTCTTTTCAATGTCTGTAATGAAGATAGGCTTGCAAGGGCTTCAGGATATTTATATGACCAAAGGTCAACTATTTTTCACATGGAGTCCTAAAATATCAAACTTAAAAGAAAATCTCATATTTTTGCTGTGGCATCCAACCACAAGTAAATACATGCATATGGGTAACTAGATGACTTGGGGTTACAGCATTGATCACACTTGGTTTGAGGAATTTCATCCCGCTTCCGTTTCTCCTCTTCCAGTCAGTGTAAGGTATCGCCATTTCAAGTACAGATGCAAAATGCATTACTTAGGTAAGACTTTTTTCATTTCTCTGTTGCAAGAGTGGAAGCAACAAAGAAGAAAATTAGTCTTCAGATTTTTTTTCCGCCTGATTGCAAATGTCAACAGGAGAAATGGAGCGAAGCTGAGAAAACTATTATTATAAACCCAGCACCACGGTTACATTTTAAATGAATATTTTTCCTTTTCTTTCACCGATCGCTCCTCAGGTGGTTTTGTCATGTGGACGATGATAACTATGTCAACCCAGAAGCTCTCCTCTCGCTGCTGTCAGCCTTCCCCCAGGAAGGTGACATCTACGTGGGCAAGCCGAGCCTGGACAAGCCCATCACTGCTCATGAACTGCTGGAGGGCAACGCAACGGTACGATACCACTCATGAGTATTTTAGGTTTCTTGGCAGAGTCAACCTTAGCACTAGGACTTGGCTGAGCTTTGCAAAGTACATGCTGAAGTCGTGATTTAGTGAGGAGCATATAACTGCACCCTGAAGAAAAAAAATCTCTTAAATATGCAAAAAGGGACGAAAACATGAAGGTTTTGGTTACAGTTCCACGTTCAGTACATCTCATTTTAAAGACGGAAACTGACATCCACTCAAAAAATACTCTTTGTAGCACAGCATAATGCAACTCTAAACTCAATTTTATTAATGTGGAATGATCATTGATTAGAGCAGGATGGCCGTCCGCAGATTTAATTTTTCCAGTGAGCCTCCTGAGATTCTTTATCTTTCTCCATCTTGGTTTCCTTCTCTCCTCCTTTGTTTTCAATGTTTTCTTATTTGCTGTTATGTCACTTGCTTGTTGTTATTAAATCAACCCTACTGTTTCTCCGGTTTGTGCTCTCTCACTCCATGGATTCTTTTTTCGTTCCTTCTGTCCTTGTTTCACGGTGTCCCTTTTTCGCTCTGTTTTGCGGTGATAGTGAACAGCTTCTTTCTGGAAAGGTTAATTGCTTCGACTAATACCCACAGAGTGCTCGACTCTTTAATGCGTTCTCCACCAGAAATATTTTCACAGTTTTGATCCTTACTGGAAACGGTTACAGGACCAATTTCAAGAAATCACATGTTAACATGTTTAATTGGGTCAGGCTTATTGCTATTTGGATGTAACAAAGGGTTTCTGCTAGTGTGTAAAAGCCCAAACTGGGCCCCCTGCTAGTAATACCAGCAGCTTTCTCTTCATATTTATTTGTTGTACTTAAAAAAATCATTTTAGACACGAGCTATAACCATTAGTATAATTAATGATACCATCCTACTGTTTCCATTAACTGGCTTTACTCACATGGAAGAGTCTCACAAAAACTAAAGGAAAGTTAAAAAAGGGAGTAAAGAACCAGGAAAATGTTATGACCTTTTAGGGTTTTAGCTGTTCAGCTGGAATCTGTCCACTCATGAACACGAATGAAACAAAACAAAATCATTTATAGCTGTATGTGAACAAGGTCAGCTGTGATTCAGTGCTTTTCTGCTTGTGTTCACGTCTTACATCTGACGCCGTGTGCATATTGTCCCCCATGCTGGAAGTTACATATCTGCAAACACTCACAAACTAGTAGTGAGTGTGATGAACCCAGAAATAGAGAATGTTTGTATTCAGAGTAAAAGTGCACAGCGCTGAGGCTTTCAGACAAGCCGGCATCTTGCAGGCAATCTACTAGCAATCAAATCAATGGCATGGATGTTTTCATTGGGGGTGGCTGTAGCTCAGGAGGAGCTAACCCCAAGTTGCTCTCCAATGCATCCATCGGAGTGTGAATGTACTTAGATAGCACTGAGTATAGATAAAGTGCTTGTAAGAATGGGTGTGATTGGGTGAATGTGGCATGTTGTGTAGAGCGCTTTGGAGCTTTGGAGCGTCTGGGAGAGTAGAAAAGCGCTGTAGAAGAATCAGTCCATTTACCATTCATTGCAGCACCTCGTACCTCTGAAACCATTTTACCTTGCGGCTGCCAGCAACTGCCAGCAATCACTTACTAACCAGTTTAGGAATAGACATTTGTCCCAGTCTCTAAGCCTGTGTTACTGGAGCCTTATGGTGTTTTTGAATTTGAATTTATTTATTTAAAAGGGACAGTGCAGTTTAACATAGTCCAAGTACAAAAATACGAAACTGATGTAACGCACATAAGTTTATAGCTATTGCTAATTTTCAACAATTGTCCCTTGTTGGGTTTACAATCAAAATCGATACATTTTACAATAAAACATACATTTTCATAAAACCAAATTACATCATAAATACAATTATAATTAATAAACAATAAATTAAAATTAAATTAAAATTATCATCAATCCAATGACTACATCTCGGATTTCCCTTTAACCAGATTTGAACCTTTAATGTAAAAGATCTGATGTCTGTAATCAATTTGATTTCGGCTGGAAGTGTGTTCCAAAGATGGCAAGCCTTTATGGAAAAAGCTGACTGACCAAATGTAGATCTGCAATATGATATCTTGCAGTTGCTTGCCACGTCCCTGGAGCTGGACAGAAGAGACAAGTGTACGACGGTATCTTCTGTGTGGTGACACCTATTGTTCAGGGGAGTGCTGCGGCGGCTTCCTGCGCCTTAACGGCGGGCTTAGATAGATGCGACTGCCTGCTGATGTTACAGCGCTGCATGAAATGACTGCTGTAACTGGCGCTTCGCTTACAGTTCAATTCAATTCAATTTTATTTATATAGCGCCAAATCACAACAAAAGTCGCCTCAAGGCGCTTCATAGATACAGAGAAAAACCCAACAATCATATGACCCCCTATGAGCAAGCACTTTCCTTCCTGTATGCCTTCCTTCATACAGGAAGGATGATCTGATGTCACATTAATTTTCACGTGGTTAGTGAAAACACGAGTGTAAAACCTGAATATATATACACATATATGTTTCTCTTCATGCTGGTGTCTTCGCTCTGTATTCCTCCACATAAGCTGTCCCACTGTTCCCTTAGAGCCAACACACAATTAGCAATTAATGCTATAGCAGGTAGTTAGCACTACAGGAACCAAGTACGACATTCAGTCCTCAAATTTCAGCTGAATTAATGACTAATTCAGTTCAGTTATTAGACTCAATGTCAAAAGGTGACAGAGTTCAGATCACTGTGATGCATCAGCACATTAAACATAAGTTTGTCCTGTGTGCTCAGTGAGGGGAACTTAGAGAAGACATCTAGAAAGGTCATCGTGACATATCTCTTACCATGATCATTACCATGGCAACATTTTATTTTTATGGTACATAAAGCTGCTGCTCCACATCGAAAGGAGCCAGCTGAGGTGGTTCGGGCATCTGACAAGGATGCCCCCTGGGCGCCTCCTGGGTGAGGTGTTCCAGGCATGTCCCACCGGGAGGAGGCCCCGGGGCAGACCCAGGACACGCTGGAGAGATTATATCTCTCGGCTGGCCTGGGAACGCCTTGGTATTCCCTCGGACAAGCTGGAGGAGGTGGCTGGGGAGAGGGAGGTCTGGGCCTCTTTGCTTAGGCTGCTGCCCCCGCGACCCGACCCCGGACAAAGCGGATGACGATGGATGGATGGATGGATGGATGGATGGATGGATGGATGGATGGTACATAAAGTAAGTTGTTAGCATTATGCATGTCAGTGGTGCTGATTATAGAATGAGTAACAAATCCTAGAGATGAGATGAAAAAATATTGCTGCTGTAAAGGTAAGAGGATGGGTCACCACAGAGTGAAGATTTCCAATATCAAGAGGGAAAACTAAAAATGAGATGAATGAAAGCAGCCAGGGTTTTCCCTCCTGCTCACACAGCAGAGAGAGCAGCTGATGTCAGAGGACACCGTCCCTGTCAAGAACTGCTGGAGTCTGTCGATCACATGTAATTTACACAAGGAGCTTATGGAAAAAAACTCTTTTCTGATGGTCATTTTCCTTTTTCCCTCCTTTCCTTCGTTTGTCTATCCATCATGCTTCTCTTCTTTCTCTTCTTTTTGATCTTTGGCTTTGCTGGTCTTCTGCAGGCACCATTAAACAGTAAAACAAAGCTGAAGCTGCTCCTATCGGTTTTATGTCAAGTTTCACCCAAGTCAGGTTAACTGCTGCCATTCAAAATCCATACCATCCATTCTGTTTTCTTCATTTTCACTCTCCACTGCTGCAGGGGCTCCCCCTGAGGTCAGCAGCATCTTCTTCTGAATACACATGTCCTCGTGTGTGTGCATGAGTGTGTGCGGCGCACGTGCGCCTACATTGGTATGCATGTGTGTTATTGAGTTTACAGAATTAATGCTGCTATTGAGTTAAAGAGCATCCTGACTCCAGCATGCTCTCTGAATAGGGTGTCGTGCTCTGTCTCTCTCTGCTTCCCTCTTGCACTTTACAGTCTCTCTCATTCGTTTCTTGAAATGACTCTCTCCGTCTCCCTCGTGTCACATTCTCTGCTCTGATTGCAGCCATTTGCAGGGAAGAATAGATCTTTATTAATCTTTGCTTTGCTTTTTCTCTCTCTTCCCTTCTTCCTTCCTTCTTTCTGTTCCCTTTAGTGAAAACAAAAAAAAAGGCGATGTCAGGCTCCTCTCTGTCTCCTCATCTCATTTTCTTACATCTTGCTGCCTAGTTTTTTTCCGATTTCCTGTCACTATAGTGAAACGGGAAGGATAATGATCGGAGGAAGGAGGAAAAGAAAGGAATGGAGTGGGAAGGAATGGGAAGTAAAAAGGAAGGGGAAGAGATAAAAAAAAACAGAGGAATAGTAAAAAGGAAGAGAAGTTTATTTGAAGAGATGTACAGGAAAGAGGAAATTAAAGTAAAGTAAAGGAAGGAAGGACAAGTACATTTTTCACATGTTAAATTTTACAAGAAAATTAGTGAACAGGAGGTAAAAAGAGAAGAATGAAGAACAGAAAGGGAAAGAAATCTTCCAAGCTCCCGATTAGTTGTGCAATTACAGCTCGCTCTATGAGTTAAATTCTTTATCTGCCTGCTGTGACAAACAGGAAAACAAGGCAGCACATTTACCCCGGCAAAATATCAACTGAGCAATTTAAGCAACAGGAGAAGGAAAAACACAATAGTTGCTTGAGAAATGGCTCAAAGTTAGAAGATAAAGATGTACTATTCATAACAGACTGGAAACCAGAGCAGTTAATACGCGCCTGAAAGAGAAACCGTGAACACTTAGGTTCAGTCATAGAGGCCCTTTTCCTCTTCTGATTTCCTCTGATATAGCAGAGGTATTGTGTGTCTGTGAAATGGTGGCAAATATTTATAACATTCAGTGTGAGCTTGTGTTGTATTTTTTGTGTTCTGTATTCCCAGATGAGTATATGTGTGTATGTCTGTTGGTGTGAGTCTCTATATGTGTGTAACAAAAGTAAACACAATTTAAAAGAGTTAATACAACCAAAGCTTTTAAAGGCTTTAGCTCTTTATTGGGCCATAAATAATATTTGGTACCTTAAATGGACGTCAAAATCCCCCCCCCCCCCATAAATCACTGAGAGGTGGTACAACTACTGTACATGGATTTCTTCCAGCCAATCAGCAAATATCAGGTGTGTGACAGATAGTGGCAACAGTGTGTCTAATCAATCAGTGATGATCTGGAGAATTGTAATTTTCAGTGTTCTTCCAGAATTCATGAAATCGGGTCCTTCGCACTTACCTGCTCCTACAGTTGGGCTCATAATGCCCAAACTGATAAGTCGATAAGAGCGAAGGATTATATAGTTCAAAAGTTGCTTTAGATGTTGAGTTAGATGTTGTTTGTGTTGGATTTCTAGAAAGTATAGATTAGTGAAATTTGTGGCATAATAATGATGTCACCATATTTACTTTTCACAACGTTCACCTAAAAAACGTTCACTACTGATGGTTACTTTGTAGTTTTTAGCACCAGGTGAGCCACATTGTGTTCTAAAACACACCCTATTATAAACATAGGACAGTAGTATTCATAGTAAAATGGATTTTGTCAAAGCTTCATACAGACAGTTATCCAATGATAAAAATTTAACCCACTTTTACACATTTCACCTTTTTTTTCTGGCTAGAAACTGTGAGATATTCGATTTTGTTTGCTTTATGACATCATAGCAGGTTTATAATAAATAAATGGCATTTATTGGGGTTTATTGTCAGTCTTACTACTGCTAAAATTAAGATAGTAATTCAGTATTGTAATTTATTTACCCATACGGAAAAGAAATAGTAAAAACTTATATGTGATTACTCATGAAAGTGGCCACTTTCATGAGTAAATCATATAAGGCTTACATGATTTACTCATGAAAGTGGCCACTTTCGCATTACTTTCATACATTGTTTTAGTAAGTATCCAAAACATACAAGTTTCATTATATAATTTTTCAAGGGATCTTATATCTGTTTTCACACTTATATGCTTTTCATACAAGTTTCACACAAGACAGATACAAACTTTATAAGATTTATATATATCTTTTCCATATGGGTAGTTTCGATTGAATTACCTACATGCAATTATAAGGGGCACCCACACCAGGTGCAATGCTATTTTTTATATATATATATTTTTTTTATTTCTATGCCAATATATGTTTTTTCAGTAGATCTACACTTCACTGTTTTCCTTCAGAGTTGGCTGGATAATGACTAAAATGACAATGACCAGCATTATCTTAGTGGACATCATTACTATGTTACAGCAGCTTTACCAAGTACAGTGAAGCAGGTTCCTGTGACAGCGCTGCGCTTTCATTTTGTGTTATATTTGTGAAAACTGACAATGTGTGTTTTTTCCCTATAGTCTATGTATACACACTGTTTAGAAAAATGCGAACCCCAAGCAGTGAGTGTTGATCTTAAAAAAAGTTTGAAAAAAGTCACACAAGTAAAAAGAAAAGTTCTGCAACATGCTCAAATAACACTCGGTAACAACGACTGCCATATAAAGGGTTAAGTCGGTAGATGTCTAATGGAAATGTATCTGTATATTTTTAAATAGTTCATTCAAAGCACAGAAAATGTGTTTTAAACAGCTTTTTGAGGAAACAGCATCTACTGTGAGTCTGAAGCGGCTAAAAGGAGTTTTTCCTTGGAAACATTTGAGTGACATTTCACAGCCAGAGTTGCACCCTCTGCAGAGCACTAATATTTCACATAGTACTTTACAATGGTTAATAAGCACATTTTACCACAGCAGGAATAGTGCAGCGCTTCAGTGACTGTTCTGTCTACTGTACTGTCACAACATGTTGCAGCAAAAGTCGAGGTGGAGTTTTTGTTTCCTTTATGGTTTGAAACTGTGGTATATCTCCACTGGAACCGCATTTTTACTCATACGACACCCAGTCCAGTCTTTGTTAGTTTGTGATTATTTTTATACGGTATCTCTTAATAATTTCTGTGTGTTGTCTATCAGAGGGAGGTGCAGTTCTGGTTTGCAACAGGTGGAGCAGGCTTCTGCCTGAGTCGAAGACTGGCAGAGAAGATGGCTCCGTGGGCCAGGTATTTACAATTTGTGTGTGTGTGTGTGTGTGTGTGCTTTATAGGGACGATGATGATAAGACAGTGAGGAAAAAAAACACAAGCACACAGACAATTGCATCTATGTAATGCTGATATGAATTCAAACCAAACATGTTTGGGGCTTTTACACATTTTTTCACTGGTTTTAAACATTTGTTTGTAAAAATGGCTTCTTGTTTAATAAGTGTGCAGATTTTCTAGTTTTAGACGACCTCCTGTTCTTTACATTGTTGTAGGGAACTTGCATTAATGCTCAATGATATAAACTTGTTTTAACATATCTCATCAGTTTTAATGGAAAAAGCACCAAACGTTAAACTAATTAAATCATAAATGCTAACACAAGTAAACCTCTGGTTTGAAAAAGCAAAGCAGATTCTAAAATGCCTTAAATGTGCACTCTTTTTAACGGTCAGCAGGGGGCGACTTCTCTGGTTGTGCGTCCCTTTATAGACAAATATAGAAAAATGACCCCACCTGCCAAGAGACAATCAATTTAGAGCAGGGTCGCACATTAACAGATGATGTTCAGTAACTGACAGACTCCGATGTAAGACTGTAAACATCGTGATCTGTAGCATTCTTGCATTAAAATAAACTACATCCCTTCAAGAGACAGAACAACTGGAAATGACAAAGGTTTATTTCTATACTCTCAGACTGGTGGTGTCAACAGGTCAACAGTACCAGCACAATTTTACTCTGATTTGTTTAGTTAAAAAAAGAAAGAAAAGGATTTGCAGATCTCATGTGGGAATCTTTTATGTGTGTATCTGTGATCTATATCTCACATATTGTGATGCACCTGTGGTTATGTTTTAGAGCACAGCTCAGACGAGCTCATGAAAAATGGATGCGCTGTCCATGGTCCTGAATTTGTAACGGTTTCATTGGAGTATAGTGAAAATTTATTGGAGAAAACATTGTTTTTGAAGTTTATTAATGGAAATGCATCGATCAGAATAAAAGCAATCAGCACCGTGATCAAAAAACAAACAAACATCAAAATACACTTCCTTTGCCTGATGTCCATCTAAGACCTGATTTTTTTTTTTAGCTCCAAAGCCAACTTCATCGCTCCGTTTGCTCTGTTCTTGTGTCATTTTGCTCTGTACACCACGGGGTCAACTGAAATTCCTACACACGCTCTTAAACCTCTGCATTGCCTCATCAGTTCACTTAATGCTGTCAAATCAAACACAAAGCACAAGAGATACTTTTTCATTGCTACATCAGCAGAGTTAGAGTAAATTGCTTGTTGCGAATCTTAATAAATCTCCTCTTACTTTTTACTGCTCCAAATACCAACAGGACTGGTTTTCCACCAAAATTATTTATTGCTGTGTTTATGGTCTCAGTGGCTAATTTGATTACGACAACTACAACATGATTTTCATTCTGTAAATTATCTTGTAGCAATTTGTTAATCTTTTGACTGACAAAATTGGTGCTGTATCTGTTTTGACTTTTTGGTTTCTCAGTCTGTCTCTGAAACTTTGTATTTGTACTTCTCTCAAAGAGCTGGAACTAATAGCTGCCCAGGGCTACAGGTAGAGCTAGAGAACCAATCTAAAATAGTTCTTTGGAAAAGGTCAGCAGTAAAATATGCACAGTAAACAGTCAATGGGCCCAACCACATGTTTTCAGATAAAGGTTGGACAGTTTATGGTGCTAAATTTCTCCCACAGTAAATGTGGATGTATTGCACACTCTGTTATGTGAGAAAATATTGAGAAAGGCTCTTTTTCCCTGTGTATGTCAGTGGCTCCCAGTTCATGAGAACTTCAGCTAAGATCCGTCTTCCTGATGACTGCACTGTGGGCTTTATTGTGGAAAAGCGACTGGGAATCTCCATGGTCCACTGTCCTTTATTCCACTCACACCTGGAAAACCTGCTGCTCATCAGCCAGAGAAGCATACCACAGCAGGTAGTAGCAGGCGGTTTTATACACAGGTGTCCAAGCAAATGCACTTCTTCCTACTCTCATGTGTTTTCTAATCTGCAGGTGACACTGAGCTATGGGATATTCGAGAATAAGATGAACAGCATCGAGGTAAAAGGGAGCTTCTCGAAGGAGGACGATCCCTCCAGGTTTGTTTCTCGCAATATTCATTCGTAAATGAGGGGTACTAAGAAATGTGTCCTTGCTGACATTATTGTGTTTAGTGTTCCACTGGCTCCCTTTGCACATAAATGACATAACATTAAAAAAACATATGTCGCTTTTAAAGACTAATGGATCAAACTCTAATTATTGTAGGATTTTCATGCGGCTTGGTTTTAAAGGCTTATTGGATGCCAAAACCACTACACGACAGGTTATAATACTCACATAGTCTAAAATGATCATGAGTGCAACTGCGATACTACATAATGACCAAAAACTGAGCATAAAAATCCAGGTCGAGGCACTGGAGATAGAGTGGATCATGTAAGAAGAGCTCTGTATCTCTGTGTGCTTGTGCTTTTTTCTCAGCGTGAATACAGTGTCTCTAGGCATTTTATTGCTTTTTCAAAGTACCTGAGTTCTCTTCTTTCATTTTTTGGTTGCATTTCCCCCCCCGTATTTAGTAGAAGTAATTTTTAACTACACAAAGCAATTTTGAATATGTGTTTGGCCAATTTAGCAGGGTTGTGTCACAGTAATGTTAAGGTTTGTTTTGCAGGACAATGCCTCACTCCTTGAGCAGAGCATTACATTTTAACCTCTGTCCTATGAATGCCAAGTACGTGTTTTACAAACAGCGCTCCCCTCAGAGTCTGCAAAAGTTACTGCACCCCACAATATGACCCTACTGATGTGTGAAAACAGCATAAAACATGAGCGTTACTAAGACCATTCAACAGATGAATGCTGTATGATTATGCAGTGTAGTGCTGCATAATGTCTAGCAGCTTCTCCCCGTGCATTCTTTTTGCTCTTGGACTCACTAAAAGTTCAGTATCTTGCCCGAGGAGGCAATCAGGGATCAACTTGCCGGCCTTCCTGAGCCACTGGATGCGTCACTTATTCAGACACATGGGAACAGGTTAAACGGAAGCAGATGGGGGTTTGATGTGAAGGTCACAAAAGAATCACAGGTCAAGGACACGCGTTATGAATTATGGTTCCCAGGGACAACTACAAACCCTGTGGTCCAGCAATGTTTCGTTACAGAAAGAGCAGCCCAGATAAGTGCCTCTAATCTAAAAGCACAGGAGCACTAGTATCAGGGAAGACTCGACTCTGTGCTGCAGTTGCCTTAAAATCTGACTGAAGTGTATCAAAGCAGTAATGGGCCTCATTTTGACCTGATGGCGATATCTAGCAGAGGGAATCATGAAAAGCTCCAGGATTTAGGACATCAAATGCACATAACAAATGACACGTCATTTGTTTAGCCTTCAGTTTATTATTTACCTTATCATACCAAATTGTCAAGGGGAGACATAATGTCTGTCTACAAAATGCTCACAATTAAATATACCAAAAAATATCGATATTGTGTGATATTGGACAATATCGATATTGTTACTGAGAATGGAAAAACGACTTTCTCCACCGCAAAAAACCCCTAAACAATTAATAAAATAAGATAAATATGTAAAAAATACTGTAAGTGTTTTATAATTATTATAATTTTAGGCTTATGCATTTATTGTGCGTCTTCAGTGATAAAGCTCTTGTTTACTAAAGGTATTTGCTGTAGAAATCTCCAGCTCCAATCTCCAGTTTTCAGTTTTGTCTCTCATGATCTTACGTTAAGGCATGACAGCCCTCTGGCTCCAGTTGATCTTGTTCTATCTTCACTCCCAGATAAAAGCAATTTGATGTAACACAATGGAACAACAGATGTGTTTGTCTTTTCCGGTTTCCTTCATCCTCAGCTGTAAGAACATATCACCACAAATGCTTCACAGTGGCATTTCCATTTGCTCCCATCCTCTGGTTTAGTGCACGGTTGTGTTTGCCCTCCCTTCAGCCTGAGAGGAGTAGGTCACAGGTTCATCTGTCTGTACAAAGGCTTGAACTGTATATAATGGAAAAATGGTGTTTTTCCTGCCAACTGTTAACAGACAAACTAATGGTTCATTCACACAAGTTTGAACTTGTATGTTAGGTAATTTATATATATAATATCAATATATTCTGGCAATGTTTCCTTGCAACTAAGAAACATTTCAATTCTGCTGGTTACCATGGCTTTATTTTGGTTATTGGTTATTTATTTAGCTTATATTCCAATATAAAAGCAGGGTTGCTGATCTCCTAAGTCATTTTGCGGTTAACTCACTTCTCTCTGTGTTGGAATTTCTTTTGTTTCAAATCTTTGAGGTTCAGGCTGCACTCTGAATATAAGCAGCTAATGCAATTTTCTGTTTAATATGAATTTCTTTGTATGCACATGGCAACAGATCTGCAGGTCTTGCTGATTCGTTGCCGTTAATTGCCATATTATCACAAACAGATTGCATGTAATTTCCAGCTTAACAATATTCAGTTGCAGACTGATAAATAAACTGACTCCATCTTACTTCTGTTTTATCGCCGTCCTGACACACCAGAATTGTTCTGCAGACTTGGTCCCTGCTTCGGAGCAACCATTTCAAAGACATGCAGGGTCATTGCAAACAGTCACAATAATTTTGGTCCTGCTGTCCAGCTGTGGTCTCCAAACCCTGTTCTCCCTTGTGCGACTCTAGCTCAAAGGGGCCAGAACATAATCTCTTTTCTGGAAGTAAAAATAAATAATAGGAAAATATGAAATTATTAATGGATAATTGCACAAGATATTCATCAGATGCCCTCTAGTTGACATTCTGCAGTTGCTGTTAGATGAAAGTACAGAGCCACAGATAAGTGTTTACACATGCAAATCAACAGACGACCCAGCGCACCGTGCATACTATAAATACCCAGTTTTCACCTTTATAACATTAATGAGCAGCACTGTAGATTTAACTTTGTCAAGTGGGGCTGACTTTCATGAGCCTGCTTTTTCTTAAAAATGTTTATATACATCTTAGCCAGAATACAGTTTTGACTTTCAATAAGGAATTAACTATGTTAGTGTAATATTTATTTATTAATTTTATTTATTAATCTCAGCACTTTAGGACCCACTGCTTTATCACACTGTGAATGAGGAGCATAACATTCAAGAAACACAGATGCTCTGCTGTAATCTTTGCTGCTGTAGATATTTGTGCAGGCCATTTTTGGTATTTAATAGATAGATTTCAGAAGTTCCCATTCCCAGAAAAGAATGATAAAAGTAAGGATAATAATTCACACACGTTCTTTTCCAGGTGATTTGTTTATTGTCACCAGTGGTGAGTTGATACCTATTAAATCATTCAGCTTTGTGCACACACAGGGAAATGTGTGGAAGGAGCCAATAAGATTCAGTGCCTTACTAAAAATAATAATTCCAATAGGTGTCACCCAGTCCTTTAGAGAAAAAGCCTTCCCCCCCCCACCATCATTAACAATAGCTGTTAACCACCTCTGAGTTATTAATCATGACTTATGTGTTCTGCAGGTTTAAGACTGTCCACTGCATCCTGTATCCCCTCACCAGCTGGTGTCCATGAGTACCCCCTAAAGACGACCACATCCAAGCACCTGAGACAAAGCTGGTATCCAGCTGAATGTAATATTTTACCTTTACCTGCAGAAAAATGGACCGATTCATTTTGGTGGAGCAATTCTGGATGCAGAAGGAATAACGGTGACTCAGACTTATCTGTGTTCCACAACGCCTCACCTACCACTGATCAACACAGACTGTAAAAGAGGGATCTAGACATCATCTGTTTTTGGACTTCCATTCCGAAGACATGATTTAATGTTTGGCCATTGTTGTGTTCGTCTTTTAGAGCCACAAGAGAAGAGGGTGAAATTCAGAAATTAGGCGCTAATGTAGCAAGCTTAGTTAGCAAGGCTGGTCCACTGAGTCTATAGGAATTTCTTTTACTTATGTATTAATCACATTATTTTATTGTATGATGCCTTGGTGCCACTGGATTTTTAAACATGTTTCACACTCATACTATAAGACAAATGGTGGGGGTCTAGTAAGGAAGTTGAGGGAAGCAGACAACTCCACAGGAAGAATCTTTTGTAAACATTGGGAGGGAGCAAGGGAGTGTGAACCTTAAAGTGTGAAACAGCTGTGTACTGCCTTTTGATCTTGAAGAAGGTATTTAACTGAGAGCCATGTTAGGCTCAGGAGACTCTGCTGACCGTCTGCCCCGCGATCATGCAGGCTCGCCACAAGCTTGGGTTTTTATGTTCTTTGAGTTTTTGATTAAAGAATGTTAGCTACCGCTCACCGCTCATCTGCAGGCTTTATTTAATGGAAAACTTCCACAACAGAGTCTATAGCTGAGCTGCATAGACGCAGATACTGGTTATCTAGTGTTAAGTAACATACAGATGAAATACTAAATTTTCCCTCAGCAAAAATGTCTTGGATTTATTGAACCACAAAGCATCTTACATCTAAGATAACTGCAATTAAAATGCTACAAGAGGCACTATTGCCACAAATACAGGTGAAGGGTCTAGGTCATCGAATCAAATTAGCTGATGTGAAGTCTTGGAGACAGCTAGTTGCATAGCTGTCAGTTATTAATGAGTGGATGCTCCTGATAGGACAAATGTTAAGCCTTAAAAAAATTTAAATGATGAGCTAGATAAAAATTCCACTGCAAAGCAGTTTTTATAAATGGGAAAAGAAACTCTAGGCACAAAAACTGCCCTTGTTCAAGGCTGTAAACCTGTTTATGTGGTATTTTAACACGGGAGTCTGCACGATTTTCGAGCCAGTTTTTCAGCTTCTTTTTGCACAGCGCAGTGGTTTCATTTTCAGATGTCATCTGCTGACAGCACCAGCTGTTATGCACTCAAAACATTGGCTTTAGAAAAATGTATGAAATACGAAATTTATTTTTCTACTTTAAATCTGTGTTATGTTCAAATGAAATTGTTACAAGAAATGAAAGGAATTTTATGTGACAAATGAGCACTTAAGATTATTGTGGATTTTGGTTGTTGTGTGTGCTGAGATCTTTTGTCATTTTGCTGGCAAGTGGGAAAAATTAAAATGTTAAAGACTCACTGTGCAAAGTTGAAATTGTGTTTACCTGTTTTTCTAATTTCTTTGTTATCACTGGAGGTTAACGATGATTAAAATGGCAAACTTTACCTGGAAGACCTAAACTAACCTCAGGTGCTGCTGATGCTCTGTGACTTCATGAAGGAGGCTCTGTCCTTGTTCCTGTGAAGTCTGCACAGAATGAACCATCTTGACCCACATCTTCCTACTCTTACTTCCCCCCCCCCCACCCCCACCCCTCCATCTGTCCCTTCCCTCTATGTGTTTGCTCAGTCTTCTCCACAGTTGTTTTTCTCCTTGAAAACTGTAAGAAAAATGAGTAAAATAACTTCCTACCCAATCGGTCTGGGTCACTTTTCTCTGCTTTAGATTTACAAAACAACAAGAAACTGCTTGAAGTATGAAAAAGATCACAACTGACACGGCTGCCAAGAAAGAGAAGCTCACATTTGCAAGCAAATCTCTTCAAGCTGGACAGATCAGGGGTTGAATGCAAATGTCGCTATGATATACACACAACCAAATGTTGTTGGAATAAAAGCCAGAGGCCATACATGCAGTACCTGCAGAGAGATGACACCGCGCCGCTGGCTGCCCGCGGGTTGCTTGTTTGCTGTGAATGGAGATGTGATGAATACAGATATGCCGTTGAAAGTGTCTGGGACTGACCTTCTGTGAAGTGGATGGAAAAGTGTGACTGTGTGACGTTAACACATCTCCAGGAGAACGCTGAGACCAATCTGTTTCAAGTAAACAACCTGAGCATTTCAATGCAGACTGAAAGTTCTCTCCGAATGTAAAATCAATTTCCCACAGTGGCTACAGAATGAGGGATTTTTCTTTTTATGCACTTCAGAGCGGTTGTGGTTTATTAAATGAGAACAAAGATGATGAATAGTTTTTAGAATATGTGTGACCAGTAACCCTTGACTGAGTTAGTGGTATAGTCATGCGGTGAAGGTGATCTGAATGGTTGGTTGGGGAGACATAGGTCACAACCCAATGAGACAGCTGGTTCTCTCTGTATTTGAAAAACCTACAGCATCACGAGAGAGTCCATCCTGCGAAGATTAAAGCAGTGCACTTGTGGCCAAACTACTGTGGCTTTGCTATTAGGTGTGAAAGCTACATTTAACTTAAAATGCTGGTATGAATTAGTTATGACACAATACAAATACACGCTCATTACATATACTGTTTGATTGTTAGCAAAGGTTGCAGCTGTTCCATTCTATAGCTCACTGACCAGAATGACTGAATTTAGTCAGTGATTGATGGTGAGAGGACCAATGCTAGAGGAGTACATCTGCATGTCTGTGCCTTTAATTACACAGCATTGTTATCACTATGGTATAATACATAAAATCATATATAATCATATTTGATTCACAAAGTATTTTTATTGTAATAAAAAATGAATAAGAAAGTTTATTTGAAAATAATGAAGTTTAGAATCGGTCATTTCATATTAGAGCATAGCATGCATACCATAGCATAGCATATCATAGAATAGTATACCATTCCATTGCGTATCATAGAATAGTATACCATAATATAGCATAGCATAGCATAGCATCGCATCGCACAGCATCGCACAGCATCGCACAACATGCATATCATAGCATAGAATAGTATACTATAGCATAGTGTAACACTGGTGGTGCAATACTAGACCTGTTAGTGCTACTTCTTGCCTTCTTTGCATGTAGTGCGGGCAGTATAGTTACCTTTAACCACAGTACGCGGACAGAAGGGAAATATGGACCAGATCAGACAGGTTCTAGATTCGTAGGAGCCAAGGGTGTATGACAACAGAGGACTTGTACACAGTAGGTGTAGAAAACACAATTGCATTTATTAGCAATTATTAAAGTTGTGCACATTTAACAAAAGTAGAGCGCGCTTCTTAAAAACAAAATAAAATAAACCCCACAAATGGTCGACCTAAGGATATATTGTCTTTTGTGTCTTTTTTTTTTAAAAGTCAATTTCAGTCTTTCAATGTTCAGTAGTCACTCAGTGTGTGTGTAACCAGTCGGGTTACAATCTACCAGTTCATCCGGCTCTTTGGGCTGGGCTCGCCATCCAGTACTGGAAAAGGGATCCTCGATTCTTCTCAGGTCCTCAAAACCAATCCAATCCAAATAAGCAAAGGAAAAAACCTGACCTGGGGACCAGGCCAGAACACAGTAGTTCAACATTTAAGCTATCATGCCTGTAACTTATTACTACTGGTTGCTTGTAGTGCTTCTAAATTTCTATGTTGTACAACAAATTATTCTCATTTCAAAGGGAAAAAGTGCATAGGAAACACACATTTAAAACAATACAAAATAGCTCAGCAGTGCATTAAAAATACACATTGGCTTGAGACTTATCAAGTTTCAGCTAAGTACAGTGCAGGTGAAGGCACTTAATTTCACGTTGCTAATACTTAATTGTGCAGAACTATAATTAGCACCATGAGAAAAGTGAACATGTGCTAACATAACGTTGCACAAAACCATACATTATACATCAATACCACAGTAATGTGACATAAACCTTTAAAGAACATCTCATATAAAGTGCAGCAGACTCAGTGCTAATTGCTTTAGCCTCGGAAAAGGCACTTTCATTGCAAAATGGCTAACGGAAGTTAGCATCAGAGCTAGCGGCAAGTAGCATGCTATGCTAGCGCACGTGTGCTGCCTGGGACTTACCATGCGAAGCAACAAATGCTACACGGGGCTTCACAGTGCTCACGTTGGCTCACGGCCTCTGGAATACAGTATCACTCTTATTATTCTTGCCGAAAAAAGGACTTTCTCCTTCCAGCTAGCTTCTTCGCCGCACGGGTAAACTGATCTTTCACCGTCTGTGTCTCTGGCGTATCTTACTGGCACACGAAGGCACGCACAGGTGTCTCAGCAGCGCACAGACTGGGGGGAGGGTCAGACCGGCCAATGATTGGTCGCTCAGTGGATCTGACAAACACACTCTAAAGGACTAAGTCCTGCCCCCACACCATCTATATACCACATATACATATGTACATATTAAACTTATGTTTACATGCTTTTTATCAGTATTTATTATAATTAATTTTGTTTTTATCAATATTTATTCCCATCGTGAGAGTATGAATATTTATACTTTTAATCCCGTTTTTAACACTGGGTTACACTATCCCCTCTTAGAATCATGCAAGTCCCTTTGCATGGGATAGCTAAACGGTAATGACAGGGGAACCAGCCTTCATGGGGATGACCACAGAATCTTGTTCTGTCAAGGCACTGGTAAAAGCCAGGCTTAGACCTTGAAACAGGGACTGGGCAATGGAAACGAGAGGATTTCCCAACCGACTATATTGCAGTCGTTCTGGTTGGGTTCTTGTTCTCTCTGAGCGCCTTACAGTCGCTGTGGCTTCACTCTCAGTATTTGACTGACTTGAGTTTGCTTGATTATCATTTGAGTTGTCTTCTTCCACTGGCCCATCACAGGTAGATCCATCGGGTAAGTTGGCATCACTCTCGCTTTCATTGTCAGTGGTTGAGTGTTCCACCATGGTTTCACTCTCCTCTAGGCTTCCATATCCAAGTGGATTTCCACATTCAGGTAAGTTGTCACATCCGGTTAAATTGTCAGCTCCAATCAAGTTGTCATGTTCATGTAAGTTGTCTCCTCCAGGCAGGTTGTCATGTTCATGTAAGTTGTCTCCTCCAGGCAAATGAGTTTCAGTATGATCGTGATCATTAGGGTGTGTCTTTGGCTGGGGAATCTCATAGACTCGAGTGACCTTTATGGGCTCTTGAAGAGGTTCCTCTCTGAACCAACAGATATCCTCATCTTCCAGTTCTGAATGATCACATTCCTCATGTTGTTTAGGTGATTGCCTTGTTTTTGGTTTGCGTACATGAGTTGGTTGGACAGGTTTCTCTTCAACAGGGGCAAGAAAACCACAAGGGAGCAAGAGATCGCGGTGGACTGTGCGGACTGGGCCCTCTTTTGTTAGGGGTTTTATACTGTAGACGGGCAAGTCACCTGCTTGGTTCACCACAACGTGAATATCAGTCTCCCACTTGTCGGCTAGCTTGTGCTTGCCTCTGAGACGGACTGCACGCACCAAAACTCTGTCACCTGGCTCTAGTTTTGAGGGTTTCACTCGCATATCAAATCTTGTTTTGTTTCTTTCTGCCATTTTGTTAGCATGGTCTGTTGCTAGTTTGTAGGTCTCTTGTAGAGTTGCCTTTAGTTTTGTTATGTACTGAGAATGCGACTTGAAACTTTTGTTGTTAAAGGGCAGCCCAAATGCTAGATCGACTGGCAATCTTGGCTGACGGCCAAACATTAACTCATATGGGGCAAAACCGGTTGTATCATTTTTCGTACAATTGTACGCATGAACGAGTGGTTTGACATAGTTGTGCCACTGAGTTTTGTCCTTTTCCTCAAGAGTACCTAGCATACTTAGTAACGTCCTATTGAAACGTTCTACCGGGTTTCCTCTGGGGTGATAGGGTGTTGTCCGGATTTTGCGAATGCCCATGATCTTGCAAAGCTCTTGGATAATGTGGGACTCAAAGTCGGGACCTTGATCGCTATGCAATCGTTCGGGTATCCCGTAGTGGACTATGAAGTTGTCCCAAAGGGCTTTTGCAACGGTCTGAGCTTTCTGATTGCTGGTAGGGATGGCTAATGAATATTTCGTGAAATGATCGGTTAATACAAGCACATCCTTTACATTACTTTGATCAGGCTCAATGGACAGGAAGTCCATGCAGACTAATTCGAGGGGTCTGGTGGATTTGATATTCACAAGTGGAGCTGCTTTTTCTGGAGGAGTTTTACGTCTTACACAGCGGTTGCATGTTTTGATCTTATGTTCTATATATGCTGCCATGCGAGGCCAATAGAACCTTGTTCGGGCAAGATCTAAGGTACGTTCAGTGCCTAAGTGGCCCATGTCACAGTGGAGGCTTTGGAAGACTGAGTCACGGAGCTGTTCAGGTAAGACAAGCTGGTAGGTAACATCTCCTCCATCTTGGCGAGTTCGATACAGGATGTTATTGTGCATCTCCAATCGATTGAGCTCTCGGAGTAGAAGGTTGATGTCAGGAAGTTCAGCTCGCACAGTTGGTGGGACCTTTTCTCCAGTTTCAATTTGTGCAATAACTTCCCTCAGACAAGGGTCTGTTCTTTGTTCGTTTGTGATCTGTTCAGGGGACATATGGGGCATAACAGGAAGACCACCACAGTCATTTTCATTGACAAAGTCACCTGGAATGGCAGCTGCAGAAATGGCTAGCGAGTGAACCAAAGGGATGGTGTCATTTTGAGAGCTGCATACAAGGTGTTTCTCACAAATAGCAGACACTACTTCAGGACTTAAACTGCTGTCAGGTAGGGACAGGTGAGTCTGTGTGAACTGCTGTATGCGGTCGAGCTCTTTTTGGGACACTGCGTCGTTAAGCAACTCGCCATGTGGCCGTCTAGAAAGGCCATCTGCATCTGAGTTAAGCTTGCCTGCTCTGTACTGGAGCTTAAAGCTAAACGTTGACAGGGCAGCTAGCCATCTGTAACTCATGGCATCCATCTTAGCAGTAGTTAATATGTACGTCAGAGGATTATTGTCTGTTACGACAGTAAACTGATTTCCATATAAGTAATCTGCAAACTTTTCCGTTACTGCCCACTTCAAAGCTAAGAACTCTAACTTATGGGCGGGATAACGAGATTCACTCCTAGACAACCCACGGCTTGCATAAGCTATCACCCTAGTCTGGCCATTCTGCTCTTGATAGAGCGCTGCGCCAAGCCCTGTAGTGCTGGCGTCCGTATGGAGCGTATATGGCAGTTTAGGGTCAGCAAAACCCAATACAGGCGCAGTACTGAGCTTTTCAATGATGGTTTTGAAAGCAAAATCACAAGAGGGAGTCCATCGCTCGCCGAAAGGTGTCTTGGGGTCATGGTACTGGACAGACTTAGCTTTAGGCTTTGTGCTTTTGCGCAAAGGAGGGTAGCCTGATGTTAAGTCAGTGAGGGGCTTAACGATACTCGAAAAGTTCTTAATGAACCGCCTGTAGTACCCTGAAAAGCCTAAGAATGAGCGGAGCTGTTTAAGATCACGGGGCACAGGCCAGGTACTTAAGGCTTCCACCTTTTCAGGGTCAGTCTCCACTCCCTTGCTGGACACAATATGCCCAAGATATCTGACAGAAGTTTGGAAAAATTTGCATTTTTCGGGTGAGAGTTTGAGCCCATATTCTTTCAGGCGATCAAGAACTTTCATTAAGCGAGCCTCATGTTCTTCAAGTGTCTTGGAGAATACAATGATGTCATCGAGAAACACGATCACTTCGCGCAGGTTCATGTCGCCCATACATTTCTCCATGAGCCGCTGGAATGTGCTGGGGGCATTTGTAATGCCTTGGGGCATTCTATTAAATTCCCAAAAGCCGATGGGACATACGAACGCCGTCTTTGGTTTGTCCAGCTCCTCCATCTCAATTTGGTAGTACCCAGATTTTAAATCCAGGACAGAGAACCATTGCGACCCGATCAAGGTGGAAAACGTTTCCTCCAAATTGGGGAGAGCGTAAGCATCTTTTATAGTCTGCGCGTTAAGCTTTCTGTAGTCGATACAGAGGCGGACTTCACCATTTTTCTTCCGCACGACTACAATGGGTGAAGAGAAAGGGGAGGTAGATTCCCTGATCACGCCAGCTTCTTGCAGTTCTTTGAGGTGCTTACGGACTGCCTCCAGGTCGTTCGGATGTATGGGACGCGCTCTATGCTTGAACGGTGTTTCATCTGACAATCTGATTGTGTGTTTCACTTGATCCGTCTTTCCAAAGTCAAGATCATTCTGTGCAAACACTTCGGGCATTTGGCTTAGCTTTTCGGTTATGCGTTCCTTCCATTCAGCACTAATAGGGGAAGAGTCAAAGTTATATGTTACATTTGACTTCTGCTCAGTTCGGGATCTTGGAGTTCTCACTGAGTGTTCGTGAGATAGAACTCTTTGATATGCACTGACTTCTCCGATGACACAATTTAGAGGGATTGTCACATCATGTTCGGATTCATTGGTAAGTATAACTGGAACAAGGTAAGGTGCTCGTTCAGGTAGGTCTATGAGACAAGGTTTCACAAGGATGTCACCAGGTAAGGCTGACATTCGTGGATACTCTAACAAGACAGACTTTTCACCGTTACCGGCTGACACAGCTACAGCACCATCTAGAACAACAGTTTGGCCTGCTGGAATCAACTGTGGCTCTTTGTTGTGCATCGTCACTAAACCAAGACTACTGTCTTTGGACTGTTTGTGTCGTGACTCAAGAACTTTTAGAACTGCCCTATAGCCATATGGCAGGTTCAGCTGCAGTTCATGGCATGTGTTAGAGTACAGCTCATAAAGTACATCTAATGTGTTTGTCCCAATTAGCACTAAGGACTGAGAAGCTGTGCGCACATCGGGGACAACTAAGGCAAGTGTCGGCACTTCAGCTTCAATGCCAAGGAAGTCCTTTGGGAAAGTGACATGCAGTTCAATGTAGCCTAAGTAAGGCACAGACTGACCGTTGGCACCCTCAACTTCTAAAAGTTCAAACAATGGCTTAATCTCATGAGAGGACAAATGCTGACGATAGTAGGACTCGGGGACTGTAGTCACCTGGGAACCAGTATCTAGCAAACAACTCACTGTGTGACCATTAACTTTCACTTGTGCAGTACTCTTCGTACCAATTAGACCTTTAGGAAAGTCGAAGGAATCTGATCTTGTGTGTGACTTTAGGCTGGCACGCTTTTTAGGTGAAGCTTTTTGTTTAACCTGGGTGGGACGGGTTAACAAAGCATCAGCCTCCATTTGTCCCGCAACGGAGGCAGAATTTAGTTTAAAGAAAGCTGGTCATTCTGCCTGTCCCATATCTGCCTTCTCACTCTTAATTCCTTTCGTTTTGCAACTACAAGGGCAGGATTGGGCTCTGACTCACAAGTGGCTACTATATGTCCATCTTCCCCACAGCGGAAGCAATACCAGGGCTTGGGCCTAGTACTGCGGCGGCTGGGTGGAGGTGAGTCTTCAGGTTTGGCATGGTCAGGTTTTTTATTTTCAGGTTTCCTTGTTCGAACTGTCTTCAGTGTTGCTTGTTTCTTTGGCTTCACAACGGCAGCTAATTGGCTTTTTAGATCGGCAACTTGTTTTTTCAGCTCTTCTAGACTATCTGACTGTGCTTGGCGAACATCTGCATTTGTTTCAGTGACCGTCTGTTCATGAGACACTGCTTTTGGTTTCGTGGCGCTAAAGTGTTTCTTCATTCGCGTGTTTTTAACTTCTTGTCGGTTTTCTGCAGTACGCAGGAGAAGCAATAGCTCTGCATAAGTGGGCGGCTCCTTATGCTTTAGCTCCAATTGCAACTCCGTTAGCAAGTTATCATCCCAGCAGCCTCTGTAAAACTGTTTAAAAAGCTGCTTATTTACTTCATGTGGTTCAAGCCCACCTCTGCGCACGGTGTGATTGACTGCCACCTGCAAACGAAGCAGATAAGCAGAGGGCTTTTCACCATGATCTTGGAGGGTGTTCATGAAGCGTACAAACAGTTCCTCACCATCTTCGACGGTGCCAAAAGCTGAATCCAGAAGTTTAAGATAGTCTCCAGGAGTGGCTTCTGGCCCAAGAGGGCGGATGACATCAGAAGCGGGAGCAAGGAGACTTTCAAGAATCTTACGAGTTTTTCCCAACTCGGACAAAGAAGCATCTTCCATCAACAAGTCAACATGAGAACGCCATGTTTCATAGTCAGCTTCGCTGTAAGGTCTGGGCATCTTGCCAGAGAAAGCTCTGAGTCTTAATGTAGAGTGAGCATGTGATGTCTTTTCAACACTCTTGACAACATGCTCGACTACTACTTTCTGAACCTCTGGTGGGTTGAGGTCAGTTGGACTCAACATTTGAGGTGTCAAGTTTGGTCTCATGGGGCGTTGGAATGTGCCCTGAATGGGTTCAGGAGGGTGAGGCAGTTCAGTTAAGACTGAAGGTGAGGCTCCAAGTTGTGTGGATCCTACCACAGGGCAAGTCTGATCAGCAGCATCATTTTCAGGGTTTCTCTCAGCTGTCTCAGCAGCTTCAATGGTGTTCCCTATTGTGGATAGGGCCTCCCGCAACACTTCTTCGAAATCCTTCCCACTTAGCTTGGCTAAACCCTTCAGGTTGCTAATGTAAGCCTCAGTAACACTGCCCCCTACGGTCTTAGTATAGACGTCAGTTAAGGCTCGAATGCGGTAACTGACATCTGGATTGTCAGTGGACTGTAAGAGGTAAGGCAGCTTAGGTGCTAATATTTCAACGGCTGCACCGGACTCGAACTCTACAATCTGGCTTTTGTGGAATGCAGAAGAGTCATCATCGACAGCGAGTACTCTACGAATAGTACCATGTTGCTCCAGAAACTCAAATACCTCTTTGTCTTTCTCTCTATCTGTAACACCGCTAACAATAATGGCATTTGGTACTTTAACGGCATACTTCTCGACAAAATCCATTTTCACAGTATGTGAGCATTTGATCAAAGGTCAAAGAGGATTCCAATGTTGTCACACAACACTCTAGGCTCCTGGCTGGCTCGCCACTTTTACTTATGTAACACTGGTGGTGCAATACTAGACCTGTTAGTGCTACTTCTTGCCTTCTTTGCATGTAGTGCGGGCAGTATAGTTACCTTTAACCACAGTACGCGGACAGAAGGGAAATATGGACCAGATCAGACAGGTTCTAGATTCGTAGGAGCCAAGGGTGTATGACAACAGAGGACTTGTACACAGTAGGTGTAGAAAACACAATTGCATTTATTAGCAATTATTAAAGTTGTGCACATTTAACAAAAGTAGAGCGCGCTTCTTAAAAACAAAATAAAATAAACCCCACAAATGGTCGACCTAAGGATATATTGTCTTTTGTGTCTTTTTTTTTTAAAAGTCAATTTCAGTCTTTCAATGTTCAGTAGTCACTCAGTGTGTGTGTAACCAGTCGGGTTACAATCTACCAGTTCATCCGGCTCTTTGGGCTGGGCTCGCCATCCAGTACTGGAAAAGGGATCCTCGATTCTTCTCAGGTCCTCAAAACCAATCCAATCCAAATAAGCAAAGGAAAAAACCTGACCTGGGGACCAGGCCAGAACACAGTAGTTCAACATTTAAGCTATCATGCCTGTAACTTATTACTACTGGTTGCTTGTAGTGCTTCTAAATTTCTATGTTGTACAACAAATTATTCTCATTTCAAAGGGAAAAAGTGCATAGGAAACACACATTTAAAACAATACAAAATAGCTCAGCAGTGCATTAAAAATACACATTGGCTTGAGACTTATCAAGTTTCAGCTAAGTACAGTGCAGGTGAAGGCACTTAATTTCACGTTGCTAATACTTAATTGTGCAGAACTATAATTAGCACCATGAGAAAAGTGAACATGTGCTAACATAACGTTGCACAAAACCATACATTATACATCAATACCACAGTAATGTGACATAAACCTTTAAAGAACATCTCATATAAAGTGCAGCAGACTCAGTGCTAATTGCTTTAGCCTCGGAAAAGGCACTTTCATTGCAAAATGGCTAACGGAAGTTAGCATCAGAGCTAGCGGCAAGTAGCATGCTATGCTAGCGCACGTGTGCTGCCTGGGACTTACCATGCGAAGCAACAAATGCTACACGGGGCTTCACAGTGCTCACGTTGGCTCACGGCCTCTGGAATACAGTATCACTCTTATTATTCTTGCCGAAAAAAGGACTTTCTCCTTCCAGCTAGCTTCTTCGCCGCACGGGTAAACTGATCTTTCACCGTCTGTGTCTCTGGCGTATCTTACTGGCACACGAAGGCACGCACAGGTGTCTCAGCAGCGCACAGACTGGGGGGAGGGTCAGACCGGCCAATGATTGGTCGCTCAGTGGATCTGACAAACACACTCTAAAGGACTAAGTCCTGCCCCCACACCATCTATATACCACATATACATATGTACATATTAAACTTATGTTTACATGCTTTTTATCAGTATTTATTATAATTAATTTTGTTTTTATCAATATTTATTCCCATCGTGAGAGTATGAATATTTATACTTTTAATCCCGTTTTTAACACTGGGTTACACTAGCACAGCATATCAGTTAAAATATGCTTCTATGGTGAATCCACAGTAAAGAATAAATCAAAACAAAAACAATTTATAAGGAATAAAATGGAGGCAAGATCAGCATGTCACAGATATGCAGCCTATAATAACATTTATAGCAGTATATAAGTAAGTCTTTAGTGATCAATACAATGATCAATAAGAAGAAGATACTGCGAGTCAGAATTCTCCACTACTTGGATCATTCCACTACAGAGTAGCCCCTAATAGCACATGCTCCGCCATCTTTTGTCTTTAACTATGAGGTGTGACCTGTTAGCAAGTTCCTGTCAGAGGATCTCACACTGAGCCCCAGTTGGCAGAGGTGTGGACTCGAGTCACATGACTTGGACTCGAGTCAGACTCGAGTCATTAATTTCATGACTTTAGACTTGACTTGAAAAAATGTTCTAAGACTTGTGACTTGACTTGGACTTTTACACCAATGACTTGGGACTTGAATTGGACTTGAACCGGTTTACTTGAAAAGACTTGATATTTTACCCCAAATATAAAATTTAACATGCATATTATATAGAGATTGAAAATGTGACGTCATTCACGGGTAGAACCGCAAAGGATTCTGGGAACTCGTGGCAAGCGGTACCAGGCTTTCAATTAAAATCAGTTATACAGCGATAAAAAGAAACACAAAAATGTCAAGAAGCTGTTGTATTATTAACTGCAATAGCCGGTCGCATGACAGCCACGGGAAGCCGACGGGTAAAGAGATCGGTTGTTATCGGATTACGTCGTTGAAGAGAAATTGTTCGAGCCATGTTTCCGAAGTAACAAAGAGGCGACGGGTGTCCTGGATTGCAGCCATTCTAAGACCAAATATAACGTCCCAGAACACTCCAGCTCACAGGTTAGTCTGCTCCAAGCATTTACACAAAGGTCAGTCTGCTGTTGTAGTTAATGCGTCATTTTTCTTAACATAATTGGTGATATAGGTTACAAGCAAGTCTGGCGCTGAACAGAAATTGTCGCGCTATGCTCCTTTATTTATTGTGCATAAATAGTGAATTGTCCTGACACAATATTGCGTTTCGCTTCTGTTATTATGGTACATTGACAAAAACTTCTATATTGTGTATTGTGTATTTTGTTGTACAGTTATTTTATTTTCAACTTTAATTTATATATTTTATCTTATTCTTCCCAGTTAAATTTACCCTTCATTCTAATTTGTGTTGTACAGTTATTTCATTTTTAACCTTAATTTATATTTTATTCCTTCCTAGTTAAATTTACCCTTTTTAATTTTTCATATTTATTTCCTATCTTATTCATAGCCTTTCCTTTTTTGTTTTCTTTAGGTCACGAGCAGTTGTCCAAGCATTTCACTACATATCGTACTGTGTATGACTGTGTACGTGACAAATAAAATTTGAATTTGAATTTGAATTTGAAAAACACATACTTTTATTCACAGGGTAAAACAGTTGTTTTGTATCACTAATTGCCCAGTACGATTACAGCATACAATATTATTGTCACTGCTACATTTCTGTGATGCTACCAGAAATTATTTCCACTACTAATTAATTACCGTTGAGCTCAAAGGTCCTATTAATAAACGGTTAACGAATGTGTATTTATGACGACAATTTGTGAGACTGGTAAACTTATGATATGTACGATGGTCTTTCGTTCTACACGGTGCATTTCAAGGTCCTGCACCCATCCATAGGTAAACTGTACCTGGGCTTGTTGCAGTGACCTGAAGTTACTAAACTTCATGAGTGTATGCACTCACTCCAAGAACCGTATGATTATAAATATGCATATAAATATGCTACGATGAGATAGCTGACTTCATCTAACTAGCAAATGTTGTCCAGGCTACGTTGGTGATGCAGTTTTTTTTAATATGTATGATATTTTTGTCATGCGATTTTAAAGCTGGTCCTACAACCGCATCCAAGAATAACATGCAGCTTATCTCAGAACCGTCGGTGAAAATTATTCTTGGAGCTAGGTTTAATTGAGCTGCATTTTAAAGAGGTGCAATTTTACAATTTGTGTATATTTTCTAAGTTCACTATTTTGTCATGTGTTGAGAAAAACACAGATTTTAAAATTACATGGTCTAATATTTACATTTAGCATAACTGCAACATGCTTTTTTTTTTTTTTTTTTAAAGACTCGAAAGGACTTGAAATTCAAAGTTTCAGACTTGAGACTTGACTCGGACTTTTACACCAGTGACTTGAGACTCGACTCTGACTTGCCTGACATTACTTGAGACTTGACTTGAGACTTGAGGATAAAGACTTGAGACTTACTTGAGACTTGCAAAACAATGACTTGGTCCCACCTCTGCCAGTTGGTACATGGATAACAGTTCCAGTATGTCTTCTGAAACCAGGCCATTAGGGACTTTAAAAGTAATTATCAAAGATGATTTCTTAAACAAATCGAGAGCATGGGCAGAGTCATTACAAGTGACTTAATATGTTCACTTTTCTAGGTTCTTCTGAAAAGTCTTGCTGCTGCATTTTGAACAATTTGAACACTATTCACTGACTTCTGATAGATATCTCTTATAAGATCAGTACAGTAACTCAGCAAAAATAAAAGCATGAATCACAGTCTGAATTCATTCAGTATAATAGCAACATCAGGGAAACTTTACATTTTTTAAAACATTTTTTTATTAACAGTAAATCAGTAAATAAACTCTGGTTTTCATGAAGTGTAAACATGGGCTACTGCAGTATAGTATATGGACATTACTGCCAATAATTCATGTCTTTCCTAACAATAAGAACACGATCTCTTCATCAGCCTGTTTATTTCTTAGGATTTGAAGCATGTATTTACATTAAATGTCATCTGAGGCCAGAAGACTCCACAAAGTACAAATCGGAGTGTTACGTCATTATGAAATGAGCCCTTCAAAAATAACTTTGTGAAAGGATGTCACCTTTCTTTGCATAAACCCTCTTTAGATGAGCTCCCACTTTTAATTGATGTGGTTATAATTACATCAATTGATACACTTGAAAGGTAATTACATTTGTTTATGCTTCACAATACGATTAGCTTAGACTTAACACAGTTACAACCCCCAGTAATGAGTGGTACAGCCATATGTGCACCAATATGTTTTAAGGCTCCACTTTTAATACACTGACTAAACAGCCTGATTCTCTATTCAATACAGAGACTATAGAGTCAAATACACCAGCTGAGGCACAAAGGACTAAAGGAATAAAATAGTTAACAATCGAGCAATTTACCGTAGTATTTGTAGCAGTCTTAGATCAGGCCAAGATTATTATCTTCCTTATTTTAATGTATAGGTTGGGACTATCAGAGGTGACAAAGTCAGGAAGTGGGATTTGGAAACCTGAGTGTAGCCTTCATGCTCCTTCTCTTTGACTGTGCTCTGACTCTGTCCACTTGTACCATAGATTTATGGCTTCCACTGTCCATAAACGGGACTAACTGTGGTAGTATGGGGACCAGGTCAATTGGAGGCAGAGTGTTGGAGCTGTCACAAGAACACTGTGTTTCATCCACTCTGTCCATCACATTAAAACAGAGGGGCCTTGTAAAAGACACCGAGGCAGACAGGATTCATGGGAATAATGAAATGATGGAGGCGGCGGTGGGTCGATAAGAGGAGTGACAGGCGGGCAGATTTCAGCTGAAAACACAGGCACTAATATAGAGAATGCAGAAATGATTAATTAAATGAACAAGACTGAATATTTTATTGTTTCACTGCATTAATTGTTTCCAGACAAATATCCCACTTGCGGGCTAATAGAGCTGTGCAGAATTTGGCTGACAGGTTACAACTTAAAAAGTTCATGAAAAGTATGTCCTACAGGACAAATGGTCCAGCTTCTGACTACTAAAAACTAAATCATTCTCCAACGATTATTAAAGGCTGAAGTTCTTGCTGGGGACATGTGCATGTGTGCACAAAAGGAGATTTTGTGACTACAGAAGTAAATCATACTATATAGGCTATATAAACAACAGAGAGAATGAACTGTCTCTTCACTCAGTTCCTTGGATGGGCTCACTCACTGATACTCAGTTCCATTGTCTTTTACTGTAGTTTACAGTGGCAGTCCTTGTTCTGTCCTGAAGCCTGAGTGAATTCACTGTAGTGACACAGAAATCAGCTCACAGGGGAAAAGCTGCAAACCAAGACAGTGAAGTTATGGCTTTGTCCCACCACAGCATGACAACACTGACAGGATCAGAGAAAACAGGTTGGCGGTTGAACCTCGGCTTTGGCGGCTGCAAGCTTGTTAAAATAAGGGTGTGAGGACTGTCTGCTAGTAAATCAATCAGGTCCTTGTCTTAGGGGAAACACTGCATACACTGCTCGCAATGACAATGACAATTTTAATCATATAGCAGAATTCATTATATGTAAACTCAATGTGCTCAACACGGAAATTAAAAACATAAAAACCTATGTAAGTTTACAGTATATGTGGAATATATGCACAGATGTAACTGATCTCAGGTCAGCAGGCAGCTTGTTCATAAGAACAGGACCAGAGTAAGTGAAAAAATCCTGAGCAATACTCAGATCTGATTCTAGGAACATTTAAAAGATCTCCACCTGATGACCTCAGAGACCAGGAAATAGGAAATATTAGTTATTTAAATTACACGTACAAGAACACAGGTCACAACAGAGCAGAACATTATTTGCATTATTCTACATTTATGCTCATTATTTTTTATCTTTGAGTGTTTACATTTTATTTATCAGTTTATGCATGCATGTATAACAAATATAGCAAATATAAAGCATATAAATTGTACACCATATTGGTGTATGGTTGTTTCTAACTGCGTTAGAGCCCTTAACACCAATTAACAGAAATGGCATGCTGTACAATGATGCTTTGGACAATAATGTTTTGAACCCCACTGATGCTATCATGGTTGTAAGTGTGGTGGAAAGCTTTCTGGAAAGATCCAGTCAGATAATTCTGACACTTTTGGGCATCCAGTATCAACATCAATATTAACACTTACTTAAGAAGCCATCTATGTCCACTGTGAGCGACCATCTTTGAACAGAGGCGGTGGTTTACGACAGCAACTGTCTGCCATCTATAATCCAGTTTTGAGTTCCCTCCCCAGACGCCTTAACGCCCACTCACATCCTGGGCCTCAGGATGTGAGCTCAGGAATTCGCATGATAAGGTGGGGCCAGGTTTCACAATGAGCTCACCCAAAACCCTAGCTGATTGGGACCCACACCCAGTTTCACACCTTGGCTCAGGTGATTAGAGGATCATCAGGGGGTCCTTTTGTCCCTCTGTGGGGGGGATACTCCCACTAGGTTTAAATCTGGGACTCTCCACCATTTGACCTTAGAACTGAAGAAGCTTCTCGGATGAGAGGTGAAACGTCTTCAAGCAACTAAAGAAGTCCAGACGCTTTTCTTTGCAAGCTCCTTTGACTACGATGAGAACCTTCACAGTCATATTAACACTTACTATATACACAAACAGTCTAGACTTATCTGTCTGGTAAATTTCCTAAAAATTCTCTGTTGAAAATGATCATGACATATTTTAAAATATAGAAAAACATTGTCTTAACACTTGAATGCAAATGTCTAACGATAAAGATGCTGCCATGTTTAAGAGTTTAGGGGCAAATTGAGGCGACCGTGGCGCTGGGGGTTGGGACGCGCATCTGTAACCGGAAGGTCGCCGGTTTTATCCCCGGGCTCTCTGCCCTGGTCGTTGTGTCCGTGGGCAAGACACTTTACCCTGCCGCCTACTGGTGTTGGCCGATGGCGTGATATGGCAGCCTCGCTTCTGTCAGTCTGCCCCACGGCAGCTGTGGCTACAACTGTAGCTGCCTCCACCAGTGTGTGAATGAATAATGGAATTGTAAAGCGCTTTGGGTGCCTTGAAAAGCGCTATATAAATCCAATCCATTATTATTATAAATTAGATGAAGTGAATTCTTGCCTCTTCCAAAAAAAACAACAAGAAAAAAACCAAACTTAAAATAGAGAGTCAGCTCTGCTTTTATTGATGGCAATATCAGATATTAGTAATTTTGCAAATTTGCCGTCTGTGTGCTGCCTCTGCCTTTCAACTGCTTGAATTTCTCGCTCCGTCTGTCATTTATTTATTCGTGTTTATCTTGTGTCCCCAGCCTCCCCTCTCTAGTGATTTCTCGACATTACTCTTTTTATTTCTCCATTTTGTCGCTTCAATTTTTGTTTCATCTATTTCCACCTCTGCTTTTCAGCATCAGCTGTTTTGTCACTCACCATTTTGCTGCCTCAATCTTTTCATATTTCTGCTTTAGTGTTTCTCCTATCCTGCATGAGTGGAATTTAATGGAAAGACATCAGGCATAGCGGGTATGACTGCCACCGCTTCTGTTTGTTTTGTGCGACAGAGGACAGATGCACCGAAGTGGACAAAGTTGACGGACTTGACGGACTGACAAGGGCCGTGACAGTTTTCACTATAGTATGGTGCAAAAGTCTAGAGTCACCCCTCATTTGTTTTTGTTGTTGGGAAATACAATATAGAAAGCAAAAACAGAGTTTATAGATCTAACGAGCTTGAAAGTTAATATTTGGTGTGAACATCTTTATTCGTCAACACAGCCTGAGCATTTCCTTAAGTAGCTTTAGGAATAGTTCTCAAGGGATGTTGGCTGCTTTTACTTTGTTCCCTGTCAAAATGATCCCACATTACTTTGATAATGTTGAGGCTCTGTGGAGGCCAATCCATGACTGATAGTGTTAAACCTTTCTATCCAGGTATGCTTTGACTGCACTGGCATTTGATCCATGTATTTCATGGTGAATAAAAATCTCAGGGTGCTTTACTGCATTCATAAGCTTCTTTGACACCACTGGTTGAAAAATGAAACCTCAAACCACGACAAAGCCTCCACTGTGTTTTACAGATGTCCGTTTACAGTTTTTGTACCTCTCTCGTGACCTACATACATAATGGCAATAATTCAAACGAAAAACTCAAATATGGATTCATCACTGCATCAGACCTAAACGGCAAACCTGAGCCTTTTCTCCCCGTTTCCTTCTTTAGCAAATATTTCTTAACAGGTAGATTGACTGGATGTATCAGATGCATTTCTACTAGTGGTGTCAGCGTTAATCTTGTTAAAATGACTGTTAATGCGGTTATGGCTTTAGGTCATTTTAACGAGATTAACGCTGACGGCACGAATTTCTATATATCCTATGTCAGTTCTTTGTTGGATTTCTTTTGGTTTCTTAGGGCAGGACCTACATTTACTGTTGCAGTAGATGTTTGATTTAGCTAGCTTTTTTTTCATTCTGCAATTGTCCACTTGTTTTTTAGGGACACCCAGCACACAATGCCAAGAAAAGTTTTTTGGTGATGGGTCTGTGGGAATCAACCTGCTGTAAAATGTTCATTTTCATAGCTACTAAAGTGTGCTATCTTTGGAACGTTTCACAGATTCAACCAAAGAAATGTAAAAAAATGAGAATGTAATATGGCAGCCCAGAACCCCCCCCCCCCCCCCCCCCAAAGCAAAACAAAGTAAGAAATAAAGAATAAATGAGACAAAAGAACCCCCGCAACACTTTTAAAACTTTAATCTCAATTGCTAACGTAAATGCTAATGCTGCACCCTCAAAGAGACATGACTGCATTCTTGTTTTGACAACTTTATTACCCTCACATCAGTTTTAGAGTTTACATGAAGCACAGCTAACATATGTTCTCTCTTCTTACTCGTGAGTTTCTACTAATCACGTTCTCGCACGTACTCGCTGATGACATCATGACCCAGTCTTAACTCTAACTTTTTGGCAATAGTAAAACTAGAATAAGTCACAGCAAATGCCCCAAATAAAAATAAATTAAATTAGTATAATCCTTGCTAAAACCTTAGATCTTTTCCAGAGATGAATGAAATAAAAAATATTCTAAACACTTTTAGATCGCAACACTAACTTGACATTCACTAAGCTAATTAATCCAGTGCTGTATACATAATACTAAATACTACCCAGCTCCATAACTTGAACTTGTTTAAGCTGTCCAGCATTCCCATATAAGTGGAATGATTATTGTAATTTAATTTACTGATTCTTCAGAATATGCATTATAGTACCAGATCAACAGCAAATCAAGTTCCCACATGTTCCCACACACCCACTGTCAAAGTCATTCTTAAACAAATGACATTACTTCCAGTTTTTCAATTTAAATGAGCAGATTTTACCCATGAAAATAATCTTCTCTAGTCATTAATGTTGATAATGTGTTTTCTAAATGTGAAATATTGCTATTGCATCAGTAGCTTGTAAGACAGATGTTCAAACTAGATATGGAAAACATCTTGTGTGTGTAATGATGTCATTTGAAATGTTGCATCTGAAACCTCCCCCATCTCCAACCCTGAGCCATGTTCTTTCAGGGTGTTCTTCCTGTTAAAGATTTTTTTTCCTTCCCACTGTTGCCAAGTGCCTGCTTGTGTGACTGTTGAGTTTTCTCTGTATTACTGTAGGGTCTTTGCCTTACAAAATAAAGCACCTTGAAGCTGCTGTTGCTTTGATTTGGTGCTATATAAATAAAATTGAGTTGAACCGAACTGAAAATACTTGCAAAATATAATTCTGGTTACACTCTCTCTACATATGCTCAGCACTAAGCCTCAGTACAGCAGCTTTATTGACATGTGCATGCATTAACATAACAGTCTTGTGAAAGAAAAAGGGATGTGTGTTCTACTTTGAAGTGCAGCTTCACGTCACTTTCTGATGAGTGAATATCTCCATGGCCTCAGCAAAAAGGAAACAAAGGGTGCAGCATGTGAAATCTTGACTTTATTATGTATGAACCTCCCAATTAATCAATGGTGGCAGATATTCCAGGCCGCTGATCCCTGGTCATGTGACTTCCCAGTAAAGATTAGAATAATTTCTTTAGTGTCAGCAACAAACACTTCACTTTTATTGAGCTACAACGCAGATAAATCTTCCCATATATGTTAAAAGAAGAAAAAGATATGATTCAACTGACCAGTAAACTGGGCTTTTACCAACTAGGGAAACAATTCCACATTACTTTTACACACTTTGAATTACAGGTCTATAATTCTCACAGCACATTTGGTTTTGAAAAATGGTCACGGCAGGAAGCTGAAGGGGCAACTTACAGTAAACCACTTTCCAAAGCAGGGACATTTCAAGCATCTGCAGTACAACACGCATCAAAATAAAAACTCCATGTTCTTTTTATGTGATCAACACAAAAGGACACTTCTTTGACAGGAACATAAAAGGGATTATGGGAAGATGTAGGAGGACACAGTGAGAGATTAAAAGGCAGATAGCTGCTGTGACCCACTTCCAAACCAGACAAACAGGGATAAAGATGAACCCTTTTGCACACTCTCTAGTGTTGTAATCAAGAAAAAGTGACACAAATAGTATCTAAAATTGACATATGGAATTGCTGTACTGGATTGCCAATTTTAGGAAGTTACTAGATTTGTTGGACACAGGACTCCTCATGCTGACAATGGAAAGGAGCTGAGGGAGGGAGTTTCAGACACTGCTGCCTGAAATACTTTTAAGCCATACTGACAAATTTCTGAGGTCAGACTGACCCATTTTGGGGTAGGCCTGCTTTCAGATCCTCTGAGAGGATCTTTGTGGGTCACGTCTTTTGGCAGTTCCTAGCTTTGAATTGGGGCACAACTTCTGCACAACTTACTAACGGTGAGTTTAACAGTAATCGTCCTCCATTTGGACAAAACTCTCATGTTAATGTAGCAAAAGTTTTCAACATTGCTGCTTTGCCTTGGCTTACAGATAGAGAAGACTTTGAAGGCCTTTTACAAAGCACTGATTAGAGATAAGAAGGAACACCTGCACGGAAGTTGAAAAGACAGAAGATGAAGGTAAAGGTGGAGGCAGGGACGGTGGTGGGTTGTCTCTGAGACAGATGGTGAGGGGTGCCAGGAGAATTCTTCTCCCATTATGAAAACCCCACGAAGCAACAAAACTCCAGCTGTGAACGGCACCAAGCCTACCTCAAGCAGCCACCAAGAGGCAGCAGCCTGCCAACAAACCTCCTCTAATGAATAAAGAAAAAGAGGGCTTGATTCAGAGGCACAGGGAATGTAAATGGTAGCACACGTGGCCTCTTTCTGGTGCCTGAAAGAGGCTCATACGTGCTTGTCAGCATTACCAAATGGTCACGGTGAGTTCCTGTGTGATCGGTGGATTGGATAGATTTAGAGCCTGATTGCCAGTGACAGGTGGGAAATAGAGGGAGTAGATTTCTAGAGATTTCTCAGGCTGCTCTGAATGAAATGAGGGAGCGGAGGGGTGGCGAGGTGGAGAGTGGCAGACAGAGCCATGCAGAAACATGGAAAATGGATACAAAGGCAGCAATTATAAGTCACAGCAATGTAAAGCAGGAAAAAGAGAAACATGATAAAAAGAGAGTTCAGAGAATAAAGATAAATGTCTACAAAGAAAGACACATTCTGGGTTTTCAAAGTACTTTGGAATCTGACAGTAGAATTACTCTTTACCCCACAAGATGTCAGGCTGCCTAGTCCATTTGGTAAAACCTGAACTGTCATGCTGTATTTTTATTGTGTGTATTTATACTGTATGTGTCCTCTTCGGAACCCATTTGCCACTGAGAGACAGGCAAGTATTCAGCGAGTCAATTTCAGATTTCATTTCAGCTCAAATTAATCCGGGAACAGGAGAGTCGAATACAAAACACTCAGATTCTGCTGGATTTTCGAGGATTAGCCTCTCTGCTTGTGTTTTGCTCCAGCAGGTGCTACCTGAGTGGTGCAGTAAATTGGAATTGAAGTTCTTTTGTACTGCGGGCAGCTCAAAATTAGACTGACAAAAACTTCCTTAAAAATCATTTAGCTTGAGCACTTACAGTCAGTTCTTTCTGTGTTTAAGAATATATTGATGTAGATGTTCCAAAGAGTCTGAAAATACTAAATGTGTTAATGTTTGCTAAGTTTGTAGAATAACAAAGAAAGTAGACACTCTTTATTCTAACCTTTTTTGACATTTGAACTTTTCTGATCTTTTTTTTTTTAAATGTTTATTTATAACATTTTAAGTTCAATGTTACATAACATCACACCAGACAAAGGACATAAGATTCAAAAATAATAACATTTAAGCACAGAAAAAAAGAAAACAAAAACCAAACACACAAAAAAAGACCCAAACAGGAAAACAGGAAAGAAAAGAAAAAATACACCAGTTAGCCAGTACAAATCAAAAGTTCAAAAGAAACACCAGTGTCCAAAGAAGATGATCTTTTGTGTGAGGTCAGACAGGGCAACAGAGAGTTCCCCAAGTCCAAAAGATGGGGGGAACAAGACCAGGAAGGAATCAGGGTCCGGCAGAAGTGCAGACACAAACACAAAGTGCAGTCAAATGGGTTAAATTTTATGTTGAATCCCCGTTAATATGATTGAGAAAGTCGAGCCCATCTGCCAGTGGCATAAACATGGACTTGTCCCAATTAATTGTGAAACCAGAGAGTTTTCCAAATTTGTTAATGAGATGAAGGCAAAGAGAGCCTGGCATCAGACAGTGTTAGAGCCACATCATCTGCATATAGAGGTATAGTAGATTTGACAGGACCACAGGATATAACCAGAATATCAGAGCTGCTTCTAACTGCAATAGCCAGAGGCTCCATAGCTAAAGCAAAGAGCAGTGGAGATAAACAGCAACCCTGCCTAGTCCCCCGGTGAACTAGAAATGGATGTGATCTATTAAAATTTGTCAGTACCGATGATCTTGGCCGTGCATAAAGCATACGTTCCAAATTTGTAAAATTACTACCAAAGCCAAATTTCTCAAGCGTAGCAAACAGGTTTTTCCACTCAATTTGATCAAAAGCTTGTTGTGCATCTAATGAAATAACAGCTGAATTTGGAGAGTTTGTTCCATACAGTACATTCAACAGACGACGGGTATTAGAGAAAGCAAATCTGTCTGGGATAAACCCAGTTTGATCTTGTTGAATTAAAGTGCCCAAAAATTTATTAAGGCGTGAAGACAAGACTTTTGCAATGATTTTTTGATCACAGTTTAATAAACTAAGTGGGCGATATGAAGTCACATTGGTGGGGTCTCTGTCCTTCTTAGGGAGAAGACAAACGTGGGCATCATATATGCTATCAGGGAAAGAGCCCCGTGCAATAGAGCAGTTCACCATTCTGAGTAAAAGTGGAGTGATTATATCAATATGGGCTTTATAAAATTCTATGTTGAACCCATCCGGTCTGCAGGCTTTACCGCTAGGGAAAGAAAGGATAGCAGCTTTGACTTCTGTGATACTAAAGTCGGCTTCAAGCGCTTGGGTGGCAGATTCTGTGAGGGTTGGGATGCTCAGAGAGTTAAAAAAGCTAAAAAGCTCAGAGTCAGTGGCATTTGATTTAGAAGAGTACAGTTGGCTAAAAAATTCAATGAATCTGTCATTAATCAGCTTAGGATCAGTAATTAATTCAGAGGAGGCAGAGGAGGCAATTTTATGTATGGTCCGATGGCCTTGCAAATCTTTAATTGTCTGGCAATTGTCTGGCAAGTAATTTATCTCCAAACTCAAAGTGTCTTTGTTTCAATTTAATAATATCGCTTCCGACTTGGGTTCCCAAAATATGATTGTATTCAAGTTTTAGTTTTAGAATAGCATTAGATATGTCCTCTGTGTTAGATTGGTGAAGTCCTCTAATGTTGATCATTCAGACTCAATTTGGGACAGACAATTTAATCTAGTTTTTTTTCGAAAATGTTTGAAAGGAGATGATCTTGCCACGCAATACTGCCTTAAATGATTCCCAAAGAGTGGAATCAGAGACCTCACCGTTGTCGTTGTGTTTTAAGAAATCTGAAATCTCAGTGGAAACATAAGTGGAAAAAGTTTTGTCTGACAGAAGGGTAGAATTGAATTTCCAATTGAAACTTCGAGGCTGTAAATTAAAATCTATTTTCATGGTAAGTGGGGCATGGTCAGAAATCAAGATTTGATGATAAGCAGAGCTGACAATAGTAGGTAATAGTCTAGAATCTGTAACAAAGTAATCTATTCTGGTAAAGCTACAATGTACAGGTGAAAAAAAGGAATATTGCCTATCGTTTGGATGCTGAATCCTCCAAACGTCTACCATGTGTGATTTTACCAAGTTGTTCAAAACTGTCATGGATCTAGTAGCGGGGGCTATTTTTGTAGATGATCTATCCAAAACAGGATCAAAATGGCAGTTAAAATTGCCACCAATTATTATATTAGACATATTATAATCAGAAATTAGGTCAAATAATTTGGAAAAGAAGTCAGGACAGTCAAAATTAGGGGCATAGATATTTAGCAAAACCAGTGGAAAAGAGTTAATGGACCCAGAGACCAAAACAAAACTCCCACCTGGATCAGTAACGACGGATCCAAATATAAATGGAGTGGTATAAGTATAGCAACACCTCTGGCCTTAGATGTGAAAGTGGACTAGTAGACCTGCGACACCCAATTTACTCTTAAACATCTCTGTTTATTGGAGTGAATATGAGTTTCCTGAAGAAAAATTATATCAGAAGATAAATGCTTCAAATGTGACATAACCTTCCCACGTTTCAAAGTGCTGCCTAAGCCCTTGCAATTCCATGATGTAAGAGTCAAAGGACATGTTCCTAAACCAGCAGCACTGTTACCCCGCATCTAAATGAGAGGTGGTATGACAAATGGACTGGTGAAAAATTATACAAAGGACTGGCATAAAAACAGTTAAAACAAAATTAACAACAAGAACACTGAACCCCACTGCCAAAAAGAAAAAGGCCACAAAAAAAAGCAAGAAGAACAAAAAAAAGAACAAAAAGAACAAGAACCACTGCAGCGGCTTAATAAAGTTGTCTTTCCCCAACACATCCAGCAGCAAAGATGAAACAAAGTCCGCTGGCTTACCACCTTCAGCACCTTCCTTCACTCAACAATCCTGATGTTGGCCCGACGCGAGTGCGCCTCCATCTGGCCTAGCTGGTATAACGCAGGTTATCGGTGGCCGCCATTAGTTCCTTGCATGTAGCTTCAAGCATACAAACACGGCTGTCCATTGTAGTAAGCGACTCATCGATAACATCTAGACGCTGTTCGGGTGACCGGATATCTGCCTGGAGCTTAGACAGAGTTGACTCAATTGTGTCAAGGCGGCTCTCCATAGAGTTTTTAGGCTAGCGATAGCTGCTGAATATGGCGTTGGTGCTCGCAGAGATTTCAGCTACTGCTTTCTGGCAGTGTGTTGGGTCTTTTTTAGGCGGCATGTGGTCTAGTCTTTATCGTAGTCAATGCAGAGCAGTAGTGCTGTTGACCAGTTAATTAAAGAAGCAGGGTGTCGTGTTAATTGTTGGAAAATAAGAAGAAACGTGCGGAGCTGAACTTGAAGTTTTTCCAGTTGCATTGAAGGTGTTTTAGTCTGGCACTTGATAGGCTCCTTTTCCTTAGTTCTGCTGTCATGCTCATCTCAAAGCAGCTACAGTGGGCTTAGGACACAAGATAACAGAAGATGCAGAACTCTGTCACTCTCGCACTGATTCAAAGAGCCCTCACAGGGCTTGGAGGTTTGTTCTGTCTTGTTGTCAAGAAAATATTTTTCCCACTTCACCATATGCTATGGTGTAGTTACCTTTGTCTCAAACTCCATATATGGCCCACAGCAAAGCTCCCTAACCATCACACCCCCATCTTTATGTCTCGCAGATGGAAAACACACATGCAAATAAAATCTGTTCTCTTCTCAGTATTTCACACACATCAAGACATTTCGATAAGAACCAGTAGTGTTTTTTGTTCTGTTACTTCTAACGTGAAAGCTTAATTTGTGGTCTCCTTCAAACAGCTGATGCTGAGATGTGCATTCAGTCTATTTTCATTCAGAGGGTGTCAAATATTGCTGTTGTATCAAAGCCTCTGGCGTCACATACACACCAGGTGTTCTTTGATGTTGTTGCCATGACTCAGTCGTTGCTGCAATAACGAGACCGGCCAGACTCCCACCTTGTCATATATGGATGCCTATTCTGGACCCAAAGGTAGTCTGCAAAGCACAGAACTTTCAACAGGAACATGAACAGCAATTATTTGGTTGACAGGGATGTGGTTTAAGCCACGTCCTCAACTCCTAGGTCATTGTTTTAACCATTTCAAAGATCTGAACATTGGATTGCTAGACAACTTCTCCTGAGTGGTAGAAAGAAATCTTTTTCTTCCTTTTCAGGAATGGGATGGTGTTCATACTTTGATTTAAAAATACATACATCTTATGACCTATTTCTGTATAAAGACTTCATAGATCTTCTGACCACGTTTGGACATCAGCAACACTGATAAGCTTGCCGTGCACCTGGTCTAACATCATTTAGTAATTTTAGTGGGAAACTGTGTTTCAGCCATATGTTGAACAAAAAATATGGATATAGCTACACCTTCAATTTAATGGGTTTTCTTTATTTTCATAACTATTTACACTGTAGATTCTCACTGAAGGCATCAAAACTATCAATGAACTCATATGGAATTATGTAGTGTGAAATATCTCACAACACGTTTTACACAGATTCTTCAAAATTCTGTCAATGAGCTTCATGAGGCAGTAAATGGACTGATTCTTATATAGCGCTTTTCTACTCTCCCAGAGTACTCAAAGCGCTGTATACAACATGCATCATCCACACCAACTCATACAAGCACTTTAAACTCAAGAGCAAACTAACCAACATTCACACTCCGATGAACGCATCGGAGGGCAACTTGAGGTTAGCATCTATATATATATATACTATTATGCAGCCAAGGATCGAACCACCAACCTTCCAATCAGTAGCTGATCTGCTCTACCTCCTTCCATAGCCACCCCAGCAGTGGCAGTCACATGAAATGGTTTTCCAACAGTCTTGAAAGAGTTCTTAGAGATGCTGAGCACTTGTTGGCTTTTTTGCCTTCACTCTGCGGTCCATCTCATCCCAAACCATCTCCACTGGGTTTAGTTCAGGAGACTGTGGAGGCCAGGCTATCTGGCGCAGCACTCCATCACTCTCCTTGTTAGTCAAATAGTCCTTACACAGCCTGGAGGTGTGTTTGTCCTGTTGAAAAATAAATGATGGTCCAACTAAATGCAAACTGGATGGGATGGATATCGCTGCAGGATGCTGTAGTAGCCATGCTGGTTCAGTGTGCCTTCAATTTTGAATAACTCCCCAACAGTGTCACCAGCAAAGCACCCCCACACCATCACACCTCCTCTGCCATGCTTCACAGTGACAACCATGCATGTAGAGACCATCCATTCACCTTTTCTGCATCGCACAAAGACACAGGTGGAACCAAAGATTTCAAATTTGGACTCATCAGACCAAAGCACAGATTTCCACTGGTCTAATGTCCACTCCTTGTGTTTCTTGGCCCAGACAAATCTCTTCTGTTTGTTGCTTTTCCTTAGATTTCCTAGCAGCTATTTGACCATAACATAAGCAGAGGTGACTCTTGGTCTTCCTTTCCTGGGGAGGTCCTCATGTGATCCAGTTTCGTTGTACTGCTTGATGGTTTTTGCAACTGCAGTTGGGGATCCATTTAAAGTTTTAGCAATTTTCCAGACTGACTGACCTTCAATTCTCAAAGTAATGATGGATTGTTGTTTCTGCTACTTGCTGTAGTAGCCTATTAGTAGACAACAGGCTAAATTATCATTTAATGTTAGTAAGCTTGGTCAGTAAGCTCACATTCACAAACTGTATGGGTGCAAGACACTTCAATGTTCTAAATAGAGCTAAGATTATTTACTGTTACAGCAGCCAAAACATAAAAAACAACTTAGCTTAATAAATCAAATCTAATATCATGAAGTAAACATGCTTAGAAAGGTAATAATTACATTAGAGAAGGAGCTCAGTTAAAAAGAAAATACAAATAAAGTGAAGGGCACAATAGAACTAAATCTAAATATGACACAATGAAGAATGCATGCTTCTTGTATCAGTGTACTGTATCCCTGTGGCTGTGGGCCTGAAACAGATGTTAGAGAAAGTGTACAGCTGCATGTCCATTAAGTGGTGCAGAGGGCAGTGAGGATCTGTTATTAATCCACAGCCATTCACCATAGTGACCAGGATGACTGCTGCATCAGCTGATGGAGGAATCCAAACGGATCCAAATAGGAATGATGAATCTTCTTGGAAAGTAATATGGAAACCTTCCAACTGTTAGTGCTTCATTATTCAGCCCTGAGAAATGATTTTTCACAGTAACATGTCTGGGATTACAACACTCAATCCCTACACCTTTCTTCTTACCGCTCAGATTAAGTCTCTGTCAGTCCAAAAAATCCTGAAGTCAGGTAGAGTCAAACTGTAGTTCAGCAAAGTGTGAGTGTGTTAAAGTCCCACTGCAACACTCCATGAAGCAGATCAGCCTACACTCACCGTGTTCCCGCTGGTGTTAATGAGCTCACTGAACTCATCTACATCATTGTAGAAACACCTCAGATTTCTGTGATGATCGCTGGAACAGCTCCTTTGCTGAAACCCCATCACCTGGCTCTACATAGCAGAGCGGACAGCAGAATCAGCTGGTAAAGATTCCCTGTTACCAACATGTCACGTAAAGTAAAAACACTAGTAGACTTTTTCTATATGACTCAATAGTATAAAAAATAATGCTTACTGTAACGTAATGGGTACTATATCACATAGTAAACCCTAGACCCCAGCAGCCTAACCATGGTGGAAAAGTCCAGTTCAAGTTAAAGGAAGTGAGACCCTGTTTATGTGTTGGCAGCTGTTTTGATATCTTTTAATCTTACCAGACTTTAAAAAAACAAGGGGGAAATAGGGTCATTAAAAAAATGTTGCCATTTAATTAAGCTTCGATAATTTTTCATTGACCACTGAGGTTTGAAATCTACGTTATTTTTTTAAGGCCGAAATTTGCTTAGACATTTCCCAGATGTGAAGACCTGAGAGTCGCTAGTTGTCTCAGCAGTAGTAGTAATTTACTGCTGGCTGTTATGTCCATATTTGACACGAGAGAAATCCAATTAAAACACACAATTTGTTTTTGGAGTTATCTGAGAGTTGTGTCTGTGGATCTGTGTGGTCCTATACTGTTATCACTGCACAAAAGAAATCACAAATAAACAGACGCTGTTTTGTCCATATTAAATAGATGTTAAAAAGGTGCATTCACTCTGAATTATGTATTGAATTACATGTATATCTTTGTTTGAGAGTAGATATCATATAGACCGCTGTGCCTATAATACTGAAATACTACCTAAAGAGAACTATTGGGCTGCTTTAGTTCCTCTCACTGGCTTTCATGCAAGGCTTGCAAACTATAGTGACATTATTTAATGATTGCTGAGCTCATAGAATATTTATTATCCTGAAATTATAGCATGCTGGGGGAGTGCAGAGTTAGTGCTGGGGAAGTTCATTAACACCTGTAGTGTTAATTTAGAAAATAAACTCAATAGCTTCCTAAATACTGGTCTGATAATACTGTTTTTCTTATCTGTGTCCTTTGTTGTTAATTTGCAGCTGCTATAAAACATAACAGTTATTATTAGTGTACTGGCTTTAAATTTGTAGGACCTAGTAAAGGTTCTGTACTCATTTGTATTAGTTTTCTTTTCTTATGTACAATTACATTGTGGGAATTAAATAAAAAGCATGCTATTTTGGAAGAAATTGCATTGTTGTTAAGTGAAGGTACCTTTTAAAAAAGGGCGACTTAAAATTAGAATGCTCGCTGTGATACTATTCATTCTAGCTGATCTTCTTGAAATATCCTATTAATGTTTATACACTGGTTATGTGGGTGTTTTTTATTGATAGTGGCACTCTTTTCAGTTGATTTTATTTCTTTAGTGCCCAATCACAAGTAGGGATGGGTATCGTTTAGGTTTTATCCGATACCAGTACCAAACCGGTACTTTTGAAATGGTGCCGGTGCTTAAACTGTGCTCGAACCGATGCTTAAAGAATGGAGAACACACACTTTGTCCAAAAACCTCTCATGTTCAGCTGTTTTTTTGTAAAAAGATAACAATGTTAGCCTTTTCTGCAGCTATAGGGCATATATGGTATCACTCTTGGCTGGAAGCAGTGCTTAATCAATGGAAAAAAACACAAACTTTGTCCAAAAACCTCTCATGTTTAGCTGTTTTCCACTTTTTCTTTGGTCATTTTAGCTTTTTGGCCAGGGTGAAGGGAGTATCTGCCATCAAACAAGAAGACAGCTGCATGTAACTACAACGGTGTTTGCTAGTTCACCTTACATGCATTAATGTAATAACGTGGTTAGCCTACTCAACGTAAATTACACACGAACAACATTAAGATACTCACGCAGGAAAGAACGGCTGCTGCTGCCATCATCATCCGTCATCATTTCTGCTACACTGGCAGGGCTAGGGGCCAGGACTCTCCTCTTCCGGTTCTTGGGGGATGTTGCTAACTCCGGGTCGATAACAGGCACCACTCCCGCAGTAGATGTGCTCGGTGTGAGGTCTCGCAGCAAGCTATTAAATACGGCGCATTTCTCAGCTTTTAACAAAATGCTATACATTGCTAGGTGTTTGCACAGTATCACAGTATCATCTTAAAGCACTTGTTGCAGGCTGCTGAGTTTGCATCTTTTGCTGTGAAGCACAACCAAACTTTGACTGCTTCGCCTTGGGCATTTTTAATCTGTAGCTCTGCTCTAAAAGAACGTACGTACCTACGCTTGCAAAGGTAAAAATGATTGGCTAGAATCCAAAGTGTATGACATCTCCGGGAAAAAAAAGCACCGAAATAAAGCACCGAAATGTGTGCTGCTTTTCGGTCTGGTTACTACCATTTATGTCAGAACCGATACCAGTACCCATCCCTAATCACAAGAGCAGTCTCAATGCACTCTATATTATAAGATAAAGACTCTATAAAGATAGAGAAAACCTTAACGATTAATCATGAGCAAGCACTTGGCAATAGTGGAATGGAAAAACTCCCTTTTAACAGGAAGAAACCTCCAGCAGAACAAGGCTGAGTGAAGGGCAGCCATGACACAGAATCCAAGCTGCCTTCATAAGTATAGGGGATGTTTATAAAAACAAACAAACAAAAAATACTGGGAGCAGTCAGTGGCACCCCTAAGTGTCTTGGCAAATTCACCTATGGTATGAATTTCACAATGCTAAATTACCTTGTTCTCAAGAAAACTCGACCTCTTAACTCTAACAGTGCGTTCATGGTCACTGAGATTCAAACCCATGACACACCCATGGTATGAATTTCAAAGTCGGTTACTTCCTTTGGCTTTTAAATATTGTCTTTTATTTTGAAGAGTGTAATCCATATTTGAAAATTCCATTTGTACGTTTGTTGTACTTTTGGAAACATTAACATTAAACAGGCATTACATGGACAAAAGGACCACAAAATACAAGAAACACACACATATTACACTGCCTCTATTTTCTTACAGTGTTATGTTGGAAAGTTCTGTAGAAAAGGCATTTGAAACCTGAAAAGGTAATACTGTCTGTACACCTGTCTGTACCTGATACATCACTGATGACTGCTCACCATTCCCTCTCACCTGGGACTGACAAAGCTGGACATGTTCTCAATCTTTTCAAGTTTTTCTGTGTTAATGACAGACAGTAAAAAACAAACAAACAAACAAACAAAAAACAAAAAACAAAAAAAACAGGCAATAAAGCAGAAAGAAAGTTAAAATGTTCTCCACAAATGAAAGATAGAAACGAAACTGTTGTAGAAAGATGTGAATATATTAATGAATACTAATATTAACATTACAACTTCAGCACATTCTGGTCTGATAGTGATAAGAAGTGCAGATGAAAAGTCCCAAGCACCTGCAGTTCCACTGTACAGTATCGCTAAACCCTCAGTTGTTCTGGGAGAGGTAGCCTGATCCACAGACGTGTACAGTCCATCACACCAGTGCACTCTGACCTCTCTGTTTTCTTACTGCAGGCACATTTGCTCCTCTCCTGCACTCCAGCAGACCCTGGGACTCATTGTTACAGTCTCATACTGCCTCAGCTGCCAAAGTTCTTTCTGACTGTAGCAAGAAATGTAGTGAACACCTTCAGTCCAATTTATTTCAGGCATCAGTTAATCCATAACAATAGATTTCACACTTTGATTACAAACAACTAAATAGTAAGAGAACACATTCAATGTACTAAAACAAACACATATATGACATGCCACAGATATCCACCATTAAATTGCGATGGTGAAAGTTCCATTAATTAAGGCTCATTGTTTACTGGGACTCTGAAAGCTTTAGAAGAGCTGTGATACTGCTTATGCAAGCTGAACAGTCTTAACTGCTTCAAAATAAAAACCACACTCCACTGCCAACAGACAGCGTGTGCTGCAGTGGCAAAGGGGGGGCTTACTGGGTTTAAGCCCGGGTTGTTTTTTCAGAAGCCCGGGGTCTTTTGGAGTGTAATTTTTTCATAGTTAGATGCCTGGCTGACAACTGTATAAAACAAAACCTACACACAATATTCGAAGCACATAGCGCACACTGTGGGAATTTACGTCTTAGCTTATGTGTGTTTATTTCATATTTTCAGTTGTTACCCTCCACGACTAAATAAATTGGTTTCAGTAATGTACTGATATACAAGAATGGACATAAGGGGCTTTCAAAGAAAAAACTCAAGTAGATGTTATTTTATATATTATGCTTTGTATGTTGTTCAGTATATTTCTATGCAAAACACGAGGAATTTCCTTACACAGCAGTATATTCACAGTTTAAACCAGAT